>NW_027507685.1:130543095-131274911 GCF_037356315.1 Lithobates pipiens
TTTCTGCATGTACTGTATACCGTGCTGACATGTTTACTGATTTATTGTCAGCTTCTGACCTACCACTGAAGATGACAGTCTAATGCCCCATGGTGGGAATTAAACCCAGAACTAACCACTGCTGCCATCCACGCTGTATTCAGAAGTTTGCCTTTATAGAGAGCTGCCACATACCAGCTGAGAGCTCAAATTAGGCTTGCAGTGGGAGTGCCTGTGTCACGTCACATTCGGCTACCCATCACACACATTTTGCTACCCGCTGGAATGCGCATGCGCGACGCCGCCATATGCGTTCCAACACTGTTGTAAGACCACTTTGCCACAGGGCCCCTCCCCACACTTCGGGCACGGCCTCGCTTAACTCTGCATAATTATAATCTAGCTCTATGTCCACTTGGATGGTGGGGGCTTGAACCTGGACTCAGGGGCATGGCCACAAAATTCTGCGCAAGCGCAGATTGCCACAGTGTTGGAACGCATATGGCGGAGTTGCGCATGCGCAGTCCAGCAGGTAGCCAAATATGATGGTCGCCATATGTGATGAAACACCTGCTCTGTCTTTTTTTTCCCCGCAAATATTTTATTTATTCAACACCAGTAAATAACAGATCCAAAACATCACATTGCTAGTATATGAGCCACATCAAACACAAATAAGGCATACAGACCATCCAACTACAAAATTCAGTGTTGGAAAAACATACACACCATGGAAACATTGCATAGCATTTCCTTTTTGTGTCAAGACTAAGAAATAAAATTTAACCAAATAATAACTGGGAGTAGGCGGCTCCATATTTTTCGCTATAAAGAGGAACTGCAGACTGCTCACATCTTTTGTAATAAAAACATCTTTGCTATTCTGAAGCTTCCCTCCAACCACTTTTTTTTTTTTTTTTTTTATCAAAAAGGTTTTTATTGAACATGTCGATAAACAACAGCTTCCAATGCACAAGTACATAAAGGATTTTTTCCAACAAGTGACATATACATATATCTGTTAATTAATAGTTAATTATTTGATATATACTTTGATTCTGTAATTGCCAAATATGCTGCACAAATCCATTTTAAATATGGGCAGCTGAAGCTGCTGCCTGTTCACTTCCTGGATTTACACAGACACACAGAGGCACACCTCCAGCTCTGCAGCTTTCATTGGCCCTCTTATGACTCATCCCCCCTCCCTTCCTGGCAAACTCTCATGAGAGTGATAGAGAGATGTGCATCATGTCTAAGCCTAGGCTAATGACCAGACTAGAAACAGGAAGTGGGCTGTATAAGGTATTTACTGGCAGAAAAATAAATGTTTTACTAGCCAAAGTTAAAACAACAAGAGCAGAAGAGTTAATAGATAGTTTAAAAAATGACTGAAGTTCTGCTTTAATAGAACAGTGAAAGAAAATAGAAAAGTTAGAAAGAAGGGGGGGGGGGAGGGAAGGAGTGGGGGTGGGGCTTGTTGGGGAGGGGGTGAAATGGAAAAAATGGGGAGTAATCAAAGTAAGAAAAGTTCAGCCGAAAATAATTTTTCAGGATGAAATAAGGACCAAAAAAAGCTTTCCCCTCATCAGAGGACAAATATATTCCACAATCTCCAACTCTTAGGCCCGGTACACATAATTTGATTATCAGACGAATGATCGTTGTTTTTTTTTTTTTTTGCATGCTGATCTCAGATTGAATCTGAAGAGTTTACTGAAGTACAAAAAAATTCTCGTATGACAGAATATAAATGTAATGTCATGTGGTGTAATTTGCATTTGTATTGCATTTTTTAACGACACCTGTACGGATTAAACAAAAATCGCACACATTTTTTTTCCCGTACATGTCCAATCAGATAATATTGGGTGAGCTGTCATGATGGGCTCTCCAAACTCTGTATTAATGATCCAATTATCGTACAATCGCTTCAAAATCTGTGTTTTTCATACAATTTTCTGATTGTGTGTACGGGGCTTTAGTGTATTTTTCATGTTTATGTTGCGCCGTATCAGACCCTCCTTCTTATTGATTTCTTCTACTTTATGGAACCAACAACTAATAGCTGGGGGTTGCAGGTTTTTCCAGTTTAGGGGGTTGCAGGTTTGGCAGCATTCAGACGTACAATTGATTTTTTTCATTGATTTTCTCCTGAATTTTCGAAACCTGTATTAAGGAAAAAGCTGGATTGTCAGGAATCTCATGATCAGTGAACTCCTCCGGACTTCCATCCAAAAGTGATTAAGTTTTGGGCAGGACCAAAATATATGGAGTATTGTTCCCCTTCTCCCTTGACATCTCCAACATTAAAGAGGAAGCAAACTCTCCCACTCTGATGCTTCTTTTCATTTAGTCCATTATAATATCATTATCAGACTATAGCCACTGTAATCCAGACCAAATTGCATATTACTTACTGTTTAAAGAAACTTTAAAAAACTTGTTTCCAGGGGTTAGGCAGCGCCATCTTAAGTATTGTTTTCTGAGTCCATAGTGGAGTGTATTTCTGCCCTTGCATTGAGCACTTCCTGTACTGTTAACCAAGCCTCCTTATCAATCCAACGTTTCTATGGCAACCCTGCTTCCCTGTTCATAGCTGACTTGTTTTATTTCATAGTATTTACTTGTGCTGATTACCTAGAGTTACCTGCGAGCTGGTGGTAAGTAGGCTTTGGTTTTTCCCTGGGCATTCCCCAGACTTTGTTGTTACCTAGAGTTTGCCTGTGTGAGTCCATCAGCTTCAGCTGAGAAGACTGCAGTTATTTCTGTCCCATGCCCTGCTTTACGCAGCATGTGAGGTCACATAGTCACATGGTGTGTAGAAGGAAGCTCTGAGTGATTCTGCGGCCTCCTGGGAGTTCAATGTTGTGCCCTAGGAAATCCTGATAACAGATAGATAAGCACATAGAGAGTGTGCTGTAAATCAGGGGAGATCTGGGCATACACAGTGACATCATTCTAAAGAACAAAAAGGATTACAACAATACTAAGCAAGTAAGGAGATATCTACAAGCAGTGTTCATTAGGGTTTTTATGCTGATTTACATGGGACAAAGTTGTGGGGAAGGGTTTACAACCACTTTAATACTTAGTGTTAGGGTAAAATGTATGTAGTAAAGTAAGCCTCCTCTGTAGTTTGCTTGGTAGGTACTTAGGCAGGTTTATAGAAGGGCGAGAGCATGGGTTGGGGGCACAGCTATGCTTAATAGTACATGTAATGCAGGCAGTAGATGGAGCGTTGCCATGGATTAGGAAAATTGTGAAGATTGATGATCTGCAGCTGTATGGACCTGCAGAGGTGGGTGGGTCACAATCTTTTGACTGATAAAACTATTTCCATATATGTATCCTAGAGGTTTATTAAAGCAGTATTCGACCCAAAACATATTATATTACAGCTTTCCATTATAAAAGCTGCATTTTTTTTTTTTTTAAAGACTTTTCACCAGGCGAGCCAGCTGGTAACACACTTGCTGTCTGCAGCTAGGTATACATGTATCAAAATTCAACAGCTTCAGTCTCAGCTGAATTTAGATCTGTGTGTGTAGCCCTGTCTGTTCAACAGAAGCTGATCATTAGACCAGCTTCCATCAAGCGGTCCTGCAGGAAAACCAGCTTTTGATCAGCACTGCAGCCAATGGCAGACAAACAGCATTTGCAATAAAATGATTTTACTGTTGATATTAAATATCAGCCACACGGGGAGTGCATTGCTTTTAATGAATCCACTGATTAATCTTACATTGTGAGAAGGTGCAGAAAAGCAACTACTGAGTAGTGCTGCTAAGTAGGAAGCAGAGATGAAGTATGCAATGAGCAAATATAGCTGCCCACACGTAAATATATAAGTACAGATCCTAAATGGAAACAAGTTTTTAAACATAATATGATTATAATCGATTTTTCATGTTTTATCTAAAAAAAAAAAAAAAAAATACTGTATATATTCAGTTTAAAAGGACTTGTTCATGGGGATGGGCCTCCCCCGCAACTATTATCCAATGTATGGTAAGTGTCCAGGAGAATTTAAACTGGGGGCTTTCTGGGATGAAGAATAATTGGACATAAGGCAATCATGTGACTCTCACATCCAATCAAGTTCAACCTTTCTCAAACAGCGCCAACTGATCACTTTTCTCCAAGACAAAAGCTGCTCTAGACGAGATCTGTATTTTGTAAAATAGTCTTTCCATGACTAGAGAAGATATTTTTTTTTTTGCTCATTAGCGGCGCCCAACTGGCGGCTGCTTTTGAAAAAAAAAAAATCGGTTATAGTTATCATTCTCATCCTCAAAGTGGAGCTGCAGGAGTCCGAATACTTTTTTGTAGTACAAAGGCTTCCGAACGTGTGGATGTCTTTTCCTGGTATCTGCATGGAATGCCCTTGGTGCGGGGTGTAGGTGAATGTAGACTGAGCAGACTTAGCGGGAAAGCTTTATTGGTAATATAGTCAGAGTGGCGGCTGCAGTTTTCTTTTTTTTAGGCTTTTTTTTTTTCCTTTATTTTCACCTGGTGATCCGACCAGTAAGTCTGTTACTTTTCAACTTCCTTTAATGAACCAAGCTGTCCAGCAGAAATAAAGGATTTTATTTTAAATAAAAAAAAAGATGTTATACTTACCTGCTCGGTGCAAGGGTATTCCTCAGATCAGTGCCTTATCTCCTCTTCTGGAGTCCCCCACCAGTGCTTTCCTCCTATGAGTACCCCCTCAATAATCCGAGTGCTGGGGGGGATCTGTGCAGACACGCTCTCAAACCAAGCTGTGTGCATCCATGGACACACACAGCGTGTGTCTCGGCCAACCCCCCCCCCCCCCCCCACCGTTTCCTTCCTTACAGGATTTGATTTATGGCTTCCAGTGCTGCCTGTGTCACCTGTGAGACCAGGAAATGGCAGCCAGGACAACGCTGGATCGGTAATTGGAAGCAGGAAAGTGTTTAGGGATGGGGGAAACAGGTAATGGGGTATTTTTTACCTTAATGCAGAGAATGCATAAAAGTGGTTGTAAACCTAAGACATAAAAAATTAACAAAGCATATAGCTCTGTAGTGTGTACTTGTCTCAATTAAGAGCACTGAGTGTAATTTCTGTCTGCTGCTTCATTCCTCTGTTATTAGCCTGAATCACTTCTGCAAAGTTTTCCTGACACCAAGAGAAAAATGATGACAAGGGAGGGACCTCCAGCTGATTGACAGCCTCAGCTCTGTTCCTGTGTCCTGTGTGGAGGGGGGTGTGTACCTTCCCTCCAATCAGCTCTCAGAGCTCTCCTCACTGAGCTCTGCATGGTGTTAATTCAGCTGTCCATCCCCTTTTTTCTACACTCTCAGACAAGCTTTGTAAATGATGGACTTTAAACAGATGTAGAAAGAGAAGACTGCAGGTTTAACGTCTTGGCGCTGGTGCCTCCCGGCCCTTTAAAGAAGTTTAAGATGCCAGGAAGTGGGAGGGGGTTTATGATCATGTGACCGCCGTGATTGGCTGTCACAGCGATCACATGATCGGAAAACTCCCAATTGCAAGCAGGGATTGGGAACTGTTAGCCCCCCGTAACTGCACCAAGTCATGCAAATATGTGGCTTCTTGGTGCCAAGGCTCACCCGCCAAGTGGCCGCAAAGTTGTGTGTAGCTGGCGCCAAGGGTTTAAATTATGTAGGGAGATTTGTTTCATCTCTGTATCAGCTGAGGCCAGTCCGTTCACTGGGTATATGTGAGGGTTTACAACCACTTTAAAAAAAAAAAAAAAAACACTTAAACTTTAGAACCACTTTAAAAGTGTTTTTGGCTTTAATTTGTTAGTCAAGTCCATCTAAATCTTCCGGTCTATCACTCCTTTCCCCCCAGACTAACAATACTGCTGTCCAAAAGTGTCTCTGTTGCTTCTCCATCCAGAATGGGAACAATGCAAAACAGGAAGTCTGTTACCAGCCTGATCACCAGGTGAAAACAAAGGAAAAAAGCCTAAAGAAAACAAATGCAGCCACTGTAAGATGCAATATATTACATTTTTGGTTTTGGGATTTAAGATGACTGTAAACGCCAAGCTTTCAGGATTGTAGTTTGAGATTTACTTAAAAGGTACACTCCACCTGAAACAAATATTAGTTGAAAAGAGGCAGGATAGGATTTCCTTTGGTACAAAAGTATGATTTAAAGAGTTACTTAATCCCTCTTATTTTACCATTACTGGTTAAAGTACAGACATGCATATTAGGTTTGTGTGTAACTCCTGCTGTTACATTCTCTATAATATAAAATACAAAGCCAGCAGGAATAGTAGGGATCCCTCATAATGGGCACAGCAGGAACTGAGGGACAAATCTCACCCATATTGGAGATTTAATAAACTGTCAATTTTAACTTACGGGTATCAAGTTTGAGTGGAAGACGGTGCTGGACTGGTGCCGCTGGAGGCTGCCTAATGGCAAGTTACTGTGTAGAGGGTATAAAGGGAATTACTTCCAATGGGTTATATCCCAGTTGTGGCTGGTAGACTTTGTTGGGTTCTAGGGCTACTACCTTTCTGATAATGTCAATGGGGGTGCTACCGCATTGTACACTTGGATGATTGGAGAGGAGAGCCCGATGTCCAAAAAAAAAAAAAAAAGTCTCACTTGATGAACTTTATAGTTGTTTATTGAAGATAAAAGTAAACAAGGAGAGCCAATGTGTTTCGGGGGAATTGCCTCCCCCTTCTTCAGGGCTATATTTCTTGGGGATTGGTTAGACTATGAGAGGACTAAATATATTCGATCAGCGGCTCTGCAGTATGCCAGTGTTCTGTCGATTACTGCAGAACGTCTGATAATGCCTCCAACGATTGCGCATGCGCAGCGGTGACTTCACTCCAGCTGATCTGCCGGTCAGCTGGCGTCACATCAACAATGTGCATGCACAGATCGTCGGAGGCATTATCCGACGATCTGCAGAAATTGACAGAACACTGGCCAGGCTGCAGCACTGAGATGCAATGAAAAATCCCTGTCGCCCGCCCGGTGAGGAGAAGGTGCTCGCCGCTGTTCCCGAATTTGTCAGAGTTATGTGGCAGGATCCTCTCTCCCCCCACCTTTCACTGTGAACCTGCCACTGTTCCTGCCTCCTCCTTCTCAGTCTGCCTCGCAGTAACACGTGACCACCGCCAAACACACTACACAGTACACTGCGTGGGGCCTGGAGAGCGAGGCAGAATCTGACGATCAGATTCTGCCTCCGCACTTTGCTGATCATTGGATAATGCCTCAGACGATCTTCGCATGTGCATTGTTGAGTGCACTTTTGATGTCATGCCAGCTGATCGGCAGATAAGCTGGCGTGATATCACTACTGCGCATGCATAGATCATTGGAGGCATTATCTGACAATCTGCAGTCGACAGAACACCGGCATTATGGATCAGAAACAGCAACTTTTTCAGTTTCTCTGCTCCATAATGCTGGCATACTGAAGAGCCGCTGATCCAATATATTTAACCCTCTCATGGTCTAACCATTCTCCAAGAAATACTGCCCGGAAGAAGGGGGAGCAATTCCCCCTGAAAAGCGTTGGCTCTACTCGTTTACTTTTATCTTGAATAAACAGCTATATAAAATTCATCAAGTGAGACTTTTTTTGGACATGGGGTACGCTTCTCCAATCACCCAAATTTTAACTTGCAGCATCTACCAAAGCCTACAATGTCACTTCTGGATGGACAGAGGCTTTAGACACAACTGTAGGGTCTCCAGTACAGTAATTGATAAGTTGTGCTTGTGATGTCAAGTTACTGACTTATTGTGGGTGGAGAAGGCCATTACTTTTTCTCAGTATGAGGAATGCAGCGTTCTGTGCATTTGCTGGTTGCCTCTCCTTTTTTGTGGAGTCTGTGATATTTGCCGTTCGCAGCGTCTACCCAGAACTCTGACAGTTTTGTATTCCGCAGTAAAGGGGGAGAGGATATAAGTGCTGTCTACAGCGAGTGTCTGCTTTCTTCAAGCATTTTACGGCTTTGCATCACTGCAGCCAGCAAACATCCACTTAGATCTAGGCACACCGCGAGCATGCAGGCACTCCGCCATCTGTGCCAACCAAACTAGCACTACAGCCCAGCCGTCATCTGAATTATGACATTCGAATCTGCACTGGGGGAGACAATGGGGGTGATAAATCTGAGCTGCCTCTGAAAATGCTAGCAGCCTGGCTGTCATCTTGGAGCTCGCTTCTGATTCACTGGCCTGAAACAAACATGCAGTCGGTGAGATCAGATCAATACAGCCAAGAAACTAGCATTTTCAGAAGGAAAAAATCAGTACTAGGAATTCATCACAAATCGCTCAGCTGGAATACATTTATGTTCTATTGTGGCATTTATGACCTTAAACTGTCAAAGAATGGGATAATCCTCACAATGTACAGGATTAAAGTCTATCAGCATATGTACAGGATGACAGCCACTTATAATTAGGTCCCATCGAAAAACAATCCAGGGATTTTATGCTGTAGAATGAAACTTATTTTTTACATGTGAAGTAAGATAACCCTAGGCAATTTATACATATAGTGAGACCATCAGAAACTGGAACCTTCAATAATAAAACGCCAGCTGGAATATTAAATGGATCTAACGATTTAAGCAGCTAAAGTTTTGTGCAAATCTTGCCTTTTCCTGTAAAATTTGAACTGAGCACTCCCTTCCACGGCCCACCCCTCCCTGCTGGCCAGTAAGTTCACCCTTCTCAGCAAAAGGACCAAGAAGGATGCAAGAGGGGGTATCCCTAGCTCAAGTTGATTTGAGAGTTACATAAAACTTTAGCTGCCTAAGCATCTACTGATACATTGGACCGTTTTCTCTGAAAGGGACATCCTCTTTTACATTATGACATCATAGGTGCAGTTTGATTGTCTATGTGCGACTAGTTTTTAATTTACTACTTAAAACTGCATATACAGTGGGGGTTGACACAGGTATTAGATGGCGCTCATATGGATGGGGACTATTTTTCAAGTGAAGATTTTTTTTGATGCAGGGTGGATGGGAAGTGAGCACACAGCGCTTTAACCAGTGTTTTGGCCCCCCCCTGGTCGGTAGGTCGGTCAATCAAGGTTGCGGGCGGCACCTGTGTCCCCTCTCCTCCTCTTCTGCATTACAGCAGCTTCTGCCATGCGTCTCCTCCCTCCTCCTCCTAGGAATTCAATAGCATCACCTGTCCCTTCAGGCAATCGGGTGACGGGTCTCAAAACCCGCTTCCTGATTGGTCGGAAGGAGGATCAGCATGGCAATAGTGACTATTCATTCGCTATTGTCACACAGCTGGGTGGGCTCGGAGCGAACCCCTTTTTGAAGCCTATTAGAGCCTCTGGCTCCAATCACATGCTTCAAACCCCTATTGGAATCCATGGATGCGGAAGCCTGCTGGCAGGATCTGTCCATGGGCATAACTACAATTCATGGGGGCCCACAGTAAAATTTTGATGCCCCCTGCCCTTTCTGTAGCAGTTTGCAGTGTAGCTCTGACAAATTAAGGAGAGGCAGGAGGAGAGCGTCCAGCATAGGACTAGGGACCAGTAGTGTGGATATGAATTAGAGCTGGAGGAGCAAAAAGAACAATAGCCATGATATTAGCTGTCCTTTCAGGTTTTAGAGGAGAAGAAACTCTGAGGCCCCATTCCCACCTAGTCATTTTTAATCTGCTCGATTATGCCTGCAATTCCAAATTGCACTGAAATTACTGAATTCTTAGCGGCACCCCAAACGCAGTGTGATTTTGCCACAATTGTTGCGTGACAAAGACAGCAAAGCGCACAACGAAATTTGGCAAAGCTGGTTACGCAAAAAGGTTTATGAGCTTCTTTTGCGCAACAAATGCGCGTAAGGCAGCCCATTGAACTGAATAGACTGCTCTATGCATGACACATGGAATCGCAAGTAAATCACGTTTAAAAAAAAAAAAAAAACGTGAACAAGACTGCTTATTCCTGCTACACAAGATGTAAATGGGGCCTGGGATTTATGACTGCATTAGGTAGGCCATACAAGGATCACATTTTTGGTTGATTCCTGCTGAGTTGGCCGAAATTAGTTTTGTGGGTGGTCCTGTTGGCAAAAGTAAATTTCTAATTCAAATTTTGTTGAAGGAGCCAGTCGGAAAATTCTTGGTGCAAGAGTGCCTGCATCCAATCAAATGCAGGCACTGTTCAGGTATCCTGACAGCGGCAGCTGTCAGAATACAAAAGCCAGCACTGCAGATCTATCCATGCCACAGGGCTGAACAAGAGCAATCTCAACATGTATGGACAGCTTTATCCATACAGGGATAATTTCAGTCTGTAACAGTAAATCTTTACTGCTAAGACAGATCCCTTTAGTGGAATTAAAGGGAACAAAATTGTACCTTTTCTCCAATGGTCCCCATCCCTTGTCAGCACCAGCATCTTCTTCTGGGTTCCAGTCTTCAGCCATTTTTATTGGTCGGTGCAGGATGATGTCACTGTTGTGCATGTGCAGGAGTGTCAGTCATCCCAGCACATAGGGGCCACGCTGACAATCTAAGCTAAGATGTGCATGCACAGCTCAATTTACATGCTAGAAGAATAGCAGGTAGGTGGATATATGGCATATTACATGTCTCTGCTTCAATAAATGGCAGCTTGTCACAGCAGAATTTAGTTACGCTTTAACAACCTCAAAAATGGGGGTCGCTCCCTACCCCCAGCTATGTGGGCTGCTATGGCTATTGTTATACTACTGATTTTATCTGATCTGTGAATTAACGTCCATTTGTACTCATTAATGGCGACAGGCCCTCTTATTAGTGAAACAAACCTTCTTTGCCCCAATGCCAACCACACCTAAGAGAACAATCAGTGTGGGGGTTAAGCTGGGTTTTATATCTCTGTGTATTCTGCAGCTTTACAATATAACTGGGTACTAACATTTATAGGTAAAGTTGATCCACGGAAAATTCGATTGCTTCTCGGGGGATCAGGTAGGAATTTTTGCCCCCCTGCTGTAGAAAACTGGATCATCCTTTGCTGGGGTTGTTTGCCCTCCTCTGGATCAACTGTGGTTATAGTACTGTGTATATGAGATTGTAGTTTTTTTTTTTTTTCTTGGTTGAACTTGATGGACGTGTATCTTTTTTTCAACCCAACTAAAGCCCCTTACAAACGATGAGATTATCGGATGAATGGTCGTCTGTTTTATTTTTTTATTTTTTTGCATGCTAATCTCATTTCGAATCTGATGAAGTCACGAAAATTCCCATCCAACAGAAAAAAAAAAAAAAAAACGGAAGTGATGTCATGCATTGTAATGCATATGTATTGCATTTTGGAACGATAGCTGTACTGATTAAATGAAAATTGTACGAAAAAATTATTTTCGTGCACGTCTGATAGAATAATATCGGATGAACTGTCATGATTTGTACCAATGATCCGATTATCATACGATCGCTTTGAAAGTGCTATTTTCCATACAATTTTCAGATCCTTTGTACGGGGAATAACTATGTAACTATGTTGGATTCCTGCAGGTGCGGCTGGTTTGCAAGTATAATTGAAAGAAGAAAAATACACATTCAACATTAATTATGATCTGTATAATATATAAAAGGAAAGCCTATATAATTCTTGGACTCAGCATTTTTTTCCCAAATAGTTTGCAGCTTCCCATAAAATACTAGTTTTAAAAGTTCTATTTCCTGGGAAAAACAGGTTATTGTCCTTGTAAGGGTTAAATGAGTATCAATCGTGCTGCAAATCTGAGTGAACAGCGCCACCTATGGCCTCCACACTGCGGCTCACTGAGATACAGTGTTGTGGCTGCAGGCTCATAAGGCAAAAAAGTGTATAACATCTCAAATAGAATTTTAATCTATTGGTCCCATGATAGAGTAAGTACATCGCAATCTGAAGGGTACAATCAGCCGCTTATACGTAGCATTACCCATTGCATTCATATCTCAAATCCACAATCTGTTTCACTGGAACCAGAACATTTTCGTGATGGACGCCTTGACTGCTGATTACAGTAGACCTGCTCTGAGAACGCCAACATAATGCTTTGTGTTCAGGGCTGCTGGCATGGATAAATACAGTAATAGAAGGTATAAAATAAAAAACGTTCCTGGGGAAAATGCGGTTCCATGTTCCCTCCAGTGTTGGTTGTTCATCCTTTAAAGTACTTGAGAGGAAATATGAGCTGATCTCAATTTAGAATCAACATAGATCACGCGTGACCAAGTAGCTCGGATTTTGACCACATGACGAGCGGTAAGCAGTGCTATGAGAATTTCCTTGCGTTTGGAATGTTCTTCATTCCTAGAGAAGGAGCAATCACATCTTGGGTGTTCAAGATTTTCCAGAATGTAACCACAATTTTAGAGTTAGTTTGTGTTCTACACTATACAATTGTTGAGAATTGATATTTTAACGGGAAGCCGCATTGGAGTGACGCCGCGAGGTCTACCAGTTAACGGCTACGGATATACAGTAGCTGAGAAACTATTTTAACCCTTTCGTAGCCTCATCGCAACACCCACTTCATTGGCTGTCAAAGAGAGGAATAGCCAGGGTGTAGACCAAGCGAGTCAAACCGGTCTACTGTTTCTCCTGCTTTTGCCAGAGTTAAATTGAAGGAGGACCCAGTAATTTGTCCAGTTAATAACAGTGGCACTCGCTAAAATAATTCTTCAAAAAAATACATCAGACAAGATTTGATGGCACAGGATATGAGATTGCAAATCTAAGTTTTTTGATGATGTTAAAGTGTGATTTATTTTACTGGCTTGGACTAAGAAAAAGGTGATATACACAAATGAAATGCATGTAGGAGCTGTTTAACCTGCCAAATGAGTTGCATTTATGTCCACCCAGTCCTGATATTTGCACAGCACTGTACTGTCTAGCAGGACCCTTTTTTTTAATCTGTTGCAGTTCATTTAAAGCAGGCCAGAGATGGATCAAAATTCGGACGGCCAAGCAGAGACCAGTCAAATTTTGATGCATTTATGGCTGATGATCAACTTCTGTCAAGCGTAAATGTTAGAAAATTTCCATTCAATAGGACAGTGTGTAGGATTCCTTTATCGGTTTTGCATCTGTTCCTGCTGGCTGATTGAAAAAAAATTACCCATCTATGGGCAGCCTAAAGCTGGCCATACACAGTGCAAATTTCCTTCCTGCAACCACAGGTTGCAGGAAAGAAATTTGCATAATTTCCCCATCAACAGGAGAATCAGTAATTGACTTTTCCTGGTGGGGCAGGCAGGGGAAGTTGTCCCCACCGGGGGGGGGGATAAAGTGATTATTGCTAACCGCTAGTGATAATCGCAAGATAACCCAGCAGGCTGGTTGTACCCAAGTTGATTAATCAATCAACTGGGTACATTCAGCCTGCTCATTAACAGTTCGGATCTCAGACGTTTCCTGAAATGGCTGAGATTTGAACTGTGTATGGCCAGCCTAACACCTACTGGCCTGTGCCCCGTCCCACCCAATGACTGGACGGTGAAAAGATAAGCAGATAAGCTGTTTTTACAGTCTTCCTCCTCCTATCAGCATGCTCCATGCACTGTAGCACAACCAATTGTCTCTTTGTCCTGCTTCTCTCTGACCCTGAGCTTTGTACAGAGGTTGCAGGAGGCAGATACTAAACAAAATTTAGATCCTTGCACTGCTTGCCTAAGATAATGTTAATGATGTATAAATACTTATTACAGAGCTGCAGACATGTGTGTCTTTTATATCTGCCTGGAGTTCTAACATCACCGTTGAGGATTTATTTAGCTCAGTTTAGTGTTTTTTGGGTTTCACATGCTGGATGTAGACAGTATACTGTTGGCTGTTAAGACGTTAAATGACCTTGGCAAACTCAACAAAAAATATTACGTATAGTATAGCTGATTGTAACTGGAGCTGGCCATACATACAGATCGAAGCAAATCAAACAACTATAAAAATGTAACCAATTCCTCCATCCACGTTAAGTTTCCCAGTGCAGCTATCCTATCGCCTGTCCAAATACCTAAACATTGACTGCTTCTTATTGGATGCAGTTGCTGTTTGCCAAACTTTTCTGTCTTTTGCCCAACTTTTCCGACTGGCCCCTTTGAGGAGGGTACCAACAGTGGTCACCTACAGAGTGAATATCGGCCTGGGAACTGGCTGACATTTACTCCATCTATGACCAGCTTTAGCTATTCATTTTTGCACTGCAAAGGCCATGCAGAAGGAATAACAAGAAGGGTGTTTTATTTTTTATTTTTGCTGCATATCTGGACAGAATGACCATTGTGCATTGGGAAATATTACAGTCTACTCTACCACCTTCTTCATTTTTAATGTCTATCACTCTGAAGTCCTTATTAAACACATATATAGAAATGCTATTGAAACATATCATGTAGTTATGTTTATAAACTGATATAGGAAAATGTTGTCACTTAGCTCTGGTCCCCTGGTTGTGTGTTACACAATATAATTTGATGACACGTCCTCTGACTATATGAGGACCAGTGAGTGTATGACAGAAGACACAAATAAATGAAATTCCTCTTTGGGGGGGTGTGCATCAATGTTCACAGGGGCATCTCAAGAAAAGCTCTAGCTGTGGGTGGTAGCAGCGCTTGCAAGGGTTATTTTTATAGATGCAGCGTGGGCTGAAAAACAAGATGATTACGGGTGTTCAGCAATGGAAAGGACAAGAGGAAGACAAGCCAAGAAGTCAATTTATGTGACGACCAGAAAAACTGGGATTGGGTTCCCTTGCAGAGAGGGGAATTTGGCTCAAGTTTACCCGCCTGACTAATCAGCATCTAATGTCTACATCATTATCCTTATTAAAACAATCAGCCCCCTACATCCTCCGCTCATTGTACAGCACTCATTAACGGCTTGAGGAGTCTTGCAGACAGCCAGCAATACGGTCACTTTATACTCCACAGATCAATCCGCTTGGGGATTGAAGGAACAATGAATCGTAACTACAAGCTGGCTCATAGAAAGGGTCTATTTACAGAGATTTCTGGTGCTATATTATAAGGGTTAAAAAAAAAAAGTTTTTACAAGCACTAGAAAAAGACAAAATAACGCCTCTCCTGGGTATAGAATTTCTTAGTGACCCCAAAGATCGTCACTTTAATTTTCTGGATTAAAAAATTATTATAGTTTAACTACAACCTCTAGTTACAACTCTGTATATTGTTACATGTAAGAAAATAATTATTATTTTTATCAGGGACGCAACGATGCCATTTTATTTTTACAAGTACAAGTACCAATACTTTTTTTTTAGTACTCGCTGATATCTACCGCAACGGTTTTGTTTTCACTTCAGCTGTCAACAATGGTAAAAAGAATTGAAAAGTTATTTAGGAATTAAATAAATAGATTTTTGTTTTTAATTTTGCATTTTTTCAATGTGAAATGTGTAAATATATGTTAATATACATGTGAAAAAATATTCACCAACAAAGCAAATAAAAAAACTTTTTAATTGTTTATCGTTTATAAAATAGACGTGAACAAAAAAAAGCAGGAAAATAATAATTAAATGGAGGAAAATTGGGAGTTAATTAAGGCTGATTAGAGTAAATTAAGGGTTAATAAGGGGTTAACATTTATTCATTGATCTGCAGATGAAGAAACAGAAAGATCCAAAAAAGAAACAACCTTTCTTTTTATTTTAGTGTTTCAGCCTGTTGTTAAAGAGGAAGTAAACCCTTCCAAACAACTTGGACCTATAGGTAAGCCTAGGAGTGACGTCATCGCGGTTGCGCCGCTGTGATTCGTCGGAGCTGCGAGACGCCACAAGCAACATGGATGCGGCGGACTACAGGGGACAGCGGCGACTTCGCTGGCTCCTGTGTCAGGTAAGTGACACATAATGAGCTACTATGCGATGCATAGTAGTCCATTATGCTTTACCTTTGCAGGGAAAAAAAGAGGAAGTAAACCCATCAGGGTTTACTTCCTCTTTAATAAACACTGTTTTTTTTTCACAGCTCCAATTACCAGACTTCTTTAACACTTTGAGCTGCCAGTGGGTCTCCCCTGTTGACAGCTAAAGAGCCGAGCCTGAAAATATCAGTGCATTTGCATGAGTAGCGATACTTGTGAAAATACTCAGTATCGGTACCGATACTAGTATCGGTGCAACCCTAATTATTATAAATCTTGTCTGTACTACGTATTGTAGTAAGGAATGCCAATGTTTGACTGCTCATACTGTAAAGATCTCCTTCTTGTGCTATAGGCCTCCTATCCTTCATATCCCCTAATTGAAGAACCCTTAACCTTTCTGTGTGTTGTGGGATACAAAACACTGCTGAATCTTTATACTGATTTGATATTAAATTGTTAGTTTAATATTAATTTGTGTACTGTACAAAGGGCAGGAAGGACTTCAAAAAGTGAAACAAATCTGGTTTTGCCAACCTTTCTTTTCCAACAAGAACTTAATCCCCTTGAAATAGATAGCTGCTAATTTTGAACCCTTTGGAAATCTACTATGTCCTTATTAGTGTACCATATGTATACTGTAGTTACCCAAAGCTTATTCTGTTCTAAGCATACCCACTTCCCGACCATGCTATAGCCAAAAGATGGCTACAGTGTGGTCAGCTATTTCTGGGAGGGTGTCCATGGCCCTCTGCGTGTCCACTGGAGAGCGCATCGGGGGGCGCTTTGTAACCGCTGTGTTCTTCAGACACAGCTGATCACAGTAAAAGGACCAGTCACAGCGGCCCTTTACTATCTGATCAGCTGTGTCCAATAACAGCTGCTCACATGTAAACAGACTTGCAAGTTATTAGCAGTCCTTTCCTCATGCACCGTATCTGTGAGGAAAGGAGAGCCAATAACTGGCAAGGCTGTCAGCACAATGTTTACACTGATAATCAGGGCAATGATCATCAGTGCCACCTATCAGTGCCTTCTTATCAGTGCCCATCAATGAAGAAGAAAAATTATTTGCAAAACAAACTAAGAAAGTCATTGTTATTTTTCAGTCTTTGTTTAGCAGAAAAAAAAGCCAGTGATGAATAAATACTACCACAAAAAAGCTCTGTCTCAAAAAAAAATGATAACAATTTCATGTGGCTACAGTGTTACATGAACGCGCAATTGTCATTCAAAGTGTAAGTGTGCTAAAAGCTGAAAATTGGCCTGGGCAGGAAGGGGATGAAAGTGCCCAGTATTGAAGTGGATACTAATTTTACATGTCGCTGGCTTTTTGCAGCTGTTTTTTGGTATTGAGTGGCAATATAAAGCTTACAGTTATCCAAAATTACCAAATCCTAATCTAGCTTTGTTTTTCCTTGCTGTATTCCATCAGCCATAACTTTATGACCACCTACCTAATGTTGAGGAGGTTCCCTTTTTTTGTCACCAAAACAGCCCTGACTCGTCGAGGCATGGACTCCACTAGACCTCTGAAGGTATGCTGTGGTATCTGGCACCAAGCCATCAGTAGCAGATCATTTAAGTTCTGAAAGTTGCAAGGTGGGGCCTCCATGGATCAGACTTCTTGTTCCAGCACATCCCAGAAATGCTCAACTGGATTGAGATCTGGAGAATTTGGAGGCCAAATCAACACCTCAAACTCATGTTTCTCAAACTATTCTTGAAATGCATCACACTGCCTCCGCTGGCTTGCCACCTCTTCCCCAGGTAAGTGACACACATGCACCCAGGCCATCTTCTTCCATTGCTCCAGCGTCCAGTTCTGATGGTCACGTGACCATTTGGCTGTGGACACGGGTCAGCATGGGCACCCTGACCAGTCTACTGCTACGCAGCCCCATACACAACAAACTGCGATGCCAATTTTTTTTTCTTGCTTTCAACTCATCAACTTCATGGCTGATATGTTAAATTGATGCCTAATATATCCCACTGCCTTTCTGATGCCATTGTAACAAGACAATCAATGTTTTTGGTCAGTGGGCATAAAGTTATGGCTGATCGGTGTATAACTGTTTAATGTTGTGTATATAATGTTTTTTTGTTTTTTTTGAACGATGCAAAAGTACCAGAACTGCCAACATACTATTTAAATGAACAAGAAGCATTACATACTGGCCAGAGTGGATTTGATTTTAAATCACTAGTAAAAAGGCTTGATTTAAATCATAATTTTTAAAGGGCAACAGTGATCTCTGTCCCAAGGCAGCTCCTCCTCTGACCCGCTGCCCATACTCTGTATGAACAGACGATCTGTCAGTTCACTGCGCAGAGAACTGGAAACTGTGTATTTACACAAACATCTCCCAGTTCTCTGTGTGCCCCGAGCGATCGCGGGAGCCCGGCAGCGATTGAGGCACTCGCATTGGCTCGGAGAGCGAGCAAGGAGCGCACACCTCCGGCAGCACGCAAATGCCCCCTAGTGGCCGTTTACAACGGTGATTTGCGCAGCCGAGACATGCTGCTGCAGTACAACTGCGGCGGCTGGTCAGCATGTGGTTAATGAGGAAAAAAAAATGAACTTAAATGATTTTAGCGATTGGCTGCACTATAACAGAGTGAAAAATTTAAGGGGGTCTGAATACTTTCCGTTACCACTGTATATTACAAAGGTTCTATCCATGGTCTTTAGCTGATTTGTACATGCGTAGCAATCTCTTGCCGTTCGTCAAGATTTATGACTTTGCAGCGTGGTGACCATTATAACCGTTTAAAAAAAAACATGTATGAAAGCTTTCATCTGCTTGCTAAATAAAAACAAAAGATGAAAAGCTTCCCTGTAATGTTGGCCGGCTTTGTGGTTACCACCAGTGTTTAATGGGCAGATAGTTTACAAGCTTCATTTAATAGAATGGTATTGGTTTAACTAGTGCAATAAATGTCAGAAATATTGATGGAGAGGCGGTGTGACCTGTGCAATACATCTGCCCCTGCCTTTGTGCCGTGTTTGGCCAAGTATTGCTACATTATATATCAAAGTACTGCTAAATTATTCATGATTGAAATGTTAGACTTTGGGATATGATTTGCGGTGAATCTATATTCTACCTGCATCATATGGTTATCGAGGTAAAATCCTTGAACACAGCAGTTTTACACAACCTTGCCAGAACTCTTTAATCTGCTTCTTAATAAAGCCTCACTACTACATCTGTCAGTTTCCTGTTTCTCAACACAAGAACAAATGGGGAGCTGAATTCAGATTTACTAAGAATCACTGCAATGTCCTGGGCACTGGGCTCTGGTTCAGCAACACTACACAAAACAGGAATCGCCCTCAGGGACAGGGAAAGGACCCAGAGTTTAGAGTCCACATACACTATATTGCGACACCTGCCTTTACATGCACATGAACTTTAACGGCATCCCTGTCTTAGTCCGTAGGGTTCAATATTGAGTTGGCCCACCCTTTGCCTCTATAACAGCTTCAACTCTTCTGGGAAGGCTTCCACAAGGTTTAGGAGTATGTCTATGGGAATGTTTGACTATTCTTCCAGAAGCACATTTGTGAGGTCAGGACTCTGTGCAGTCCAGTTAAGTTCCTCCACCCTAAACTCACGGACTCACTTTATGGACCTTGCTTTGTGCACTGGTGTGCAGTTATATTGGCATAGGAAGGGGCCATCCCCAAACTGTATCCACAAAGTTGGGAGCATGAAATTGTCATAAATGTCTTGGTATGCTGACACCTTAAGAGTTCCCTTCACTGGAACTAAGGAGCCATGCCCAACCACTGGAAAACAAACCCACACCATAATCCCCCCCCCCCTCCACCAAATGATTTGGACCAGTGCACAAAGCAAGGTCCATAAAGACATGGATGAGCGAGTTTGGGGTGGAGGAGTCCTGACCTCAACCCGATAGAACACCTTTGGGATGAATTATAGGGAAGACTGCGAGCCAGGCCTTCTCTTCCAACATTAGTGCCTGACCTCACAAATGTGCTTCTGGAAGAATGGTCAAACGTTCCCATAGACACACTCCTAAACCTTGTGGACAGCCTTCCCAGAAGAGTTGAAGCGGTTATGGCTGCAATGGGTGGGCCAACTGAATATTGAACCCTACGGACTAAGACTGGGATTCCATTAAAGTTCATGTGGGTGTAAACGGCAGGCATCACAATACTTTTGACATCATAGTGCATATACAATCCAATGACTGCACCGAACATACATCCAAGAGTCCAAGGTTTTTAAGAATAAAATTGATTCAAGGCAGAACAAAAAAAATTCGCTTCAGGAGCCAAACACTCCCCCTTCATCAGGGATCAAGAATTTTGAATATGCTTAAACGGACTATCTGGGTAGATACCAATTAGATTGTATGCACTGTGATTTACTGCATGTAATTGTTTTAGGAGGGCAGATTAAGCCAGTTTTAGTGAATGCAACAAAGGAGCTAAAAAATTCCTAAGCCCTGATGAAGGGAGGGTTGTGTTGGCCCTTTTAAATAAAATGTTTTTTTTTACTACGAATCAATTTTATTATTAAAAACCTTTGACCCCTGGATACTCATTTGACACTTTCATAGTATTGTATTGTATGTAGCATCTTATTTACTTTCACTTCCTGTCCCTGTGACACCGGTACTAAAAATGGGAGGTGTGGTTTTCACAAGGACTGCAATAAAAACTCAGCCAAAAGTTCTATTACTTTTTTTTTAGCTGTACAGGTTTTTATTGTTGTCTATTTCTCCAGTAGAGATGCAGAGATGGCAATCAAAACCTGCAAGAGGCTCTAACCCTTCTCCACTTTATCCAAAACCCCCCAAAAAAAGAGGGTAGTTGGAGTTTTGCTTTCAAGGGAGCCAGCAAGCGTCAAAATGTGTTAGCTGCTGTTTCTGATTTGTTTTTTGAAATTCGCTTCCTATGTCTTTGCTTCACTGCTTAGTAAGTCATTGACCCAGAATTAGCACATGCACATCAGTTGACATGGCAGCTGATTTGTAGATACTTTTTCCAGGTCAGTGATTTTTCAGAGCTGGCTGTTTTTCTTTAAAAAATATAATAATAATAATAATTTAAGATTTTTACACTAACCCATTTCTTTTCTCCCCATGGCAGAGCAGCGAGGGCTTTTGGAGAATATCTGTCTCAGACCCATCCCGACAGCCGGAACGGCTCAGGTAAGAAGCCTCTTTCTTCTTCTTTCCAAGTACTAATAAAAGGGTGGCCATCAGTGAACTGGTAAAAGTGTAGATAAAAATATCAGTCTATGTGCATTAAAAAATGTATGTAATGGTGGTGTATTGTGCTATTTATAAAGTCATAAATCAATGCTATTTTATTAGTCGGTTTTACTCTTAGCCTACTTATTGATAGCCAAAGCATGTAAAGCCAAACTTATTTTAAGAGTCAATGCAGCTCTGTATTCATTAATACATCATTATGATTATTTTTAATGTTAATACAAGTAGTGTAAGTACCTGAATGTGACTTGGTATCAGCCTCTTTCAATTCCTGTATAGCAGAGTTCAGGCTGGAAAGAAGGAGAAGCAGTACAAGAAGCCAGGCAATTGTGCCGCAGTGCTCATGTGCTAACAAGGTGCATGCTTATAGGAGGGGAGAGAACAGATAGATGAGCTCTTTATTGGGCTGACTTTCACTGTACAATTTCATCTAAAAGGAGGGTCAGATATTACTCGACTGCAGCAGAGTAAAAAAAAAAAACAAGTCTCCTGGGTGGTGCTCTGTGGTAGAGCTGTGAAAAATCTCAGGACTGGATGGACAGAAATAAAAAAAATGTTTTCAGGTAAAACAGTTCTTATGTATTTACTCAGTTTTTAGACTTTTGTCTGGAATTCAGCTTTAAAGGATAAGCTCACCTTTACAAAAAAAATTATAATAAATGCACATTTTTTTTTTCAATGGACCTGTAAAGTATTGCACCAGCAATCAGCAGATCATGGATGTAATGCAATGGTCCTGCATACTGTCTGTACATCTATCTGGCCGTAGCTCTGATACGACCAGGCAGTTACACAGTGACTGGAATAACAGCGCTCAACAGTGCCCTGGTAGTTCATTGAGAACTACAAGCTGATAACTGCAAAGGCTGTTGGACCTTGTAGTGCTCCCATTTACAGAACAGTTTGAATGGATGACACAGGCGGGTGGTCAGAGCCCCACACGGGCGTGTCTCTTGAAAATTTTAACAGCTAGTGGGGGAGGGGGGGGGGGGGAGGTTTCCCTGCTAGCTGTCAGAACAGGGGATCAGGAGCCGGCGCATCTGTAACATGTTACACCCTTAATATGGGTGTAACATGTTACAAAAGGTGAATTTATCCTTTAAACCAGACTAGTGGCAGCCTTCATATTTCTCAGTGCAGGTTTCCTCTGAGGCCATATAAAAATACTAATATAATAAGCTAAAACGTGCTCAGTATTGGTGCCAAATTGATACCCTCTGCCACCTAGTCCACTATTTTATGCTGCAACCCCAATAAATATCAGGCTTGGTATTACACAAACAAGATCGAATGTCATAGCTACTCAATGCAAGCAGAGTCTGGGGTGGAGAGGTCTGAAACATGCCCACTTTGTCATTTCACCTAGAACTAAGGACTAGGAGAGGTGGGCAAGCTGTAGCTCTCTTCCAGGTGTAAGGGAGCCAGAGTTGCTGATCTGTAGGTAAATAGTAATCACTGTTCAGCCATCAAATTTGTATGGACTACACCGGGACAGCAACAAGGAGAATCTGGCTGGGTAGTTCTGGTAGCCAAGGCGGCAGTCTGGATCCTTTAATTATACACAGATAACACGATGTGGATGGGCTACATCTGGTAGCCCTGCTGCCCTAGGCCACAGCCTGTGTGTAAGTCTGAACCTCTTCACTCATACACTGGCTTTTCCTTTTAAAGTAGAACTATGCATTTTTTTTCCTTTTTGGATACAGTAAGAGAGGGTTATAACTGTTGGAAAACAGAATGGTATTTTATGCAACAAATACTGTACATAGGTATTTGGTAGCTATATATTTTTCAACTAGTAGATGGCAGTGTTTATACGTTTGTATCTGCTCTGTGGTAAACTCTATGCATTTTCCCTGAATAAAGTTCCTGTTTCCTGTCTGCAGTTAAGCAGCAAAGCCCATGTTGACTGTGCACTGTCTGTTCTGTAGGGCTATCTATATACAGAATTTCTAACAATAATCCCTGTCACTGTGACAAAGGGGATCATAATGACTCCAAAACATTGGTGGTTGTACACTTATTTGCTGCACAAAGCTATGTGAGATCTGTCATTTTTGGAGTGCTGATGCTTTTGTCTACTTTGGATTTACAGGGTGTCTGCATAGGCCATGGGTGCTCAACTTGTGGCCCTCCAGCAGAACTACAAGTCCCATCATGCCTCATCCTTTGAGAGTTATGCTTGTAACTGTCAGCCTTGCAATGACTCATGGGACTTGTAGTTCCGCAACAGCTGGAGGGCCACAAGTCGAGCACCCTTTACCCTTTTTTCAGTGTATGCAAATTAAAGGTGTGAGGTGGATTTTAGCACAATTGTTTTAATTTTTTTTTTTTTGTTTTTGTCCCATTGGTGAGACGTCCCTTCACCTGTCCTAAAGCCAAAAACAAAAGTGAAAAGCAATCCTTTCAAAGTGAGGGAAATCTCTGATTGTCACCAAGGTCTCCAGAGCTACTGTGCCTATTGTAAGATCTCCACTCTGTCTAAAACAAAAAAAAAAAAAAGGTTTTGCCTTTAGTTATACTTTAACAACAGTAACAATATTACTGGCTCCATGGTTGCATACCATTGTCTTTTCCTTTTTGTGGTTTTCATGAATGTCTCCCACTGTATTGTGAACATTCTGAAAAAGTTCAAGGTTGTCCTCAAAAACCCAAAAAGTGCAAAAAAGAACTAAGGGAGCATCTATGTAAAATGGCAGAGCAGCTGCTCATTCTGGTTCTGGAAAGGCACTGCCTGCCAAGCACTCTTGCCCGCTCGTACAGTATGCAATACTCCAACAGGGAACATCTGTACATTTAAAAAAAGAAAAAAGCATTTATTGGAACTAATTACATTGATCTGTTTATCTCATTATCCAGCTCCCCAGCAGGGTTCCATCCCTGCAACATGCTCTCTTTGCTGATTGAAACAAGTAATTAGGCTTTACAAAAGTTAATTTGCTCCTGGCCTTGGCTCATTCTGTAGAGCACACAAAAGGCTCGGTGTACGTCCAGGATGCAAACTTGCAATTTTGTGTTCCTTACGGCATTCTGTGTACCACAGAGACTCAGCGAGAGGAGACTCGAACAAAAACCCTTTTTATTACAGGCCACATAAGGGAAGCATTAGTATGTCCAAGTGTATATAACTGCTTAAAACCTGCTATGTTCACATCCTGTTCTTTGGATCCAAGGCAAGATCCTACCTAAAATGTCCCATTGTTCATGTCCCGTAATGTTTTAATAGTCGGGTCTAATGTTACACCGATGTCTTTGTTTCCCGGTTATAAATATAACAAGTGTTTTGGGATCTCTTTGTGCATTGTTGCTGTGACCTTGAGTGACAATGACTGACTAGCAAGATGTCTAAAAGGTAATTATTTATTTTGGCGTCTCTGCGTGTTGCTTCCGAGAACGGAAAATTGGAAAAATATTCTATTCTAGCTAAACATGCCCTAAACACGTACAAATCTAGACCTTAGGAAAGAGATTTTTAAAAGCGAAACCTAAGCTTTTTTGGGTTTTGGATAGAGTAGACGCCTTTGGGCAGATTTCCTTTAATTGTCTGTCCCTGAGATGTATCAGGGAATGAAAGAAAAGCCTACAGAGAGGAATTCCCTTCTTGGACAGCTGTCATCAGAGCAGTGTGTCTATTTGAAGATTTTTTTTTTTCCTCATCTGTTCTTGTGACTGCTCAAAAATTTTGAATTTCCCATAATAGTCAGCATGTAGGCAGGTGAAGTCCATGTTCTCTACAGCAAGGGGCGCTCGCCACAGCATCGCTGTTGTTGGAGAGGAAGCCAGGAGGAACTAGCTTTCCTGGGTCATGTGAGAAGCATTCTCATTGGAAGCCATCGCCCCATGTGACTCAAGCACAAGCAGCCATCATGGATCAACCAGAACCTATTTAAGGCACTGGCTCCTGAGGCTGGCATGCTTTTTGCGAGTGAGTAGGGACAGATATCCCATCTGTTAGGGTTAGGGCTAGCATTTGGAAAAGGTTCCAGATAAGGAGGGTAAGTGTAGGGTTGCAATCTCTTGGCTGTCTAGTGCCCAACCAGCAAAGCCTCATTTTGCATCCCCTTAACAGACGCTGTCATTCCGGCTGGAATTTGCTCCGGTCACGCCATTGGAACTGTGAGTGTACCTGGCTGGGTAACTTTCCCACCGGGTTTTATTGCACCAGCACGTGTGAGAGTTATTGTCTCCACACCTCGCTGCACCCCAACGCACCCCAGTGTGTAGATCTCCCTAGTGTGCACATCACAGCAGTAAAAACCTGAGACGAATTATTACCCTTTTACTCATCCAAAACTAGAAAAAAGAAAAATGCTTTACATTTAAAGTTGAACTGCAGGCACAATTTTTTTCGTTTACAGTAAATGCCTTTCTCAATAGCCACAAAGTGTATATAGCAAATCCAATGTGTTTGCACCAAATGCATTTCCAAACTCAAATCATCTGGTACATAGTCTGTGCTGAGTGCAGAGCTGTGGGAGGGACCCAGCAGGCTCCACCCAATACAGGCTGCCTACAGAAAACGCCAGGGGGCGGATACAAGCCCGGTCACCTTGCACAAGGAGAGAGATCAACAATGACCGGTCTTTATTATAGGGAACTCCTGCACAGAGATATAGTACATGAGGGCTGGATTACTGCACAGATCTGGAAGATACACAAGATTTATATAAGAATACACATGCCTCTTGTATGCAGACAATAATTGTATAGACTGGAGTTCAGCTTTAATTCCGTGAGGGTCTAGATGATACCTAATGATTACTGAGATAAGAAAATTGCAGAGATTGCTAGAGATTTGGGCAGGGAAAAAAAAAAAGATATGCGCCCAGGTGATATGGCCATTTTGTTATGTTTCTGTATCCTGGAGGAAGCTGTAGCATAAAACAAGAATTGATTTTTGGGTAGACTGATCCTCCAGTTGGGAATTTACATTTCTCTTACCATTCACCAGCTGTGTGTCCAAGAGAGGAGAAACGAAGCTGAAAATCGTATTGCGACGCTTTGAAGGATTTTCATGGCTCTTTTGGACAAACATTGCGTGAAAGAAAAAAATATTTCTAACAGAGAGAAGTGTACGAATCTTCAACAGCCTTGTGGAAGGTTATGAAACCTTACCTCAGGTACACGGTAAAGCAAAATGGTGAGGGCAGTTACAATACAGAACTACAAGATTTATTTCCACTTTACCATTGGCCATACTGTCAGATTACACAGCATCTGTCAGTTCCCCTTGCATCTCAGCAGGGGGTCTATGACCACATTTCATCTAACAGTAACTGTCCGATGAATGAAATATTACATTGCTTCTTTCTGAAAGTGCTAGTTGTTTGGATGGCATGCCAACCTAAACTTTTTAAATGTTTCACCTGTAACAATGCACATTCAAGCCCTGAAGAAGGGGAGTCCTTTTCTCTGAAACGAGTTGGCTGGATCAGATGCTCTTAACAAATAAATATTTTAAACATTTTAAGCCAGACCTATATTTGTTGTACTAGGTGCTCCTAACCTATTACTCAAAAGTGGCTCAGCTTTATGGCTTCCTAGATCACCTCTGTGCTGATTGTCTAAAGGCAGAGAGGTGACAAAAGAAGCTGCAAAGCCAAACCAGGGAATAGTGCTTTCACCCTTGTGTCTGCATCACAAGAGTAGCCGCACAGAACTGGAAACCATTTGGCAGGTAAATCAGTGACCATAGATGTACTTCAACTGCATCGTTAGCAGTTTGCTTTGGAATCTGGTTTATTCTGGGTAGAAGCCTAATAAAGGCCGTCTTTGTTTACCTCCTCTTCTAATAATGCTCATTGTAGCTGCCATTCTGATCGAATGACAACAGTATTTTCTGAGCAAGCATTTAAATCAGAAAATTTAAAGTGAGGTCCTTCGCGCTAATAATTAAGTCAATAAACAATGAAAACTAATAATGTGAAGTAAGACTCGGTTAACGCTGGGGTGACTTGTCAGGTGACTCACAATTCACGCTCCATTCTGTACAATGGAACCGTTCTAAAAGGAACGACTCAAGTCGCTCCAACTTAGAAAAAGGTTCCTGTACTACTTTGGGATGACTTGCATTGAGTTCTATACAGAAGTTGTTTTGCAAGTCGTCGCTGAAGTCGTGTGCAGGTTGCCTGAGGCAGTCGCGCTGTTCTGCCTCAGTGTGAACCGGCTCTAAGTGAAATCGGTGCAAGATCTGAAGTGTACACTATACACAAAAAAAAAGGAAATTATGATGAAAATGATCCACGCAGACTTCTAACCCATTCATGTTATAGAAAAATAATCCCAAATAGTGTGAAAAAGTAAACACAATAGCTGAAATCCAAAATAAAATGTGTATACATCAAAAAAGACTATCAAAGTGATTGATTAGTGCCAATAATCAGGAGTGTCCATAATATCCTGGTGAATCTTCTAAATAAACAGTTGTGTTGTGAAATCGATATTAATCTTTTTGACTAAATAGTCACCTAATGCTACCAGAGCCCTTACTACCAAATGGAGAAAAATAAGCCTTGATTCGATATCCTGGGATGGGATCGCCTATGTGTCGTCCGTACTCCCAATCGATGTCCGTGTAGATGGTTATGGATGTGGTTCACGATCCGTTGAGCGAGCCCTCTCTCTGCCGACAGCATAAATGGCCTCAAAATCTTGTGGTTCGTTATGGATGTTCAATATTCGCAATTAAAGGTAAATAAAAGAAAACAGGCCTCCCATAGTGCAATATGTAAATATAATACAATTTATTGAAAATGCCAAGTTGCCTCTTACATCAAAAAGGTTAAAAACAAGCTTATCTGTATGTAGCCGTGTGTCAGACACACTCCTTGCATCATTTCCAATCTCTCAAACCTCAGGCCAATCCCTACCCATATTACGTCACAACACGTGACTTCATCAGGGGACGAAGTAACGTGTTGTGACGTAACGTGCATAGGGATTGGCCGGAAGTGATGCAAGGAGTGTGTTTGACACCTGGCTACATACAGATAAGCTTGTTTTTCACCTTTTTGATGTAAGAGGCAACTTGACATTTTCAATAAATTGTATTATCTTTACATATTACACTATGGGAGGCCTGTTTTCTTTTATTTCCTTTAATGGCAAATATTGAACGTCCATAACGGAGCCACAAGATTTTGAGGCCATTCAAGCTGTCAGCAGAGAGAGGGCTTGCTCAGCAGATCGTGAACCACGTCCATAACCATCTACACGGACATTGATTGGGAGTACGGATGACAAGTAGGCGATCCCATTCCAGGATATCGATCCTAGGATTATTTTTCTCCATTTGGACGTAAGGGTTCTGGCAGCATTATGTGACTATTTAGTCACGAAGATTAACCTCAATTTCACAACACAACTGTTTATTTAGAAGAGTCACCAGGATTATACACTCATGATTATTGTCACTAATCAATCACTTTGATGGTCTTTTTTGATGTATACATATTTTATTTTGGATTTCAGCTATTGTGTTTACTTTTTCAACTATTTGGGATTATTTTTCTATAACATTAATGTGTTAAAAGTCTGCGCGGATCACATTCAGATCAGGAGCCATGACACCATTCTGACCTCACAGATCTGTAGAATTAGGTCAGGTCAGGCAATTGTCATTTTCAGAACAGAGGCAGCCCCTGTAACGCTGGTTTCTCCTAAACTCCAGGCAAACAAAGAAATAAGCAGATTAAAGACACAATATAAACATTTGTTTTACCATTTATATTTCTGCCCATCTGGTCCTGACATTTACACATATCTGCTACACGGCACAGTCCTGCCTGGCAGGGGTGGATTTCATCTTTTTCAGTTCAGGGTTGCCAACCTCCCGCAGCATTTTTTACTGACAAAACCTGGGAAATTTACTGGCGTAGCACATTTTTTAATGGCAACCTGAGAAATTATAGAACTTCTATTGAAAACTAACATAGTGAATATTTGAACAGTATAAACATAATGCGAAAACAATGACAATACCTATAAGAGTCCATTCACACAGGGGCAACTCCTGATCCGACTTCAGGTCGCCCCTAGTCGCCTCAGGTCGCCTCAGGTCGGACAACATTTAAAAAGCAATGTAAGTGAATGAGAGCCGTCTTAATGCACACTACTGAAGTCGCTCCGACTTCAGAAAAGGTTCCTGTACTACTTCTATCCGACTTGTAGGCGACCGGTACCCATTGATTTCAATGGAGATCGCCTCCAAGTCGGATCTCCGTCTATACGGAGGCGACTCTGACAGAATTATCAGCTCTCAAGAGGGCACTCCACGCCAAATTTCTGAAAAAAATTTGGCGTGGGTTCCCCCTCCGAGAGCATACCAGGCCCTTAGGTCTGGTATGGATTCCAAGGGGAACCCCCTATGCCGAAAAAACGGCGTGGGGGTCCCCCCCAGATCCACACCAGACCCTTATCCGAGCACGCTACCCGGCCGGCCAGGAAAGGGGGTGGGGACGAGCGGGCGGCCCCCCCCCCCTCCTGAGCCGTACCAGGCCGCGTGCCCTCAACATGGGGGGGTGCCTTGGGGGAGGGAGGGCGTGCGCCCCCCCACCCCAAAGCACCTTGTCCCCATGTCGATGAGGACAAGGGCCTCTTCCCGACAACCCTGGCTGTTGGTTGTCAGGGTCTGCGGGCGGGGGGGCTTATCGGAATCCGGGAGCCCCCTTTAATAAGGGGGCCCCCGGATACCGGCCCCCCACCCTATGTGAATGAGTATGGGGTACAATGTACCCCTACCCATTCACCTGTGAAATAAAGTACAAAAAAAAACACAACACAGGGAAAAAATATTTTATTGCACAGCTCCAGGGGTCTTCCGTCTTCGGGGGTCTTCTCGTCGGACTCCTCCGCTATCTTCTTGTAGCTCTTTTGCTAGCGGAGGAGTCCGGCTTTCTTCCTCCCCGCCGCCGGCATCTTCTCCCGACTTCGGGGGTCTTGTCCCCCTCTTCGGTTCTTCTGCCGGGCCACCGCGCCTTCTTATAGCTCTTTTAGAGGCGGTGGCCCGGTCGTCTGTCGCCGCCGTCGCCGCCGCCTTCCGTTCTTCTCCTTCTTCTTCTCCTGGAGATGTTGACTCGACGAGCTCTCCGGCCACAATGCCAGAGCCGCGCTGTGCGGCCACTTATATAGGGACAATGGGGGCGGTGTCACATGGGTTGATGTCACATGGGTTGGTCACATGGGTTGATGTCACATGGTAAGGGGGCGGGGTCACCATGTGACATCAACCCATGTGACCAACCCATGTGACATCAACCCATGTGACACCGCCCCATTGTCCCTATATAAGTGGCCGCACAGCGCGGCTCTGGCATTGTGGCCGGAGAGCTCGTCGAGTCAACATCTCCAGGAGAAGAAGAAGGAGAAGAACGGAAGGCGGCGGCGGCGGCGGCGACGGCGGCGACAGAAGACCGGGCCACCGCCTCTAAAAGAGCTATAAGAAGGCGCGGTGGCCCGGCAGAAGAACCGAAGAGGGGGACAAGACCCCCGAAGTCGGGAGAAGATGCCGGCGGCGGGGAGGAAGAAAGCCGGACTCCTCCGCTAGCAAAAGAGCTACAAGAAGATAGCGGAGGAGTCCGACGAGAAGACCCCCGAAGACGGAAGACCCCCGGAGCTGTGCAATAAAATATTTTTTCCCTGTGTTGTGTTTTTTTTTGTACTTTATTTCACAGGTGAATGGGTAGGGGTACATTGTACCCCATACTCATTCACATAGGGTGGGGGGCCGGTATCCGGGGGCCCCCTTATTAAAGGGGGCTCCCGGATTCCGATAAGCCCCCCGCCCGCAGACCCCGACAACCAACGGCCAGGGTTGTCGGGAAGAGGCCCTTGTCCTCATCGACATGGGGACAAGGTGCTTTGGGGTGGGGGGGCGCACGCCCTCCCTCCCCCAAGGCACCCCCCCATGTTGAGGGCACGCGGCCTGGTACGGCTCAGGAGGGGGGGGGGCGCCCGCTCGTCCCCAGCCCCCTTCCTGGCCGGCCGGGTAGCGTGCTCAGATAAGGGTCTGGTGTGGATCTGGGGGGGACCCCCACGCCGTTTTTTCGGCGTAGGGGGTTCCCCTTGGAATCCATACCAGACCTAAGGGCCTGGTATGCTCTCGGAGGGGGAACCCACGCCAAATTTTTTTCAGAAATTTGGCGTGGAGTTCCCCCTTGAGCTCATTCTCTGCTTGGCCACGGCAAAAGTCGCCTGGCCTGGGGCGACTTGTAAGTCGTCCCAAGTCGCGCTTGAAGTCATCACAAGTCGTTTTGAAGTCGTCCCAAGTCGCGCTGTGATCTTAACTCAAGTCGTGTCCAAGTTGCCTGACTCAAGTCGCCTACAAGTCGTGTTGCCCCTGTGTGAATGGACTCTAACAAAGTCATTTGCTTCATTTACACTTAAAAAGTCAACACAGCATGAAATTATCAGCCCTTGATATTTACTGGCAGTTGTAAAAAAAAAAAATCGCAGATTTTTTACTAACTGTCAGAAAATGTACTGGCGGTTGGTAACCCTGTTTCAGTTTCACTTACACTTAAAGGTCACGTCCTTCACCCCAACCTGTGGTAAGACAGTGAAAGAAGAAGCAGCCCTATAATTGGCTCATCTCCGTTCCTCTGCTGTCTTCTATTGGCTTGCTCCCTGCACTATAGCACCATTACTCCTTGTGTTGCCTCTCCCTCTCCCTTTGCTGTATAGTAGACCACAGGAAGCCAATAAAAAGTCAGTGTGTTGCACTCAACGGGCTTGCCACCCACTGATTGCAAAAACTTTACCATGGGCGCAAAGTATTGCGACCACTGCATGTAAACAACCCTGTCCACTGCTATTGCAGCTTGGTGCCCTTTCACACTGGGGCAGCAGTAAAGCGCCGCTAGTATTAGTGGCGCTTTACCACTGTTATAGCGGTGCTTTAATCTCTGGAAGGAGTTAAAAGTGCCCTTGTAGCAGCGCTTCGGCAGCGGTGCCCATGCATTTCAATGGGCAGGGGTGGTGGAGGAGCAGTGTATACACCTCTCGCAAACCACTCCAAAGATGCTGCTTGCAGGACTTCCAATGTCTTGCAAGCGCACCGTCCCAGTGTAAAAGGACTAGGACTTTCACACTGGGACTGCAGATGAGGCATTTTTCAGGTGCTTTACAGACACTATTTTTTAGCGCTAAAGCACCTGAAAAATGTCTTCAGTGTGAAAGGGGTCTTAAAGTGTTACTAAACTCGGGACCCTGCATTCACTATATCTGGTCTCCTACAGTACACAGAACATGGAAATGCAATAGTTTTAGTAAATATAAACTGCTAAATACCCTTTCTCATCAGCAGTTAGAGCAGTGTTGTGACTTCTATCAGTGTCTGGTTAAAGCTTGTAGGAGGAGTTTTCATTCTCCCCTGACTCACCTATAAGACTGCAGGACCCCTGACCTTCTGTCTGGACAGTGCTGATCACATGCACTCTCCCAAGAAAAAAAAGAAAAGCTTTTGCTCTGTTCTATCCGGTGATGATTTTGGGACTGTTGAAGCAGGGGAGGATCAGAGAAAACAGCCTTTTTACACAATGCAGTGGATTAACCCTTTAGGTTCCACAGTGAGTCTAACAAGCATGTGTTAATGCATATACACAGTGATTTTACTGTTGTGTTTTTAGTAACACTTTAAAGCGGAGCTCCACCCAAAAGGGGAAGCTCCACTTGTTTGCTTCCTGCCACATTTGGCACCTTTTAGGGGGGAGCGGATACCTGGCAAAACCAGATATCTGCCCCCACTTCCAGGTATGATCGCTGCAATCATTGTGCGGCAATCTACAAAACTCCTGGCCCCTCCTCCTTCCCCTCCGCTGCCTTTTGGGAGACACACAGGTCCCAGAAAACAGGACCATTCAGAAAGCACAGCACGACTCGCGCATGCACAGTAGGAAACAGCCTGTTTCCCTTAGTGAAGATGCTGGTGCCGGCACCCGAAGCGAATAGACGGAATGACTTGGGGTGCTGACATTGTGGGCTCCCTGGACAGGTAAGTATCCTTATATTAAAAGTCAGCAGCTACAGTATTTGTTGCTGGCAACATTTATTATTTTTCCCAAGTCTGGAACTCCTCTTTAAGTGGGGGTGGTTGGCGGGCAGCAAAAATACAACTCAACCGTGAATTTTTGGCACTTGAATTCTGTATGTCTAAATTAAGCATTAATGATGTATTATTGATTACAGAGCTGCATTAATTTGCCTCTTATCTATGTCTGGAGTTCATCTTGATCCTTGCAGGTCTTGGGTTCAAATGACTTTATAGTATAACCAGGTTCTAAAATGCATGTATCAGTTTGTATGCCTCTGATGCTAGATTGTAAGCTCCCTGGCACAGGGAATTATGCAGTTGTGCAAAGTATGTCGAAGATATCTAAATGTGGTATATAAACCCTCCCACTCCCCTCTACATAATGTGATTGTTCCCTTGTGTACTGGTTACAGAACGCTCCTTTCCTTCTCTATTATGCTACAGAGCACTGAAAGCTGTGAGCGGAGATTGCACCTAAGCTGGTTTTAATTATTGCTACTCGAGTTTTAATTAACTCCGCTCCAAACTTGAAATACTGCTACAAGGATCATGTTTATTCAGCTTTCCTGCACTGTCGTATAGTACCACTGCAAGCGGCTGACCTCTTGGCTGCTGACACCAAGAAACTGGCTCCAAATGAAAGGGCATGGAAGAGAGCAGAGCAGAAATAAAAGCTGCACTGCCACTTACTAGTAGCTGATTTTAAGATTATATAATGCAAACCAGAAAAAATTGTTATTGCTTAGTGAGCCATTTATTGTTCTAAAACATTTCTGTTTTATAGAATACTAAAAGCTTCAATAAGCCATTTCGGTTTTAGAATAAAAGCCTCTGGATTCCCCCATCCACGCAAATAATGTGAATGGAGTGGCTATTGTATTTTGACAGCTGGAAGCCGCGGCTGTCAGAATACCTGAACTGCATCTGATTGGTGGCAGCTGCTGTTCAGTCAAGAGGTTCCCACCTGGCTCCTTCAGTTTTCAAATCGAAGGATGTTGGGTGGGAGGGTACCAAAAAGACCACCCACAGCTCAAGTCTCATGCATAATCGGTCTGATTATGCCTAGATTTAGCTTTTTTTCAGGGGCACGACTGATGTGAATGGGTGACCGCATTCTGCAGAGGAAAAAGTGGCAAGGATATACTGTATAAATGTATACATCAAAACGCATTTACACTGGGTGTCTCCATAAACATTCATTAAATCATTGTGTTGTGCTTTCTGCTTGGAGAGCACAGCAGTAGCGGCATGATTGGTGCCACCTATTATTAGACCAATGCTTGTCTCTTAATTAAAAATTCTGAGCAATGCTATCATCACAGAGTGCAGCAACTGTAATTACAAGTTATCCTGGCTTTGGCATTTTAAAAATACAACAGTATTGTTTGTAGGATATCACAAAGCTTAGACAAATATACCATTAGTTAGATGTGAACTCCAAGAAAACCGCTAAATACACAATGGAAATACAAACAGTACACAGGAGAGGTTTACCTGCTAGAGGATTTGTATTTCTGTCTATCCATTATCCATTCTTGAGGTCTACTTTGCTATCCAGGCATCACAACCAGGCGGATGACCTGACTTTCCCCTACTACAGTTAGAGAGATGCAGGTTGGTCTCCTCCCTTCCCCCAGCCTGTGATTGGGGCACATGTGCATGTAGCTGGACCGGATTGGCTCCAAGTACTGTCCACCTCTCTTATCTCCCAGATTGAGCTTTGCAGTACAGAGTATTGCAAAAGGGTGATATCAAGTATACCTGTTCTGGTACCAATTCTAGCCAAGAACCTAGCACTTTACAAACAAGATCAGTAATGGCAACATTTCCTTGTATTAGGGAGCATATGCCATGCTTCCCTGCAACAGTGCCAAGGGCTATCAGCTATCCAGTAGGCCAGAGCATTATCACATTAACAGTGACGTCACTGCTCCCCTTGGTCGCTGGTGGCGCCATTTCAGCACCAACTGTAGAGGAGAAAGGAGGGATAGCAGGTAAGGCAAGTATAAAACTGCATTCATATTAGGCGATTTGGAAATATGAGCGTAGAATCGCTGCGGTTTTGCCCACAATTCCGAATCATGGCAATATGGGCGACAACCACTTGGATGCCATTCTTAATGGAACCCTAAATGTGCTTTGATTTTGCTTAGATTGTCGTGCGATAGTATCGCGGCAAAAATGTGCAAAGCTTGTAACCCAAAAGGAGCAGGAGCTTCTTTTGGGCAACACATGCAAAGGGCAGCCCATCCATGCAAATAGGGTGCCCTATGCGGGGCCGGCGTAAACTTGTGTAAATCATGCTTTAAAAAATACGAGCAGGAATGCTAGTTCCCGCTAGCACGAGATTTGCATAGGGCCTTAAGAGTATCCAGGGATGCCCTTTGCAGAGCCACTGTCACTTTTCCCTGCATGTCTCTTTAAGTCTTAGACATTTTTTAACCTAATACCATAGATTTAAATTGTTAATTCTCAAATTGTTATGAGCTGTATGTGCCTGCTTTAATTTTGTTTGCAAATAAACATTTATTACAAGGTACACCCACAACTTAGGATTCCCAGAGAACTAAGTTTTCTGTTGAAAAACACAGTAGAAGCTGTTTGCCTTCAAACTATCTGCCTCTAACTGAAGCATTATAGGGAGCTGCCTTAGGGGACAATGAAGGGGAAAGGTGCAATTCCTCTGACTGATTCAGTTGTGTGTAAATTTCAGCTTACACTATTGAGTTATTAAACACAAAAAAAAATTCTGCTAAATAGACAACGGAAACCCGGAAAAAGTATGTAAAAATTTACTTCTAACGCCACCTGCTGGCTAAAAAGGAGAATACAAAATGTTCATTTGCCACATTTCATATTTTCTATAATATCATATCATAATATACATAGAATGGAAATAAATTGAAAACCAATATAAACGCCTTCCCAAGTTTTCCTCCCTCCTTTTCCCTTCCTTTCTTTCTCTTATTCTTTACGTCAGTCCCTTTTAGGGTTGCAGTAAATCAATACGATTCATATGCTGCCAAGCAGTGAACTAGATAAGGCATTTATTAAGGAGTTACTATTCAAAGCATGACTCTTGGTTACATCTGAAGATATACGACTGTCTTTTTCTCCTTTTACCCTTCAGAGATCGCTGTATTGTGAAGTTACACATAAATTCCAAAAATAAAATTCAATAACAAAGCAAAGGGGGTTAGGAAGGTTTCAAATGTGATCGGAATACAGCAGTTTACAAAATATATTTTGAACTGTATACCTGATACAAGGAATTTTATACCCAAAACTGACATTATTATTAATTTGCTCTCAACCCTTGCACAGCAGGACTGGGAGAGGGAGGGATAACACAATGAGCCAATTGGGCACCAATGGATTGCATAATTCTTTCAATCCAATTTACTGATATAAAGAGCAGAGTGATGACCTCATCAATCTGCTGATGCTCCTTCATTGTCTTAGTAAGCAGTGATCAGATTGGTGACCAAGCTGCCTTACTTAAAGAGGAAGTAAACTCTCCCAATCTGATGCTTCTTTTCATTTAGTCCATTGTAATAAGTAATTATCAAACTATAGCCACTGTAATCCAGCCCAAATCGCATATTACTTACTGTTTAAAGATACTTTTAAGTGGTTGTAAACCCTTACAAACCACTTTGACCTACAGGTAAGCCTAGAGTAAGGCTTACCAAGAAAGATCTCCTAAACCTACACGGTTTAGGAGATATTTACAAAAAGACAGGCACCGCTGTCTATGGCGCATGTGCCGTAGACAGAGGCACGCAGGCGCACTATCGCCGTTAGCAGCCGTTAGTGGTGGCTCACGTCATCGTTGCTCTGGCGCTGTGAGTGGCCGGAGCAGCAATACCCGGAAGAAGATGGATGCTTTGTGCTACAGGGGACAGCGGTGACATCGCTGGCTCCTGGGTCAGGTAAGTGACACATAATGGGCTACTATGCAATGCATAGTAGCCCATTATGCTTTACCTTTGCAGGGAGACAAAGAAGTAAACCCATCAGGGTTTACTTCCTCTTTAAAAAAAACTTGTTTCCAGGGGTAAGGCAGCACCATCTTAAGTATTGTTTTCTGAGTCCACAGTGGAGTGTATTTCCGCCCTTACATTGAGCACTTCCTGTTCTATTCACCAAGCCTCCTTCTCAATCCAATGTTTCTAAGGCAACCTTGCTTCGCTGTTCATAGCTGACTTGTTTTATTTCATAGTATTTACTTGTGCTTATTACCTTGTGTTTGCTTGTGTGAGTCCTATGAGCTTCAGCTGATAAGTCTGCAGTAATGCTGTCCCATGCCCTGCTTTACACTGCATGTGAGGTCACATGGTGTGTAGAAGGAAGCTCTGATTATGAAGTCTCCTGGGAGTTCAGTGTTGTGCCATAGGAAATCCTGATAACAGATAGATGAGCACATAGAGAGTGTGCTGTAAATCAGGGGAGATCTGGGCATGCTCAGTGACATTATTCTAAAGAACAAAAAGGATTACAACAATACTAAGCAAGTAAGGACATATCTACAAGCAGTGTTCATTAGGGTTTTTATGCTGATTTACATGGGACAAAGTTGTGGGGGAGGGTTTACAACCACTTTAACGGTCATAGAAAAGTAAGGTCATGGAGCTGGTCTAGCATTACATACTTTTTTACAGGAATGTTAACATTTATTCATTTCAGATGTGTATTTATCAGTTTACCAGCAGTTCAGCTTCATGTATGGCAGCTCCAGAATACATTTATACATAGGAAATGCGTAAAAGATTTTATAAACACAAAAACACAACACTAGTGTTTGACAATCATAATGCAAGTCTTTTAAAAGAAGAAAAATTAGGCATATGTAGATAATAATAATAATGATTGTAAGTGTACTGTCTGCCCTCATGTTGTAAAGCGCTGCGCAAACTGTTGGCACTATATAAATCCTGTATAATAATAATACTTTGTAATTTTAATTCCCTTCAGACCATCTCCTTGTGCAGGAGGATTCCCCGGAAATGCTCCAAGGGTCTCAGAACAAACGTCGTCTTTCAGCCATATCTGACAGCAAGCTAGAACGAAGTTTTTCTGAGGAACGCGCAGAGAAGGTGCCCAGCGAGGGCCCAAAACCTCGTGTTTATACCATCTCTGGAGAAAGGCCCATGTTGTCCGACCACGAGAGCGATAGCATGGAGCTGGTGGTGATGAAGCCAGGCCAAGACGAGAGAGAGCACCATCACTCCCATCATTACAGTCATCACCACCAACCCCTGCAAAACTCAGGCAGTGCCCACAATATCACTAGGCCTTGTAAAAGCTGGTCAGGCAGCCGGCAGAATTCCAAGGAGTGCCCGAACTGTGCCAAGCTTACGGTGCCAGCCCAGCACTCGTTTGATCTGGAGCAGCACCAAGCCAACGAATCCGGTTGGCGTAGGAAAAAGCTGGAACGCATGTACAGTATCGACAGAGTGTCTGGTGAGTGAGAGACAAAGGCCTTCACTGTGTAATTTTACAAATAGACCTTTTTCACAATATGGTTTCTATTGCAAATGTATTGCACATGGTGGAAGTAAGGTGGTTGCTCAAACACTGTTGTAATGATAATAAACTTATAAGAAATTTCTTAAAACTCCAAGCCAGATTTAAACTGCCCTTCATTTTTCCATTTGTTGCCTTGAATTACTCCTTAATGGACTCAAACATGGTCTACTCCAACTCAAAGAAAAATATTTAGCAAATATACACTATATTACCAAAAGTATTGGGACGCCTGCCTTTACACGCACATGAACTTTAGTGGCATCCCAGTCTTAGTCCATGGGATTCAATATTGAGTTGGCCACCCTTTGCAGCTATAACAGCTTCAACTCTTCTGGGAAGGCTGTCCACAAGCACTTTGCAGAATCATGAAATACTGTTTTGAAGATTGGGAAGGGAAAAGAATCGCAATTTTGATTCTTAACGATTAATCATGCTGCTCTAGTACACACTATTTGTTTTTGTTTTTTTTCATTCAACCCCGTGGGTTGAATGAAAAAATAAAACTGACGGCTCCGGTCGGAGCCGCTATACTAACCATGTGAGGTTTGAGCAGCGATCATCCCCGCTGAGCTGTTGTGTTCTGACAGGGGGACAGCCCCTCGCCAGAATACGCCGAACAGCGCTCTCTGTCATTGGCTACAGAGTGTTGATCAGGAGTCGGTCGCCTGCTGGTTCTCCAGCATGCATGTCCGACAGACCAGTATACACACAGGCCAAATGTCGCTTTTTTTTTTTTTTTTTTTTTTAACCCAGCCCGTGTGTACCCGCCTTCACTGTGCAATTGGGGCTGAATGAAACTTACAGTTTTAGGTATCATCATAAGTGATTTATTGGTACATAGCAATTATCCAAACTAACTTTTCCAGAGTTCAGTCATTGGTTACTAAACAACCAAAATTGATAAAAGATGTAATTTGGACTTGGGAGGTATTGGCAGGTTTGTTCACTCTATCTGCCTCTTTTCACAGATGATGTTCCTATACGGACTTGGTTTCCTAAGGAAAATCTCTTCACCTTTCAGACTGCCACCACAACTATGCAAGCGTAAGTACAGCCATCCAACGTCCCCTCAGATACCCCACCACACACACAAACCTAATTCTCTTTAGTCAATATACCCTACATATTAGTGATACAAGTTCTTTAAACATTACTGGGTTCTGTTAAATAATTACAGGTACACTCCTTAAGTAAAGAGGAACTCCAGGTAGAAATGTGTAAAATGACCCTCATAATGGCCATAACAGATGTCCTTGTTTGCTAATTTGAGGACTCGTAGATCACGTCAGAATATCAGCCACTGGCTTTTTATTGTCTTGGTTGCTCCAATAATGAGATCTCTCTGTCAGCATTTCTGACTCATATGCTGTCTGGTTGTTTATTTTGGAGTTGAAGTCCTTTCTATGTATCCTCTGCACCCCAATACAATTTCAGATCAGGCTGCTGGTGAGAGTGGCTGCCATAACAGCAAGGCAGACCTGTAGTATGTGAACAGTCCTGTACATAAAAGTCAGCTCTAATAGTACAATGCTTTAGGTACTTTGCATAAGAGGGGTTTATTCACCCATCTAAGTCAGGTTGGCCATGCTTTTGATGGTCTAAATGATGATTGGGTAGACTGAACGGTGCATTGAGTCCGAGGAGGACAGAGATGGATAGGAGGTGAGTATGGAGGCAAAAGATGCATTTTTAAGCACCTTAGCCGCTTAAATTATTATTTTTTTGTTTTGTTTATCTTTTAATTGAATTCTGCTTTAAGTAGTCCAGCAGAGTAAACTGCTTTAATAGTCATTTGGCTATCAAAGCAGTTTTTATATATGTTGGATTCAGTCGGGTATTTAGTTGCCCTTTCAGAGCATGAATATTTATGATCTAAAATCTAAACCTAAGTACGGCTTCTTTGATTCAAGGATTCCAATGCAGAAACAACAAGAATTTTAAGTACAGGTTTTGCCGACAGCTTTGGATTGTAGGCATGAAGAGTTACTATTTGCAGGATGATCCGCTGAAACGTCAAAGATACTTTTGACATCGTCGGGAAGATGCCCTCGGCCATCGTCAGCCGGCACCATTGTTTAAAACACACCTGTGTTTGAACCATTAAGCTGACATGGCAGTTTTATATAAGTAGAGATATATGGATCTTGACAGAATGAGACCAGCCTTAAAACGGGAAACAAACCTGCTCTAGTCAGCATCTTTCTGCACAGACAAGGCAGCCTCCTAATATGATACCTTGACAAGGATGGATGAAGACACAAAATATTTGCTGCAGGAAGGGTCCTATGGGACAAAAAAGTTACTTGAGTTCTTTCTACATTTTTACAGCATTATTATATTAACTCATCAAGTTATGAAAAAGTGCTTGGCCACCTCATGACGTGAACCAAAAGAAGAAAAGCTACTTTTAAAGAGTAAGACAAATTTAAACTTTATGAACTCCTCTGGTCTCATACTAGAGGTTTCTCTTACCCTTACTGAGGTCCAGCCTGCCATTTCCACATTTGCCCAGTGCTATGGGCCCTGACATTAATGGCTAACCAATTGAGTTCCATGCCATCTACATGGAAATGCTTACCAGTCACCTGCTGGCTTTACATGAAGAAATATATGAACTTTTATTCACACATCATCTATGTCTGAAGCACGTATCATTCTTATCCCTATTCTACACTATTTATTTCATTTTTATTATTCAAAGCAAACTCACTAACTCACTTGTCCACCCATGCCCCCATGATTTATTTTGCTAAAAAAAAAAAAAAAAAAAGAAAGAAAAACATCCCCTTGCCATTTCTGGCCATGTGCATCTTATGTATGGGCAGATGATTCATGCATCATTTACCTGGAATCCATCTGCCTTTGCATGCATGAGGGTGTGCTTAGCTGAGAAAACCCCTCCTCCTCTCTTGAAGACTTTGGGGATGTATAACATCATTTACCTAGGCCTGGAAATGAGGAAGTAACTGAAGAAATGTAAAGAAAAAAAAAGAAAAGAAAATGTAAAACAATTTGATCTACTTTCCTATCTATTTACTAATGAAAGCAGCATAGGAATTAAAACGAGTCAATGATGATTGAAAGAGTGAAGTTCTGTTTTAAGCTGGCCATACATGACTGGCTGAATTGCAATTAGTTTTGGGTCATGCTTGCACCCGCCTGCCTGACATCCATTGATTGTGGGTGTATGGCAAACTTTAGTTCTGCTGTGCAAGGGATCAGAGGAAGCTAATATAAAAACATTTTCAGTTATTTATGCTAGCTATATTTAAAAAAAGTAAACGTTACAATGCTTTAGGATTTATACTAGAATTTTTCTGCCTGGAGTTCATGTTGTTCTCCTTCAGTACTGATTATACAAAGATGCATATCACAGTCTGTCAAACATGACAGTTGAGTAACTAAATGTCACCTTTTCTCTCCTCCTCTTCCACTCAATATGAACAGTATCTCGTAAGTATTTGCTTGAACAAGACTGCATGGTAGACTACATTGTGAAACCTATTGTTTGCCTCCATCCCCACATCCCCTATGCATGCACATTTGGTTTATCACAGAACTGCACGCTGTGTTTATGTTGATCTGTCGCCCGTGTTGATGTATACAGCTGTCATACCTTATGAAACAATGGAAATAGTGCAAATTGTTTAAAAGAATGAGAGGGGAGGGTGGGGAAGCAGTGTTCTCTAGGACCGACTTGTTTAATACAAGTAGGGTTACTATCTTCAAATAAGCAATAATAAGCATTAATGAACACTTATTCCGCTCTATGTATCTTTTGGCTTGGAAAGACATAACCTGGGAATATATGGTAATAGAACTGGTTGCTTTAGGCTGTCAGTACAGCCATTCTACCATACCAACTTTGCAGCTTCCTATATAAATAATTCTGCTTGTAATATAAAGAAAATAAATAATGGAGAACAGTGAGCAAGTTTTTTCTACTTGTCAATTATCAGCTCGCCCCTGGCTACCTATCACTTTGTATGCTACCTGTCCCACCATAACAACCCTAATTAGTAAGAATATAGTTACATACTGCCTCCAGAATAGTGAAAAGTGACCTTGCATGGTGATATTCTAACATGATAACTTGTATCTCCCGCTATGCTTTATAAATGAATTGATGTTAAAATATTGCCTCTATTTTTATATTTGGTGTAAAGAGCTTGGCTTCTCCCACTCCATGGGGTGGCTTCATTTTGGTGTTCAGAGAATGCCAAACTCTCATGACAAGCTAGAACCTGTGGACATCCTTGTCTGCTGGTTAAATGATGCTGGCCAAAGACATCAGAGAATGCTTATAAAATGTAAACAAGATCCAACCATTTGACAATCTTATCAGCAGAAGTTTTCTGTATGTATTAGGTGTCTGTTTTGGTTATTAGGATGTGGGATCATATGAAGGGTCTCAGCTCCTGCTTATTTTGGAAATAACGGAGATCGAGAATTTCAACCTGTCCAAACCCTTTTTCTTTATCGTACATCACGGGACACAGAGGCTCATAGTAATTACTAAGTGAGTTATATCTCACCTTCAAGTGCTGGACACTGGTGTAATCAATTAGACAGGAGATTTCCTCCCTATATAACCCCTCCCCTACAGGGAGTACCTCAGTTTTTGTAGCCAGTGTCAATGCGTATAAATCCACCAGTTAGGTCACACTTGTGCCCGTAGGGTTGAGTCTAGTTTTGTCAGCTTACAAGGACAGCATCTTGGGCCGATGCACCATATTCCTTTGATCCTCCTAAGGCCTGATTCACAGCTATGCATTTTTTGTGTTTTTTACATTTTGCAGATTTGCACCACAGTCCATTTACCATGGTTTCCTATGGAACACGTTCTGTAGTGCAAATCTGCAAAATGCAAAAAGCACTGAAAATGCATAGCTGTGAATCAGGCCTAAGGCTTGATTCACACCTATGCATTTTTAATTCTTTTTGCATTTTACAGATTTGCTCTACAGAACATGTTCCATAGAAAACCATGGTACATGGGCTGTAGTGCAAATCTGCAAAATGCAAAAGGCACTAAAAATGCATAGGTGTGAATCAAGCCTAATGGGGAATTGGTGTTCTTGGTTGCGGTAGCCTCCGCAAGAGAGTTTCAGTGTTGGCAGCTTTCTTTTGTATAGTGTCATACTTAATTATTCTTAGGGATAGGGTGATGTTAAATCCTCACCCAGCCTTTTTCTCTTTTCCTAAAAGGATTTAGCGGTCATTTGAATCAAGACGTTTCTTACCTTCCTTTTACCAGAACTTTGTTCTGCAGAAGGAAAGTTATTACTTCCTCTCAATATAGTGAGAGCAGTAAAAATACGGGAAACTGATGTTTGTTGTGTTGCCAGAGGGCCCTAAGGCCTGATTCACACCTATGCATTTTTTGTGCTTATTGCATTTTGCAGATTTGCACTACAGAACGTGTTCCATAGGAAATCATGTTAAATGGACTGTAGTGCAAATCTGCGAAATGCAAAAAGCACAAAAAATGCATAGGCGTGAATCCAGCCTAAATGGGCAGGCAGCGTTCAAATCGGGTACTAAAATGGTTGCTCGCTCTCATTGTAGTGAGAGCAGTCGAGGCCTATCTGAAACGACTGCTCAGATACGGAAAACGAATGTTTTTGGTGTTACCAGGATGTCTCAGGAAAGGGCAGATAGCATCTAAATCAACTGTTTTAATGTTGATTTGTCAAGTTATTATTCAGGCTTGCGGTTTGAAGAAAAGGTTTTCTGCTTTAGATGCACTTTACCAGGGCAGTAAGCGCTTCATGGGCGGTGAGTTACCAAGCCTTTATGACTCAGATTTACAAGGTCGCCACTTGGTCATTTATACATTCGTTCACTAATTTCTATCAGGTGGATGTAAGACAGCGAGAGGATGCCGCTTTTGGCGCAGTGTACTGCAGTCAGCAGTATAGGTCCTCACATCTGTTGGCGATCTGCGTTTATTTGTGTCTCCCTCCCCTCAGTAGGCATTGCTTTAGGATATCCCACTTAGTAATTACTATGAGCCTCTGTGTCCCGTGATGTATGATAAAGAAAATAGGATTTTTATAACAGCTTACCTGTAAAATCCTTTTCTTGGAGTACATCACGGGACACAGAGCTCCCGCCCCTCTTGTGGGACACTTATTGCTTTGCTACAAAAACTGAGGTACTCCCTGTAGGGGAGGGGTTATATAGGGTGGAAACTTCCTGTCTAATTGATTACACCAGTGTCCAGCACCTGAAGGTGAGATATAACCCACTTAGTAATTACTATGAGCCCCTGTGTCCCATGATGTACTCCAAGAAAAGGAATTTACAGGTAAGCTATTATAAAAATCCTATTATTCCCAGAGAACTCTGATTTAGACCTGAGAAGAGGGGCTGTAAAATGTAAATTATGGAGCGGCCAGGGTATTAACCAATGTGTATGGACACCCTTAGCGATCTCTCTTCGTTTTAGGGAAGATGCCACAATACTGATTTCAGTCTAAAGTCTGCTGCAACTATAGGGTTGGGAAAAGCACGTGTCAACTGGCTTTGATGGACAAATGCAGCATGTTTTAACATCAGTTTGAGATGCTTTTAAGATCATTCAGAATTCACTGCAGATGAAGTTGAACTGAATTTGATCTGCTTTTGTATTCTCATAGACATGAATGGTGTTAGTGAACAAAAGTCTGTCCACACTGGCCCTAATACAATTTACACATTAGCGTAAGGGAAGATTAGATACCTCCATCTGCTTACCTATTGGAGATCCGGAGCAAGTATGCAGGTCAATAGTTTTATTTTGTCTTCACTGGCTGCATGCTTGTCCTGGGTCATTGACTCAGAGTAATGAGATGGTAAACACATAGATAACTGGGCAAATAGAATTTTCACAAGGAGGTCACCAATACCAGGTTTTCTTTTCAATTGAGATAGAGATTATGGGCTCTGCAGTTACACAGGACTGTTCCGTCATGCCTAGCACCGAGTTCTAAAGCTAGGCCCTACCCATGTGTGATCCCATTGGTTTCTTCAGGTACACATTACATGCAAAGTAAACAATGCATGGAATCTGTGACCTGTGTATAGTAGCAGAAAGAAAGAATAACAGGCCATTAGAGAAAGTCCATTACTACCACAAAACCAAATAGTTACCCCCTAGCCCTGGAGTTTATCCGATTTTACGTAAATTTGTCTGCTCTGTTTTTTGGTATTCATAGCTCCTTGCTCCTTATATTTTGGTCTGACTGTGCCTCAAAACAACAGAAATGTGGCTGATGGGCAGAAAGATATATCTGCCTAGTCGCAAAAGATTCACAGGTCTTCCTCTACTTTGACTGATGGATTGACGAGGTTCATTTGTTGAAATCTCCTTTCCTTCTGCTTCATATCAAAGGGAACTATTACCTGTTGGTCACCAGAGACTGACTAGATACTCTTTAAACTTTTTTTTTATTCTACATGGCCCAATCGTTGCCAAGTGAATCTTTAATAAATTGCAGCACCTGCTTAGTTGGGTCGTGTGACCAGTGTTAGTCTGTGTTGTGTTCATTTCTCTGCCTGTGTGTGTTCAAAAGCTTTGGTTTGCCTCGGTGTTGTCTCCTTTCATGGTGCGTCCACTCACCCAGTGTACTACTGTTTTGGCTTGTATCCCATTTACTGGGCTAGTTAATGACACAAACCGGTTTCTCAGGGCCTTCCGAGGCTATGCCGAGAGGAAGAGACGGAAGCGAGAGAATGACTCGGCAGCTGTTATTCAGAGGTAGGGTGATCACCGAGTTTGCATGTATATTGATGGAGGGCTGTGCAGACAGGACCTTCCATTTTATGTGCCTTGACAATGCAAGTGGCAGAATTTCTAACATAGCACATGAAAAATTGAATTGGGTAAAGAGTAGAAGGCCTGGCAACTCTTTATTTACTTTTATATAGGGATTGAGAAGGGTTAAAACCCCAATTTCTTTTTGCTGGTTTCCCAACTAGGTAAACCGATTAAAGAAGAAGTGGAAAAAAAAAATCCCCATTTGATGGGAAACGCCACCTTTTTCAGTTGTCACCAGTGCAGGCCTCACCTCATGTATCGGTGACAACTAACATTTTAAAACCATGTAACAGAGGCGCTGGAGTTGATGGTAAGCTTTCTTCAAATACAAATCATATTGGTCTTTGTCAGGTGAATCTAGGCTGCCCAAAAAACATAAAGAGGGGGTATTGCCCCACATAACTGAGACAATTATGCAAACATAAGAAACAGTGTGCCAAATGTTCGGTTCATCTGTGGTAGTGGTGTAACAACTAGTAGAAACATAGTAGCCAACACTTTTGGGGGCCAGAAAAATCTTCCTTCATCAGCGCTAAAATTTGAATGCTGGGGTTCCTGATGTGGACTGTATTAAAGCTCCCAAAATTAATACTTTGAACAAGAAGCATGCAGAGCACAACGGCTCTATGAAGGCATAGTCAGCATCCCATTTTGGGAATTTTTGACCCCAGCAATTAAATTTTAGCTTCGATGAAGGGGGGTTTTCTGGCCCTTGTAATGCATTGGCTACCGTATTTCTACTGGTTGTTACTTGATTGCCTATAACAGTGATGGCGAACCTTGGCACCCCAGATGTTTTGGAACTACATTTCCCATGATGCTCATGCACCCTGCAGTGTAGTTGAGCATCATGGGAAATGTAGTTCCAAAACATCTGGGGTGCCAAGGTTCGCCATCACTGGCCTATAATAAAAGTTTTATGGACTTGTGAACTGATCATTTGGTGTGCTGTTTCTTCTGTTTGAATAAGTGTAAAATTGTAATCTTATAGAAATGCTCTGGGAGCAAAAAAGGCAGGGAGTGATGGAAACTGTCTAATATGGGTCACAGAGAGCAATAATAACCTGACAGGGTTATAACCTTTCCAGAAACAGCAAAAAATATTTTAAAATATTTACTTTTTTTCAAATTTAATAAAACTTTAATAAAGCATTTACATTCTTGTAAAAAAAAAAAAAAAAAAAAAAAAAAGAGGATCAGACATCTTCTAGTGTTTGCTACTAGACAGGACTTAACATTACAACTGGTACACAGGTTGACTTGACTTTTGCTGTTTGCAATGGGGATATTTCCCTGTCTTTCTATTGCCTCAGGGATGCAACAGAAAGCTTTTCCCTTACATCTTGTTCTGGGACAACTCAAACATTTTGGATTCCCCTTTTCTTTCTTTGGGACAATAGTCACCAGTACAAATAATTGGGTGAATCTTCTTGAGGGGGAAGCAATAAAAACTTGACAGAGTTTAACCCTTGGCCATTTTATCCAAAACTAAAAGCACAGGTTTTGCTTGGGGATATTTTTACTTCTTGCCACCCATGTAAAGCATAGGTGTGGTGGCAAAGAGGGTGGGCACTAACACATGTGATGAATGGCCAAGGTTTCTGTGCTAAGAGCGTGCTCCTTGTGTGTTCCCAACACAATGACCAAGCTGTCAGGCAACTCTCTGTGTCTAGTCATAATCGAGGGCGGACAGGACAGGCTTCTGATCATATGGCCACTGCGACAGCCCTTGAAGGCATCTTTTAGGGTGTGCCCCCCAAATATCTTGTTAGCGCTTGACGGTGGTCACATCATCCAGAAATTTGTGCTTGAAGGCATCGGGGATGGGCAGGATTGGCTCAAGCAGATTTTGTGACAAACATTTTTTTTTAAAACCTATATTTCTGCCAGGTTTTTATTTTTGCTTGTGACCCCACTGGGGGAATTTCCCCTCATCCCTTTCCTGCAAGGATTGCACAAGAAGCAGAGGATTAAGTGTTCAGGACAGTAGGGCACAAACATTTATAAAAAGTCAAAAGTTCTAATCCTAACACACTAATCCTTCTTTACTCCATCCAAAACTAAGAGAAAGATGACAGGAAGCACCTGATTTGTTGATAAAGTCAATGCCCCTACCTCTCTGCTCCTAATAATAAAAAGTCTTATGCATCTTGCCGATAGTCCCCTTTTAATTTCCGTCACCGGCTGTGGAACATTATTTCTGTATCAAAGGAAAATTTGACATACCGGCTCACACTGTACAACAAGATCATCGTCTTGTCATTCCTCTCACCACTTTCAAAGGATGTGTTCAAGTGGAAAATCTTCCCGCTGTTTTCTTGAGTATAATCAAATCTGCATGTAACTATTTCTGACACCCACAGCACAGGCCCCTAATCACAGAGCTGCCGGGAGCTAATGTATGGCAGCCCTCACAATGGCAGCTGCTTAATGTCATATCTTGACTAAGAGGACCTGTCAGTCCCTTTTTATGTATCATTTGTTCTGGAATGCCAAGACTTCAAGTGCTGTATTAACCCATGTTAGGCTATCAGGAAGAAAATACTGAGCTCTCTGGACCACCAGTGAAGGAAGATCAGAGTTACAATTCTGTAATTTATTATTAACTATCTTCTACAGTATATATAATATATATTTTACTCAGGATAGAAATACAGGAGCTACCACTGCCAGATTCATCTTGAATGGTGCAAGCTTTGCCCCTGTCATCCTTATCTCTGCTTCCCCATCGGTCTGAAATATGCAGGTCTTGGGTTCCAAGGTCACTGGCTGCATGCTTGTTCCTGACTCAATAAGTTACATCTCTCTGATACTTTTAAAGTGTACCTAATCTCTGCCTTTCCTGAAAAATATACCAGGTCCCTTGGCAGCAGGCATGGTAAGAAGCTTTGAATTGGCTCCTATGTGCTCCCCCCACAGCTCTATTTGCCCTGAGAAAAATCCAACATCTTTGGATACAGAGAGCACTTGACTCTCTGCCTGGCTTCCAACAATGCAGCAATCTGTGTTTGGGCAACCAGTCACCAGGCCTGATTACTGTCATGTGAGGTTGGGAACAGGCCCTTAGCTCTGTGTGAGCTCTAGCCCAGTGTGTGGCTGTTTTTTAGGAAAGCTCTTGAGAGTGAATGTGGCAGCTTGGGAACACTGTAAAGGCTGCTTGCCATGTCTGCTCTCTCAAGAACCATTTAGTTGACCAAGAATGGTTGGCTTTGAGGCCAAAACTGCAATGACAGCTTCCATAGTTTTATCCTGATAGGTTTTCCTTTAAAATGAGAGAAGTTGCAACTGGGTGAATTCACAATTTTAGCTCAAGATTTTATCCGATGAAGCAGGTCAGCATCATTCATTCACTAAATCTTCTAAGCAACATAGTGCGTTTTCTAAAGTAAACTCTGAATGAACAGCCTTTATGTAATCATCTGATTTTATGCCCGCATGATGCTGCTCTCTGTATGACTCCCTTCTCTCCACAGACTGCAAAGTCTCCCAGCAGTCTTCCCTTTCCCTCTGATAAATCAGAAAATTATCCGCCACTTTTTCCAGGCACCACCAGACCAAAATGTAACCAACAAGAAGCTAATGATTTTCTTCTGCATCCGCACAAACAAGGTTGCTCTAAGTGCTTTTAAACTGACCAGCGTATCCTGACTTTCTTTAAAGCTGAATTCCGTATGGCAATTTTTACATCGTTACATCGGTCTGGCTATGTGTCATACCTGGGGGATCCCCCTAGAAGCTGGAAATCAATGTAGTAGGCACCACTGGTCCAGTGAACGCCACTAGCTTCTGGTTTTTGTGTCAAGCAGCTGAGCTGCTGCATTGTGAACACAAGAGGTTGCTCGCTTGGTACGAATGCCATTCAGGGAACACTTTTACATTTTCTCAGTGAATGCAAGGAGTTCTCTGATACATTGACATGATGGAGAGGCAGGGAGGTTACCTCCACCTTGTCCAGACAACACTTTGGGAAAAATATGTGTTCTCTGAACAGCTTCTGTGTTCACAAAGCAGGTGAGCAGCTCGGCTTGGGACCCAGAAGCTTGAGGAGATCACTGTAGTAGCAGTGCCTCCATCCCACAGGTATGGCACATGCATAGTTACATTGGTCAACTTGTCCAATGTAACTGTAAAAATTGCTATATCTGGAATTCAGTTTACACAAGTCCTAGAAAGGAGGTGTTTACCAGTGACATATGTCAAAAACTGTATGGTATTTTGCAAGTAGAGAGAGAATGCATTTGTGACACAACAGTGGGAATGACAGCTTTGTATGGAGTCAGGCTTAGAGGCCAACTCTACTTAAAACTGATATGTAGGTTTTCCTGGTTGCTGGCAATGGAATAATGTGAGGTCTTCTAATGTTTATCTAAACTGCTGCAGCCAGATGCAAAGGCAAATGATGGTGCCACATTTCAATCTTTGATTACAGATGAGTTGGTATAAAATAATTGAAAATCCAGTTGCAGGGGAGTGAGACTGCTATCAGTTGGCTGTGAAAGGTATTACCCACTGTTACTTCTGTTATGTTGATCAGTAGTAAAACGATAAGTTGGGCTGACTTTTAGGAGACTGGGCTTCAGCTGTCAGAAAGTAACACCTTTTAATAAATGCCTTGTAAATCCAGAGGAAACACAAACCTCTGCTGGAAAATGTTGGTTGTGTGGTCTCCGACAGACACACAAAGTGACAGGTATCCCAACCTAATCATGGTGACCAGGACTGCAATATCAGTTTTTAGTGGACTTGGCCTTTAATTCCATTCAAAATGAAAAGCAGCAACTCGGTAAGCATTTTCTTTATGTCTGTAATATCTGTATCGGCACAAGCCTTTCCTGAAATTGTCCATGTCTTTAGCTTTCACAGCATGAAACTATAGTACATTTTCAGTGAGCACATATTTTTAGTTTCTGCTTGACATGGAATTTTAGTGATGACTTTGGGCAGAATCCAGCGGATTCCCGTGGCTGGATGTACAGGTGGATGCACAGAATTGGGTCCTCTCTGCCTATACAAAGCAATGACAGGCTGGCAGCAGCCCCAGGTTTCTGCCTGTGTTCAGATGTAATCACACATTGATCAATCACCTGCAGTTCAGGACAGATGATCGCCCCTGGATGCAGACAGCTTGGATCCATGTGCAATCATTTAAAAGCAAACATTGATGAAGAGCTGTGGATGCTGTCAGCCTATCATCTCTCACTTTTTACAGGCTGGATGACTACAACTATCCACACCCTCCTGTTAATCCAACCACAGACATCCCATGATTTCTTGCCAGGCTGTATTACTGTATTAAGTAATTAAATATAGGGATTTATAGTCAAATACATGTTATCCCAGCAGTCTCTGCTCAGTATGTAATGGGACTTTGTTTTTTGTTTTTTTGAAACCCATTGTTAGTAACAGGTTTACAGATTTCTTCAATGTATGTTACATAATCAAACTGTGGAACTGTATAGCATGGACCTGGATGTTTATTTTAGATGCTGGTCCAACTCCACCAGCAGGCCAGAAACCTAAGCTAGTCTAGTATGCAAATGTTGACTTCTGCAGACAAGCTCTAGCCAAGAGACTCCCCCTCCGACACCTCTCAGTTAGTCCTTTACGATGGACAGCCCCATTAAAGTGAAGTGCAAGGGGGAAATTGGAGATGGACTATCTCTGCTGAGGTTTGCATGTGAGTTCACCCTGAGTTTTTAGGGTTCTGAGGTCCTCACACACACACCAAAATGGTCAGTCCAACAAGAATAAAGGAATATATCCAAAATCTGTACATTAAGAAGAATCAGGACACCTGTTGTTTCTTTTGCAGTCCATAGGTCTCTATCATTAATTCAGGATGGATAGCTCTGCATGAGCATCGCCTATGGCAGGGACCAATTGACCCATATTTTTGTCATGTGACCCACTGATTGGGGAAAAACATACATACCGCCATAAAATGCACTCACTTGACTTTTCCCTCTTCTTGTAGGGTTGAACATCTAGATTAAGTTCAAGAAGACTAAGGCCCCTTTCACACAGACTGTCCGATCAGGGCCGCCTGTCAGTTCTTCAGGCGAACCTGGTCGAACCCTCCAGTCTCCTCTATGAAACTGCAGAAGTCAGCGACCACATGACACACGCCGCCATACGATCTGGTCTGGCAAAAACAGATAGTCGGTTTTCCTATTTCCCATCTGTGCAGCGGATTGGATCGAATGGCATCGGATGGAAATGGACAGGTGCTCTGTCTCCATCTGATTTCCCCATAGAGGGGAACAGGACTATGTCAGTGTCCGCTCTGCATAGCAGAGCATACACAGGCCTGTTATCCACCTGCTCAGTGGGGATAAACGAAGATCCCCAGCTGAGCAAGCGGATTCCACTTAGCGAAGGCACCCATGTGAAAGGGGCCTAAGCGCTCCCATGTACTGTACAGTCCTAATGGAAGACAAACCAGATTGCAGGGCAAAGCAATTGGGTCTCATAACTATCACTCTCTCCAGCTGCACATATAAATACTGGTGGTACATCTGGGAGTGGAGAAGCATGTGACCCATCCCTTTCCCTTCCATGTTGCAACACTGATTACTCAGCACTGGGGAAAGAGTTGTTAGCTCAAGTTGTAAATTGAAGCTGGCGCAGAGCTTTCTCACATTGCTCCTACTGATAAATGCGGGAAAGGAATTTGCAAGATATTAGCAAGGAAGGTGGAAGTAAGGCAAGCCTATTACTTTCCCAGTAGGCACAAATCGCAGGTTCCCTTTATTGTGAAACAAATCTCATTGTGACCAGAGCAGGTGCTTACCAAGCTGCCCAGTTTAATTTGAGATTTTAATCACATCTCGGAGGCATAATATAATGGTTCATACATAACGCCATTCTTTTCCTTTTTAAATGTTCTCTTCTTCTCTCCCACAGGAATTTCAGAAAGCATTTACGGATGGTTGGAAGCCGCAGAATGAAAGCTCAGTGTAAGTAGAAAGCGAGAATGTTGAAAAGGATTGCCCTCTGATGGGCCTTTTGTCTGTTTTTATGGTATTTCATATACGAATTCCCTTGTGTGCTGGTATACAATGGCTCGGTTTATCATTATGTGTTCACACATAAGGCTGAGCACAGGCTATGGTGATGTAATATTCACACCGTCTAAGAAACAATTTGCTGCCTACACACACAATCCAAAGTCCATGACAGTCCTTTTTTGCAGCGAGAGAAAAAAAAATTCACTTGTACTAGCTATGCACAATGCTAGAAAATTTTCTCTGTAGGTAACAAGGTAGGCGATAACAGCGCTATTGCCAAAAAGCTTCAGTAGTCCTAAGTGGGAGGTCCTGCCTTTTGTATTACCACATAACCAGCCTAAGTATTATAAGACTGCACTTCTGGCATCCTACACACACACATAAACGGCACTCTTTGGGCATATTTATAAAGCAGAGAAATTGATGTTCAACAAATATTCACTGCAGGTGCATCTTCCAGGTGCATGCGTTTTTAAATGCCAGTGATTGATTCATCACCAGTGAATGTTTGGTGGAAGTCACGTTCACTTCTTCATAAATATGCCCCTTGGTATTTGCCTCATTAATGATTAACTGCTTCAGCCCCAGAAGATTTTACCCCCTTCCTGACCAGAGCACTTTTTGCGATTCGGCACTGCGTCACTTTAACTGACAATTGCGCCGTCGTGCAACGTGGCTCCCAAACAAAATTTTTTTCCCCACAAATAGAGCTTTTCATTTGGTGGTATTTGATCACCTCTGAGATTTTTATTTTTTGCGCTATAATCAGAAAAAAAGAGCGTCAATTCTGAAGAAAAGCAATATTTTTTACTGCAGTGCATTGCTTCAGGGATGCATATGCAATGCAGTTGGCTCCCTGTAGTTTAACCCCCGGCTCTGTGCAGGCTTTTGGCAGATAATGAGGCAATGGATAGGGGTGGGGACATGGGAAATTATGACAGGTAACTTGGCACAAGAAAGAAAAATATAACTTTTTAATTATTTTTTTTCAGGGGTTGGGCTTGGCCCCTTAGTTCTAGTGAAGGGAACTCTTAAGGCGTCAGAATACCAAGACATTTTGGACAATTTTATGCTCCCAACTTTGTATGAACAGTTTGGGGATGGCCCCTTCCTGTTCCAACATGACTGCGCACCAGTTCTGACCTCAACCTGATTAAACACCTTTGGGATGAATTAGAGTGGAGACTGCAAGCCAGGCCTTCTCGTCCAACAGCAGTGCCTGACCTCGCAAATGTGCTTCTGGAAGAATGGTCAAACATTCCCATAGACACACTGCTAAACCTTGTGAACAGTCTTTCCAGTAGAGTTGAAGCTGTTATAGCTGCAAAGGGTTGGCCAACTCATTGTTGAAAACTACGGACTAAGACTGGGCTGCCATTAAAGAACATGTGCATGTAAAGGCAGTACTCTTGGTAATAGTGTATATACATTAGGACCGGTCCACACTTAATAAATCTGCAGAGAATTTCTCCCTGCATTGGCAAAGGTTTGAATGTGGCCATTATACGCTGTTATAGGTAGGTAACCTTGTTCTGTGGAACCATTGCCGATTGGTCAAAGGGAATATTTTGAATGTACTGGAAATTCTTTGTGCGCAGTAAAGAGGACTCTTCCTGATTAGAAGTGCTTATTATCCCTCTGTGATACTCTATTATTTCAAATACTTGAGTTCTTAGTAGTGTTTTTTCAATTTGAGTTATAGGTGATATACAGCCTGAATCTTATTCGTACAAATAGTTTTATTGTTAAATATATAGTCATAAAATATTTAATTAACGCCATTTAGTTTAATTAAGGCTTTAATAGTTTGAGGTATTACTGGTATAATCATGTGTACATGTCTTTATATTAGATTTTTGTATTTGCCTACACAGCAGCACTGGGAATTCTAGAGAAGATCTAGCATGGTGAGCCAGTAGGCTCTTTGTTCCCTGCACAGTGCTGTCAGTCTAACATGGGGAATGCAAGCAAAAAACTTCAAGAAAAGTGCCTGTGGCTCCTCAGGGGTTGAGCTCATTAGTTGTTAAAACAAGCAAGCATTGAAGAAGAAATACCAGTTTCTTATGAAGTACATGCTTGTTCTTGGTTTGAACCACAAGCCAGAGAACAAAGCATTCTGATAAGATAAAGATATAATGTACCTGTATGACTTAAAAAATAAGCAATGATATGTTCTGCAAAGCAGATTATTACATGAATTCTCTCTTTTCCATATACAGCTTTTGCTGACCGCCGAGAAAGGAGCTTCAGCCGGTCCTGGAGCGACCCTACCCCAGTCAAAGCAGACTCCATCCATGATTCCAAAGAAAGTAAGCACTGGAGTATTTAGAAGTCAATTGCATAGCTTAAACACACAGACCTTTGTGTAACATATGGACCAAGGGCCCTCAGCTTAAGACTTTAACTGGTCGTTTCATACTTAATGCTCCAACCCCTATAATTTTCCATGCCCAGCCTATTCCCTTCTGTACCTAAAACCCCCAACCTCCTTTTCTCACAAAATCCTAACAACATCTGTAATGCTTTAACTGTAGGCCATTCTCCACCTGGAGTAAGCAATTTAGGCATGTCTTGCACATGGTAATCAAAAAGGATAGGAAATTTGGATATTATACAGGATTTACATTATAAAGAGGCAATACAGTTACAATACAATTCAAGACAAGAAGGTTAGGAAGGCCCTCTTTGTGAGAGCTTACAAAGGTAATAGCTGTGTGGGAATGAGTTGTTCAAGAAAGGACAGATCTTATAAGCTTCAGGAGGTATTTCTTCCCGCTTCCAGTTTTGTCTTCAGGACAGGAAGTAAAGGGAAATCTCCCTAATATGGCACAGACAGCAAAAAACAAACAAACAAACCCTGAAGTGACAGCCCATCCCTACCCTATCAGAAATGTTAAGGTTTTGGCCGTGGATATAAAACATAATTACATTATTATTAGTAGTATTATACAGGATTTAGATTGAATCACTGTTCATATCTTGCTGCTTTGGGCAATAAACAACTTGATTTATAAAATAAATAAATAAATAAAAAAAGCTTTGGCTGATACCTGACCTTCATTTTAAGTTTTAAAACTGTTTTGGCGGCACCATTGTATATACAGATACAACTCGCAGGTCACATGCTCAGCTTGGCCATAAAACATGCATTTCTCACTATCTTATATGTGCGCTCTTGTTCATCAGGCCATGACCTGCAAAATTCCTGCACAGCTCTGAACGAGGAGTCTGAGGATTTGAACTGGGAGGCCGAGAGAGAAATGGAAATTACGTCTTGTGAAGGAGAAGATTTTATTCCACCCAAAATCATGGCAAGTAAAATTGTAGCCCCTTAATTGGTCCTTCTTACCATTTATATTACACCCGTTGTCAACACACAGACATAAAAATGTTTGTGCTACTAGTGGAAATTAAACTGGAAAACCATTTGTGACTATAGTTGCACAGGTTGAAAAAAAAGACACAAGTCCATCTACTTCAACCAAAAATAAATAAATACAATCCCATATACACAATCCTTCACCCACAGTTGGTCCAGAGGAAGGCGATAAATGGTGTAGCTCAGTCCATAGTGGATTTTTCCACTGAATATTTGGAGAATGCTTTTGGGAAGAGAAAAATGGGCCAGGAAGTGAGGAGAAATCTCCTAATTGGGGACACCTACAGCAATAAAAAGTTCTAGCTCTTCCATACGCTAACCAAAACTAAAAAATAGGTTGTGGTGGGGTGTAATTTTGAGTTTTTTTTTGAGATTTGAGTTATAGTCCTTCGTGGGGTTCCTTCTCAAACTGGTGAGAAGTTCAATAAGGAGGACTTTATGAAGCTATATCAAAGGCATGCTTAATTTTTTATGTATTTCTAATCTGCCGACATTTGTATGCTAAAGCTGGATACACACAATATAATTTTTTTTTTTAGATTTTTTCCTTTAGATTTACCAAAACCATATAATTTGAGGTCAAACCAATGTGTATGCAATTAGGCAGGCCCTTGCACTACATGGTTTTGGTAAATCTAAAGGAAATCAAACAACAGAAGTTGTATAGTGTGTATCCAGCTTATGGATTGAAATCAGGCTTCCTGTGGGAGTGCACACATTGGCAATTAATGGGCAACAGGAGGAGGTACTTCTAGAGGAAGAGACGTGGGTATAACCAGTGATGTTTAGTGATGGTGTGGAGAGCAGGCAGTAGGTGGGGCAGTGGCACAAAGTATGCAGAATGAAATGCTGCAATGTTGCTATCTATTGGTGGCCATAATGCTTAAAAGGTAATCAAGCTTCTAATTCCAGGCACATATATACATACATATTCAGGTATATCACTCACCTAAAGCAACTGAAAGTGCTGTAGCATAGTATGTATCGCCTTTGTTTTCTGACCGTATTTCTACAAAATGCATTTCATGTTTGGAGACTTGGAAGCAGGAAAAATAATCATGTATTCTCCCCGCAGCTAATATCATCCAAAGTTCCCAAAGCAGAATATATTCCCACTATAATACGAAGAGATGACCCTTCCATCATCCCCATTCTCTATGTAAGCATTCTTTACTTTGTATTGATATTTCCATAGAGTCCCATTTATGTGTACTGTATATATTTTGTATTTTATTGCATTGCATTTGTAGTATATGAGCTATTTGCACAACACAACTCTTATAATACATATTTGCCTGAGCACTCAAGCAAGTCTAGTCACCAATGCTTCTACTGCTGGCTAGATAATAGAAAGTGATTGGATGCCATGGGCAGCAGGAGATTAACAATATTTTACATACACACTGTCCAATATGTTCAAGGTGGTTAATTCTTGTCACCAACATTTTTATAATGTGCCCTTGACCGATTTTTTTAAATAACTGCAGATTGAGCAACAGCATTGACCATTCACATTCATTTTACAAAGATTCTTTTACAGACGCTATCTGAATATTCAATTGTATATAACTTATTATACAGGATTTATATTGGGCCAACAGTTTGCACAGCGCTTTACAATATAAAGGCAGAGCATACAATTACAATACAGAAGGAATAGGAGGGCCCTACTCATGAAGCTTACAATTTAAAAGGGAGGTGGAGGTGCTACAAAAGGTAATAGCTGCAGGGGATGGTCTGATGGAGGTGGCTGAAGTACAGTTTTCAGGTGGAGGTGATATAGGCTTGTGTCAATAAATTAGTTTTCAATAATCGCCTAAACCAGTGATGGCGAACCTTGGCACCCCAGATGTTTTGGAACTACATTTCCCATGATGCTCTACTACACTGCAGAAGGCACAAGCATCATGGGAAATGTAGTTCCAAAACATCTGGGGTGCCAAGGTTCGCCATCACTGGCCTAAACACAAACAGAGCAAGAGCTAACAGGACATACTGGGGTGGAGATTTCCAGAGGACGGGAGAGGTTCTGGAGACGTCATGAAGGCAAGCATGGGAGGAGGTAACAGGGTAACTAGAGAACAAGATGTTTTGGGAGGAGCAGAGTGGACAATTTTGTGCATTGTCCAGAAATAACATCTCTGGACATACCATACACATGGCAACCGTATTAAAAATGGGCAGAAAGTTTTCAGCCCGTCTGCTTATTTCCTTTTCAATTTAACCTTTAAAAATGTCCACTGAACCCCTGCTAAGCAGAGCAGAGCAGGCAGGTCATGACATGTCTCTAGCCACTCAGTTTCTGCAGAATGGACACAAGACACAGCCCACTCTACTCTATGGACGATTAGTAGTAAATGGACCGGCTTTACCACTTACACCCGACTGCTCTTTGATCTGCCTAGATTTTAGGGGACCGGATTTCCTTTTTTTTTTTTTGGATTGGATTGGAAATAAGCGGTTGTAAAACAGACAAATACATTTACACCCGCTGGTTCATAGGGTACATGGACCATCCAATCAGGTCCCCCTAAAAACTGACATGCGGACCTGATCAGATCGCCCATGTGAAAGGAGCCTAGGATGGTCAGATTGAAAAGTGTAGGCACCTTTTATGTTGTACTTAAACAGGTAGAAAACAGGCATTTGTTCAACAATTGGGTTTTATGATCTAAGATCACTTTCCATAAAGGGAATCTGTCATGGGCAAAATATTCTCCACCATTTCTGAACAAGCAAATTGTTAAATCAGAGGAAATGAACTCCTGATACCTGCTTCAGGTCAGTGACAGAGAAAATTACTGAAGCTTATGTATCAACATAACAGTCAGGTATTTGCCATTTTTAAAAGGAGATTCCAACAATGGCAGCCTCCATGTTTCTCAGATTTGCTCTGTCATAAGAATTATCAATAATGTCAATAATCTGCCTCTGAAGTTGATATTTGCTTGGCTGTTGAGCCAATCTGACGGCTTCAGTACTTTGTAAACGATAGATTCGGAGTAAGTATGTGGATCAGGAGCCCTGGTTGATTTGCAGTGGAAGTATTGAAGCCAAAAACTGTCCAATTGGTGACACTTTTAGGTGGACTCCAATCATTGTACGTGTCTCAGGACACGTTTGCTTGAAAACAGTTGTACTGCTAGTAGACACTTTTTTATGGCTGTATACCCCAAACTGCACTCTCTTCCTTGTACAAAGCTGTCTTTAGCGTTTGTGTTCTAAACACTATTCACCCCTATTATTGTCTTTTGCGGTTTAGGACCATGAGCATGCAACATTTGATGACATCTTGGGTAAGTGGCTTCAGCCTCCTTGCATCTGGTTTATTTTCAGTTTTTGCATTGGGTATTCTTGAGCGCCTTTTTTTTCTTTGTTCTGATTATGAACTCTATTAGTTATCAGTAGAGTTTGTTTTTCAATGTTCTGATATACAAACACATATTTGTCTCCTAGGGAAATATGTCAGAATTAAAGTATAAGTTCCCCTTTAAAAAATTTAAAATTTTAAAATAAATGCACGTGTTATTGCGGTTAGTAAAAATGTGCATTTATTATTATTATTTTTTACTTGGAGCCAAGAAGCATTGCACTGTGATCAGATCACGGGTGCCATGCAGGACTCCTGCAGATTTCTCAGTGTATCTGTCTGCTCATACCTCATATGGGCAGGCAGATACACACTGACAGAAAAACACAATGAGCTAGGAGAGTGCTGAACAGTGTCATTGTAGTTCACTGAAACGACAAGCTGACAGCCGCAACAGCCACATTATTGTCAGTGACAAGGGGGCACTCAGAGAAGATGCCTGCCTGCTGTCACTAGGGAGAGGGGGTGAGGCTGTTGGAACATGTTACATGTTCTACCCTAAATACAGGGGGAACATGTAATATGTTCCCAAAGGTGAACTTAACCTTTAAGCCAAATATATAATCAGCGAGTGAGGCTGGGTCCACACTATTGCGAATTGGATGCGGGTTTCTCCGCATCCAATTTACATGGCAGGAGATTCTGCCTCGCTCTCTATGGAGTTGGTTCACACATCTCCGGGGATCGGTTCTCGTGCAAATTGCAAAGGAGTCCTGTGTGTCTTTTGGTCCGCTTCAGGTTCAAATTCAGCCAAAAATGTAGGCTGAAATCTGACCTGAACCGGTGAATGGAGATGAACCGGACCCCTTGAGAAGGACTCTGACTTTGAAGATGATTCTGAGGTTTATTGGAATCTATTTGTTACATATCAGAATTGATATTTGCCATTTTTACATAGGTATGCCTAAATCTAATATTTCTCAAATGTGTTATGATAAACTGTAGAATCATCTTAGTTTTGTTCTCAACACACTTTTCTAACATTTCTACAATTATTGGGAGACAGTCAAATGTTTAGAGACATTCTATATACTTGGGTGGTGGTTGGTCTAGTGAGCTCAGCCTACTGGATATTTTATTTCTTCAGCATTTGCTACCTCCATTCACTGGATATTACCTGAAATGTATGGCCTTCCATTAACATAAAGTGTTGGTTTTAGATCTACTTTAAAGCGGTTCTTCAGTCTGTTTGAAAAAAATATAAAAACCAGCAGCTTAAAATACTGTAGCTGCCGACTTATAATAAAAAGGACACTTACCTGTCAAAGGATCGAGTGCGGTCCATACCCTGGCCAGTCCTTTGCTCCTCTTAGGGAAGCCGGCGCGTTAACTGTGGGAAGCCGGCTTCCCACTGTGCATGTCGAATGGTCCCACGGCCTCCTGGTTCCTGTAAAGGTGTTGTTGGGGAGAACATGCGGTGGAATCGCCTAGGCCATTGATGGCGAACCTTGACACCCCAGATGTTTTGGAACTACATTTCCCATGATGCTCATGCGCTCTGCAGTGTAGTTGAGCATCATGGGAAATGTACTTCTAAAATTTCTGGGGTGCCAAGGTTTGCCATCACTGGCCTAGGTGCTTGAAGTGGGAGTGGGCACCTGAAAAAAAAAAAAAAGTATCCACTTCCAAAAAAATAAAATGTGCCAAAACGTGATAGAGGAGGAGGAGGGGAGGAGGGTGAAGTTCCACTTTAAGCAGCAGTGTCACACCAGCTATCTTCCTGTGACCACAAAACATGCTCAGTTTTATTTTTTCCCCCCACAGAGGAGATTGAGAAGAAGCTGAATGTATACAGAAAAGGGTGCAAAATCCGAGAGATGCTCATTTTCTGCCAGGTAGCTGATCAAGTTATTATGTATTACACAGAAAGCTGTAAAAACATATTATTGTGAATTACACTTGTACACATAGATATTTTTCTTCTCATAGTGTTCATTCGACTGCAGAAAGTCAGATAGAGCCCAGATCATTTTCAGGCTGGAAGATGTCCAGCATTATCTAGCGCTTTCCTCCCCAGCCTTTTTCATTCTTAGGAAATCAGTAAAAAAAAAAAAAAATTTTTACATTTAAAAACGCTGACATTCGAAAAAAAAAAAAAAAGTATCCAAGTTTCATTTCTTTCAGTCATAGAGTCTCAGGATGTGGGTGTTACCTAGGATGCTCTACAGCCTGCCCAGAGAACAGCCACTCTGCCCAGATGGACACTTACCCATCAAGGCTTTTTTGGTATTTGCATAGCTTCTCCTAGGAGCCAGTGCATCAGGGCTAAGGGTTTATGAGAGGAGTAGTGTTAGGCGGATGCTGTGATGTTTTCAGGAAGCTTTGTGCAACACCCTGCCACCCCTCCCATCCACCATGATCTGCCTGCGTTGCATAGTAAAGCACAGAAATCTAGTGATGATATCACTGGGAACTTTAAAAAAAACAAATGATATCACTGGGTCTAAAATAAGGTATTCAATGACAGGGAAAGGGGGGACCAGGGGAAGGCAAAATATAATCAGATTAAACGTCAGCTTTAAACCGTATATTAGCTGATGAAGTTGTGCATCTCTTCCATTTACTCTTTTCTGCGTAGAGATGTTCCTCCAGTAATCTCCTCTCTGCCCCCATCCAATCTTCTAGGAGTTAAAGGATTTCTCAGTATAGAGGCACAGATCATAATAAATTCTACTGCTGCAATATGCAATACATCAGGAACAAATGTCACAGTAAAAGAAATATACATGAATTTAGTCAAATCTGTAGGAGATTTGTGTAAGCCAATAATAATAATAAAAAAAAAAAAAGTATACCCCTCTTATATATACCCCTCTTATATATTTCTTTCCTCACCCCCTCTGCTCTTCTTCCAGGGGGGACCTGGCTACCTCTACCTGTTAAAAAATAAAGTCGCTACTTTTGCCAAAGTGGAGAAGGAGGAGGATCTTATTCAGTAAGTTGAATATTCTTACTCCCATTACACTGCCTGCTATCCCTATGGAATTACCCTTTCTTATGTATTTCAATGACTTCAGAATGCCACAAAAGCCTAATTAAGTTTCTCTGAAAAACGTTCCATTATATGCCAATATTGTCTGTCTGTATGTAGAGGGGTTTATTACAGCACGGGCATAGCCAAATGTTTGCACATGAAATAGAACCATGGATAATTAGTTCTTTCCGCGTTCTCACTTCTCATTAATTCTCTCCTCGCTGTGGTCTCAGCCAGGAGTAAATGTTTGCAGGTTAATGACGTAGGGAACGGAAGGGTTTGTGCTCACCCTGACCCTTTGATGTATGAAGAGCAGACTGTGAAATCTGTTTGACGATTTAAATGTTACTCAGCGTGTAGGGTTTTTTAAATGCAGAGGAATTTTATTTTCATTATTACAAAGACTTGTCGGCTACCAGTGGCAGCTGGTGCTCAAAATTTTTGGGGGGAGCAAACAAACTGAAAAATACTGAACCTCCCCATCAATTGCATCCTCACTGTGCCCATCATATGCAGCCACTTGTGCCAATCAAATGCAGCCACTTGTGCCAATCAAATGCAGCCACTTGTGCCCAATATGTGCAGCCATCACTTCACTGGTCATCTGACAGCTCCGGTCGGAGCCGCTGTGCTAACCATGCAAAGTTAGTTTAACGATCTCCCCCACTGAGCTGTTGTATTCCCCCACCAGAACACTTGAATCAGTGCTCTCTGTCATTGACTGAAATCGCTGATCGGGAGTCAGCCAGATGCTGGTTTTCCAGTCCAACAGAAGCTGGCCAAATGTCTGGCTTCTGTTGGAGAGACCAAGCTACACATGGGTCGAATGTCAGCCTTTTTTTTTAAATGTAACCACCCATTGTCTCCCGACATTCAACCCGTGTCACCTGATTCTAAGGTATTGCTCCCTCGTTGGTCGAAGAACCATAGAAACTTGCTCTGTTGGCAATCCTGAAGCTTGTATAAACTTCCTGTTGCTGTACAATATAAACAGTAAACTAAGCCTGCCTTCTCAGACTTCCACACACATTTTTTTAGTATTGGCAGATTAGCACACCCCTATCCTACAATGCAGGTTTTGGTGTTGCGCACCAGTATTGCCTCGCAGTGGACAGGAAGTGTTCCTTTGCATATGCATATACTTTGCGTAAGCCGGTCTCTGGAGCAGGGACTCTGGTGGCATCCCACTACAAGGTCATGCCACTGTATACTTTTGATGTAGAGTGCCTGATAGCCATTATCAGCCATAGTCTATGCTGGGTATACACTAATGAAATGAATTTCAAATGAAAATTCTTAAGAAAATTTGTAAGAAAATTCTAAGAATATTTGAATGTCGTTCAAGATTATGCTTGCTTTTAACATTTGATTTTGGAATGAATGGACCGTAGCAAACGAAAACCACATACACTGTTAGAAATTCAGACATTTGAGAAACATTTTCCATCCTTCTCCTTTGAAAATACTTGACCGCACTAATAATTAGAAAAGCAATCCAATGTTCTTACAACAAAAAAATGTTAAACAAAATTCTACTAGTGTATACCCAGTGTAATTCAGCTATACAAAAGAAAATGTGTGACGAGAAACAATGGAAGCTGCCACTATTGACCTCTGCTTCTGAAAATATTATCTCTCTGCCATGCTGAACATTTTATGTTCTAAACAGTTTACCACTTTGCAATGAAAAATGCCAGTTTTTGCTGACCATAAACTATATATATATATATATATATATATATATATATATATATATATATATATATATATATATATATATATATATATATATATATATATAAAATCTCCACTTGCAAGTGGTTTACCACAGGGTTATGGCTGAAACGATTAGCCATAACCCCATTAGCTGCTTGATCACTTTCTGAAGCAGCGGGTGGGGCGCCCCCCTCCTGCCACTTGCCGGTGTTTCTCAGGCTTTCCGTTTTTACTGGCATGCTCATTGATGTTACCAGCAACCAGATCGTCTCTGATCGTCTCTATGGTCTTGGAGGACTGGAGCAACATTAGGACGTCACTGCCGATCTACTGCATTATTGACCCCAGATCTCTCCATAAACATGATCTTTTATCCCTTATTTCTATTACAAGGAATAAAAGTAATCCAAAAAAATAAATAAATGAACGGTGTAAGAATAAGGAAGAAAAAAAAAAAAAAAATCGCCCTCACTGCTCTGCGCTCACACGCAGAAGCAACCGCATATATGCAAGTTGCTTATGCATATGTAAACAATGTTCGCACCGCACATGTGAGATATGGCTGAAAACTTTAGAGCGAGAGCAATAATTCCAGTGCTAAAACTCCTCTGTAACGCTAAACAGGTAACCTAAAAAATGTTTTAAAGTGTCTGAGATCGTAGTTTGTTTCCATTCCACGAGTGCACGCAAATTTTAAAGGGTGACATGCTAGGTATCTATTTACTCAGCCTAATGTCATATTTTACCAAAACATTTGGCTATATATTTTGGCATTAGAATTACTTGAAGCGTTTTGCGTTTGAAAAAATGCTACGCAAACACTATGTGACATAAAATATTGCAACAATCGCCATTTTATTATCTAGGGTCCCTGCTAAAAAAAAAAAAAAAGTAATTTTCTAGCAAAAAATACTAATTTCAACTTGTAAACAAAAAGTGCCAGAAAAGGCTTGGATGGCAAGTGGATATTTTAGCCAGCTCACCTTAGCCAACATCAAGTGTTTAGAGCTATAACTCCAGTAACAGTAGAAACTTCCAAGTCTGACTATCGTTGGGTGGAGGAAGAGTGATTAAACATTCAACTAGATAGGCTTAAAAACATTGTCCTGATGAATGGCATATAGCCACAAAACTTTGTATTTATTATAAAAAAACAAAAGATGAAAGAGCAAGCATTTAATTATGTGAAAGCCACATTAAGATAAACAGCAATAATGACTTAAAATATGCAATCATTGGAAGTATGCAAGTACAACTCCTATTAATGATAACTTATTAATTGTGTGTTTTCTTTCATAGGTTCTGGAGAAAGCTTAGCAGGTTGATGAGTAAAACCAACCCAGAACCCAATATAATCCATATCATGGGGTGCTACGTCTTAGGAAACCCTAATGGTGAAAAGGTATGGCATAATAAACATACTAATGTAGCGGTGCCCCCGTGGGGTCGCTGCATGTTCTAGCTCCACACATCACCCTGCTCGATCAAACATCCATTTTGCACACTTTCTCCAGTCAATGAACAGTCTCTTGCTTGGTTTTTTTGTTTTTATTAGGGGTTTAAACATGGATGGGGAAAAGGGACATGGGATGCCCAAATTAATCTTTCTTAGTATAAATAAAGGTCCTCCAGCACACTACTCGAGATCACTTGCTTTCCTCTACTGTCCAATTCTAGATTCCTCTCACCATTAGCACATGGCTAGGCCTCACTCTGAATAAGTCCTAACATTTTTCTAGTAGCCATTTGCAGGCGGTGGTAGCTCTGAGGTAGCAACCATTTTAGATGTACTATCTGATACTTGGTGGACTACTGATCCCAGCAAGTCTGGTGCAAATGCTGCCAACCCTTCTGGCTGCAGTGACTCGACTGCAACAACACCACAGTCTCACCCCTCTGGCTCCACATCCAATCTTGGCATGTCTCCCAGAACCCGGCATGAATCCCTCTTGAATGACTTTACCGGCAGTGCTCCCAAATGTCCTTCTCCTGCTCCTGTTCCAGGGCATCTCTCAATGAATCAAAAAGAAAAATAAATACCATGCTAAACCTAAATCTACACTAGTACAACTAAAAATTGCCGCAGCTTAGTTTTACAAGATACACATAAACACAATAAGATAACAAAAAGAAAAAGCAGCGTGCATACATAAACACCTACGAGTGATTAATTAACCGATTGCAATAGTAGTGGAAAAAGATTGCCACCCGACGTACGTTTCATCGTAAAAAGACTTATTCGTGGGGGGAAGAGGCTAAAGAGAGGCTCCCTCCCAGCTCCCGAACTCCAGGCCTGAGTTCACCACCCCTCCCCCCCACCCCCTACCCCACCAGAAAGGCCACAACAATATAACATTCCATCATCTCAGTTCTTCCACCTGACAATTCCTCCCACAACAGGTTGACAATGGGTATATATAGAAGGCCTGCCCCCCTGTCAATCCTAGTTGGGGATTGGTCAGGGCTCCCATATACATCCCATGTCACTCCAGCCTTCTGCCCTACCTCTTTTCCAGAATCTTCTCACTGGAAACAAAGGAGGCGCCAGACAGCTGAAGCACATGTCAGTCACCTGCTGCTACACTAAACCACTCCCCTGCCCCAGATCAAAAACAAACAGGCCTAGCTCACAGCTAGGCCTGCCCAAATTTACCTGCCCTGGTAGTACACACAAAAAAAAATACTCTAGCACCTACACTAAACTAATTTAATACTAAAAAGAGTACTCCTGAATTTATAATAAAGTGAACCTGAATGATCCTAAATTCGACTTTCTCTGCCCATTCTTAGTCTACAACAGTTCTGCTCCAATACAGAACGGCATTAAAGCAGGAATTGAGCAACTTTATAAATTGTGCTTGCTTACTAGGAGTTCGATTCGATGAGGTGCATACCACCTTGTGGATTTATCGCTAAAATGTAAAATTTACAGGTGTACAGCTGTCACTCTACTTTCTGCACTCCAGTGCTGGGCCTTCTGGTCTCAGCTCCTGCAGCTGCAGAGTCTAATGTAAAAGCTCTGCCCACCCCTCCCCTCCTTCTACCCAATCATATGTGCGTTGTATTGGGTCAACCCATTCACGAAATACAAAGACTTCTGTGAATATGCAACGTCGTGGAGGGGCGGGCTGGCGTGTGTGAAATTTGCGTCTACGCTATCAGAACTCTGGGAGTATAGGTATAGCTGTACTCTCAGCGCTCAGTAAAATTGTTAGTTCGAAATTTAGAATAGTCAACAAGGTGGCATGCGCCTCATTGGACTTAACCCATAGTAAGCCAGCAAATTTTAGAAAGTGTCTGAATTCCTGGAGTTCAGCTTTAACCACTTCAGCCCCGGAAGGTTTTACCCCCCTTAAAGTAGAAGTAAACCCATCTAGCACGTGCCCAGAAATGTAACCCTCCCATTGGTTGTGCTCTCGACCAAACTGTCAAACCATCCAATGACTGGTGTCATAACTGATCACATGTGCAGCTTCCTTGGCTGAAAACGATAGGAGGATTTACTTACACTTTAATGTCCAGGCCATTTTTTGCGATACAACACAGCGTTACTTTAACTTTCAATTGCGTGGTCCTGCGATGCTGTACCCAAATAAAATTTATGTCCCTTTTTTCCTGCAAATAGAGATTTATTTTGGTGGTATTTGATGACCTCTGCAGTTTTTATTTTTTAGAGCTATAAACAAAAAAAAGTGACTAAAGAGTGATAATTTTGAAAAAAAAAAAAAAAGAAAGATTGTTTTACTTTCTGTTATAAAACATATCCAGAAAAAAAAATTTTTAAAAATTTAATTTCTTCATCAGTTTAGGCCACTATGTATTCTACTACATATTCTTGGTAAAAAAAATCCCAATAAGCGTATATTGGTTGGTTTGCACAAAAGTTATCGCTTCTACAATCTATATGGGATATTTTTATGCCATTTTTTTTTTTTTACTAGTAATGGTGGTGATATGCAAATTTTTGCGACATAGCAGCAGACAAATCAGACACCTAACTGATGCTTTTTTGGGAACCAGTGACATTATAGTGATCAATGCTAAAAATATGCACTGTTACTGTACTAATTACACTTACAGGGAGGGGGTTAACATCAGGGGCGATCAAAGAGTTAAGTGTGTCCATAGTTGGTGCTTGCTAACTGTGTGGGGGATGGTCTGACTGGATGAAGACAGAGATCAGTGTTCCTGCTTAGCAGGAAGACCAGATCTCCATCTTCTTCCCTGTCAGAACGATGATCTGCCTTGTTTACATAGGCAGATCCCCATTCTGTCTCTCTGGGGAGCGACCGCGGGAGGCCAACTGGCTTTTTTTTTTTTTAGCAGGGATGCCAAGTGCCCCTCATAATGGCCACAGCAGATGAGCCAGTATCTCACCAACAAGGTCCAAGAGACAAAATAAAGGTTCTTGGTTTAAATATCCAAAAGAAGAGGGTACACCCCCCCCCCCTCCATCGGGGGGTACTCTCTTCTTTTGACTATACAAAATATTGGGATTTTGGCAACAAAAAATTTAGTTTTTTTATTCTCCATTGTGGTTCTTTTATAATTTGGCTTCAATATCAGTTTTGGGTGGTTTTGCTTTTTAATTCTAATATTTTATTTAGTGTTTTTTATCCCTTTTCCATTTGATTCATTTTTCCAGTTGGGTTGATTTGAATATCTGTCTTTTTAAGCTTTTCCAGAATCTAAAGAATCTAATGAGTCCACACCGGATTGATTTCAAGTCTCCTCTGGAACTGTCTGCACAAGGTAAGGGCTTATTGACCTGTTCTTAGAACATTGCCTGTGAGGATATCCATAAATCCTTTGCCAACATGGCTGTAATGACTGGCATATTAATTACTTGTCTCCATGCCCGGTGCAAGCCAAAGCAGCACGTCTCATGACGGGCGTAATATCTCAGGGGTTGAGGAGAGCATCTGCTCAGAGTTTTAATTTTCCACTCATATAATTAGACAGACTTGATTAAATCTCCCTTGAGTAATTTAGATCAGCCACACTGGCCATGTTTGTCACCATCTTGGCAGATTCTACTCTGATCTTGTTTGCAAGATGGGGTGTTGGACATATTCCAGAACTTAGCAACATTAGCTTGTAATTGCTGACCTCCCACCAAGAGATGACGTCATAAAAAAAGCATTTGTGGAAGAGCCAATCTTTCTGGCTTGGGAAGTACAAGTCACAGCTGCTCCCTTATTAACAGTCTTCCCAGCCTTTGATTATTTAATGCAAAGGGCACTTACCCAAATCAACCAAATGAAGATATTTTTTCTGTTGTTCAAAATGTGATAACTTGATTAAAACTAAAATGTGATTGGTTGAAACTGGGGATTTCAAATTCTTGATATTATTGATCATTAAAACACAGCTTCGTGCAATTAAAACAGCCTTTAGACCAGTTAAAATAGAATACATTGCTGTTTACGAGTTGATGTATTTAATGCTTGGCCAAAAGTACATTCAATAGACATAGGGATTTACTAAACTGGAGAGTGTGTATCTGGTGCAGCCATGCAGAGAAACCAATCAGCTTCCAGTTTTGTTTGTCAAATCTTAACCACTTCAGCTCTGAAACATTTACCCCACTTCATGACAAGTCCATTTTTTACAATATGGCCCTGCGTTACTTTAACGGACGTTGGCGCTATTGTGCAATACTGTACCCAAATAAAACGCATGTCCTTTCCCCCCCCCCACAAATAGAGCTTTTTTGGTGGTATTTGATCACCTCTGCGCTTTTATTTTTTGCGCTATAAACAAAAAAAAAATTTTTTTTTACTTCCTGCTATAAAATATACAGTATCTAATTAAAAAAAAATATATATAATTTATTCATCAGTTTAGGCCAATATGTATTCTGCTATACATTTTTGGTAAAAAAAAAATCCCAATAATCGCATATTGATTGTAGACGCTATAACTTTTGTGCAAACCAAACTATGTGATATTTTTATGGAGTCTTTTTTTTTTTTTTTTTTTACTAGTAATGGTGGAGATCAGCAACATTGATAGTAAAATTTCAGTGGACAAATCGGACACTAACTGACACTTTTGACACTTTTTTAGAAACTAGTGACAGTAACACAGTGACACAGTGATCAGTGCTAAATATATGCACTATCACTGTACCAATGCCACTGGCTGGGAGGGGATTAATAGAGAAACGTGAAAAGTTTTCTTTACTTTAATGCAAGGAATGCATTAGGTAAAAAATGTTTTTAGTTTTAGTATCACTTTAATTGAACAAGGGAATTTAGAACCTGATTGGCTACCATGCACAGCTGCACCAGATTTTGCACTCCTCAGTTTTAGTAAATCAACCCCTAAGTATTAAGCCAGAGTCCAGGTAATGGGTTAAGCAAAATTTGTTAGCTTTTTATTTCTGTTTGTGACAATATTTTACCTTGCTTCCTCACACAAAAATACTATAAATGGGGGGGGGGGGGGGGGAGGGTTGTCGCTGGGATAGGAGGGCACAGACCGCAAAATATAAAAATTGTCATAAGAGTTGGACTACTATGTTCTTCTTTTACGGTAAATTACAATATCAATTTTATGTATCCTTTTTTAGGAAAGCAATTGATTGAAACCTATTTTGACTTTCGATTATATCGCCTTTGGAAAACCCGCCAGCACTCCAAGTTGCTGGATTATGACGACATCTTATGAGCCCAGTAAAAAGCAATTTTAGGAGAACTTTTTTGCTGCTTGCCAGGGGGCTGTCAGTCTGCTGGGACCTCCCGCTATAGAGAGCCAGGGACCAGAGTGCGAAGACGGAAATGAAAGGCACAGTCTGCTGGGTGATTTTAGCGGTTGTTTTACCTTGGACGGGTGTTGGCCCGAAGCTTGACAAGTCGGAAGACAAGAGCATAGAGAGAAAGAGGAGAATGTGTCTTCATACTGAGCTTCATTAATTCAGGGCAAAAACAAACAAAACAAAGAATCATCGGGTCCGCTATCCTAAAGGTCCTTGTAAGACTTCAGCTCAGGTTTTATTACGAAAAATAATGTTAACTACTCTTGCACTAAAGAGCAAGGACCCCGATTAGCCTTCAAAAACCACAGCAAACTTTTTTTGTAGCAAACCCAGGTGACCTTTATTTCCTTCAGGCGGAGGATGACCAAGAACGCCAAGAACGAGCGCCACAAATGCTGTACAGCTGGCGTTAGAAGCAGGAAGGCTGGACTTCTTTAGAATTATTACATTTATGGATATAGATATATCTATATAATATATACATATATCTTATTAGGAGGTTTATAGTAATTTTATGTGGGGTGACTTAGGATACAAGTGCAATTTTTTTTTTTTTAAACAATTAGCGTATTTAATTGTTATAAATAAACGTGCAGAGGTTGTTTAGCTACCCTGCACAGTGTGTTTTGTGACAGAGCGGGACACTCTATACACAGTAGAACACAGTCTTTTGTAGTCACCTAGATCACCAGCAATCATGTGTTGTTCCCCTGCTCTCCTACCTAATGGTAGTTCCCGTCCCACACACTGTGCTTCGTGTTACCAATTGTGTCTTGAATAGTGCCAGTGTCGCCAAGCAACCCCACCCTACTGTTGGACGCTGTGCTCTGCACACTTCCGCATCCATCTAGCACCTTGCAATATATTGATATTATTATGCGAACATAGTAGGCTTCAGTAGAATTATATGTACAGTACACTTAATGGAAAATGGTATATATTTACATATATAATTCATTTATAGGCGACTAGCCATAACGATGGTATAGCCCATCTTAGAAGAGTGTCAGGTTTTTCTCTTCTCTTGATGGGACCTCAGGTTTGGTATGTTTTCGTTGTGTAACCGCGCATTCTGTAAGCCAGGGGTATGGATCGTCTGCATCCATGAAGGATGTTTTTTTTTTTTGCAAAGGCGAGGCCTGGTTTTATATAGTGTGTGTGTGTGTGTGTATTGATGCAGCCAGAACACGGGGCAACCACTGGCTGATGTATCTATAGAATAATCATGTTGTGGGGTGGGTGATAATTGCTTTTTAAAGATTGTATTACTGAGATGTTCAGATTTTTGTTGTTGTCTCAAACAGTCAAATCTGTCTGACCACAATTCTTTGCTTGATTTTGGGTCAGAAAGAGGCGAGTCGTAAAATCAAAAGAATTCAGCTAGCACACACCTGCATTTCACATTCACGTCATCAGCATTGCACATCTTACCATAATTCTTGGATTAAAATTTTCCTCCTGATGTATTGAGACCCAATTCATTTAAACGGTCAGTCAACCATACACTTTGGGACCAGATGTTGGTAATCAGTAGTCTAAACCAGGCAAGCAAAACTTAATCTATAAATTGTAATCTATTATTTAATATAAACTAGAAGCCAGCAGGCACTGTTCAAGCTCCAGAGAACATGTGATTCCATTGGTTAAAGTCACTTTGATGACCCAGCTGCTTTACAACCTAGATTTTATTTGAACTAGACTCATGGCAAGTGAATCATATTGCAAGTGAATCTGTATTTTATGATACACCCCATCATACTGTAAATATGCTTGTCTTAATTATGAAGGATATTATAAGACATGTCTCTGTTGATTTAAAGCATTTTAAAGGTTACATATCTCATTTAGTCAAGGCAAATATATTTTTACTAAATTTTAGACTATAAATTGAAGGGGTCTCCCATGAGTACCCTAGTGACAATGCAATAAGAAAGACACACCCTTATATTTATTGCTGTATTTTAGAGATGCATGTGGTTTATATTAATCTCTTAAAGCTTTGGAGCCTAAAGCTTCCATAATGCTTTTTCTATTTTTTTGGGGAAGGGTGGTGTTTATAGCCATTATTTTTCTATTTTTTTTTTTGTGCATTTTACCTAGATTTGTTAACGGTCATCATGATTATTGTGTTTGTTTGGAGATAAAAAGTCCAGTCTGTTCTCCACCAGCATAATTGCTATTTTTTAATAAAGAATGAAAAGCTGCGACACCTTTGAGCAACACTGTAAGGAGGTATGCAGTTATGTTTTCCACCATTTTTTTCAAAATTTTACACAAGACATTCTCTGGATTTTTTTTTTCATAGTTTGCCCCAGGGGTTCGTTAATCAGGACAGTGATAGGTGCTTTTTATCAATAAGCTTATTCATGTTTTTTTGGTAAACCCTGAATATTGAGCATTTTGTGTTATTGCATTTCTCCAGTGGGGGGGGGGGGGGGGGGGCAGTCGCAATTGTAATTTAAATGCAAATGTCTTTGACATGACACACGATTCTCTTGTTTTTGATGATAAAATGTCACAAAACATGTTTACCTGCCAACCTGATGCCTTTAATATAGTGCTGGTGGGGCTGTTCAATTTATTGTAAATGTAGAATAAAAGAACTAGAATTTGGTTATGGATATAACATGCCCTTAAACAGTGTTTTTTTTACAAGTGGAAATGAGTGTAAAAGGAACAGAGTATTGATCACACTTTAAAGTTTGGCAAGTATGACATACCTGTACATATCCAACTTATTTTTGTTTTTATTTTTTTTAGAAAATATTAGAAAACAAAGCAGGAGTGATTCTTGATTAAACTTTTAAACCTTTAAATTGTGATTACGGTACTTAAATGCCCTTGCCATTTGTGTCTGCAAATTAGAGCTAAACGTATATAGAAATATCATTTTAATTTTTTTAATATAACTTTAAATGTAAGAAAAAATAGCTGACTCTGTTTCAAACACTTTTTTAGGGCAGAACTTAACTCTTTTTTTAAAAAGCTGTCTTTTCTTTAAGCACTATTGCAGTCTCCATTGGAATACATATATATAGGTAGGTTTTTTGTGTACTGGAGTAGAGAAATTTAATTGTAAGCTCCTCTGGAGCTAGAGGTCAGTTGTTCTGTCTGGCTCTACAAGTGATACTGAGACTTTGTAAATTAGTCAAATTAATAATTTGCTTTTTGAAAGGTCAAATGTCAAGTTTAGTAAAATGAAACCTTTTTATTAATACATCCTTTAACCCAGTCCTTCAGTTGACAAATAAAATTTTACTTAACACTTATTTGAATTTTCAAAAAATTGGTTAGATTTATCCATTATTCTTCTTCTAGGTTGACTCCATAATGTCAGGAAATTCAATAAGTAATATAACATATTTGTTTTGTTTTGTTTTTTGGATAGTAGGGAATAGTTGAAACTTAGTTTCATTTTTTTTTTGCTATCTCTGTCCTTGTGAAGAATTTCTACTAACATATACTGCCTTTATAAATTTACAGACTTCTGTTTTGCAGATATTGTCTTGCCTGAAGCCAACCTGTAGGCAAAGATGATCATGTACAAATTCATTATCACTAATAAACATGACATGTCCATAAAATGGAGCATTGCATTGCTGCACATGAAAAATATCTCTGTCTCCAGACTAATGACCTGTGGGATGTTTGCAGCGCGCAATGTTTGATGCACTTCAGTGCCTACAGGAATACCGGGCCAAGGGAAGGGGGAAGTGGAGAGGAGTACATTGATATGCTGATGGCTCCATTACTGCTGGGATATAAAAAATAAATAAAAAATGATTAAGATGCCATGTTTATTTATTTATTTAATTTTTATTCTACGACATTGGCTGCAGTATCTCCCCTTGTGTTTTATCTGGACATTCAAATGCCCTTATGGTATAGCAGGGTTGTATAAAATGCTCTTCTTTTACCATATACACATTTTCTCCTGTATTAAGGGACACAGTTTTAGTCACAAGACATAGGGATTTAAAGCCGTATTAACCACTTCAGCCCCGGAAGGATTTGCCCCTTCCCCATTAGGCCATTTTTTGTGATACAGTACTGCATCGCTTTAACTGACAATTACGCAGTCGTGCGATGTTGTACCCAAACAAAATTGACATCCTTTTTTTTCCCCGCAAAGAGCTTTCTTTGGTGGTATTTTATCATCTCGCGGTTTTTATTTTTTGTGATATAAACAAAAAAAGAGTGACAATTTTGAAAAAAAACATAATATTTTGTACTTTTTGCTATAATAAATATCCCAAAAAAATAAAATAAAAATAAAAATGTCTTCATCATTTTAGGCTGATATGTATTCTACTACATATTTTTGGTAAAAAATAAAATAAAATAAATCGCAATAAGCGTATACTGACTGGTTTGCGCAAATGTAATAGCGTCTATAAAATAGGGGATAGATTTATGGCATTTTTAGTATTATTTTTTTTTTTCTTACTAGTAACGGTGGTGATCTGTGATTTTTATCGGGACTGCAACATTGCAACGGATACAGATACTTAACACTTTTTTGGTACCAGTGACATTTATGCAGCGATCAGAGCAAAAAAATAGCCACCGATTACTGTATAAATGTCACTGGCAGGGAAGGGGTTAAATGTGTTCCCTATGAGTGTATCTAACTATGGGGGGAATGTGGCTGAATAGGAGGAGGAGAGAGATCGTTGTTCCGACTTAGTAGAAACACATGATCTGTCTCCTTTCCCCTGACAGAACCGGGATTTGTGTGTTTACACACACAGATCCCGATTCTCGTCCTGATCACGGGTGCCCAGCGGTTATCTTGCCCGCTGTGCACGCGTATCGGCTCTGGGGACGCGATGTGGGCACGCACCTGCTACAGTGTCTTAAAGAGCCAATGTATAGCTATGACGGCTCCTGCAGCTGTGCCATCCTGCTGCAGTATAACTGCGGCGGCTGGCTGAGAAGTAGTTAAACCCAAAAGAAAACATGTATTATATTGCATCTTACAAATTGTTAGCATTTGTTTTCTTTTTAAGTCTTTCTTTCTTCTATTTGTATCTGGTGATCCAGCCAGCACGTTTGTTTTTTAAAAGCACAAGCTCTCCAGCAGAATGTATCAGCCTACATGGATGAGACAAACCACTTAACACTGACCGGGGTGCTTAAACGATCAGCTTTTATTTATTCATGTAAAACCTTTATCCCAAAACAAAATAAAAATGATTTGCTGAAATGGATTATAAAGTATGAGCTGGAATTTTGCTTGAGTTTGTTAGTGTAAAAAAAAAAATCTACTAAATACATTTAACACTACTCTTCCCCCAGACTGACAATGCTGCTGTCTGCTGTGCCTTCTGTGATCATTCATCCAGAGTGGTGTCTCACTAATACAGGACGTGTGTTACTGACCAGATCACCAGGTGAAAACAGAGAGAAAAAAGCCAAAGAAAACAAATGCAGCCATCACATGCAATGATTCATAATTAAAGTGATTGTAAAGTCTAGTTTCTTTTTTCTCTTAAAATAATAAACACGATATACTTACCTGCTCTGTGCATTTGGTTTTGCACAGGGCAGCCCAGATCCTCTTCTCAGGTCCCTCTTTGGCTCTACTGGCCCCTCCCTCCGATTGAGTGCCCCCACAGCAAGCAGCTTGCTATGGGGGCACCCGAGCTGAGTCACAGCTCCCTGTGTCCAGTCAGACACAGAGCCTGATTTGCTAAATTACTTTGATTGACAGAGGCGGGAGCCAATGGCACCACTGCTGTGTCTCAACTAATCAGGAGGAAAGTCCCAGACAGTTGAGGAGCTCGTGGATATTACTGGAGGAAGATGGTGCTCAGGTAAGTACCGGTGGGTGCTCGAGGGCAGCTGCTTCACACAGAAGGTCTTTTATTTTAATGCATAGAATCCATTAAGATAAAAAAACTTTCTCACTTTACAACCACTTTAAACACTTCAGCCCAGAAGATTTGGGTGCTCAATGACCAGGCCATTTTTTGTGATACAGCACTGCGTCGATTTAACTGACAATTACGTGGTCGTGCGGCACTGTAACCAAAGAAAATTGACATCCTTTTTTCCCCCTCAAATAGAGCTTTCTTTTGGTGGTATTTGATCATCTCTGTTTCTCTATTTTTTGCGCTATAAACAAAAAAATGAACGATAATTTTGAAAAAAAAAACATTTTGTATGTTTTGCTATAATAAATATCCCCATTTTTTTAAAAAAAAAAAAAAGCTAATTTCTTTTCCAGTTTAGGCCGATATGTATTCTTCTACATATTTTTGGTAATAAAAATCACAATAAGCGTATATTGATTGGTTTCCGCAAAAGTTATAGTGTCTACAAAATAGTAAATAGATTTATGGCATTTTTTTTTTTTTTTTTACTATCAGTGGGAGTGATCAGGGATTTTTATCGGGACTGTGACATTATGCTGGACATATCGGACACTTGACACATTTTTGGGACCATTGACAATCATACAGCGTTCAGTGCCATAAAAATGCACTGATTACTGTGTAAATGTCACTGGCAGGGAAAGTGTTGACACTGGGGGCGATCAAGGGGTTAATCGTGTTCCCTCGTGTGTGTTCTAACTGTATGGGGATGGTACTGACTAGAGGAGATGACAGATCGTTGTTCCTAGCTAGTAGGAACACACGATCTCTCCTCAGCACACACGTCCCTGTTCTGGCCATGAGCATCGGCACCCTCGCAGTGCAGCGGTCTATCCCCCCATTAAACAACCCACATACAGCTACGACGGTTCGTGGGAACATGCCGACCTGCCGCAGTACAATGACGGCGGCTGGGTGGTAAGCGGTTAAGCTGCAATATATTACATTTTTGGTTTTGGATTTAATACCGCTTTAAGTCACAGGAAAATAGGTGCAATAAAAATAAAAAAAAACACAGACCACCTAGTAGATAAAAGCTAACCTCTGCCAGAGAGATTTAGTTAGTAACAAACAGTGATAGAAGCAACACAATTTTCCAACGGAAAGCAATAGGACCAATAGAAATTAGCTTTTTTGTTATTAATTACTAAGTATCTAGAATCTACATAATGCATCTGTATAGATTAAAGGGGAACTAAACCTTCTCCTTTACAGCCAAGGGAGATGACATTTTAGCCTCTGTTTGATCTGCAGTTGCTACGGTGCTGCACATTTGATTAGCTGTGACACCAGCCATTTGATGGCTTGACAGTTGGGAGTACAAGTTATCATTTACAGCATCCCTTTGAATGTAACAGTTTTGGGAAACTGCTAAATCGATGGGTTTAGTCACGCTTTGGCTGTATTTTTTTTTAAATTTAAAATGGAACTAAACCCATCAATTTAATGGTTTCCCAAAACAGTTACATTCAAGGGATGCTGTTAATGATAACTGTCACAGTTGCTGTTGCTCCCAATTCAACCATCAAACAACTGGTGTCATAGCTGACCACATGTGCAGAACCATGACACCTGCAGATCAAACAGAGGCTAAGGCAGCAGCTTCCTTGGCTGTAAAGGACAGGAGAGTTTAGTTTCATACATGCTTAGTATTCTTTTGTTGGAATATTCTGTTCTTGTACTGTTTGTTACTAACTGAAGCTTCCTGGCAGAGGTGATCTTTTAGCCACTAGGTGGTTGCTTTTTAACCCCCCACTTCCCCCACCTTATTAAAGTAGAACTATAAGCAAAACATTTTCTTTTTTCATTTTGGATAGGGTAAGGGTAACCCCTTTGTTTTTTTTTGTTTTTTTTAGCCATCTGTGTCCCATAGGGTAAAGATTACATTCACTTCCCGTCCCATGGCCAAAACAGGACACGCTGCAAATTAAGGGAATCCCTTAAACAACATCCCCCCCGGTCACCACAACTAGTATCCCCATAGGACAATTTAAGTTTTTTACACTTTTTATATAAAGTATAACGTACACTTTAATATAAAGTAGTTGTATCCACACAGTGACATCACCAAGACAGGAAGTAAGAGAAAATCTCCCAAATGGCCACAGATGGCAAAACAAACCTACTGTATTCAAAAATGACACATTTGTCTACAGATAACATGGAATGTCAGGCCTTCCAGGATTTGCTGAGGCATTGGTTATGTGACTGGGTGTAAGCTGGTAGCGAGCAAATATTTATTACCGCAAAAGGCACATTTTCGTGCACTTAACATTTTATGTTTCATAATATCATTATGCTTGAGGAAGAGTAAAATGAAATGAATTTGTTGCAGGAGAGTGGCATCAGTTTCCAGTTGGTCATGCACACTGCAAAAAGAACATCTATGTAAAAGAGCCTTAAGATTTTTTAATGTAAAAAAAAAATTCCTACTCATATTACATTCGACTCTGTATTATTTAAGCAATAATGCATACTTCATCCCACCCCCATGTACGCATTCCATTATACCTAGTCAATATTTTGTAGTTACTTCATAAACTAGAACACCATACATAAACATATACGCATCTCTGTATTTATAGGTTATAACTAGAACGTATTTCTACAGGTACTGTTAATATATGAGTTTTGAACTGTATGAGGAAATGTAAAGCAAATATAGGAGAAGGTTTGGTGTAGCAAGTAAAACATGTGATACAGTGTATATACTTATTTTGAATAATCTGTAACACATATATAATAAGTAACTCTGCTAAGTGCTATTTTTTCTTTATATCTGAAATGACCATAGGGGGCTGCCCAGGGCCAGATCTCTGCATAGCCTCATGAACTGAGACCTAAGGTGGCCCAAAGGCACCAACGTATTTTGCTGCTCACAGCCACAGTTTCTTGGTGTTTTTGCAGCCTGTGTATTCTAATGAAGTGGTGTCTGTATACTTTCAGCTACCCATGCTCTTGTTAAATAGACTTGAAACTGCTAGCAAAGTGTGGCAAGAGGTCTAGAAGTAGCCACCCAGAGCAAACTGTCCTTCATCCTCAGCTCTGGTGGTGTGTCTTGCATGTCTATAGCATCTGCTTTTGTTAAAGAGTAATTCCACCCAAGAGGGATACTTTAGTTACAAGTGGAGCCTGGTGGGCTGAGCCAACCACACAAGGTGTGTCTATTAAATAACGAGACTGTGCTCCCATGACAAGCAGCAACACGCTGACATTCAGTCGATTGTGAGTCGCCATTTAGTTTGGTTGTGTTTTCTGTAGTGTGCCAAAAAAAATACTAAGTTTAAAAGTTGAACAACCCATCAATTTGAAATTTTTAGTAAAATTGCACAAAACACCAGCAGAATGTTTTCAAATGCTTACTACAGCTTATGGGAATGATGACCTGTCTCGTGCACGTGTGTTTGAGTGGCACAAAAGATTCAGCGAGGGACGTGAGAATGAATTCCCAAAAGTTAAATCAGTGCTTAAAGGGAGACGTTTTGAGTAAGTTGATGCTGTAAAGACAGAAACGGCAGATGTGTAGAAACAGCTAACAGAAATATATTTTCTCCATGCCTTCGACCAGTGGAAAACAAGACTGCAGCAATGTATCACTGCAAATGGGAAATATATTGAAGGAAACAAGTATTAAAATTTGTAATACATATAAATAAAGGTGAGTTATTTAATCAGTCTCGTTATTTAATAGAAACACTTCGTATGTCTTAGTTACTCTAACAGTGACAGTGCCTAACTGCCACAATTCCCGACTCTATTCCTTCCCACCTTTTGGATGTCCTTGTCCACCATCATGTGTTCCAGCTCCTCCTGTTACAATCTCCATAATACAAAATAAATCAAAATCCAGCAGGGTTGGTGGGAACCCTTATTTTGAGCACAACAGGTGTGCAGAGACAGGAATTCAGTACAGAAATCTTACTTATAGTGTCCCCTAGAGATATAAGGAAGTGTCAGATGGTTTAACTCTCTAACGCAAGCATAGGCAAACGTTGGCCCTTCAGCTGTTGCAGAACCACAAGTTCCATCATGCAAATGCTTCTGGGCTATCAGTCTTGCAATGCCTCACAGAACTTGTGGGTGCACAAAGTTTGCCTACCCTTGCTAGCATATACCAAAACCTTAGTTTTAAGTGGGCTGACTGTTTAATGTAATATGAAGGCTAGCTGCTCAAATGGAGCTATAGGTAAGGGGTTGCACGTGACATATAGCTTTGGGCAGAAAATATTAATCAAAATGTATTCTCTATATCTTATATTCTGTATGTATCAAACATGGGCATTCAAATTGCAGACAATGGGGACTGGTGTGACAGGGGCCTTACTTGATTATTGATTTCTACTGCTGCTTTTGAAAACTATATCTTCTTTAGTAATCTGAGAAAAGTTCTGTCATTTACTTGTGGATGTTATAAGGTATTTAATCTACAATTTTCAGAATGAAGATTTGATAGTGATAGATATTCTGCAATAAAGGGATTTTCTGTACAGTAGCGAGTGACATGTATAGAAGTGTAAAGAACTGTACAGGACAAGTTAACTGGAAACATTGTACAGATTAAAGTTGAACAAGGTTTAAAATAAATATATTGCTCAGCAAGCAGAAGTGCATGACTGTTAGGAGGCAAATGAACCAGTATGTGTACATGATTGCACCATGTGCATATAGAGTAGGTTACTATGGATTTTAAACAGGATATGCGGATGAATAATTTCCTAATTATTTGTAATAATAGTTTGAGCAGGAACGGTAAAATGTTATAAGCGTTTCTCAACTATATCCTTTAAGTAGATCGGTCTTTGCTGACCTCCAACATACTTGTTGTCTGACTGTTATGCCAAACCCTCTGGATTTAGTACCTTTTAGAATTGCTGACCTGGAACAAACATGCGAGTCAGAAAAGTCAGACAGGTAGCCAGGCAACTGCCATTTCTAGAGGGTTAGCTAATCAATGGCGGGCTCCATTTTGTCTCTTATGACGAGTTTAGTTAAAACAGTCTATTGGTTATTTAAAGTGGAACTCCCTCCAGTTTTTGATTAATAGGGAAAGGTTACAAACTCTTTTGCTGTTGTCTGTTCACTGGAGAAATTTGTCCTTACTTCTTCTTCAAGTGAAAGGAAGGAAAATCTCATCAGTGAGGGCAAAGTAATAAACTTAGCAGAGAATCCAATCTTCCCGCAAAGTCTTAAAATAAACATATTTGGCTACAATTCTACTTTAAAGAGACATTGTAACTTTTTGCCTATGCAGGGCAAAGTGATGGTGTCTGCACACACCTGATCACACCCCTTACACTCACCTTGTCAGCACTCCATGGGTGCTCCTTCCTCTATAGCTGGTTACAATACCCAGCACATTCTGGTGTGGAGAAGCATGTGACCTCTTCCCCCGTGACAGCACTGGGGTCTAGCAACAATCAGCAGTTCTGAGCAATGTCACAAGACCAAGGAGTCGATGTCACAAAAAATGGCTTCATATGCAAGTTGGTGCTTTTGCCAACTTGGCCTTAGCCACTCAACACAAGATGGGGGGATGATCATCTCCCAACTTGAAAAGTTTTGGGTGAATAGAGGGAATAGAGTGCCAAACAATTTTCTCAAAAGTCCATATCACTTTATTCTTGATAGTATAAGCAACAGATTTCAAGGACCAAAGCATCCCCCTTCATCAGGGCTTGGGCTAGTTTACTGGCGCCCTTTTAATTTTGATCACTTGGATGAGTAGGGTGACAGTATCCCTTTAACAAAAAAAAACCCTGCTCTTTTCCCTATCTTAGTACATTCTAAACAATGGAAATATCCAAGCTTTGTTTTTTTTTTAAAAAAGGAAATGAAATGTGCAGGAAAAATACAAGTGGAATTATAACAAAAAGCACACTGAACCTGTGTGCAGTTTTAAGTGGACAAGTGTGAACGAGGCCTTAGGGAGTAGCAGCTTTTTCTTCTCACTAATGTGGAATATCATATGAATAATATTTCAGAGTGCAACTAATTTATGGTGAGATAGTAAAGGAAAGGAAGGCCTAATGCCAATTTAGATGTCTCTTCTCTGCTACTACTCTGCATATCACCGTGAAACTCCTGCATTACCATGTTAAATCTGCTTCATTTTGATACCATATATGATAACTGGTATAACAGGTCTGGACTTTCTGTAGAGTGTAATAAACCTTTTAATAAAAATGTTTTTAACCTTTCCTAAGTGCAAAATAGCCATGTGGATTTTTTTTTGGATGGCAGGGCAGTGATGTGTATTCCCACTGTCATTTTGTAATAAAAACTTTTCTCCCTCTGACTTTTGCTTCTGTTTCTTCTGCAATAAAAACATATTATTATTATTACAATTAATAATCTTTTATCCATTACTCAGCAGTTTGCATAGTAACCATCAAGTATCTGGCACAAAGTTCCTGAATAAATCTGAAATTACAGACGTTCTGCAGCCTCTTCTTTAGACACTTGGTGGCAGCAGACTGAACCTGTATAGTAGGAATACTCAATAAAAATTTCAGCTCAGGGAAAGCATTGCAATAATTCTGCTGAGAAATGTAAACGCACATTGGAGACTACAAATTCCCCCTTATGAACTAGATTTAAATGCATTTATGAAAAACTAATTTTACATCTAAGCCTGATAAAGTTGCAAGAAAACATTTTCTGAGCTACATTTTCTGAGCTACTCAACTGCAAAGTGAAATAAAGCATAGAAGAGCTAAGGAAGAATTAATTATGTAAAGAATGTCCTGGAAGGATAATGGAGGCCATCATTGTGGCATTAAAGAATGCATGTTCCTCAACTTTGGTTTTAATGCTCTCTGAGTTAACGCCCTGGAACAATATTGGGGATGAGGTACCCTGACACTCCTTTGCAATATACCAAAAAATATTGTAGCGCAACAATACATCTTATAAATAATTTATATAGTGCACATATACTAATGTAGCAAGGTCCCATGCCTCCTTTAGTCTGAAACCCTCCAGAGCCAAGGACAGCTGACATCCTTCTGTATATAGTGGGTTGCAAGGCATAGTGGGTGTAATGTAAGGTAGATTTATGGGCACCAAGCACTTCTTGAATACAAAGAGATTTATTTTCTCTTGAACAGAACAGTGGGAGAGAGGGTTAGGGCCAGGACACCCTTAGGAAGTTGAAATGTCAATTAGCAGACTCCGAGACTTCTACAGGTAGACAGCCATGCAGGGAAAGGCATCCAGCAAGACACAACATCTGCTTGTGTAGGAGCGCTGTCTCTTATGGCAACAGTCTTAGATTAGTTCCTAACACAGATTGTAATGAACTCCTTTACTTTTATACAGTCACTTCTTGCACTCTCAGCCCACTGAGCTCCCTGTCTCTCGCACTAGACTTGCTGGTTCACTGCCACTGAATCCTGTGAGCTCTTCTAATATTCTTACTTTAGTATCTTCCTCAAGCGTCACCACCATTTCTCTGCTGGGTCCCTGACTTGGCACTCCAGATACTCCTCAAGCTTCCCCCCACTGCCTGGGTCCCTGGCTTGGCACCTGCTGAAGTTCCCAGATTCTTCACCATCCCCGGTTGGTGAGAACACTGCTCCGGGACTTGCTTCAGCTGCTTTCTGTGGTCCCTGGTAATAAGGTGGTTGGTCCTTTAGGGGCAACATCTTCCCCTCTACCTCCGCTCATGACAGGTTCTCTGGCTGGCAGAACCGCCACTTCTGGTTGGACTGCAAGCTGCAGTCCCAACCCTACGCTGCTCTCTTGCTTCTGGATAGGCCCTCAGACAGCCTAGCAGCCAGATGTGCCCGGGATGGATCCAAATTCCAGCCTAGCAGCCCGGGTAGCACAACACATGTCCACCCAGACAGCCGTCCAGGTGGAACAAAACCCTGATCACCTGACCTCACCCAAATAGGCTCTCCCAGCAGGCCATGGGGCCCAAGAAAATCCCTGCCCATTGGCTGAGATACCTCATCTATTCTTAATCAGTCCTTGCAATGCCCTTGTAAACAATTATTAAATCACTAAAAATATTAATTCAAATTCAAATAACTGCAACACAACTGAAACACCACAGTTTAAATTGTTGTTCAGTCGTTTAATCGTGTCCAACTCTTTGTAACTTTAATGGACCATAGTGTGCCAGGCTTTTCTGTCCTCCACTGCCTCCTTGTTTAATTTCAGGTTTACTGTTTTTCAATGATGCCATCTATCCATCTTGTTTTCTGTTGTTCTCTTCTTTTTTCCCTCCAGGTTTCCCAACATCAGGGTCTTTTCCAATGAGTTCTCTCTCTTTGCATTAGGTGGCCAAAGTATTTATGGTGTAAATAGTTAATCTAAAAACTTCTTCATCTTACTCGTATACTTATAAGACCTCATACAGAAATCGCTTTTTTACTCTCTCATCAAATGCAGACATCAACTCATCACTTCTACCTCCTGTCGGTCCAGATTCCTGCAAGACTATAATTATAATCAAGTTGGGCAGAGGGATGATTGGCACAAGCAAGATAACCCAGTTTACAAGAGGTGCCCTTTGGATGATACTGTAGTGGTACCCACGTAAGGGCTGCTCAGTGCTGTGGTCCGTTGGTCACCCTGCCCAGCCAGGCACAGTTCTCATTCACCCTCAGGCAGAATACCAGTCCTTGAACTTTGTTTTGTGTTTTTATTGAGGGGAATAAACTTGGATGGGGATGGGGTATTTATGAGATGCCAAACTGATTGCAGAAAAATACATCGGACAAACTATATACACCTCCGATATATACAGTGCCTTGCAAAAGTATTCACACTCTTGTTTTTTTACCTATTTTGTTATATTACAGCCCCTAGTTAAAAAATGTTTTATCTGAATTATATGTGATGGATCAGAACACAATAGTCTAAGTTAGTGAAGTAAAATTAGAAAGATAAATGCATACAATAAAAATAAAGCAAAAAACAAAATGGCACATTTTGATTTTGTGAAAAGCCATGTGGGAGACTCCCAAAACCTATGGAGGAAGGTGCTCTGGTCTGAGGAGACAAAAATTTTACTTTTTGGCCATCAAAGAAAACGCTATGTCTGGCGCAAACCCAACACATCACATCACCCAAAGAACACCATCCCCACAGTGAAACATGGTGGTGGCAGCCTCATGCTGTGGGGATGTTTTTTTAGCAGTCAGGACTGGGAAACTGGTGAGAGTTGAGTGAAAGATGGATGGTGCTAAATACAGGGATATTCTTGAGCAAAACCTGTACCACTCTGTGATTTGAGGCTAGGACGTACGTTCAACTTCCAGCAGGACAATGACCCCAAACACACTGCTAAAGCAACACTTGAGTGGTTTAAGGGGAAACATGTTTTGGAATGGCCTAGTCAAAGCCCAGACCTCAATCCAATGGAAAATCTGTGGTCAGACTTAAAGATTGCTGTTCACAAGCTCAAATCATCCATCTTGAAGGAGCTGGAGTAGTTTTGCAAGAAGCAATGTAGTTTTGCAAAAATCCCACTGGTAAGATGTGGCAAGGTTATAGAGACTTATCCAAAGCGACTTGGAGCTGTGATAGCCACAAAACGTGGCTCTACAAAGTACTGACTTGACTAGGAGGTTGAATAGTTATGCACATTGACTTTTTCTGTTATGTTGTCCTATTTGTTGTTTGCTTCACAACAAAAAAAAAATCTTCAAAGTTGTGGGCATGTTCTGTAAATTAAATGATGCAAATCCTCAAGCAATCCATGTTAATTCCAGGTTGTGAGGCAACAAAAATTCAAACATGGCAAGGGGGGTGAATACTTTTGCAAGGCACTGTACATCTCCAACACATCACTCCAGCACTTTACTTGCAGACTATCTCTCCTCAACACCTTCAGCACATCACTTGCTTGCATTTTTCTGGACCAGCTAGCACAGATTTGTAGGCCTAACACTGGCTCAGCCAGGCCCAAAGCAGATACCCTTTGCAGGCAGAGACTGCGGGCCCCTATGGTGTAACAATATGGTAGTCCTTAGTGCTAGCTGTCCATGTGGCTACTGCTCCCAGTACCACCTCTTCAGGCACTGCCAGCCCTCTTGGCTGCAACTGCCCCTCTCCACTGCCCATGCCACCACAATCCCCCTGACTGGCTCTGCGCCCATCCCAGACTGCTCATCCCAGTCCTCTCAGGTGTGCCTCCTAGTCCTCCCGACTGTGTGAACACTCACCAGCCCTCTTGGCTGCCTCTGTGAAACTTCTGGAGACTTGCCCGGCAGTGTTCTCCTGCAGTCCTCTCTTGCTCCTCCTGTGCCTCCTGCCCAGAATACCTCTGTGGGTTGTAGGAGGGCCCTGTCTGCACCCAGGTCCAAGGTCACCCTCCCCCCCCCCCCCCCAGGCGGCGGAACTCCCTCTAAGGGTCCAACAGCCTAACACTTCTATCTCCATCTTCCACCCGATCAGCTCTTTAGGCTCCTCAGAACACCTCAAGCAGCTCCACCTTCCCTCTCCACCTCCCTTTTCAGAAAACAACAGAACATTCTGTAAATAAGTGGGAGGTCTTGGTGATACTGCCTGTGAGTCATCCAGCTCTACTCTGTGTTAATCCCAACCCAGATCAAAACATGGCAGCCAAGCCTGGAAATGTACCTACTCTTACAAAACACGCACTATCCTTCAAGCACACTAGAGGTGCTACAATACCACTGAAGATGCATGTAGGGAAGATTTTTTAGGAACAGGGAGAAACATCTTTTTAAACAAAGCTTGACAATCACTTTTATAAATTTGAGACTTAGAGACGGCTCACACAGGGGCGACACGACTTCCAGGACGACTTTGTGAGGCAACTTGGAGACGACTTGAACACGACTTAGATACGACCTGGGGCGGAAAAAAAACTGGCGTGGGTTCCCCCTCCAAGAGCATACCAGGCCCTTAGGTCTGGTATGGATTCTAAGGGGAACCCCCTAGGCCAAAAAAAACGCCATGGGATCCCCCCCAGATCCATACCAGACCCTTATCCGAGCACGCTACCCGGCCGGCCAGGAAAGGGGGTGGGGACGAGCGAGCGCCCCCACCCCCCCTGAGCCGTACCAGGCCGCGTGCCCTCAACATGGGGGGTGCCTTGGGGAAGGGGGGGCGGCGCGCCCCCCCACCCCAAAGCACCTTGTTCCCATGTTGATGAGGACAAGGGCCTCTTCCCGACAACCCTGGCAGTTGGTTGTCGGGGTCTGCGGGCGGGGGGCTTATCGGAATCAGGGAGCCCCCTTTAATAAGGGGGCCCCAGGATACCAGCCCCCCACCCTATGTGAATGAGTATGGGGTACAATGTACCCCTACCCATTCACCTGTGGAAAAAAGTAAAAATAAAACACAAGGGTTAAAATAGTTTATTGCACAGCTCCGGGGGTCTTCCGGGGTCTTCTCGCCGGACTCCTCCGCTATCTTCTGCTAGCTCTTTTGCTAGCGGAGGAGCCCGGCTTTCTTATTCGTCGCCGCCGCCCTCTTCTTTCCGACTTCGGGGGTCTTGTCCCCCTCTTCGGTTCTTCTTGCCGGGCCACCGCTTCTTCTTCCAGCTCTTTTACTAGCGGTGGCCCGGTCTTCTGTCGCCGCCGTCGCCGCTGCCGCCTTCCGTTCTTCTTCTTCTGGAGACGTTGACTCGACGCTCTCTCCGGCCGCAATGCCAGGGGCGCGGTGCGCGTGACTTATATAGGGACAAGGGGCGGGGTCACCGGTTGATGTCACATGGTGACCCCGCCCACTTACGATGTCACAGTCCCGGAGGATGCTGGGACTGTGACATCGTAACATGGGGACAAGGTGCTTTGGGGTGGGGGGGCCGCGCGGCCCCCCCCTCCCCACGGCACCCCCCATGTTGAGGGCACGCGGCCTGGTACGGCTCAGGTAGCGTGCTCAGATAAGGGTCTGGTATAGATCTGGGGGGACCCCACGCCGTTTTTTCGGCGTAGGGGGTTCCCCTTAGAATCCATACCAGACCTAAGGGCCTGGTATGCTCTCGGAGGGGGAACCCACGCCAAATTTTTTTCATAAATTTGGCGTGGAGTTCCCTCTTGAGAGCTGATAATTCTGTCAGAGTCGCCTCCGTATAGACGGAGATCCGACTTGGAGGCAACCTCCATTGAAATCAATGGGTACCAGTCACCTACAAGTCGGATTGAAGTAGTACAGGAACCTTTTCTGAAGTCGGAGCGACTTCAGTAGCGTGCATTAAGACGGCTCTCATTCACTTACATTGATTTTTAAATGTTGTCCGACCTGAGGCGACTAGGGGCGACCTGAAGTCGGATCTGAGTCGCCCCTGTGTGAACCGGCTCTTATGGCAACATTCAGAAGTTTATTATGATTATTAAATGTAAAAAAATACCATTGAACCTAATAGTCAAGTCTCAGTAAATGAGGGATGCCATACTTATTTGGCCACTTCAATATCAGGCACTTTTATCCCTTTCTGCCTATAGCAATTTTCGGATTTCAGCTCTGTCACAATTTGAGTGACAATTGCGCGGTCATGCAACCCATATGAAATTTTTATCATTTTTTTTTTTTTTTCACACAAATAGAGCTTTCATTTGGTGGTATTTAAAGAGGAAGTAAACCCTTCCAAACAACTTGGACCTACAGGTAAGCCTAGATTAAGGCTTACCTGTAGGTCCAAGCAATATCTCCTAAACCTATATGGTTTAGGAGATATTTGCCCGAAAATGGGCACCGCTGTCTACGGCGCATGCGCCATAGACAGCGGCGCGCAGGCGCACTAAATGCGGCAAATCCATGAATGGATTTGCCTAATTTGTCGACTCCCGTGCGCATGCGCGGGAGTGACGTCATCGCGGCTTCGCCGAGTGGCAGCGGCGGAGCTGCGAGACGCGACTCCCGTGCGCATGCGCGGGAGACGTCATCGCGGCTTCGCCGCTGTGATTCATCGGAGCTGCGAGACGCCACCAGCAACATGGATGCGGCGGACTACAGGGATCAGCGGCGACTTCGCTGGCTCCTGTGTCAGGTAAGTGACACATAATGAGCTACTATGCGATGCATAGTAGTCCATTATGCTTTACCTTTGCAGGGAAAAAAAGAGGAAGTAAACCCATCAGGGTTTACTTCCTCTTTAATCATCACTGAGTTTTTTATGTTTTGCTGAATAAATGAAAAAAGGCCAAAAATCTTTCGATTATAATATAAATAAATAATCTTTCTTCATAAATTTAGGTCAAAATGTATTCTACTACATTTCACTGGAAAAATAACCCAAATCAGTGTATATTATTTACTCTGTAAGAAAGTTAGAGAGTCCAAAAACTAGGATATATCTAAAAATCTATCAATCCTGATGTACTGACGGCCTATTAATTCTTGAAACCTGAAAACACCAGGACAGTACAAATACCCACAAAATTACATCTTTGGACAGTAGACAGTCTGAGGAATTTAGTAAGAGTCATGATGCATTTTTGAAGTTGTAATTTCTTTTAATGAGGGGAAACTTTTTTTTTTTTTATATATACTGTCACCAGTGCAGTACAGTGTCATCATATAACTGGTGTGGCAGTGACCATGGACACTGACTGGTGACAGACCATGGACACTGACTGGTGACAGTATGTAAAAAAATAAAAAAATAATTAAATTTAAAAAAAAATATTTTTTCTTTTTTTCTTTTATTAAAAAAGGTATTCAGGCATTAGAAGAAAGAAAGAAAGAAAGATGATAATAAGAACAGCTGACAAGGGAGAGGGGATTGTGCTGATTACAAAAACATTTTACAAGAAAGAAATGAACAGCTTACTTGAGGATAGGAATACATATCATATATCATGTAAGAATCCAGTCTGAGAATTAAAACGAATTTAAAAAGGCTGATTAATAAGGGAGTTAAGAAAAACATTTTGAATGATAAAGAGGCACAATATTTATTCCCATTTCATGCAGATCTCATTTACTTCTTAGCAACAATTCATAAGAATTCCACTAAACCCCCAGGGAGACCCATAGTAAATGGGGTTGACTCCCTTGCATCACACTTTGGTCAATATATTGATATTTATTTGCAGCCATTAGTCAGCTCTACGGAGGCTCATTTGAAGGATGCCAAGCATTTATTTCCAATCCTGTGAGATATTTCCAACCTTGAGACATAGTTCTAACCTTGGTCCATGTTTTTTTAGTGACAGTGGACATAAGTTTGCTGTACACCACTATAAAGTATTAGAATGCAATGGAGTCTGTAAGGAGGGCATTTGGTTCTTCCAATCTTCAGAGGAAACATATGTGTTTTTTGTTAGACTGTCTAGCTTACTGCCTCTGACATATCTACTTCTGGTATGATGATCAATATCATCAGGTAATCGTAGTGCCTTTTGGGGCATGTTTGGCTATGGGGGCACGTCTTGTTCCGAGTGGGGCCAATATCTTTGCCCACTGGGAGGTAAAAGTAGTATTCAATAATAGACAGAGTCAACTGGTTTGTAATAAGCACTACATAGACAATCTGTTCATGATTTGGGGGGGGGGGGGGGTAGATCTCAAAATAATGGTTGTTAATGGGTGTTTAGTCACCAAGAATTATTTAAAGTCCGCAGACCGAAATAGTTTTATACCCCGGGATAGATGTCATCATAGATCGGGGCTTTTCAATATCCCCAGAGGGCAATTTATTCTCCTTCTTAGAAATTGCACCACAGAGGGTTTTTGTTTTTTAGCAACAATCTGAAATATTGGGGAAAAAAAGGTTTATTCAGCAATGGTATAACCAACAAATGATTAGAAAATAAATTGAAGAGGTCAGATGTATAGATAGGGACAGTTTAATCAGTGATAAGGTTCCTGTAGTTAAGGTGAATAAAGAGGAGAATTTGAGTATTATTTTGGATTTTAATATTCAGAGTAAAAAAAATGGAGGGAATTAATAAATATTTGAATATTTTACAGAGAGATAGGGTGTTGGGGAGACAGGCGGTATAAAAAGGCACCTGCTCTTAGGAATATGCTGGCTCTGGTAGTTGTAGACCCCCCAAAAAAGTAGTAGTACAGTGGTCTGTTTACTTTTCTATCTGGTTTCTATGCCTGTGGAGTGTGCATAAATGATATACAGTGCCTTGCAAAAGTATTCAGCCCCCTTGAACTTTTCAACCTTTTGCCACATTTCAGGCTTCAAACATAAAGATATAAATTTTTTATTTTTTGTGAAGAATCACCAACAAGTGGGACACAATTGTGAAGTGGAACGAAATCTATTGGATTTTTGAAACTTTTTTAACTAATAAAAAAATGAAAAGTGGGGCGTGCAAAATGATTCGGCCCCCTTGCGTTAATACTTTGTAGAGCCACCTTTTGCTGCGATTACAGCTGCAAGTCGCTTGGGGTATGTCTCTATCAGTTTTGCACATCGAGAGACTGAAATTCTTGCCCATTCTTCCTTGCAAAACAGCTCGAGCTCAGTAAGGTTGGATGGAGAGCGTTTGTGAACAGCAGTTTTCAGCTCTTTCCACAGATTCTTGATTGGATTCAGGTCTGGACTTTGACTTGGCCATTCTAACACCTGGATACGTTTATTTGTGAACCATTCCTTTGTAGATTTTGCTGTATGTTTGGGATCATTGTCTTGTTGGAAGATAAATCTCCGTCCCAGTTTCAGGTCTTTTGCAGACTCCAACAGGTTTTCATCCAGAATGGTCCTATATTTGGCTGCATCCATCTTCCCCTCAATTTTAACCATCTTCCCTGTCCCTGCTGAAGAAAAGCAGGCCCAAACCATGATGCTGCCACCACCATGTTTGACAGTGGGGACGGTGTGTTGAGGGTGATGAGCTGTGTTGCTTTTACGCCAAACATATCGTTTTGCATTGTGGGCAAAAAGTTCGATTTTGGTTTCATCTGACCAGAGCACCTTCTTCCACATGTTTGGTGTGTCTCCCAGGTGGCTTGTGGCAAACTTTAGACAAGACTTTTTATGGATATCTTTGAGAAATGGCTTTCTTCTTGCCACTCTTCCATAAAGGCCAGATTTGTGCAGTGTACGACTGATTGTTGTCCTATGGACAGACTCTCCCACCTCAGCTGTAGTTCTCTGCAGTTCATCCAGAGTGATCATGGGCCTCTTGGCTGCATCTCTGATCAGTCTTCTCCTTGTCTGAGCTGAAAGTTTAGAGGGACGGCCAGGTCTTGGTAGATTTGCAGTGGTCTGATACTCCTTCCATTTCAAAATGATCGCTTGCACAGTGCTCCTTGGGATGTTTAAAGCTTGGGAAATCTTTTTGTATCCAAATCCGGCTTTAAACTTCTCCACAACAGTATTACGGACCTGCCTGGTGTGTTCCTTGGTCTTCCTGATGCTCTCTGCGCTTTCAACAGAACCCTGAGACTATCACAGAGCAGGTGCATTTATACAGAGACTTGATTACACACAGGTGGATTCTATTTATCACCATCAGTCATTTAGGACAACATTGGATCATTCAGAGATCCTCGCTGAACTTCTGGAGCGAGTTTGCTGCACTGAAAGTAAAGGGGCCGAATAATTTTGCACGCACCACTTTTCAGTTTTTTATTTGCTAAAAAAGTTTAAAATATCCAATAGATTTCGTTACACTTCACAATTGTGTCCCACTTGTTGGTGATTCTTCACAAAAAAATAAAAATTTTATATCTTTATGTTTGAAGCCTGAAATGTGGCAAAAGGTTGAAAAGTTCAAGGGGGCCGAATGCTTTCGCAAGGCACTGTAAGACAGTTGAGTCAACCTGAACCCCACTGGATCTACAAAACCAAAGTTTTGGCCCTAGAAGCCTGAATGTGGAATTGTTTTAACTGTTTCATTAGTAATAGTTAAAGTGATTGTAAAGGCAGAAGTTTTTTTTTATCTTAATGTATTCTGTGCATTAAGATAAAAAGCCTTTATTCCTCTCTGTTCCTGTGGAGTGCTTGCGGTGCTCAGCGGACTTTATCCACATTTTTTGGCAGTGTCCTCATATCCAAACTTTTGGGGAAATGGTAGTCTCAGTAAAACTCTCTGTAACCGGGGGGGCGTGGCCTGACTGAGCATGGGGTAGGACCTGCACGCTAGGAGCTCCACAAATAATAATCCTGTTTCCAGTGATCCTGCACTCTAAAGATCCCCCCATCCGAACGGGCAGCCTCTCCGGGACCCCTCCACACACCCCACTTATCCTTTTGCCCTCCGGTAGTCCGCACGGAGCGGCGTTTTCCCACGGGCGGCGGCGGAGCTCAGGCGAGTCCCCGGCTTCGGCCTACACACGGAGGCCGCGGCCATCTTGGTACACCCATCCCCGGGACCAGCGCTGAGCCCTGAGCGGACTGACATTCTCCCGCCCTGCCTGACCCCTCGGCGCTGCTAACCTTCCGCACAGAGACTAGAGGGGTGGCCCTGCTATACGGGCTCTACGCAGAGGCGGCACCCAGGCGAGCTCCTGGCTTCGGCCTGGCCGCGGCCATCTTGGAACACCCGTCCTCGGATCCAGCACTAGGCCCTGTGCGGACCGGCGTCCCTATCCCCTGCCTGGACACCCTGCATTACTGGCAACCTGCCCACAGAGTGAAGGGGTAACCCTGTGGACCTGATTCTGCTCCCGGGCAGGGCACGGCCTGTACATAGAGACCCGCCGCCATCTTGGTGCACCTGACCCTCAGGTAGGCTCTGGGCTCTGTCTCTGCTGCCCTCTGTTCATTCTCCCTGACCTGTGTTGACGTGCCCACACCATCACCGAACCTGATATCATGTCCCCCCCGAAGAGCCTAAAATCATCTGCAGCAAAGCTTGCGCAGTACCGCCGGAACGAAGGAGAGGAGACGGAGGAGGATGGCGGTGCTGGGCGGGCAGGAGGGGGGCGTGAGCAGGGAGACACCGATAAACTTCTGGAAGCGATCACACTCTGCAGGACGTCCCTCACCGCCCAGATTGAGGGGGTTAAGATGGACGTGTCCTTGATTAGACAAGATTTTCAGAAAATCCGCGACCGGGTCACAGAGGCGGAAACCCGCATCAGCACAGTTGAAGATGTCCTCCCACCACTGCAGGCCGGATCTGAACACATGCAAAGACAGATTAACCAGCTGCTCGCCAAACAAGACGACATGGAAAATCGCCTGAGGAGGTGTAATCTCCGCTTCATCGGTCTCCCGGAGGGAGCGGAGGGCAAAGACCCAACTTTGTTCCTGGAACAGCTGCTGGTAGCCACCTACGGTCGGGAGGCCTTCTCCCCTGTGCTGGTGGTGGAGAGGGCGCATAGAATGCCCGCTAAACCCCCTCCTCAGGGGGCACCCCCCCGCACACTTATTGCAAAGCTTTTAAACTACAAGGATCGAGATGCCGCGTTGAGACTTGCGAGAGAGAGAGGTAATATCCCAGTGGGAAACGTGAAGGTGGCAATATTTCCTGACTTCTCAGCCGAAATACAGAAGCGACGTCAGAGCTTCATGGAAGCCAAACGCAGACTACGCGACCGTCACCTGAAGTATTCCATGCTTTTCCCTGCACGCCTTAGAGTGGAACATGATGGCCGAGTGTCGTTCTTTGAGGACCCTCATGAAGTCATCTCGTGGCTGGAACGTGGGCCTGCGCACGACGAGAGAGACCGACGACACATTCAGTGAATGGAATGGTGAGATCATCTTGTTTTATGTTTCCGCCGGCACTCGGCCCTCCTGATTACCCTGGCCACATTTCCACATTGTTTCCCCCTTTTTTTTTTTTTTTCTTTTGGATGTTTAGAGTGGACTTGAAGATAAAAAGCCTTTTGTGTGCAGCATCCCCCCTCAGCCCCGCTAATACTTACCTGATGTCCCATATAGATCCAAGGATGTTGCAGGAATGTCTCAGCTGCCTGGGACTCCCCTCCTCATTGGCTGAGACATTAGTGTGGCACCATTGGCTTACGCTGCTGTCAACCGAGTCAGTCAGCCAATGACGAGAGAAAGGGGGTGGGGCCACGGCTCGGGTGCACTCATAGCAAGCTGCTTGCTGTAGGGGCACTCAATAGGAGGGAGGGATATATTAAAAAACCCTATATTATATATACATACATACACACTGTATCTATGTGTATGTAATGTGTGTTTTTATGAGCAAAGCTATTTCAATGTATTCCCATTAAGTAAATAGTCATTTGGTTAAATCAGCTGACCAAAAATGAAGATCTTTACAGGGGAGGGATTTTCTCTTCCATTCAAAAGACAGACTTTTAGCCAGAAATTTAAAACCTGCCCACCAAGGCAAGGTAGACTCTTCTGGGGCAGGACCAACACTAATGTAGCGCACCCCCTATGGAGCCGCAAGTGACTGGGATTTCCCCACCCTGCATAGCCAGGCACACCAAATCTTCACAGAAACTCTAGAGTCAGAGAACAGTCCGTTACTTTGTTTTTGGTATTTATTGAGGGATAACTTGGATAGGGATGGGAGAGTATGGGGTGCCCACTTGCAATCCATCTTCCACCTGACTGCTCCTTCTGGCATGGCACATGTCCGTTTATGGAGCAATGGACCTGGCTCTAAGGACAGGAAGGAGCCCGGTTCTGGGTGGAGGAAGGTGCCTGATCCTGTGTGGGAGAAAGGTGCCCGATCCTGTGTGGGAGAAAGGTGCCCGATCCTGTGTGGGAGAAAGGTGCCCGATCCTGTGTGGGAGAAAGGTGCCCGATCCTGTGTGGGAGAAAGGTGCCCGATCCTGTGTGGGAGAAAGGTGCCCGATCCTGTGTGGGAGAAAGGTGCCCGATCCTGTGTGGGAGAAAGGTGCCTGATCCTTGGTGGAGGAAGGGGCCTGGTCCTGGGTGGAGGAAGAAGGGTGTGAAGGAGGGGCTGGGTCCTCCTCTGGGGTGAAGCAGGGGCTGGGTCTTGGGCAACGAAGGGGCCTGATTCTAAGAAGAAGGAAGGGTTTTTATATATGAATAGGTCTGGGAGTGAAGAAGGGTCCGGATCTGGGGCAATGAAGGGGCCCAGTTCTCGGGGCAATGAAGGGGCCCGGTTCAGGGGCAACAAATGGGCCAGTTCTGGGAGTGAAGAAGAGTCCAGGTCTGGAGCGATGAAGGGGCCCGGTTCTGGGGCAACGAAGGGGCCCGGGTCTGGGGCAACAAAGGGGCTCGGTTCAGGGGCAACAAAGGGGCCCAGTTCTGGGAGCGAAGAAGGGTCCGGATCTGGAGCAACAAAGGGACTTGGTTCTCGGGTGAGGAAGGGGCCTGGTTCTCGAATAAAAAAGGGGCCCGGTTCTCAGATGGGGAAGGGGCCCGGTTCTTGGGAGAGAAAGAGACATGGTTCTCAGGCGAGGAAGGGGTATGGTTCTAGGGCGATTATGACAAAAAATTACAACTTCAAAAAACCTGCCATGCCTCTTACTAAATATCTTTCCAAAGAGGGATCATTTTGGGGGAGGGGGGGGTAAATTAACAAAAAGTAGTCACAAACAAGCTTGTTGTAGGAGACTTGTATAAAATCAAATTGCAGAAAACTTTGTGAGTACCTTTGTTTAGTGTAAATATTGATTACAGGACTTCACTTTGCCAGTGCAGACTGTTTTCTGTGTTTTAGCCTAGATTCACACTATTGCAAGTATGAGAGTGTGTGTTCCCACTGCTGCAGGCACCCACAGCCAAAATGTGTGGCAGCACGTTTTCAGGTGCTGGAAACCGCATGGTGCCATGGTACCAGTGGCGTAACTAGAACCTTCAGGGCCCCGATGCAAGAAACCATGAAGGGCCCCCCTGAACCCCAGCCAGGGCCCTTCCCTCCGAATCCGGCGGTGGAACTCCAGGGCGTGGTCACAGGTATGACCTTTGTGAGCCCTGTAGTTCCACCACTGGTATCAGTAGTTTTTTTTATTATTTTAATTTTATTTTAAGGTGCCCCATTGGGGGACTGTCTCTAGGCAGGTTGGGGTCCCCGTCCCCAGAAGAGATGAGGTCCTTTTCTCCAGGGCAGATGAAGTTACTGCCCCCAGGTGAGAAGGGGCCCCTGTCCCCAGGGGAGGTGGGGGTCCCTGTCCCCACGTGAGAAGGGGTCCCTGTCCCCAGGGGGAGATGGGGGGGTATGTAATGGTGTGTGGGGGATGGGTCCTCTCACCATGACCAAGCTGTAGGCCGCGCACTCATCCATGTTGGCCTGAGCTCCATCCAGTGTGCTGGACGGGTGATCGGCATATCTCCCAGAAAGACCTTTCATCATCTGTGTATGACGGGGGTGGAGGGGGGCTGGCAGACAAGCCTACAGTGTCCACCGGGGAGACGGCTCTCATAGGGCTGAACTGCATCTGTGTGCTTAAAGTTTACCCGGGAGAAGTATGCAGTGCACGCCGGACTCGGAGGGGCACGGGACTCTGGCTGGGGAAAACAGACATCGGACTGAGCGGCAATGCATGGAGCAGGAGAGGGGTACTCTGAGGAGCCGGCTGAGGACACAGGTCATGCGGGGAATGCACAACTAGAGAGCAGCCAGTGCGATAGTCGAGCATGGCGCTCTGTTAGTCACCCTCCAGCCACCCGTGTGCATGGTGCACTGGTACCCCTAGCTGCCTATGCTGCTGCCGGCCATATGTAGAGGGGGCTGCATGGGCCCCCTGCATCACAGGGCCCGGTTGTGGTCGCGACTGCTGCACCCCCTATAGTTACGCCCCTGCATGGTACCATGCTACTCCCTGTGCCTGCCCTGCGGATGCATTTCCTTTAGATACAGCAGCCTGTTGCTGTGACTGTGCAAATGCACCCTCAATAGTATGAACATAGCCTTTGAGACAGGGTTTAAGCAAATAAAGTTTTACATGCCTAAAAAAAATGAATAAATGTCCCTTAGAAGCCTAGACTCTGAGAAAGAGGTCAGAGTCTGACAAGGACAAACCTAGCCCTGCAATTACAAGGATAGGTGCAACAGAAATAACTCAACTCATAACTCAACTCAAGATATAATATATAATTAAAAGAATTGCTGCATCTGCACAAGCAAGGTGGATTCGGGGATCCTCCCTACAGGAACATTGTAATCAGGCAGCAGGGACTCCCCACTGTCAGAATACACTGGCCAGCAAATGAAAATTTTCTATATCAATCTATTAAACAGGAAAGGCTATGTACAGATTGGATTTCGGCTGATTCCTGCAGAACTGGCCAAATTTTGATTCATATGTACCCAGCTTTAGGCCCTGTTCACAAGGAAGATCCAATCAGATCTGCCGGTTAGTATTTTAGGCAGACCTGATCCGATGGTCCATGTATCGCTATGGACCGGTGGGTGTAAACGGACTTGTGCCTGCTTACACCTGCCTAACTCAAAACTGTTCCAGTCAAATTAAAAAAAGAAAAAACAGACGGTGATCCATCTAGGTGGATTGGAGGGCAGTTGGGTGAAAAGGGTAAGCTGGTCTGTTTACTTCCGGCCACCCGTAGAGCAGAGCGCGCTTCGTCCATATACATTCTGCGAAAACTGGACAAGGACCTGTCATTCTCTCGCTGTGCTCTGATCAGCGGGGAATCAATGGACAGATCCTTTGCTGTACAAAGCGTATTCCGCCATCTTGTGAAAGGGGCCTTAGATGCACTAGGAGAATTAGATGGAATTGATTAACAAATTAAAGTTGAACTTCAGCTAACACTTTATAAGTAGTTAATAGTTTTCCCTTTGGAATAAAGGTTTTTCATAAAATGAAAACGGACCATTGTACACACCCCTGTCAGTGGTAAATGGTTCATCTCAACCCTCTAACACTTTTGCTGGACACCTTGGTGTCAAAGGAAGTTGAAAATTAGCAGATTTACTGGCCAGATGACCAGGTGAAAATAAAGGTTAAGAAAAAACAAAAAAACAAATGCAGCAACCACATCTATGAATTGGTAAGATGTGATATGTTAAATTTTTGCTTTTGGATTTAGAGTTGGAAAGTCAGAATCAAAAACTTGATGCAGAATAAGTTAAAGAGAAGGTCCAGCCTCCCCAGGAAAAAATACAAGTGAGCAGCTACAAATACTGTAGCTGCTGACTTTTAATATTAGGACACTTACCTGTCCAGGGACCCCACGATGTCGGCACCCCAGCCGATCTTTGGATCATCTGTCATGTGCAGTTGCCACCGTTCCGCTACTGCACATGCGCAAAGCGCACTGCATTTTCTAATTGGTCCGGGCAAGGGCAGGAGATAGGGGCCGAACTTCCGGGAGACAGGAAAAGGTTCCTGTCAAAAACAGGTATCTGTTCCCCCTCCCCCCTGAAGGGTGCCAAATGTGGCATCGGAAGGGGGGGAGGAGACAGATAAGCAGAAGTTCCACTTTTGAGTGGAACTCCGCTTTAAGTGTAGGGAAATCTGCTTTTGTTAGCCTTCTTTTTAAAATCTTTCACCACCAGATGGAGCCAAAGGGGTCGTTTTCTAACCACTAAGGCTCAACAAAAAGCACAGAGAAGAAAATGTTTTGTACTGTCTGAGTCTGCTCACCTATTCTTGTGTCCTGGACTCGCCTGTGATCCCCAGTATGATCACCAATCAGGTTTTTTTTCCTGGTATACAGATCAGAATTGAGAAACTGCAAATCTGTGACTGGCCAAGTTCTTTAAAGAAAAAAGGCCAAAAAAAAAAAAAAGTGCCAGTTCCCCCATCCGCACATTTTTTGGGGGAATCACTCCCGCTATGCTATTGAGTTAACAGGGCGGGGAGTCTTACTCATTGTTAGAACACAATGGTCAGTGTTGCCAGCTATAATCAGCAACCCTGTCATTTGTAAAATAAAACGACAGGGTGGTTGTAGTCAATACATGGATTTCAGCTGAACTTCAATCCATGTATGGCTGGCTTTACTTTAATATGACTTTCCTGATCTGAATACTTATTCCGGGTAACTAGCTAAAATTATGAGGACAGAGGCAGTCAGTTGATCAACATCAAGCCCCGGACTGGCCATAGGGCACACCGGGCACTTGCCCGGTGCACAGGGGCCGCAGGCAGCTGAGCTGCTTGTTTAGCCTGTGGCACTCAACTGGCTTCTCCGCAGCCGGCCACCAGTTCAGTTTAGCCGTGGGGCCAGGGAACAGAAACTACAGGTCAGCTGACATGTGACCATGAAGAGGGAAGAGCTGGAGAGAGGAGATGCCAGACCAGAGATAAAGTGAGTGTGGCTCCCCGTGCACCTGGATAGGAGGAGCTGCTGCCTATAGAAGAATCAATCTCTCCATTTTCTAGATACAGTCGCCATCCTATCCAGCATCTTTCTGCTGCCACCACCTCGCTATTGCTCTCCAGTCCCCCCCATACTCTCTTCTCTGACCCCCCATGCTCCTTAGCCCCCCCCCCCCCCGTGCTTTCCGGCCCTCCCTATGCTCTCAGGCTCTCCCCAGTGCTCTCCAACCCCCACCTTGCTCTCCACCCCCCCAGTGCTCTCTGGCCACCCCTGTGCTTTCTGGGTTCCCCATGTGCTTTACGCCCCCCTGTTCTCTCTGGCCATTCCCTGTGATTTCTGAGTTCCCCCTGTGATCTACAGCCCCTCGTCTGTGCTCTCTGTCAATTTATGTAATGGGCTGCTCAATCTAAAATGCCCAGGCCTATTTTTTGTGCCAGTCTGGGTCTGATCAGCATGTTCAGAGGTCAGCACTGGCATACTTCCCAATTTTGTAGATGGAATATGGGACACCATTTTGCAAAACATAGGTAGGCATTGGATATGCCCCTGCCATGCCCCCTTATGCAGATCATGATGAATTAATCAGTAAAAAAAAAAAATGGTTAAACCAAAAAGAGCAATTTTATTCTTTACCATTTACTTTTCCTTTATACTGACTTGAAAAAAATGAAAAGATTTATGGGGGGTGGCAAACAATGCACCCACAGCCCCCCTCACGACCATCGGGCGGTCGGCCCCACACTTACCCCATCAAGCAGGCAACTCTTCCCCCGGGCAACTGCTTCTCATACGTCTCCTCACAGTGGCTGTGCGTCTCCTACCTCCTCCTCCTAGGCAGCCAATAGGATCACATGGTTTTCAGCCAGGTGACGGGTCTTAGGACCCGCTTCCTGATTGGCCTAGAGGAGAATCAGTGTGGCAATAGTGAATATTCATTCGCTATTGTCACACAAATGGGTGTGCTCAGGGAGCAGTGCTCTGCGCCCCAAGCCCACCCTTTTTTGAAGCCAATTAGAGCCTCTGGCTCTCATTACCTGCTTCAGAAAAAAAAAAAAACCATTGGAATCCATACTTGGGTGGATGGGGGGGTGGGGTTGAAGTTCAAATGAAGGCTAGTTGAGACCTATGAGCACTGGCCGCCTCTCTCTCTCTTGATATGGGTTTTCTTTAATATCCTGTTCTCTTTTGTCTCCCCAACAACACTCTTAACCACTTGCCAACCGCCGCACGACGATATACGTCGACAGAATGGCACGGACAGGCATATGGGCGTATCTGTACGTCCCTGCCTTCCCGCGGGTGGGGGGCCCGATCGGGCCCCCCAGTGCCTGCGGCGGTCGGTATTCGTTCGGGAGCGATCCGGGATGAGGGGGCGGCCATTCATTCATGGCCACCCCCTCGCGATCACTCCCGACGAATGGAAATGCTCCATGACATCACTTCCTCTCCTCTTAACCACTTGCCAACCGCCGCACGACGATATACGTCGACAGAATGGCACGGACAGGCATATGGGCGTATCTGTACGTCCCTGCCTTCCCGCGGGTGGGGGGCCCGATCGGGCCCCCCAGTGCCTGCGGCGGTCGGTATTCGTTCGGGAGCGATCCGGGATGAGGGGGCGGCCATTCATTCATGGCCACCCCCTCGCGATCACTCCCGACGAATGGAAATGCTCCATGACATCACTTCCTCTCCTGTAATGTAAACACAGGTAGAGGAAGTGATGTAATCTCTCCTCCGTGTCGGTATTTTTCGTTCCGGCACCGAGGAGAGAGGATCGGTGAGTTGCACCAACACGACACTACACAGTAGAACATGCCAGGCACACTCACACCCCCCCTTCACCCCCCGATCACCCCCCCCAATTACCCCTGCCCCCCCAGTCACAGTGACACCAATTGCATTTTTTTTTTTTTTTGCATTGGTGTCATTTGTGACTGTAATAACTGTTAGGGCAGTTAGGGTTAGCCCCCTTTAGTTCTAAGGTACCCACCTAACCCCCCAATAAAGGTTTAACCCCGTGATCACCCCCCGTCGCCAGTGTCACTAAGGCTGGGTTCACATTGCAGCGGTTTATGAGAACGGATGTGATTCGCACCGCACTGCAGTGCAAATCACATCCGATCTCTGTGTGATTCGAGTTCAGCCATACAGATAGTATGGCTGAATTCGCGCCGCACCCGCCGCAAATTCGCACGGGACCCTTTTTTTGGTCCGCAGCAGAATCGTATCGCATGGGTGTTCACACCATGCGATCCGAGTTTGCAGATCGCACTGCGATATGCGAACTGATCTGGGGGTGTCATTAACATTTCACTGACACTCCCAGCAGTTCGCATAGGGCAGTGTGAACTGCCGCCGGGAGGCATGCGATGCGGGAACCCGCCGCGGATTCGTGGCGTTCCTGCATCGCTCCAGTGTGAACCCAGCCTAATAAGCGATCATTTTTCTGATCGCTGTATTAGTGTCACAGGTGACGCTAGTTAGGCAGGTAGGTATTTAGGTTCGCCGCAGCTTTTTATAGTGCCAGGGACCCCCATATACTACCGCATAAAGCCCCCTGATTTCCCCCTAGTTAACCCTTTCACCAGTGATCACCATATAACTGTTACAGGTGACGCTGGTTGGTTAGTTATTTTTTTATAGTTTCAGGGCACCCGCCATTTATTACCTAGTCTCACTAGTGTACCCCTAAATTTAGGGGTGTCTACTTTCCAAAATGGGGTCATTTGGGGGGGGTTTGTGCCATCTTGGCATTTTATGGCCTTCAAAACTGTAACGCCCTTAGAAAGCCTGAAGGCGGTGCTTGGTTTTCGGGGCCCCGTATGCGGCTAGGCTCCCAAAAAGTCCCACATATGTGGTATCCCCGTACTCAGGAGAAGCAGCAGAATTTATTTTGGGGTGTCATTTCACATATGCCCATGGCATGCGTGAGCAATATATCATTTAGTGACAACTTTGTAATTTTCCCGCAACTTGTGGCAAAATATAAAATATTCCATGGACTCAACATGCCTCTCAGCAAATAGCTTGGGGTGTCTACTTTCTAAATTGGGGTCATTTGTGGGGGTTTTGTGCCATATTGGCATTTTATGGCCTTCAAAACTGTGATAGGTAGTGAGGAGTGAAATTACAAATGTATGCCCTTAGAAATCCTGAAGGCGGTGCTTGGCTTTCGGGGCCCCGTACGCGGCTAGGCTTCCAAAAAGTCGACCACATGTGGTATCCCCGTACTCAGGAGAAGCAGCAGAATGTATTTTGGGGTACAATTCCACATATAACCATGGCATGTGTGAGCAATATATCATTTAGTGACAACTTTGTGTAAAAAAAAAAAAAAAATTTTTTTTGTCATTATTCAATCGCTTGAGGCAAAAAAATAAAATATTTAATGGGCTCAACATGCCTCTTATCAATTTCCTTAGGGTATCTACTTTCCAAAATGGGGTCATTTGGGGGGGTTTTGTACTGCCCTGCCATTTTAGCACCTCAAGAAATGAGATAGGCAGTCATAAACTAAAAGCTGCGTAAATTCCAGAAAATGTACCTTAGTTTGTAGATGTGACAACTTTTGCGCAAACCAATAAATATACAGTTATTGACTTTTTTTTTACCAAAGACATGTGGCTGAATACATTTTGGCCTAAATGTATGACTAAAATTGAGTTTATTGGATTTTTCTAATAACAAAAAGTAGAAAATATCATTTTTTTTCAAAATTTGTGGTCTTTTTACGTTTATATCGCAAAAAATAAAAATCGCAGAGTCAGTCAAATACCTTTAAAAGAAAGCTCTATTTGTGGGAAAAAAAGGACGCAAATTTTGTTTGGGTACAACATTGCATGACCGCGCAATTACCAGTTAAAGCAGCGCAGCGCCAAATTGTAAAAAGACCTCTGGTCATTGACCAGCAAAATGGTCCGGTCTGAAAGTGGTTAAGTAAGAAACCCTGCTTTCAGGACATCCCAGAAAAAATGACTTTGATGCACATGTTGTTCCCTTGACCAAGTTTACCTTTCAACTGATGCTCATAAATAATTATGAATTCCATAACCGGGATGTGTCAGGCTCCAGCAGAATAGGAAAGGGATAACCAAAGCCAGTTGTATTGTCTGTATGATGGATTTTCTGGAGATTAAGGTCTGGTACATATGGTGCACATTATTGATATGGGTGTTGCATAGTTGTCATAGAGAGTTGGAATCTACTGTACCTTCAGAGCCCTAAAAATAGCACTTCTTGTATCACTGCTAATCATCGTACAGTAATAAATATCATTTTTTTTTATTAATAACTCAGGTATATTAATATAGACCAGTGATTCTCAACTAGAGTTCCTCCAAAGATTGCTAGGGGTTCCTTCAGCTTTGGGCAATTTCTGCCTCTAAGATAACTTCCCACCGACACCATTGATCTTTTTAGCTATCTGTAAGGACCATTCTTTCCACTGACCATCACACTAATGTATCATTAGTTGTAGATTTCTAATTTTTAGCAGGGGTTCCCGGGAACGGAAAACAATTTCAAGGGTTCCTCTGTGTTGAAAAGGTTGAGAAAGGCTGATATAGACCGTTTAAATGTTTTTTTCAAACATCCATGACTCATTTTACACAGGGCCGTAGATATTTTTTTTTTCCTGGGGAATTTCTGGTCTTTCAAACTTAAAGGAATCATTTACACTTTAATGTTGGGGGAGGTACAGTAAAAACATGAGACAGCAGAGTGGGGCCATGAGGCTTTGCAAATGTAGAGCAGCAAAAATTATCCCCATTCAAATGAATAGAATGCAATGAACGCAGTTGTGGTGCAGTAGTGTACTCATTAGTACAGCGACCTCCCCCCAAGCTCCCTAGTTTTTTTTTTTTTTTCGTTCAGCCCGTTAGGTTGAAGTAAAAAAAAAAAAAACTTACCACGTGAACCAGGCTTTAGATCTCATTCTTATGTTCTAAATGGCCATGGAATGGCAAATATAAAATAAATAGCTACAGCCAGGATCCCAAATGTTCAAATTTTTGTCAGCTGCTCAGCCTGTTCACCTGAGTGATGGACTGAAAAGAGCCACTGCTGTTAACATGTATCTGTACATCCAGTGGTCCCCATGTTTAAGCTCCAGGGGACAAAGCAAAACACGTTGGGGTGTGGCCTGGCGGGAACCCGGACTGAGGTTTCTCCCATCACTACTACATTACCATAGGATGTGCAGCATCAGGGATTTTTTTTTCTCTCTTCACTTTAGAGACTACAGGAGCTGGGATGAACTCCATCCCTTGCCGACTCTCCTGCAGCACATTCGGTATCATCTACATTACTCCCCACATCAACTGACATACTGATAAACCGTGGGTCACAGTGGTTACCTGCCGTTAGGGACACATTTTTGACCCTGGATGCAGAGAGATTTTATCCATGGGCAAAAATGTATGCCTACCTGCAGGTAACCACTGGATGTGCAGATACATGTGGATACATATTTACAGCAGCAGACAGCCTTGGCTCTTTTCAGCCCATCACTCAGGTGTACAGGCTGAGCAGAAATTGGAACATCTGAGATCCCGGGTGCAAGTACTTGCAGTATACTTCTGCACCATGGCCATGTAGGATGTATGAATGAGACCCAAGACTGGATTTTAGCTAACCTAACTATGCGAGTTGAGCCAAGGGGCAACATATTGTGGTTGGCATTAAATTCAGTGATTTATTTAAACCTTAAAAAACTCTTGTAAGAAATTTTATGAAATGTTTTAAGAGATGAAAAAAAATATTGTGCACTGCCTACCACAGGATGGTGCCCTTTGCACCTGGTCAATATGGTTGGCTTTTATTCAGTCGTAAACTGTAGTAAATCCAGCTTTTGAACTTGTAACAAGTAAGCCTATAATAATGCTTATCAGTAGGTATAGTGAATATCTCCTAAACTTGTGGTGTTTAGGAGATAGTCACATGGAAAGCAGCCGTGATGTCACCGGTGCATGCACTCTGAGGGGACAGCATACCGTTTGGTTGTACTTCTGGAGGGGAGTGCAGTTTGTTCTGCACTTTTGTGACCCATTTTTAGCTGACAGCCAGCTATAGCCCGCTGTCACCCGACATCGCTCAGCAGGTCCAGGCTGTGGAAAGATCCTAACTTTAAATTCAGGATTCACCCATATGCCTGGACCAGCAGCTAGCAAGCTGCTCCTGCCCCCTCCACAGCCTGGTATTCCGGTGAGCTTGGGGGAGGGGGGGGCAGAGCCAGGGACTTACAGTCACCACTCTTTGCTCACTGAAGGCTGAGAACTGAGTGGTCAGGGTCTTTGATCTCTCCTTTTGTCTTGAAAGCAGCTGGGGACAATATCTGGGGGAAATATGTCCCACAGTCAACACCCTCTTCCCCAGCAAAGATTCCCAATTATGAAGAAAATCTCCCTTCATACAATCAAACTCGTTCCCAGAAGCAAATCCCTGCCATTAACCACCCCCTATAAACTTCTCTACAAGAAACTCCCCCCTTCTCCAAAAGCAAACCCACCCCTCTTTCCTTAACCTCCTCCCCCACCAAAAGAAACTCCCCCAGGCTGGAATTCTCACATCCTCCTTCCCAAAACAGAAAATTGATGCCTCCCCACTTACCAGACCTCAGATTCAGCATGGCACAGAAGTAGGAAGACTTCTGCATTCCCAGTCTCATATGATACCTTGAGGAGTCTAGGCGGTTCCCCAACTGTGCACTATCAATTGCCAGGATCTGAGACCTCATAGTAATTTCATGCTTTTCAGGGGGACCCCTTATTAAGCGCCTAGAGGCGATTCAGTTCGCATTGTGCGCTATACAAGTATTTCATTCATTCATTCATTCATTAAACTGAGGGGGTGGGGCACAATAGAAGAAGGCTGGCTGATGCACTCCGAAACTTTGATTGCTTCTATTGTGTTGATGCTAAACTGCAGGGGCACTGTGCATTTTGCTAGGATGCTTGGGGGGAGGGGGGGGGTTTGAACACCCCTGACCCCCCTCATCTACTCCCCTGATTTTACAAACCCTTCCACTCCAGTATCCTAAATAATTCCTAGGTGTTCATCAAAACGCACATAAGCTGATTTCTTGTGCAAATGCTGATTTAGGAGAGAGGACCGAGCAGTAACTCTAAGGCTGGGTTCACATCTAAGACGGATGCGGCTTGCAGCAGGGGTCTGGTGTGTCCCTGTTCTCCATTTCAGGGAGGAATCGGGGCCAAATTTTTGCCTGAATTTGGCCCTGAAACTGAGCCAAAGACGCACAAGACTCCTGCACAAGCCACTCTGCTGCCGCCCTGAAGATATATGAGTGAACCGGCTCCATAGGGAGCCGGTCACAATCTACTGTCATGTGAATTGGATGCCAATTTGCACTAGTGTGAGCCCAGCTTAAAAGTTGGTGCCCACAGCAGGCCCTCACATATGGAACCATTGACTAAAGCGAACAGTGGCTTTGATTTCCAAAAAAAAAAAAACTGAAGCAAAAAGGGAATAAAGCAATTCTGGAAGTATTACTCCATTGATCTGAATTGATTTGACAGCTGTAGGCAATGGCTCATCTATACAAGACCTCAACACAAGCCTCCCAACCATTGACAGCTGTATTCAAAAATGATTAGTTTATTTCCTCCAAACTGCCATCTTGCTGTTGATCTCTATATCTGGTTCCCAGGTGTAAGACAAGACGCATGACAAACAAAAACATGGATAAGCAAATACATTTAAAAAAATATATTCAAAAAATATATATATAATAATCACCTAAAAAGAATACATCTCTCAGTTGAGCTCTTAGTTGAAATCAGCTAAATACATTCCAGGTACGTTAAAAGAAAAGATGTTCTAAACATGGGTAGAATTCCCAACAACTTTTCTTTCGATAATCAGAATATTGTGCATTTTCTGATCCAATGATACCACCATTGATTTCGAAATTTGATTAACCATGCCTTCAATTTCCCCTCATGTTTAACAGAAAATCATTTTTGCGGCCAGGAATCTTCTATTCTTTCCAGGTCACAGCTCATGCGAATTTCTTTTGCATGATTCTCCCATCATTGGTTAGAAATGTTTTTCATTTTTCAATTTAAAAAAATTCTAATATGCCTGATCACTCACATTCGCTGCACAAAAATCAGTTGTTGCTGCGGCCCACTAATGGTGCAAAATTTGAACAAAATTCTTAGTTACGATGTTCAAAAGAAAATTTTTAAGTACTGGCATACCAAAACATATGTACTATGGAACTTCCTGTTTCTCAATACAAGAACAAATGGAGAGCTGGATTCAGATTTACTAAGAGTCACTGAAATGGTCACTGGGCACACTGCCTCCAGTTCAGTAACATGCTACACAAAACAGGGAAAGGACCCAGAGTTTAGAGTCCACGTACATTATATTGTCAAAAGTATTGGGACAACTGCTTTTACATGCATTTTAATGGCATTCCAGTCTTTGTCCGTAGGGTTCAATATTGAGTTGACCCATCCTATGCAGCTATAACAGCTTCAACTCTATTGGGAAGGTTGTCCACAAGGTTTAGGAGTGTGTCTATGGAAATGTTTGACCATTCTTTCAGAAGCGCATTTGTGAGGTCAGGCACTGATGTTGGACGAGAATGCCTGGCTCGCATTCTCCGCTCTAATTCATCCCAAGCATGTTCTATCAGATTGAGGTCAGGACTCTGTGCATGCCAGTCACGTTCTTCCACCCCAAACAAACTCAGGTAAACCACCTTCCCATTGACAACTTTCTGTCAGAGGGCAGCAGATTTATTTTTATGAATTTGACGGTGGTCCAGTCCATGCTGCAGAGAAACACCCCCCATAACAAGATATTACCTCCATGCTTTGCTGTACTGGACTTCTGCCAGACATGTCATTTGGTGTTGAGGCCAAATAATTCAATGTTAGTTTTATCTGATCACAACACCTTTTTCCATGTGGTCTCAGAATCTTTAAGTTGCGTTTTGGCAAAGCTCAGTCATGACTGCATGTGGCCTTTGTTAAAGCGTGTTTTTTTTTTTCTTGCAACCCTCCCATACAAGCTACATTTGTGGAGAATTTGTGATATTGTTGTCACATGCACACAGTGACCACTGTCATTAATTCCTGCAACTGCTTCAGAGTTGCTGTAGGCCTCCTGGTATCCTCTCTGACCAGTTTCCTCCTGGCTCTTTCATACAGTTTGGAGTGATGTCCTGATCCAGAGAGGGTCTGTGTGGTACCAAATACATTCCACTTGTTAATAATAGAGTTCACTTTCCTTCTAGGCATTGATAAAACCTTTTTTTGTATCAGTCTCCTGACTTGTGCCTGTCCAAAATTTTATCCTGAAGATCGTTTGACAGTGCCTTGCCACCCATAGTTGATGGTTTGCTTAAGTTGCATTTTACAAGGACTGAAATGCTCCAGGATGAGCCGCCAACTGCAGCAGCGCATGCGCACAGGGGATTTTCGCCTGAAAGCCCGGCAGACACCGGACCCTGCCGGAAAGAAATCTCCCGCGTGCATGTGCGGGAGTGACGATATTGTGGCTCCGGCCACTCACAGCGATGGAGCCACGATACCCGGAGGACACGCCGAGGGAACATGTCCGCTCCCTTGGCCTGGATCGGGTGGGATGTCAGGTGCTCGTTCTAAGGTAAGTATTTCAGTAGTACTAGCTCATTACTAGCTCATTATGCCTTACAGGTCTAAAAAAATAAAAAGTCGCTTTAAAAAAAAATCCAAAAAAATAAAAAGATTTTATTTTTATTTAAATATGACCCACCCCTTCCGGCCAAGGCCACACCCCTTGCTGTTTAAGACCCGCTCTGAAATTTTTGAGTGGGGACGCTAGTTCTCGAGGGGGGGGGGGGGTGCAATGGAGTCCCTTAATTTGCATAGATTTCCTCCCACTTCCTGTTTGGCTATGGGTCAGGAAGTGAAGGGAAATCTCTGCAATGGGACATGGATGGTAAAAAATAAACTGACAGGGGCTATAACCCTCCCTTATTCTATCCAGAATGAAAAAAAAAAAGTGTTGCCTATAGTTCTATTTTAAGCACAAATTTCTGATAATTTTATGGAGAGGACTAAGAAGATATAACCACACCAATGGTGTAGCAGAAAACATATAGCAAAGTGAGGAATGTTTGTGGTCCAGGGTGATAAAACAGTCAAAAGTAGAAGCAGCACCCCCCCCCCCCCCCCCACAGTTGGGGAATGCTGGCCGCCTGCATACCAGAGGCCATAGGGCCGCTTTATAGGGGCGATAGACTAATTTGCCTCTCAGCCCAGTCCGCCCCATAAGACTGGTGCTACACTAACAGTGTAGCGCAAACCAGCGGGGACTCTTTCCGTGCTGCCCCCCCTGCAAAGTGCTGCCATAGGCCTGGGCCTTGTCTGCCTAGGCCAGGATACAGCGGTGATGACAACAGTTACTGGCAATAGCTGGGTTTAGTAATGCCCTTATATTCAGCACATACAAGTAAGTTCTGATGCATTCCCATGTCATTTCTTTGGAACTCTTCATATGGGTGTGAAAATGACTTCTGTCAGTTCTGATGACTAAGCTGTGTTACAAAAAAAAAACAAAAAAAAAAAACACTGCTGAATAATGAAAGGAGAATGTTTTATTTTTTTGTATCATTGTTCTGTAGGAAATGTATTTGTTGCTGGTCTTAATAACACGGGGTGTAAGAGCTACAATAACTGTTGAAAGACAAGCTGTAGCTCTGAGATCATTATTACAGCTGTGGAAATAAGATTCTAGTGTGAAAAAATAAACACATGAACAAGCTGGAAACCACCGCCTGGTAACCCTTATCCGTGATCCTTAGGACGGGTCATTTATCTTTTAGCCTAGGTTCACACTGACACTGGGAATGAAATGGCCTCCGGTATGCAGGCGGCCAGCATTCCCCAACTGTGGGGGGGGGGGGGGTTCTGCTTCTACTTTTGACTGTTTTATCACCCTGGACCACAAACATTCCTCACTTTGCTATATGTTTTCTGCTACACCATTGGTGTGGTTATATCTTCTTAGTCCTCTCCATAAAATTATCAGAAATTTGTGCTTAAAGTAGAACTATAGGCAACACTTTTTTTTTTTCATTCTGGATAGAATAAGGGAGGGTTATAGCCCCTGTCAGTTTATTTTTTACCATCCATGTCCCATTGCAGAGATTTCCCTTCACTTCCTGACCCATAGCCAAACAGGAAGTGGGAGGAAATCTATGCAAATTAACCACTTGCCGACCGCCTAACGCCGATCTACGTCATCAGAATGGCACGGGCAGGCATAAGCACGTAGATGTACGTGTTTTGCCTCCCGCGGGTCGGGGGCCCGATCGGGCCCCCGCCCGGTGCCTGCGGCGGTCGGTTTTCGTTCGGGAGCGATCCCGGACGAGGGGACGGCCATTCATTCATGGCCACCCCCTCGCGATCGCTCCCGACGAATGGAAATCCCCGGTGACATCACTTCCTCTCCTGTAATGTAAACACAGGAGAGGAAGTGATGTATTCTCTCCTCCGTGTCGGTATTTTTCGTTCCGACACGGAGGAGAGCGGATCAGTGAGTTGCACCAACACATCCCACACACAGTAGAACATGCCAGGCACACTCACACCCCCCCTTTACCCCCCGATCACCCCCCCAATTACCCCTGCCCCCCAGTCACAGTGACACCAATGTCATTTTTTTTTTTTTTTTTTTTTTTTTTTGCATTGGTGTCATTTGTGACTGTAATAACTGTTAGGGCAGTTAGGGTTAGCCCCCTTTAGTTCTAATGTACCCCCCTAACCCCCCCAATAAAGGTTTAACCCCGTGATCACCCCCCGTCGCCAGTGTCACTAAGGCTGGGTTCACATTGCAGCGGTTTATGAGAACGAATGTGATTCGCACCGCACTGCAGTGCAAATCACATCCGATCTCTGTGCGATTCGAGTTCAGCCATTCGCCGCACCCGCCGCACCCGCCACACCCGCCGCACCCGCCGCAAATTCGCACGGGACCCTTTTTTTGGCCCGCAGCAGAATCGGATCGCATGGGTGTTCACACCATGCGATCCGAGTTTGCAGATCGCACTGCGATATGCGAACTGATCTGGGGGTGTCAGTAACATTTCACTGACACTCCCAGCAGTTCGCATAGGGCAGTGTGAACTGCCGCCGGGAGGCATGCGATGCGGGAACCCGCCGCGGATTCGCGGCGTTTCCGCATCGCTCCAGTGTGAACCCAGCCTAATAAGCGATCATTTTTCTGATCGCCGTATTAGTGTCACAGGTGACGCTAGTTAGGCAGGTAGGTATTTAGGTTCGCCGCAGCTTTTTATAGCGCTAGGGACCCCCATATACTACCGCATAAAGCCCCCTGATTGCCCCCTAGTTAACCCTTTCACCAGTGATCACCATATAACTGTTACAGGTGACGCTGGTTGGTTAGTTATTTTTTTATAGTTTCAGGGCACCCGCCATTTATTACCTAATAAAGGTTTAACCCCCTGATCACCCGGCAGGTGTCATTTGTGACTAATAACTGTTAGGGCAGTTAGGGTTAGCCCCCTTTAGTTCTAAGGTACCCCCCTAACCCCCCCAATAAAGGTTTAACCCCGTGATCACCCCCCGTCGCCAGTGTCACTAAGGCTGGGTTCACATTGCAGCGGTTTATGAGAACGGATGTGATTCGCACCGCACTGCAGTGCAAATCACATCCGATCTCTGTGCGATTCGAGTTCAGCTATACAGATAGTATGGCTGAATTCGTGTCGCACCCGCCGCACCCGCCGCAAACTCGCACGGGACCCTTTTTTTGGTCCGCAGCAGAATCGGATCGCATGGGTGTTCACACCATGCGATCCAAGTTTGCAGATCGCACTGCGATATGCGAACTGATCTGGGGGTGTCATTAACATTTCACTGACACTCCCAGCAGTTCGCATAGGGCAGTGTGAACTGCCGCCGGGAGGCATGCGATGCGGGAACCCGCCGCGCATTCGTGGCGTTCCCGCATCGCTCCAGTGTGAACCCAGCCTAATAAGCGATCGTTTTTCTGATCGCTGTATTAGTGTCACAGGTGACGCTAGTTAGGCAGGTAGGTATTTAGGTTCGCCGCAGCTTTTTATAGCGCCAGGGACCCCCATATACTACCGCATAAAGCCCCCTGATTGCCCCCTAGTTAACCCTTTCACCAGTGATCACCATATAACTGTTACAGGTGACGCTGGTTGGTTAGTTATTTTTTTATAGTTTCAGGGCACCCGCCATTTATTACCTAGTCTCACTAGTGTACCCCTAAATTTAGGGGTGTCTACTTTCTAAAATGGGGTCATTTGGGGGGGGGGGTTTGTGCCATCTTGGCATTTTATGGCCTTCAAAACTGTAACGCCCTTAGAAAGCCTGAAGGCGGTGCTTGGTTTTTGGGGCCCCGTACGCGGCTAGGCTCCCAAAAAGTCCCACATATGTGGTATCCCCGTACTCAGGAGAAGCAGCAGAATTTATTTTGGGGTGTCATTTCACATATGCCCATGGCATGCGTGAGCAATATATCATTTAGTGACAACTTTGTGAAAAAAAAAAAAAGTTTGTAATTTTCCCGCAACTTGTGGCAAAATATAAAATATTCCATGGACTCAACATGCCTCTCAGCAAATAGCTTGGGGTGTCTACTTTCTAAAATGGGGTCATTTGTGGGGGTTTTGTGCCATCTTGGCATTTTATGGCCTTCAAAACTGTAATAGGTAGTGAGAAGTGAACTCAAAAAATTACGCCCTTAGAAAGCCTGAAGGCGGTGCTTGGTTTTCGGGGCCCCGTACGCGGCTAGGCTCCCAAAAAGTCCCACATATGTGGTATCCCCGTACTCAGGAGAAGCAGCAGAATTTATTTTGGGGTGTCATTTCACATATGCCCATGGCATGCATGAGCAATATATCATTTAGTGACAACTTTGTGAAAAAAAAAAAAAAAAAAAAAAAGTTTGTAATTTTCCCGCAACTTGTGGCAAAATATAAAATATTCCATGGACTCAACATGCCTCTCAGCAAATAGCTTGGGGTGTCTACTTTCTAAAATGGGGTCATTTGTGGGGGTTTTGTGCCATCTTGGCATTTTATGGCCTTCAAAACTGTAATAGGTAGTGAGGCGTGAAATCAAAAATTTACGCCCTTAGAAAGCCTGAAGGCGGTGCTTGGTTTTCGGGGCCCTGTACGCGGCTAGGCTCCCAAAAAGTCCCACATATGTGGTATCCCCGTACTCAGGAGAAGCAGCAGAATTTATTTTGGGGTGTCATTTCACATACGCCCATAGCATGTGTGAGCAATATATCATTTAGTGACAACTTTGTGTAAAAAAAAAAAAAAAATTTTTTTTTTGTCATTATTCAATCGCTTGAGGCAAAAAAATAAAATATTCAATGGGCTCAACATGCCTCTTATCAATTTCCTTAGGGGGTCTACTTTCCAAAATGGGGTCATTTGGGGGGGTTTTGTACTGCCCTGTCATTTTAGCACCTCAAGAAATGAGATAGGCAGTCGTAAACTAAAAGCTGCGTAAATTCCAGAAAACGTACCTTAGTTTGTAGATGTGACAACTTTTGCGCAAACCAATAAATATACAATTATTGACTTTTTTTTTACCAAAGACATGTGGCTGAATACATTTTGTCCTAAATGTATGACTAAAATTGAGTTTATTGGATTTTTCTAATAACAAAAAGTAGAAAATATCATTTTTTTTCAAAATTTGCGGTCTTTTTACGTTTATATCGCAAAAAATAAAAATCGCAGAGGCAATCAAATACCATCAAAAGAAAGCTCTATTTGTGGGAAGAAAAGGACGCAAATTTTGTTTGGGTACAACATTGCATGACCGCGCAATTACCAGTTAAAGCAGCGCAGTGCCAAAGTGTAAAAAGACCTCTGGTCATTTACCAGCAAAATGGTCCGGTCTGAAAGTGGTTAAGGGACTCCATTGCACCCCCCCCCCCCCCCCCTCGAGAACTAGCGTCCCCACTCAAAAATTTCAGAGCAGGTCTTAAACAGCAAGGGGTGTGGCCTTGGCCGGAAGGGGTGGGTCATATTTAAATTAGGGGGTGCACAAGCTTAGTCAGATTTGGCAAACATATGTAGCCCTCCTTTGGGCAGGGGTATGGGAAATTACCCTCCCCAAAAAGAATGTTGCGCTAAACCTGTAGGAGAAAAAAAAAAGAACCCGTACCTTCACCAAGTGGAAGAGTGGGTTTGATAATAAAGTTGGCGGTGCCTCCACCCAGGATGGGGTGTAAACAAAGGGGATTCTCATGATCTAATAAGTAACTGGGAACAGAGGAACTACTGCAGCCCGTATATAACATTAAGCATAAATCTATAGATGTGCACCATCAGTCCGTCAAAGTACTAACAATAATTTACAAAGCCATCCAGGGCCGCTGATAAGGCAGTACAACCGTCCCTGTTGTACCAGGCCCAGGCTCCATTAGTCCAGCAGGGGGCCCGGGCAACTTTATAGTTATTTCTGCCTAAATAAATAAAAAGGTTTTTCTAAACCATACCCTGCTCCCCTTGCTTATCAGAGGGTCATTTTAATTTTTCCCGAGCCCCATCACATCAGAGGGGACCAGGAGGAGTTAGCAGAGGAGGGACCTTTTTCCTTTTTTTTGGAGCGCAGGCAGATACAAAGATGCATTGTCCATATCATAGTTTCGGCTGCGGCCTCCCACTGCCTATGCTTTCCCTGGCGGATTGATTCATCCTACACTGCTCCCTGTACATTGCTACCTCAGTATGTTCTGCGGTCAGAGGGAGAGACAGATGTGAGGCAGACTGGAGGCTGAGCCAACGTAACAGGCTTAATTCAATAGCGGATGGCGGTGCACAGCCTCAAGCGGCAGCACACACTGCACACGACACCGAGTACTGCGGAAGTAAGGTATACTCCCCGACTCCCCCATGTGCCTATGATCATTATGATGATCAGAGCACAGCGAGTGCACTATAACTTGGTCATAGTGTCACATGGCTGTTGGGTGATGACTTTGTTAACTTTATGGCTGGGCTGTACTGTATGCAACAGTCTGTAAAACAGTACAGCAAAAACAAAGTCAGCACCCAACAGCCATGTGACACTGTGACCAAGCCATAGAGCACCTGTCATGCTCTGATCATCATAATGATGATGATCATAAGCATGTTTGGGGGGGGGCAATAAAAACGCATGGCTGAGCTGTGTTTTTATTGCCCCAACTACTCCCCTTTAAGAAACTTTTGCCCAAGCCTTCCATTTAGATCTGCCAGTCAATTTTTTGCGCTGACCTTCCTAAATGGACCTCTGTCTGTTTACATTCGCCCACATCTGGGTATGTTCAGCTCCACAAAGTGCATATGCTGCAAAGGCAAACCTTTTTGCACAGCAAAACTTATCCCCACTGACACCACCCACCATGTTGCCTGCTGACCATGATCCCATTCAACTTTTATTAGGATTTCTACAAGCTTAAAACACATGGAGAAGAGGTGACACAATGCCTCCTAACCACCAGCCAAATCTGGATGCAGATCACTCTTTAAAGAGAAATGCTAGTTTGAAATACCCCTTAAAGATTTTAAATGATTATTGGAGTGCAATGCTTCTACTGATTTAAAGGCATCATATATGTACTTTAACCACTTGCTTACTGTGGGTGGCTTAGCGATGCACTAGAGCAGACGTGCTTCGCGGGAGCTCCAGCATCGGCGCGGATATTTTGATCTAATTTAACGAGATCCCCCTCACTACTGCTCACCCCAGGCATGGGGAGGAAAACGGGCAAGTCCCTGCCCAAGAAGGGCTCAGCTACGGGCACCATCAAGCGCTTCTTAGCCACGGAGGCCGAGGATGTTCCAGACCATGACGGACTAGGCCGCACGCCGCACAGCACGTTGCCGGTGCACAGTCCCGCCTCTTCAGCTAGGCCGGAGGGCAGACCCCGCTCGCCCGACACCTCAGCCGAATCGGAGGATGAGGGAGACCTGGCCGGACCTGCCGAGATAGCTACCAGGGTGAGTGATCTCCCGACTAAAGCTGACCTAGCCTCGATGCTGCTGAACCTCGAACGAGCGATTCTGAAGGATGTGTCGGCGGTCCGTTCGGACTTATCGCAGGTTCTGATACGTGTGGAGGAGACGGAACAACGATTGGACAGACATGCGTCGGCTATACGATCGCTTCAGGCGACTACCCGTCAACTTACGATCGCCCACCGTACGGCTCTCTATAAGATCGAGGACCAGGAGAACCGAAACAGACGCAATAACGTTCGGATCCGTGGCCTTCCGGAGGCGACCGTAGACGACGACCTTTTGCCTTCAGTTAGGGGCATTTTTAACAGCCTTCTCGGCAGAGCGCCCGACGCGCCTTTGAAGATCGATCGGGTCCACAGGGCCCTCCGACCTCGCTCCATAACCACAGAGGTACCGTGAGATATCATCTGCAGAATCCATCACTATCCGGGTAAAGAGTTGATCATGAAGAAGGCCAGGGATGCCACACCGTTTGACTTCCATGGCGCCTCTCTCACCCTGTTCCCGGATCTGGCCAAAGAGACTTTGGATAGGCGTAGAGCCTTGCGTCCCCTCACGGAACTTCTGCAGACAGCTTCTATCAGGTACCGGTGGGGCTTCCCTGCAGCTTTAATTGCCTCGGTCAATGGCAAGACCTCTGTCCTCAGGTTCCCGGAAGACTTACCACGATTCTGTGCTGACCTGAATCTTGACGTGCCTGAGTTACCGGGTTGGACTGATGTCCTCCCATCGCCACCAAAGCTTCCCGATCGTCAATGGCACAGAGCGGGTCGGAAACATCAAGCTGCGGATCTGGCTTCCCAGGTGCATCCCTGAAAGGCGCGACGTGCGGATATTCCTGTATGCTCTGCTTTCTTTCTCCGGTCCTCGCAGACGTCTTGGATCCTCCAATCGTGATGCTGTTTTCCTAGTACTTGCCATTGCCTTGGTTTTTGGCCTCTGGATTCCCTCCCTTGCTGTTCGTGTTTTGCCACATCGGGACGGTGTTCTCTTATGTTTTGCCCTGTTCTTGTTTTCTCTTTTTTTTTTTGTTTGTTTTTGAAGACCCGGACGCCTGTCTGTGCTTGATCTACGAGGCCATATCCGGTTATACCCCGCTGGATGACTGCGCTCTTGCCATGCCCTGTGGCGCATCCATGGGCCCCTGTGATTTTTGTTCCTGGACCTGCTCACCCTCCCCTTGGCTCCGTAGTCAGTTACTGTTGGGACTCAAATCCAGTTTATTGACCCTGCTTGGACCAATGTTTTTTACAATTTGCTGTTTTATTTTTCAATAGTTGTTCTCTACTGGAAATGTTTATGTAGTGAGTTTATTTGCGGCGCCGGTGCCGGACTGCCGTGGCGTGACCCTGGCCCTCGATGGCGCGGTTAGTCCCCGGCGGTCTGGTTTCCGCCGCCCCCCTCTTGGCGGGTGCCGCCTTGCCCGGGGTCCCGGTGCCCTTGCCCCGCTTTGCGGGGGGTGTGGGGATCGCGGGCTGGGCGTGCGGCCCGCCTCTGCACTGCAGTTTTCTGCGTGCGGTTAGTCCTGTTGCTATGCTGCTTTCTTTCTTGCTCTGACTTCCGCTGCTCTGTTTCTCTACCTGTAACCCTCCCTCTTCTCTTTTCTCTCCTTTGGTTCTCCTCCTCGTCCCCGTCCCTTTCCTGCCCGATTCCTTCCCCCTGGTGGGGGGGGGGTCCTATCTGCCTTGGTTGTTTTGCTGTCTGGGGGTGTGGGAGGTGGGTGCCCCCTTTCTGTGACCCGATGGCTACGGTGAATTTTGTCTCGTTTAATGTTAGGGGCCTTCATGCCGCTGGGAAAAGACATCAATTGTTCCGGGAACTGCACCGTCTCCGAGGTGATGTGGTTTTTCTACAGGAGACCCACCTCACCCACACCACTTCCGTTAAATTATATTCCCCCAAATACCCTACTTGGTATTATGGCCTCTCGGATATTGCTAAGGCCAAGGGCGTGGCCATCGGGTTTCGGAGGGGTACCGCGTTTAAGTTAGATGCTATGTTGTGTGATCCGGCTGGCCGCTTTCTGTTTCTCCGGGGCACTCTGGGCAGCATGCCATGCACTCTGGCTACTCTTTACTCCCCCAATAGACACCAAGCTTCATTTGTCGCCTCGACACTCTCTAAACTGGGAGACTTCGCGGGGGGCTGTGTGGTCCTGGCGGGTGACTTCAATGCAGCTCTGGAACCCTCTCTGGACACTTCCAGGGGGAGCTCGCCCTTGTCCTATAAGCAGTTGAAATGTATACGCACAAAACTTCATGAGCTGCAGTTGATGGACACCTGGAGGATCATGCACCCTCGCGAACGTGATTTCACCTTTTTCTCCACGGTGCACTGTACATATTCGAGAAGAGATCTCTGTTTTCTTGATCACCAACACCTGCCACTCCTAGTTAGGTCGGCCATTGAAACCTCTCCCCTGTCGGATCATGCTCTGACTTTGTTTACCCTTAAGGTTGACTCTTTGCCTCCCAAGGCTGCTAATTGGCGGCTGAACGAATCCCTCATATCCGAGGAGGCGGACAGGAAGGTCATGGGTGAGGAGTTGGATTTCTATTTTCAGACTAATATGAGTAGCGAGATCTCCCCGGGCGTGCTGTGGGAAGCGCACAAGGCTTTTATTAGGGGTAAGCTTATTGAACTAGGGGCCAGGAAGAAGAGGGAACGGTTGGCACAACAGCTTAAGTTGGTAGCGGAGATTAAGAGCCTAGAGAGGATTCATAAGCGGAGCCTCTCTGTCCCCATTTTACACACCCTTACAGAGAAGCGCGAATCCCTGAAGTCCCTCCTACACTTGAAACAGAAGTCTAGATCGAGGCTGGTGGCCCAGCGCTTTTACGAGTGGGGGGATAGGCCTAGCAGGTTGTTAGCTGCTTCCATTAGGCGACGGAAAGCCGCTGCGTTTATACCTAAAATTATAACCCCTGGGGGGTCCATGGCCTACGCAACTCCTCAGATAGCTAAGGAATTCAAGGATTTCTACCAGCATCTTTATCATGTCTGACGCATTGATTCCGACGGGGATGATAGGCGGAGGCTTATCCAGGAGTAACTGGACCGAGCTGCCCTCCCTCAGCTTCCCGCTGTGGCCCTAGCCGCTCTGGAAGGGGAATTTACATCGACGGAATTATTGAGAACTCTACAAGATATGGCGAAGGGCAAAGCACCCGGCCCAGATGGCCTTCCAGTGGCATATTATCGCTCCTATGCAGATAAGTTGCTCCCCCACCTTTCTAATTACGCTAATGTGACCTTGTCCGGCGGTGTTCTCCATCCGGAGACCATTCATGCCCATGTTACGGTTATACCTAAGGACGGGAAAGACCCGGCCGACTGTGCAAGCTATCGCCCTATCTTGTTGCGTAACATTGATGCCAAAATTTACGCTAAAGCAATTGCGAACAGATTATTGCCTCTGGTCCCGCAATGGATTACACGGGACCAACTGGGTTTTATACCGGAGAGAGAGGCTCGCGACAATTCTCTACGCACCATCACACTGATGTCGCTTGTACGGCGTCAGTCCCAGCCCACCCTGTTGCTTTCCACGGATGCTGAGAAGGCATTTGACAGGGTGGACTGGGAGTTTCTTATGGCGACGTTGTCTCATCTTGGGGTCGGCCCTGCCCTTAGAACGCAAATTTTAGCTCTTTATAGTCATCCCACGGCCCAGTTGCGGGTTAATGGTATTCTTAGTGACCCTTTTACTCTACATAACGGTACGCGCCAGGGCTGCCCGCTTTCGTCCATACTATTCGCAATATCGTTGGAACCCTTCCTGTCTATTGTCCGACGTAACCCGAACATACATGGTGTTGCGGTGGGTAGGACGGAACACAAATACGCGGCCTATGCCGATGATATTTTGTTCTATGTGCAACAGCCCCTGATTTCTCTCCCTAACCTCATATCCGAATTTACCGCTTATGGCAGGGTTTCTAATTTCAAAATAAATATGTCTAAATCCGAAATTTTAAATGTAACGGTCCCTCCCCTTGTAGCAACGAATCTTAAACAATCTTTCCCCTTTACTTGGCAGACACGGCGCCTGAAATATTTAGGTATCTACTTAACGCCCAATCCACTTGCTCTTTTTCGGGCCAATTTTCTCCCGCTCCTTAACACGCTTAGATCAGACCTCCAGAAATGGTCCCAGTTAGGTCATTCCTGGCTGGGTAGGATTGGGGTAGTGAAGATGAATCTGCTGCCCAGGGTGCTCTTCTTGCTGCAAATGATCCCATTCGGGGTGCCGGTGGGTTTCTTTACTATATTACACTCGATGGTATATAGGTATATATGGAATAGGAGGAAGCCCCGACTCCCACGGTCCCTGCTCATGCGCCCACGGAGCGCTGGGGGCCTGGCGGTGCCGGATTTCCGACTCTATTTCCGTGCCATTGTGATGGCCAGGCTTTCAGACTGGAAATATAGTGCAAATACTAAGCTGTGGGTCGAGCTGGAAACGATGCTGGGTGAGACTGACCTTTCTAATCTTATGTGGCTTCCAAGGCAATATAGGGCTCTGTCTACCAATTCTTCACCACTAACGACCTCTTCTCTTGCAGTATGGGACTCCCTGTATAAAAAAAGTTCCGGGCCCTATAACTCACCTTTGTTGTCTTTGTCGGGCCACAACTATTTTCCGCCTGGTAATGTGGGCCCTCGCTCACGTGTTCCTTGGAGCCTCGGGGACAAAACTCTCCTTCATCAGTTCACTGGCCCCTCAGGGGTTCTCCCACTCTTCGCCATCATGGGGGAGTCACCTATTTCATTTATGGATCGATGGAAATACTGTCAACTGTCGGCCTTTGTTCGATCTCTTCCTAAACCTCTACGCTCCGTGTCCGATCTTACACCGCTGGAATCTGCTTTTTCAGGTGCCCTACCTGTGGAGAGGCCCGTCTCCTATTTTTACCACCTGCTGGTATCCCTAGAGTCTCACAGGACCCCTACTTTTATCCGCAACTGGGAGCGAGATTTGGATAAGGAACTCACTCCTGCCCAAGTGTCTACCATTCTTACCAGGGCGCACTCTGCCTCGGGGTCCGCTAAAACATCCGAGATGTCCTACAAGCTACTGACCAGGTGGCATTATACGCCTGTAACACTGCATCAGTTTTTCCCCCAGACCTCCCCGCTCTGCTGGAGAGAGTGCGGTGAGCGAGCCTCGAATACGCCCGTTTTGGCTCGCAGTTCTATATTGGATCCAGCAAATTCAAGGTCGGGAGGTTTCTAATGATCCGTGGCATGTTTTGTTTCACTGTTCGGGTCAGCCAGCAGGCTCATATAAACGCTCCATTACGCCCCATCTCCTCAATGCTGCAAAGACTCTTATCCCAAGATATTGGAAACAGAGGAGGATTCCCACGCTCCGTTGCTGGCTGCTCAAAGTTGATCACCTATACTACATGGAAGACATGACACTCTCTCTGAGAGGCAAGTCTGACCTTGCAAAAAAGATATGGGCCTGCTGGGTCGCCTTTAAGTATACACCTGCATATGCGGATATGGTATCCCAACCTGTGTAATGTGCTGTAGCCATGTTTTGTTTTGATGAGATATGAGTATTCTGTTTTATTCTCTAATTATCAGTCTGGTGGCTGGGACCCCTCCCCCCCCCCCCCCCCCCCCGCTTTCTTCTTTCTATCTGGACTTTTCTTTTCTCTTTTTCCTCTTATAGTTAAAACTGGAAGGAGTTATATGCACTTTTTGAGCTACTCATGTTGGAGTCTAAGTATTTCTCTGGGTTGTTGCTGCTGACTGTTTGTACCACTCCTCTGTTGTTATGTCTGTGATGAGCTGTATGTGCTCCTTCTCTTTAATAAAAACTAATAAAAAAAAAAAAACACTTGCTTACTGGGCACTTAAACCTCCCTCCTATCCAGACAGATTTCCAGCTTTCAGCGCTGATGCACTTTGAATGACAATTGCACGGTCATACAACACTGTACCCAAATTAAATTTTTATAATTTTTTCCCCCAAATAGAGCTTTCTTTTGGTAGTATTTGCTCACCTGTGCGATTTTTAAAAATTTTCTTTTTTATTATAAAATTTTAAAACGGGTCATTTCTGTCCATCATTGATGTACGCTCATGAGGCAGCACTGATGGGCACCAATAGGTGGCAGTGATGGGCACTGATCAGTTACACTGATAGGCAGCACTTCTAGGTGGCACTGATTGGCACCACTGATGGGCATTGATGGGTGGCACTTGTGGGCACTGTCAGATGGCATAAATGAGGCATAATTGCCTCTCCCTTTTCGGGACCGATGTCCCTTTAAGATGAGCTGGTGATCGGCTTTTTTTCTCCTCCACTGTCAGCGTGAGGAGAAAAAAAAAACGATCACGAGCTTTTGTTTTGATCATGTGATCAGCTGTCATTGGCTGACAGCTGATCACATGGTAAGGGGCCGAGATCGGTGATCGGGGTCTCAGTGCCTCGGTGATCACAGCACGATCTGCGCGCACCCTATAGAGCGCGCTCAGGGAGCATGCACAGGGGAGGCCTCCCGGGAATTCAGATCCACGCTGTGGCTGTCATTTGGCCATAGTGTGGATGTCAAGTGGTTAAAGTGGTTGTAAACTCCTATTGATTTATTGTACCTATTGGTAAGCCTAAATTAAGGCTTATCTATCGGTACTGTAAATATCTCCTAAACGTCATCAGCGCATGCACTCTGAAGCAACAGCCACCCGTACCGGTCCTTCGATGCCCTGTGCGTGGAAGTGACATCATGGGGCCCCGGCTGGAACCATAAGGAAGATGGGTGAAGGTGGATGCAGCCTACAGCGGTAACAATGAGGGCTTCATTTACAATTAAGTTTCACATACTAGCTCATGATGCCTTTACTTTGCACATCAGAAAAAAAGTGGTTTACTTCCTCTTTAAGGCTTAAAGAAAATCTAGGCCTTAAAGCCAGGTGCACTTTGCATTTTTCAATATACATTTGTGATCCATTGAAGTCTATGGAACCAAAAACCAGAAAAAAAAAAACATGACCCTTTCCATAAAATGCATACATGTGAACTACATCCATAGGAAATGATGTTAAATGGACTGTAGTGTGTTTCTGCAAATCTGAAAACACACTAAAAAAATGCATAAGTATGAACCAGGCCTAAAGTCACCTGCAGCATTCTTATTAGCAAGGATGAGCTCGGGTGTGTTTGACACCTAGTCTAATCAAATTTATAACAGGCAGGAGAAAAACAAATATCAGACAAGGCTGCATTTTTTCGAGGCGGGGCCCTTTAGGTAGGTTGTATGGGGCCCCATGGTTTCTAACAGCGGCCCTGAAGCCATCCACAACTTTGCCCACATCACTAACCTGGTCTCAAAATATCAGCTAAACCACTATCTTATGTCCTCCCAAGACCTCCTGCTCTCTATCCCCCCTTGTGACCTCATCCCATGCACGCCTCCAGGACTTCACCCAAGCTTCTCCCATCCTATGGAACGTCCTACTCCAATCTTCCCAACTATCTCCTAATCTATCCATCTTTAGATGATTCCTGAAAACCCTTCTCTTTAAAGAAGTCTATCCTGCTTCTAACTAATATATAGTTGTATAACAACTGTAACAATGGAACTCAGAATGAGCCCATCTTCTCTGCTTCTCAGTCCCTAGTAGCTTCTCATTTCCCATGCAACCAGACCTCTACCTATGGGGCATCAGATGCCAATTAAACTGACAACAGACAGATATACAATACTTACACTAGTCTTTAACCACCTGAGCTCCAGAAGGTTTCACCCCCTTTCTTGTGCTACTTTAACTGCCAATTTGTGTTGTTATTCAACACTGTATGCACATTAAATGTATGTTGTTTTGTTAAAACAAATAGAGCTTTCTTTTGGTGGTATTTGATCACCACAGTGTTTTTTTTTCTGTTTTTTTTCACTATATAAATGAAAAAAGACAGAATGTAAAAAAATAAAAAACAAAACAAAAAAACAATATTTTTTGTTATAAAACATATCCAATAAAATAGAATTTCTTCATAAAATTTAGGCCAAAATGTATTCTGCTACATATCTTTGGTAAAAAAGAAAAATCCACAAAAGTATATCTTAATTGGTTTGTGTGAAAATTATAAAGTCTCCAAACTATAATATATATATATATTTATATTATTATTTTTTTTTTAATTGATCAGTCCTGGAGGTATTGATGGCCTCTCTCATTTCTCGGGGTCCTTACAATTCCAGGACAGTACAAATTGCCCCAAATGACCCCTTTTTGGAAAGAAGATAGTCTGTGGTATTTAGTCAGACATATGGCAAGTTTTTGGAAGTAAAAATTTTTTGGAAAGTGAAGAAATAAAAAAAATGAAAAAATTCTCACCAGTGCAATACAGCATCATCATATGACTGGTGTGGTGGTGGTGATTTTACTTTCAATATATTCATTGGTTTTATAAAAATTAAGTGTAAAACCTCAAAACAACATCGGTACATCAATGGTACAAAACAATAGACAAAACAATTTCTCCAGGGAACATGGACCATACAAACAAATTTAATTTGGTGTGAAAAACCGTAATCTGAGCCAAAAACTATGGTACCGTACACAATGTATAGAACTGGAAGGGACATAAAGGTAACCAACAGTCATCATAGAGCAACCAGCCATGGGTTGTTGAAGGTACCAACCAATACCCTGGGTACTAAAAACCTCCAGAACAAAAAAGAAAAAGCTAGAAAAGAAATAAGAAGGAAGAAATCAGATAAAAGACAACAGAAGAGGACCAAGTAAAGAAGAGACACTCGCCCCCCAAACACTAAAACATATATTAAGGCACAAAGAAAATATGCTGGTATCGTGCCCAGGTTTCCCATGTCTTTTCAAACTTCTTAACAGTATCTTGAAGGACACTTGAAAGTTTTTCATGTAACTCATAACGAAGAGGGATACATTCCACCAGTTTTGTGGGGCCAAATACAATCTAGGAAGAACCTTCAAATTAGCTTCCACTAACGCAACATTCACAATACCAATAAACGTAACGTAAGAACGTAAAAAAAACATTTATGCTATCGTTCAAAATCCTTATATACCTCTCCCTTTCTACCATGTAAGAGGCAGTGGTCATTTTAAATATTTTTTTTTTTTTACATTTTTTAAAAATGTTCTACACTTTGATTGCTGTTACCACGCTGATCATGGTGACAGCAATGTTTTGAACTGTCATGAATGGGTTACATTCATGAAAGCTGTGATCTGTGATTTGCTCCAGCTAATTCACATGGCACAGGGTGCTGTGATTAGCCCAGGTACCATGTGATAGTGGTGGGCCCGCTGTTATGAATGAATTCCATTCATAACCGCTTTGTTTTGATCATATGATCACATCAAAATACCGGGATCCACAATCCACTGTGTCTGGTGGGCACATCGGTCATGGGAGCGGTGTGATGTGCACCCCTAACTCGGAACATACATGTACGTGATCCAACCTGCCCCTGCCAGCCACCCACAGTAAACGTACATACACATCCAGCTATGGGCAACGCAACAATAGTAAACTATTCAACATAAGAACACTTGCCTAATAATTAACGCTTTTGGTCTGGATAAGTAGCCATGTGGTCACAGAATCTCCCTCTCTGCTTCCTCCCTCTGGGGTTTCCAACTCAGCCACCCAGAGACAAAAATGGCTTAAACATCAACTCTGATATTAAAGTGGAAGGTGGCCACACTCCACTGTGTGTAATTGGTTTGTTTCTACAAAACATGTCATGTTGTTGGTATAATATGTGTAGTTAACCATTCCCATTTTCTACTTAAACTTGTACAGATGAGACTGGATGACTAACAGAGAAAGATAAGGAATATAAATATTAGTAAATATTATCTGTCACACTTAAACTGTATGTCAGAAAAAATATACAAGAGCTGCAACAAAAACATATGCAGTGCATCTCTGCAATGCATGAGCATTTCACCATGTTTTATCTCCTGCAAGTATAGAAAATGCCTGTAGACCTGCTAGATATGCACTTAGCTCCTAGGTTTTGTGGGCTGACAATATATAGAATTTTGTGTATTGAATGGGGTAAGCATCAATGGGGTAGGCACCCAGTCTTTTGCAAAACTGCACAAAGTCTCCCCCTATCCTTTAGTACACAACATATGGATTAATTATTCTGTAGTCCCCAGCATATGGATTAATTATTCTGTAGCCCCCAGCATATGGATTAATTATTCTGTAGCCCCCAGATAAGTACCAGGATAGCCAAACAGACTCCTTAGGATAACACTGAAAGCTTGCCCAAGACACAGAACAACTCTGAATTTCTGACATGACCATCAATATTTTTTGCACTTCTCAAACAAATAGAACAAAATGCTTTCAATTGTATAGTTAACAACCCAAAGGGGAGAAAATAATAGAAGCTCATCATTAGGGTTTATACACATTTTAATCTAATTGACACTCCTTACCTTTTTACTACCAGCAAAGAAATCTATTAAATAAGATAGACCAAAATAAAGTAAAATATTTAAATAAAACAAGCCACTTTTTTGTGCTACACAGAGACAAAGAAAAAAAAATCTTTGTAATTTTGACCAAAAATAGCTACCTAAACTATCAATCTAGCTAAACTAGAAACCATTTCCAGTTTATGATATATTCAAGAAAAATGAGCTGCCATTTGTCAAGGAAACCAACAGGAGTGGAACTTAACTAATTTGAAAACATATATTTAATGACAAAAGAAACTGATGAAATAGTAATTGAACACAGCAGAAAATACAAATATAAAACACCCATTGTTTGTAGCACCCTCCTAGTTAGGTTGCTAGGATGTTCAATACATTTCTTTCTTTTTGGCTCCTCTGTAATCAACGGAGCAGTTGTTGATTGCTTTGGACCATAGGCTGCAGGTTTCTTAGCTTTCCCCTGCTCTCGGGAAACTTCTGGAACACAGAAGATTGAGCAAGGCAAAGGGGCAACCTGATTATTAATTGTGCTTCAGCCAATCCCTGAGGAGATGTGCCCAGTAGGTGGCTGAAAAGCACATAAATAGTCTGAGGCCTGGAGCAGGAAAGAGACAGTCCAGGGTCTAATCCAGCTAGAGGAGTCCCTAACCTGATGGGCTCTGCACCTCTAGGCAGGAAGCTGGTGTTTGCTGCATGTTTATCAAGCTACAAGTTGTGGTATAGGTGGGGGGCCTACTTATGGAAATCCTTTTCTGAAGCTAATCAAGGGAACCCTCACCTAAGGACCTCGTCTGGAGAGCTCACTGGAGAGTGCCCTGTGGAAGCTGGTAAGGGTCTGGCTGTCCTGTGGCATTGTAAGCATTAACCTCTCACTCACTGGAGAGTGTCTGGTGGACACTGGAATGAGGTAACATTGAGTACTCACCTGAAGTCAGGGTCCTAGTGACTTTCTTTGGGTGAAAAAGCCGAAGATAGTCCTGACTGGGATAGCATTTAAAGTAGGGTGAGTGGATGTCCCCGATTTCAGGGGACAGTCCCCGGATTGAGGACACTGTTCCCAGACCTGACCCCGGTTTTTTCCCCGGATTTGACTTCAACAGGAACTGGGGCAATTTTCAAAGACAGTCAGTGCAGAATAAAAAAAATAAAAAATCTGAATTACACCCCCCGCTCCTGCTAGCTTAGGGGGGTGTATTTTTTTCATTATCTGTGTCCCTTTCTGATGATGATGTGCTGGTCAGAGCGGATGGACTATTTCTTCAGTTTCTATGCCTATTCAGCTCCGCTCACATGTTCTTCTGCCTTAGTTCAAATTCCAGCCAACCGCATGCCTGATTATCTCCGTGCCTTCCCCGGCAGAGTCATTTCCCTCTGCTCCCCACCAAGTAGTAGCTGGGGCCCAGAGAGCGAGACCTGAGAGGCTGTGAGGCCGGCGGAGGCGGCACCGGGCACAGAGGCAGCTGAGCTCAGCTGACGATGTCCAGCAGCAGGAATAGAGGGGAAGCAGATCCAATCGTGGGGCTGCCAGTGCCTTTAAGGCTTCAACACAGGTGTGCTTTGGGGGTGTCTGTGAATAGACTACATTGCACTGTGTCTGTCTCTCTGGAATAATGGATGGTATCAGAACTCACAGGCAGAAGGCACTTATTGGTCAGAAGGTAACAAAATCAGCACCCAGCGGTCATGTTATGTAACACACTGTGACAGAGCCAGCCAGAGCCATGATAGAGTGCCTGCTGCCTGTGAGTTATCATAATGCTGATGATCTTAACCAGTTGCCAATCGCCTGATAGCAGATTTACTGCTACAGGGTGGTCGCACTGCACAGGATCACTTATATACGTGATCCTGCATTTTTGGGTATCAGAGCCAATCAGCGGATCCGGCGGACTCGCCTAGTGGTTTGCCTGTAAACTAGGCAGTTCGCCATTCTGTCAGTATGGAAGACATTGATCCTGTGTTCCTGCAAAGCAAGTACAGGGATATTTGTCTTCCCTTAGTAAAAGCACCTCCCCCACAGTGAGATAACACTTGTTAGACACACATTTAACCCATTGACTGTCCTAGATGTTATCCCCTTCCAAGCCAGTTTCACTGGTTCCTACAAAGTGTCAAAAGTGTCACTAATGGCATGTACACAGGAGCCGAATGTCCGACAGAAAAAGTCAGACGGGATCTTTTCATCTTATATTCCGATCGTGTGTGGGCCTCGTCTGACTTTTTCTTTCGAAAATTCTGATGGACCTAGAAATAGAACATGTTTTAAAGATTTCCGACTGAACCAATTCCTATTGGAATAACCGCTCGTCTGTATGCTGTTCCGTCGTACCAAAAACTACGCAAGTACAAGACAGAAGCTATTGGCTGCTGGCTATTGAACTTCCTTTTTCTAGTCCCTTCGTACATGTTGTATGTCACTGCGTTCTGTTGTATGTCCCCGGATTTCATATTAAAAATTGCGTCACCTTAATCTAAAGAGGACTCCGTCTGCCATGGGTACTTGTTCCTGGGAGGTTTAGCAAAGTAAAGTGTCCTGCAAAGATTCAGTGAATCTGGAGTATCCCATATCATGCTACACCCCATCCAAGTTCTTTAGCAATAAAATTCCTAAAAAGACATCCCTTAGACTGATTATTGAGCCAGAGTGAGTGAACTGTTGCTGTGTGCCTGGCTGCCTCTGCACTAAACTTGGGAAAGAACCAAAAGCAATCCTGCTGCTCCAGGGAACCGGCTAGAGTGGTGTCTAAAATCAAGCTTTTGCATGGGGTTCAGGCCCTGTCACTGCTGCAGGCATAGAGGAAAACGATTTGGATGGCTGGACACCCATACGACGCAAATAAAGCTTATTTATGGGGGGCGTGGCTGAGCGGCACATGTAGACGGTTGCACACCTCTCCTGCTCCGCCGAAAATCCTGGCAATCATCCAGTCATATAGAGGACACGCTCCGGAACGAGCCGCACCGCAACCGCCACGATACCGCGGAGACGGCGACACGTCCCGCGGGGCTCTGGGACACTCAAATCCATGTCCAGGAGTGGCAGAGAATCCCGGAGTATGCAGGCCGACCTGTCCCAAGATGGCACCTTACCACAGCGCTCCTCCAGGGATCAGTACAGGGAGGCAGCCCAGAAACTTCTCTATAGAGGTAAAGCTTCAAAAGAGATGCCCTCCCCCCCTTAGGCACCGGGGATGCCATGGGTGATCAATCAGCTGCAGATGACACAGTCCCGCTGGAGGATGCTGAGGGATTGTTCCCTGCCTGGAACACTGTGAGTACACCAAGGGACAGATTAGTGGGGCCTAATTCTATTCCCTCTCCATCTGATGGCACAGAACCCACCCTCAGAGATATTTTCTTTGCTGTGACTGCTTGTAATAGGTCTATCTCAGCACTTGCTAATGAAGTGAAAGGGATGAAAGCTGAAATTTCCTATGTGTGGCAGGACATGCAAAAACTAAGAGAGCGCACAGCCGCCATTGAAGGCAGGGTGAGTGCTATAGAGGATGACAGTCCCCCTATGCAAAGAGACTTGCAATACAACTGTCACCTTACTGCACAGCATGCGACTCGACTGGATGACCTAGAAAATCGCATGAGACGCAACAATATACGTGCAATAGGCATCCCGGGAACGGGCTGAGGGCAAAGACCCTGTAGCATTTATTGAGAACTGGCTGATTACAGTGTTTGGCAAGGAGGCTTTCTCTCCACTCTTTGCAGTTGAACGCGCGCACAGAGTCCCGTCCAGACCCCTACCACCAGGCAATCATCCCAGGGCCTTCCTCTTTAAATTCCTGAATTACAAAGACAGGGACACCATACTGTCCAAGGCCAGAATTATGGGAGGCACGCTGGCTATCGACAATTCTAAAGTATCGTACCCGGATTTTTCAGCTGAGCTGCAGAAGCAACGTGCAAAGTTCATTGATGTGAAGAAAAGATTGCGGGAGTTTAACCTTCCTTATGCCATGCTTTACCCAGCGCGCCTCAGAGTTGTTGCACTGGGAGAAACCCATTTCTTTGACCGGCCTACCAACGCAGCTCACTGGCTGGACAGGGAGGATAGAGCCCTCAAAGCTAACTGCGTGCAACGCAACGCCATGGCCTGAGGAGAAGGCCCCAGGGAACTGGAAGCCATCGACTGCCCTGATGAAGCTATCTCTGGCTCTGTTGTGGTCACTTGCAGGCTCGTTCTGATTGAGTTATTTTTACCCTTTTCTTTTACATAGCTGCTCTCTGTCCTACATTGTTAGCAAGGCGACAGAGGGAGTTCTACTGTCACGGTATACCCTATACGAAACGGCGTGCTCCGCAGGTGCCGTTGAAGTGAAGCTTCTAGCTAAACTAACCCGTGGGTTTCATGGGAGCTGACGGTGCGCGGAGTGGTTTCCGAAACAGAAGACAAGTATATTGCCAATCCCACAGATGACACAGATGGTTGGGAGCACAATCAATGTCTAGGCAACTGGCATTGCAGTTAGCTAAAAATAAAAAAAAATTCTTGCAACAGACACATTTTGAGGAAGGTGAAGCGACTGGACATATGCTGGCGGTTATGGCCCGAGCGCAACAGTCATCTTCCACCATTTCAGCTATCTGTGATGACCAGGGGGTTGAATACTCTTCCACCTCAGACATTGTTCGTATTTTTAAAGATTTCTATGAGGACCTGTATACATCTAAAGTGAGGCCCACGGAGGAGGAGATTGGAGAATTTTTAGATAAAAGCGAACGCCCGATCTTATTAGAAGACACCGACATGCTCAATGCACCATTGACAGAAGAAGAATCAGGTGTAGCCCTGTCACACTCCCAAAATAACAAGTCGCCAGGGATGGATGGCCTACCATCTGAAATTTATAAAAGATACTTTATAAAGGTACTTTACTCCCCACCCTTTTGAAAGTTTATACTGAGGCCCTTGAGAGAGGGTCCTTGCCGAGCTCCATGAATGAGGCAATTATTGTGGTCTTTCTGAAGCCAGGCAAGGAGGCCAGTTCCCCGGGCTCATATAGGCCCATATCCTTGCTGACAGCGGATGTTAAAGGGGTTGTAAAGGTAAATTTTTTATTTTCTACATAGCTTCCTTTAAGCTAGTGCATTGTTGGTTCACTTATCTTTTCCTTCGATTTCCCTTCTAAATGTTTTTTTTCTTTGTTTTCTTTGTCTGAATTTCTCACTTCCTGTTCCTCCTCAGTAAGCTGTTCAGTAAGCTGTTCTGGCTGACTAACCACCAGCTCGAATGATGGTGAGAAGTTTACTGAGGAGAAACAGGAAGTGAGATATTCAGACAAAGCAAAAAAACATTTAGAAGGGAAATCAAAGGAAAAGGTAAGTGAACCAACAATGCACTAGCTCAAAGGAACCTATGTAGAAAATAAAAAAATTACCTTTACAACCCCTTTAAGCTGTTGGCTAGGGTACTGGCAAATAGACTGACAAGGGTAATACATAAAATAGTGCATAAAGACCAATCCGGATTTATCCCCTCTAGATCCACAGCACAAAATATTAGGAGGCTCTTTTTGAACCTGCAGATCCCAACGGATAACACTGAAACTGATTGCCCAGCGATGGATTACTCCAAGAGTGCCTACCAAGGGGCAATGGGTGGACAGTGTGAACAAATGATTAATTAAAGGAAAATTAACATATCAACATAGGAAAGTCCCACAAAAATTGTATTTAATGTGGCAGGTATGGCTAGAGGTTGGCCCCCTACCAACTTATCAAAGACAGACTGATTCTGGGATAGATACTCGGAGCACGATTACCCAAATGTTACCAAAAGTTGCAGGGAACAGGCCGTACGAAAACCTGGCATTTATGCCACTGGAAGAAAGAACACTGTAATATCAATTTACTATGGATGACTTAATATAGAATGTGTACACGAGAAATTAAGAGAATTGCAAAGGTCAATTGTGGATGTAACACTTGTTTTCAGTATGACAGTTATGGTTTATCTATCTACGATACACGATATTGGAATTGCTGCACAGTAGATGGATTGATGTATCAAGAAATGAAAGGAAAAGACAGTGGAGAGAATAATAGTAATCTAAAACAGAAAACTGGGAATAACAAGTGAGTGTAGCAAAAGAGGTTACATGTACAAATGCAAGGGAATGTATCGAGAAAGCGCTCTATTTGGGACTTGATTCTTCTCCCAATGTTTCTCCTGTTTTTGTAATCTATATTTTTTCTGTATCTTTAGGCATTGTCTGTTTTATACCATGTACTGTGCAACAAGCGAAATAAAAGTTATTTTCTGATAAAAAAAAAAAAAGCTTATTTATTGGAAAAAAACATCAATGAAAACAGCCACAATAAGCATGTTGGCAGGGGAAAAAAAAGGGTAATGTATGCTTTGTCAAAACCACACCGAACACAACCACCATTCACACATATAGCACACTACTCCCTTGGGAGCTGCTAATAGTTCATACAGTACGGCTAGTTTAACCCCCGCTTCCAACCCTGCTGTAGAAATCACAGACACAGTTCAACTATTAAACAATGGCTTTTATTCTTAATGTTGCAGTCCATGATGTATGGTCTGTGAGTGATGCAGGACAGTATAAGTTGCCTCTCTTTGTGAGCTGCACGAGTTGAAGAACCCTTTTCCTGTAATGAGCTGGCGCATGCCTCTCTGAAAAACATGTGGTACTCTAAAATGCTGGAAGTCCCAGGCTTCACCTGCATCCTGCCATTTCCTCCCATGCCAGCTCAGGAAAAGTCCAGGCGCCCCCAGTCTACTCCGTCCTGTTAGTGGATACGTCTTGCTTCTGAAATAGTGCTACCTTCCAGCTCTGGAGTCTCTGAACCTCCAGGCTTTCCGACAGAGTTACGTGGCTTTCCAGCACTGGGGTATAGGCATCCCCAGGCCTTCCAGCCATGCTCCAGTGGGTCACATTTTGCAGCCTTTCTGGATCAAATCTTGTCCCATCTCCCCCAGGTAACATGTGACCCCAGTGTATATGTATGAGCCCCGCCCCTGGCCAAGCAAATTAACGATTGGACGAGGGGCCATACACACTGCCTGTCCCTCAATCCCTGTACCCGCCTTCTTTCCAGAAGATTCCTCTGGAGAGGCAAGGGAGGGTTTTCCAGGGTGATGAACAGGTGGTCACACCCCCCTCTAACCTACAACTCCACCCTAACCTAAACCAAACCTCCAGGCCTGTACAAAAAGAATAGTAAGGCACTGGCAATTTAACCTGTCTTTACCTATTAGCACCCACCTAAACATGATGGGCGCTACATATACAAAATATCACATGATCACACCAGTGTAGATAATGAGGCAGTGATGTCCAGTGACATCAATCAGCTGTTCCCACTTGAAAGTAACAAGCAAACCATTTCTGGTAAACCCATTCCGCCACAAAATAAACACACAGAAAAATCTGGGGGAAAAAAAAACATATAAAAGATTTTGTTGTTCTTACAAACATAAATAAAAAACAAAATAAAAAAGGTAAGAAACAAAATTGTGTCTCACCTTTGGGAACCTACACACCAAAGCAAATGATGATAAAGACAATACCCCCTATGTATTCAATACAGCGAAAAAATGTATGCAAGTATATATAATATGCAAGTATAAATATATAATAAAAGTCCCTATGTTAAGGATATATACATAACCTCTACATTACCATTTTACTTAGCTGTCTTAAAAAACACAAGAAAAGAGGAGGAAAGGCAAAAGTCACTGCAGGTTCACATATAGTATAACAAAAAGAAAAAAAAATGAAACATGAAATATCCTAATCATAAAAGGGAGTCACGACCCACTCAAAATGTAAACCTCCTGGAATCCTTGTTTGGAGGAAAAATATCCAAAAGACTTATTTCCCTTTTACAGAGAAGTCTAAAGTTATCCCCACCTCTCCCAGGGGTGACAACTTTTTAAATTCCCTGTATTTGTAATAGGGTGGTGTCACCTTCATGAAATGTATTGAAGTGTCTAGCAACATTAGTTCAGTGTTCCTTTATTATGTCATAGACATGATCATGTAGGCAATCCCATAGCTACCATAAAATCCTAGTGTTGCAATTTATAAAGCTCTGGATTTTTAAAAAAATCGACCATTTGTTGTGGAGGTAAAATGTCACTTTTTATACCCTGAGGGCAGCATGGACAATGATCGGCACCACCAGTTAAAATACAGCAGCTCTCTCGTGGATACATTACACTTACATCGTCCAACCGAACTGCAAGAATGTCAGTCCTTGGGAAAAGGACTCCCTATTTTCAAGTGGGCATATTTAATGGCCAGTCACTATGGGGGGAACCCCCAGCCCTGCTGCCACATCCACAGCCTGGTGGTGGAGCGGAGGTTGCATTGTCTTTGTATGAAATGGCATCACTCAATTGAGGGTACATAAGAGCCACACCCTTGATGCTAGGGAACCTGTAATGCCAGTAAACATGATTAGAATTGCTTCTTTGGAGTAATTTTTTGTTTGTTTTCTAAGTTTCCTTTCTTGCCATGGGGAATATAACACCCAGTTCTTTTCTGTATACCAGATTTGTGATTGCATACATGGGGTTGTTGAGATATATGTGAACCCTGACCAGGCAATAACGACACTGTTTCCATGTGATGTTCTTTTCATTTTTTTTTTTTTAACTAAAATAAAGATTATATTAAAAATAAATAAATTAGAGCCAGCATAACTGCAAGCAATTGATTAGAAGAAATCACGGAATGTACATTTAGAAGTTAGTGATAATTTTTGGACTTCAGATTCGACATGCTATTGAATGATATACTAGCATTCTACACTGCTCTGCTGATCAATCATCAGGTCTCAAAAGTAAACAGGCAGACTAGATCACATAGTGACAGAAATTGTCACTGAGTCAGGGAGTTCTAAGTATGGGTTGGGGTGGTGCAACACCCATTGAAGTGTCTACTGAATGAATGACAAAAAGGTCCTCCCTAGGGCAAAGTTATTCCTGTGTATGAGAAGAATTCAATGGGGTTATAATGTAGCAGAAAAGAATGAAAACATGATTAATATATGCAGTATATATTACATCATTTGGTCTGTTTACTCTTCTATGAATTGTATAACTCGGTTTTGAACGTTGACAGCTGATAGATCAATTATCAGGCAAAGTAAACAACTTCTGTAGCAAGCTTCTCATAGGTTTTACATCTATTATATGTAGTTTTATTCATCGACTTTAGGCATTACCCACCCAAAAGTAATATTCGCTTTTTCCATTGAATTCTGAGAAACGATCTTTCAACCGTAGCTAGTAAGTAGCCCATGAAACTGACCAACATGTAAAAAGAGGGCCAGTCAGTTCTCATCTAATAGCAGAGGTGTGCAAGTGTACAAAGTATTTGGGAAAAGAATCCCATAATGCAAGGTTCTGCCCCTCCCGCTGCTCACTGGAGCACTGGGCTGAAGAGGGGGTAGAAGCAGCCAGCTCAGCCTCAGCAGATTGCAGAGAGGCTGAGCTGGGTGTTGGTCCAGGCATATGGGTGGATCCCGACTTCATTGTAGCAATCTTTCCCGAGCCTGGACCAGCTCTGTGACATCAGCCGACAGCAGACTTAAGCCTCTCTGCTGAAAATGGGTCACAGGAATGCAGAACGAGTGCACTTGATGTCACACGGGGCAGAGCCTCATGGTGATGTAACCGGATAGCCGTGCCCCATGGCCATATAAGAACTGGTAGACCTAACAGATGACACAACGGCGGGGGGCCAGCGCTGGAGGAAAACCAGGTCGGTGGCGGAGAAGACAGCAGCAGGAGAAGACCGGAGGAAGAACACATCAGTGGCAGGACCAGAGAAAGAAGAGATGTTTGAGCTACAACGGGGCACGTTCTTCATTTTTAATAAAGGGCTTGTCAAAAACTGTCTTTTGTTTTTATTTACACTACATTGCTTTTTTTTAGGGGTGAATGGGTAAGGGTACAATGTACCCCATACTTATTTCCATGACGTGAGGCCAGGATCTGGGGGCCCCCTTGTTAAAGGGGGCTTCCAGATTCCGATAAGCCCCCTGCCTGCAGACCCCACAACCACCACCCAGGGTTGTCAGGAAGAGGCCCTTGTTCTCATCAACATGTTGAGGACATGTGGACTGGTATGGTCCAGGAGGATGGGGAGGGGGCGCTTGCTCATCCCCCCTTTTCTGACCAGCTGGGCTGCATGCTTGGTTAAGGATCGGGTATGGATTTTGGGGGAGTACTACAATGTTTTTTTTTCCCCGTGGGGATGCCCCCTCAAGGTTTATATCAGACTTAAAGGGCTTGGTATGGTAGGATCAAAGTCGGATCACGTTCATTAAAGTCGCATGGAAGTCAGACATGAAGTCGCAGGGCAAAATTAGATCGGAAGTCATACGACTTTCAGATCTTGTTGGATCAGTGTGAACATAGCCTGGGGTATTTTCCTGTGTAATTCCTGGTAAGTACCAGCTCTTAATACAACAGAAATGTAAAAGTGATTTTGTAAAAATTTTTTTACAAAAATGTTACATTTACATAAAAAAAAAAAAAAAAAAGATACATGCTTTAATAATAATTCAAAATATGTTCTCACGCACCACACTTTCCTTTTACTGGCAGTCCTCAAGTGGATACATTCAGTGGGGGAAATAGTTATTTGATCCCTTGTAGATTTTATAAGTTTGCCCAAGTACAAAGAAATGAAGGGTCTAAAATTTTTATCATCATAGGTGTATTTTAAATGATAGAGACTCCCTATCAACTAGAAAAAACAGGCTACAAATGTTATAAATTGAGTTGCAGTTCAGTGAGTAAAACAAGTATTTGCTCCCCAAGCAAAACAGTACTTGGTGGAGAATCCCTTGTTGATAAACACAGAGGTAAAAGGTTTCTTGTAGTCAGTGGCCAGGTTTGCACACATCTCAGGAGGGATTTTGATCCAATCTTTTTTTTTACAGATCTTCTCTAAATCCTTAAAGGCTCACTAAAGGAAAAAAAAAGTTTTTTTTTAAATAACAAACATGCTATACTTAACTCCACTGTGCAGCTCGTTTTGCACAGAGTGGCCCCGAACCTGCTCTTCTGGGGTCCCTCGGCGGCTGTCTCGGCTCCCTCCCACAAGGACTCCGCAACTTCATGCAAGCTCCCTCTCATGATGTGAAGTGCTTGCGGGCGCGCTCCCGTGATACAGCTGGCAGCCGTAGGCACTCTCTGTATCACTCAGCCCCGCCCCCAGGCGTGCCGCATCACTGCATGTGATTGACAGCAGCACGAGCCAATGTTTGCTCTGCTTTCAATCCATCCACTCTAGCCAATCAACAGCCAGGGTGAGCGGCAAAGAGGACGTCGGGGGCGAGTGCGGGACTTTGGAGGGGGTCAGGTAAGTAAAACTAGGGGGATGGGGGGCCGGCACTGTTGGATGTTTTTACCTTTACAACCCCTTTAAGGTTTCTTGGCTGTTGCTTGGCAAATCAAAGTTTCAGCATAAACGTTCTATAGATTGGCTAGACGACTCCACGACCTTAATGTGCTTATTCTTAAGCTATTTGTTTGTTGCCTTGGTGGTATATTTTGGGTCATTGTCTTGCTGAAAGACCCACACATGACCCATCTTTAATGGTCTGGCTGAGGGAAGAAGGTTCTCATCCAAGATTTTACAATACATGGCCCATCCATTGGCCTCATTGACAGCAAAGTCAGTCTGTACCTTTAGCAAAAAAAACAGCCCCAAAGCATAATGTTTTCACCTCCGTGCTGGACTGTAGGCATGGTGTTCATAGGGTCATAGTCATCATTTTCCTTCCTCCAAACACTACAAGTCCCCCTCCATAAGAAGGCACATGTACCGTCATCTGAGTCCCCAGATGAAGGCATGTTATTTGCCATAACGTTTAAGGATTGGCTGAGACGGACATGCATCCGGAAGACAAGTGAGAGGGCGCTGAGAACGCCACCCTTTACTGTTTTTATCTTTGCCTGCTTTTAAATTGATATAATGTAAGAGACCACTTTTAGCTACTTAATAAACATTCTGCACCTGTTTGAAACTTACTACACTAGTGGAGGCTTCTTTTCTCGTTTCCTTCCCTGGCTCATACCGGAGCGATTCAGGATATTCTTGTGGAGGAACAGAGAGAGAAGCAATATTTAGTAACCTGATCTGCGGTATACACCTACTTCACAGTACTCTGACACAGGTATCTGCTAGATTGATGGTTTATGCGAGTCATTACAGATTATTAAGGTGAGAGTCCAGTGAGACCGTTATCTAGGAGGATACCTCATTTGAACCCCTTAATGAACATTTTATGAACTTTACCATCAACTTATTTCATTACTCCATTTAGTTATTTATTTACATCATTTACTGTCATCTCAATTATCGTTGCTATTTATTCATTTATTATTTACTTTGCTATTATTATTTACTTTGGTACATTTATCTGTAGGATGTACTTATCTGGCCCACATTAGTTTTTGAATTATTTGGTATTTATTTATTGGTGTTTTTTTTTTTCCCTTGGCTTTTTTTACTTGAATTATCTTTTTGGACATTTGTTTGCACAGCACGCACAGAGACACTTTAGTCAATTTTGATTATCCACATTGACCTTCATGTCACAGAGGACCATCATATAATTTTTTGCACATTAGTCACCTATTACTTTAATATATATATATATTATATATATATATATATATATATATATATATATATATATATATATATATATATATATATATATATTGTTTTCACTGCTTCCTTTTAGTGATTTATCTCTCATTTGCGCAAAATCACCTTATATATATTTTTTCACTTGTACCGTCATGCCAATGAACATCTATAGGATTCAGAGAAGGATTGGGAGAAAGTGCTGTGGTCAGGTGAGACCAAAATGCTTTTTGGCATTAACTTAAGCCGTGTTTGGAGGAAGAAAAATGCTGACTATGACCCTAAGAACACCATCCCTACTGTCAAGCATGGAGGTGGAAACATGATGCTTTGGGGCTATTTCTCTGCTAAAGGTACAGTCCAATTTTGTTGCATTGAGGGGCCAATGGATGGGTCCATGCAGTGGACTAGGGTGGGGGGGTGCGAGGGTCCAACGCCCCGGGCGCAAAATTTAGAGGGGCGCTGTCATAAGTGTGGACTGTCTAGGATGGGATTAAAAGCCCCTCGTTAAATTTATGATGCTGAAAAATCCATGTTGTTCAGCAACAGCTGCTGTTCTTGTGGTGGGGGGCGGGCAGCTGGGGGGTCCGTACCACAGTGGTGATCAGCGAGGGGCTGAGCCAAGGACAGATAGGCTGGCCGTCTGAGAGCCCGGGAATGGGGAGAATAGTTTTATCAGGCTGCCCGCCTCCTCCTCGAACTAGCCCCCCAGACCCTGCCCCCCCCCCCCCCAAGAGATGAGAAGCGGTGGACGCATCATCTTCCATGCCTCTAGGGCATGGATTGCTCGAACTTCCTCTCCGCACTAACATGAGTCCCGGAGCACAGGCTGACAGAGGACTTGCGAGGAGGCGCAAGTTGTCACTGCTGCTAGAAGGGTCAAAGCACCCCCGGATCAAGGAGACAGACTGGCATGGAAGGTAGGGCTAGCAGTCTCTATCATCTCCCCCTCAGTCCCCTCTGCCTCTCTCAGCCCCCCCCCCTTTCCCTCAGCTCCACCGTCTCTCTGATCCCAATGTCTCTCTCTGCCTCTCTCTCAGTGAATCCAAATCACCAGTACTGCAAAAACACACAATTTTGCAAATATATAAAATTAGTTTATTTATATAATAATCAATAAAAAGTTCATCCATAGCCATAAAGTCCATTCATAGCCATGTTTTTTGGATGATTTGGATTCCCTACCCAGTAGGGCTATCTTAGATATATTGTATTTGATGAATTGTTATGCCATTTTCCGTGCTTTATTTGCACAATGAGGGTGAGGTTTCTTACAGCACTGGTGATGAGGACTCATTACTCAGTAGGGTATTTTTTTTTAAATAATTCAGTTAAATGGGAGCTGCATACAGTATGTCACATTCACACTATAATACTTGTTGCAGCACCGTGCCATTGGGATATTGACCCCAATGGCACGGTGCTGCAACAAGCATTATCTTGTGAACATGACATATGTAGCGCCCATTAACTGAAATAATACTTTAAGGAATCTGTCAGAAACCATGAAACAGACTGAGACAGATGTACAATCAAATCACACTTGTTTATTAATAAAAATAAAAAGGCAAATAGAAAACAGCGTAGTCAAGCATAGCCAGAGTCCAGTAGCCAGATCGGGTAGTCAGCCAGTCCAAAGTTCATTAACCAGATCAGGTAATCAGCCAGGCCTGAAGTCAGGGATCCAAGGAGAGTAACTGCAAGCAGGATAAGAAGCTGGGAGGGATGTCAGCAAGCCAGTCTTGAAACAAACAGCAGGAGATGGTTCCCTGTGATGTGACCAACGCGAAGGCAAAGGAAAGAGTGAGCTGGAAGGCTTTAAATAGGCAGGTCAGACGAGCATCATTGGGAACAGCTGGTGGAAAGAGAAGAGAGCTGGCAATTAGCCGACAGCTGAGCGGCCAGCCCAGAGGAGGAAGGGCTAAGCCAGCCCTGACAGATTCAGAGAAGATCTGTAAAAGAGGAGGGGACCAAAATCCCTCCTGAGATGTGTGCAATCCTGGTCACCAACTACAAGAAACATCTTACCTCTATGCTTGTCAACAAGGGCTTCTCTGCCAATAAAAATTCATGTTTTGCTTGGGGGTCAAATACTTATTTTACTCGCTGAACTGAAACTTAATTTATAGCATTTGTTTTATGTGTTTTTTTTCTGGATTTTTGGTTGATATCGCATCTCTATCATTTAAATTACACCTATGATAAAAATGATAGACCCTTCATTTCTTTCTAAGTGTACAAACTTAAAAAATCTGCAGGGGATCAAATAATTATTTTCCCCACTGCAAGGGCTGTGTTATATATTAGCCATTCACACACAGTTAAATCATTTAGACTTGCTTTGTGTTTACTTCTGTTAATCACAATCTGGGATTCCCTCTACATAGTTTCCAACAGGACATCTTGAGCCTCAAGGGCATAACGAACTTCCAACATCAATAATATGCATCAGAGAATGTTAGTGTAAAACACAGCCAAGCAATTGTTCTGTATTACGAGGACCGGGAAACCACAATCCTAACATATGAATGAGCTCACTTGGCATGCACCTTTATTTATTTAGGGAGTGCTTCTAAACACCAAATCCATACAACATGTTAGTAAGCACACAGGTCACACAGCAACCCCCAGAGTCTAGAAGGGTTTTAATAGACATGTATGGATAGTGCATACAAATATAAGATAAAGAGAACCAGTCATGGGTCACCTTCTACACAAATGTGAATTTTTAGTTGTATTTATTATTTATAGCTATTTATATAGTCTTACCTCCCAACTTTGGCATTTGGAAATAAGAGGCACAGTAGTTCAGGAGACAAAAATGGGTCACAAATGGGTCAAAAATGGGCATGGGCTAATTGCACTGAATATTAAGCGTCGCTTACAGGATCATGGTTAGACATAAACACTCCATAATTACTTTGCTATGAGCGAGAGCCTACACAAACCTAAAAGGAACAAAAAATGATATACAATATTTTATATATATATATATATATATATATATATATATATATATATATATTTATTTATTATTACACACACACACACACACACACACACACACGTTTTCCCTGGAAAATAAGCCCTAGTGTGATTTTCGGGGAGGGCTGCAATATAAGCCTCTGAAAATAAGCCCTAGTTTGGAAGGGTTGTGAAGTCCTAAAATGCCCTGTATTATAGTGTTGTGTGGTCTAGACTGTGTATTGCTTCTGTGGTCTATTTGCAGTGAATATCTGTGCTGTGGGGTAGCTCGGTGCTCAGCACAGTTTACATTGTATAGGACTGTAATGCAGTGCATTTTAGGATTTTAATAGGCACTTTTAACTCGGTTCCACTGGCCATTGGGGATTTCTGACAGGCAGGGAGGGGATAGAAGACAGCACATGACAAGCCCTACTTCGAAAATAAGCCCTACTGGGTCTTTTGTTGCAAAATTAATACAAGACCCGGGCTTATTTTCGGGGGAAACACGGTATACACAAAGAGAGACAGCACTGTCTATGGGCCTACCTTAAAGATGAAATTCATTAGTTGCAAACTACACAGCACAGCAATGATCAACTGTTGACATAGGCAACCCGGGAAAGTTGGAGATCTACCTAAACATGAAAGAGATCAAAGAAAAAAAAGAATACTATAATATAAATGTCACTATAAAAATATAAAACTTTACATTTTTAGCTACAGTAAACTTTCAATTAACTTTCATTAACATTTTTCTCATGTCTGGAGAAGTAAGTTGTCTGGCTGGGATGGGTTAGACCAGTCAAAAGATTATATGTTTTGGTCAAGATGTGCTCAGGTAAGGAGCTGCAGACTGCACAGGTCAGTATCATGTAATGCATAGTTCATATGTCAGGAGTGTATAAGACAGAGTGCAGGGGTCAGGGGTAAGAAAATCAGAGTTGCCCAGACTGGTAGTTCTTGTGCCTGCACACTGTGCTGAGGTGAACCCCTAACAGCCATTTGCATCGGTGCTTTCCTGGTTCAGCCAATAAAAAAGAGGCAAGTATAGTAGCGCTGAGAGTTGGGTGGTAGCACCATGACTATAAGTGGAAACATTGCAACAATTTTTAAGCAATTAGAAGGAAGAAATATAATGTCTGTGACTAGAATGTATATAGTTAAATTGATGCAAAGGGATAAACAGATTTTATAAATCATTAGAGTAACCAACTTTCCCGAGTCCCTTTCTGTCCATTTTCCTGAGGCAGTGCTATATACAATGCTGTGAAAAAATATTTGCCCCCTCCCTGATTTTCTTTTTGCATATTTCTCACACAATGATTCGGATCATCAAACTAATTTTTATATTACACAAAGATAACCCAAGTAAATCCAAGATGCAGTTTTTAAATTATTATTTAATTTATTAAGGGAAAAAAGCTGTTAAATCCTGCCTGGCCGTGTGTAAAAAAGTAATTGCCTCCTCCCATGCTGAATCATGAATGAACTGAGATTAATCAATCACAGTTATTTGGAAAGCTGAGTTAAATTTCACTTGCCATATCCAGGCCTGGTTACTGCCAGACCTGTTGAATCAAGAAATCACATAAATGGAAGCTGTGACAAAGTGAAGCATGCTAACAGATCACAAAAAGCCACACATGCCACAATCTAAAAAAAATCAAGAACAGATTAGAAACAAGGTAATGTACGTGTAACGGTCTAGGAAGGGTTTCAAAGCAATTTCTAAGGTTTTGGAACTCCAGTGAACCACGGGGAGAGCCATTATCCACAAATCGAGATAGCTTGGAACAGCGGTGAACCTTCCCAGGAGTGGCTGGTCTACAGAAATTACTCCAGGAGCATGACAGCGACTTATCCCGGAGGTCATAAAAGAACCCTTAACAACATTTACAGAACTGCATGCCTCACTTGCCTCAGGTAAGATCAGTGTTCATGATTCGAAAATAAGACAGATTGGGCAAAAATGGCATTCATGGGAGCGTTCCAAGGCCAAAGCCACTGCTGACCAAAAAAGAACACAAAGGCTCATCTCACATTTACCAAAAAACATCTTGATTATCCCCAAGACTTTTAGGCAAATATTCTGTGGACTGATGAGACAAAAATGTAACTTTTTGGAAGGTGTGCATCCCGTTACATCTGGCATAAACCTAATAAAGCATTTCCTAACAAGATCATACCAACAGTCAGACATTGTGATGATAGCGTGATGGTCTGAGGCTGCTTTGCAGCTTCAGGACCTGGACGACTTACCATAATTGATGGAACCATGAATTCTGCGCTCTAATAGAAAATCCTAAAGCATAATGTCGGGCCATCAGTTCATGACCTCATGCTTAAGTGCACTTGGGTTATGCAGCAGGACAATGATCCGAAAGAGAACAGCAAGTCCACCTCCAAATCCTGGAAACAAAGCAAAATCTCGGTTTTGGAGTGGCCTTGTCAAAGCCCGGACTTAAATCCAATTGAGATGCTGTATGATGACCTTACAAAGTCCATTCACGCTGGAAAACCCTCCAATGTGGCTGAAATAAAACAATTCTGCAAAGAAGAGTGGGCCAAAATTGCACCACAGCAACGTGAAAGACGTATTGCCAGTGGCGGCCCAAACACAGGCAGTTAAAAAAAAATTTTTTTTAAAAAAAAAATAAAAAATACAAAAAAAGGTCCTTAAGTGCACTGTGTTCGGACGCCGGACACAGTCCACTATGAGAAGCGCCACGTCTATGCAATCACGAGATTGTAGATGTGGCATTTAATTTGCGGACTCTTGTCCCGCCGAGTAGCTTCTGCCCGGCGCTCGTAGTATTTATTACGATGGCCGGGCGGTTTGATTCACATCCAGGTTAGATGTAATTTTCTGTTTTCTCTCTCCCATTGCACCCGGGAGAGAGAAAACCGGAAGTATGAGGAGCGGACTCCTCCATCGCCTCTGCCAGTGGAAGGAGACACCGCAGGAGAGGACAACACAGCAAGGTAAGTACGAGAATGGAGGGGCGTTTGATGGGACACAGGCTGCATGTAACGGACGCAGGCTGCATGTAACGGACGCAGGCTGCATGTAACGGACGCAGGCTGCATTTGAGGTGACACAGGGTGCATGTAAGGGACGCCGCTGGGGGCACCTGATGTAAGGACAGACTCCGCTGGGGACACCTGATGGCATCTGGTGGCAGGCGATGTGGCTAGTGACACGTTCAGGGCTCCTGATTCTGCATTATGGTGATTTGAACGATTTCATTTTATATTACAATGTAATAATAGAAATAATGTGCTTCAATCATCCTGACAACCATGGTGCCGAGATGGTTGAAGTGCTAACACCAGGTGTTTAGAGTATCTTTATCTGCTAATTGTTAAACTTTCTAAAATGCATATTTCTATTGTTGTGAAGGATCTGGGCATGCTGTCCCTCCATCAGTCTCTCCCTCTCCCTCCATCCCTTGTTCATCTCAGACGCTAACCACACCACCTTGGAGCCAGGGGGGTCAAAAAGGAAGGGTGGGGTCTGGCGCCTACGCCAGCTTCCATTGCTTATTGCCAGTTATTGCAGTTGTTGCTGCCAAGGGTGGCACAACTGGTTGTTAGGTTTAGGGGCAATTACTTTTTCACATAAAGCCAGGCAGGTTTGGATAGCTTTTTTGTCTTAATAAATGAAACCATCATTTAAAAACTGAATTTTGTATTTACTCGGGTTATCTTTGTGTAATAAAAAAAATGATTTAATGATCTGAGTCATTTGTGTGACAAATATGCAAAAAAATAAAAAATCAGAAAGGGGGCAAATACTTTTACACAGCATGGTATATTATAGCATTTCCACCACTGTTCAGCCTTGATAAAGAGGAAAAGTCCTTGAAATGTTTTGCCTGGTACTTTACCCTGACACAACTTGCACCATTACCTCCTGAAGGAGTTACCGAGAGACAGGAGTGGCTGCTAGCCCTGAGACCACTAGAGCAGGTCCTGTCTAAGGAATCTGATTGAAAGCTGAAAAGAAAAACTATCCCCCACCACTGGCCACACCAGTTTGTTCCACAAAGAAATTATTTTTTAGTTTGGTGCATTAACCCCTTCCTACTGCTGCCTCCTGGCCTTTTAAGAGGTTCTAAATGCCGGGAGCATTCCGATAAAGTGACCGCTGTGCTTGGCTGTCCCAGCGGTCTCATGATCCAATGCAAGTATGCATCGGGAGCTTTCTGGTAGCTGCCGGTCTCTATGCTGCGAGCTTGCAGGGCATCACAAAACAATTTTTACATAGGGCCGCATATATGCATACAGCTGGTGGAAAGAGGTTAATAGTAAAAGTAACTTGTAAAAGTAGTGCTATTAAGAACTACCTAAATCTGCTAAATGTGTTGATGAACTTGCCAAAAAGGGCTACAGTTATTTTAGGATTTGGCGCAGGCTATTTTAAAGGGGCATATCACCAGGAAAATGTCGGTAGGGAGTAACTGATTCCCCCCAATAGAACTGGGCACTTTTATTTCAATGACAATTTTTTTCACTTTAACTAACCACATGTATACTCACTAACCATACACACGCTAACACACATACTGTGACCTTCGAGGAGCCCAAGATCATCGGCCAAGCACACTGGCAAATGCAAACAGTCCTTTTTAGAAAAACAAAAACAGACAAACAGAAAAACAGCTAGTCTTTAGTAAAAAAAATATAGTCCATCAATTCCTAGTACAAAAAATAAAGAGCCAGCTCACTGGTGGTCACACTCGTCCCTTACAAGCTGTTTGCCAGCTCCCATCTGCCCCAGGGGTCCAAGAGAAGGTTACCACAGTTCAGCAGCCATGTCTCAGCCATAAACTAGCCCACATTGCTCACTTACATGTGTTCTACTCTATCCCTCACAGACAGGTCCTGACTGTTTCTTCTTCCATTGCTGGACTCTGATGCACCCGGGTTAACCCATTCCAGACCAAAGCCCCTGTTATCAGGGTTTGGAGGTTCTTCTCTCCCAAAACGCTTTAAACTTCTGAAATTATGGGTCTCTAATGAGGACTCACTAATCCAGAGAGAACTGAAAACTGGTCTTCTCCTATCGGACTGCCCTGGAACCCCTCACCCTGCATTGATGAGAAGCCCTGGGTACTCAAGGTCTTCAAACTGTTCTTCTTAGAAGTATCACAACCCAAATAATTGGAGAATAGTGATGAGCTTCGAGTTCGAGTCAAACTCATGTTCGAGTCAAACTCATTATTAGTGCAATGTGCCATATAAAAAAATAAAATAAAATAGATACAATCCATATACATAATAATTGTGAATAAAATAGTGAAAATGTTATAAAAAGTTGGTAGCAAAAAAGTCCTTGCAAAAAAGATCATTTGTGCTGATTATCTTCCAAGTGGGATCATTAGTGAACAGTCCATCACCAACTGGAATACACCCAATGTGCTCCATATGTGGGTTCTGCTTACCCACATATGGAGCACATTGGGTGTATTCTGCTCAAATGTAATAATTTTTCACTATTTTGTATGTGAATTGTATCTATTATTTTATGGCACTTTGCACTTTAAAATTAATATACAGTAGACGTATTGCTTTATAGGAATATGTAAATACTATTGCAAATTATATTGTACCCTATGAGCGCCCCCTCATATATCACTCAATGTTTATCAATAACTTTGCTCAACTGCTGAAACAGATAAAAAGGAACATTGTTTCTTTTGTTTATACATCTACAGATCAAAGGGACGAACTTTGATCTGCAGATGACATGAGTTTAGTCAAGCAAAAAATATATATATTACATTATAATATATTTTATTATTTTTTTTATATTATATATATTTATATTTATTTTTAAATGAAATGTTCCTCTGTTTAACCCCTTATTAACCCTTAATTTACGCTAAACTATTTCCCAACCAGCCGCCATCGTTATACTGTGGCAGGTTGGCTCCCCTGTGCGAATCGCTATAGCTGTACGGCAGTCGCTTTAAGGGCTCTAGGCGGCGCAACATTGGAGCTGATGTGCATGGCCTGCGGCCACGATCGCTCTTCAGAGAGCCAGAACGGGGATCTGTCAATGTAAACAGACAGATCCAATTTCTGTCAGGGAAGTAGAGAGCTCATCTGTCCCTAGTTATCAGGAACAGCGATCTCTCTCTATTCTTAGGCAGTCCACTACCCCCCCCCCCCCCCAGTTAGAAACACCTCACTAGGGAACACTTAATCCCTAGTGTTAACCCCTTCCCTGCCAGTGACATTTATACGGTAATCAGTGGCTATTTTTAGCACAGGTCGCTGTATAAATGTCAATGGTCCCAGAAAAGTGTCCGATCTGTCCGCCGCAACGTGGCTAAAAATTGCTGATCACCGCCATTACTAGTAAAAAATAATAATAAAAATGCCATAAATATATTCCCGATTTTGTAGATGCTATAACATTTGCACAAACCAATCAATATACACTTATTGCAGTTTTTTTTTAACAAAAATATGTAAAATACGTATTGGCCTGATGAAGATTTTTATTTTTTTGGGGTGATATTTATTATAGCAAAAAGTTTTTTTCAAAATTGTCCCTCTTTTTGTTTATAGCGCAAAAAATAAAAACAGCAGAGGTGATCAAATACCACCAAAAGAAAGCTCTATTTGTGGGGAAAAAAGGGCGTCCATTTTGTTTGGCTACACTGTTGCAGGACCACGCAATTGTCAGTTATAGCGACACAGTGTCTTATCGCAAAAAATGGCCTGGTCATTAAGGGGGCAAATCTTCTGGTCCTTAAGTGGTTAATGCCGTATTCTCCTTATCCATTTAATTTTTTTCCTACTGATTTTTTTTGCTCACTTCTATTTTTTAAAACAATAATTAAAACTGTTTTTTGTTTGCTTTGTTCACTAATATTTTACACCTTCAACATATATTTACACATTTCCCATTGAAAAAGCGCACAATTTAAAAAAAAATTATTTTAATCATAAATAATTTTTCAATGCTTTGTACCATTGCTGACAGCTGAAGTGTACACAAAACAGTTGTGGCAGGTATTGATAATTGGTATCAGCGATAAAAAAAAAAAAAAAAAAATAAGTATTGGTATCGTAAAATAAAAAAATGGTACCGGGGCATCCCTAGTTTTTACACATGATTTGTGGTACGGGAGCAGAATTGCTAATTTTCGCCCCAATATACTTTTAAATAGGAAAGCCAGAAAGACATGTAAATGTGCATTTTTCAACAGTTTTTTAGACACTCCTAATGGAATCATAGTCTATGGAACCACTAACACCCAATTTTGTCTCAAAGAAGCAAACTTTGTTTTTTGAGCTTCAATAGGTGACATGTGATACAACGCTTAGGTAAGAACAGGTCCTCGAGAGCAATGGAATTCTTTATCTTGAGTGTTGTCACACATCGGGAATCATGAAAAAATGCTAACTTACCAGCATGTCCATGGAGTGCGGGAGAAAACCCATGCAAACACAAAGAGAACATGCTCCATGCAGACAATATTCCAGTCAGTATTCAAATTAAAGACCCCAGTGCTGCAAGGCAGGAGTGCTTGCCACTATACCAGCGCACTGCCCCTGTACAACAGGTCTATCATATTAGAAAATGGAAGGGTTAGAAATTATCAGTTTTGTGTTGCTGTCTGGATCCTCTAGCAACATTCACCTTCTCTACACAAAATGTGATAAGAAAAACAAAATGTTAGAATTTTCCCTGAGTAAACCTTACAGTGGGGACACTTGTTCCGGTGAGAACTGTCCAAAGGAGATTTCCTCACATTGGAGACATTTCCTCTAAGATCCTGCTGTGCATCTGAGACAGGAAGTGACAGAAAATCTCTTCAATGTAACACAAACAGAAAGAAAAATTCAAAGGGCTGCAAAACATTCCCCGATATATCCAAAATTAAAGAAAAAAATGTTTCCTTTAGATACACTAATGTAGCCAAGGTCAGCTATTATGCTTATAAGTTAGAGACATTTTCTGTGTTGTTAATGTGAGGTTGGCTCCCTCTAGTGTTTGCTGGACTCTATGTGTGAATTATTTTCATCCTGTGTGAGGACGTAGAGCAAAGTATCATGGAACATGTAGTTCAGAATGCTGAAGTGACACTGCCAGCAGGACTGATCTGAACTACAAGGAACAGAATGCTGAGTGCACAGAACAGACGGTTGGGAGAGGATATGAAAAGGGCTGGCGCGACCTAGATCCGTCTCTCTGGACACCATTTTGACTGCCAGCAGGAGGTCTGTGTGACAAGGAGTTTGCTGAAGATTTGTGGCCTACACATTGGGGAGCCGGACAGCTATACCCAGAGGGATCTCTGCGGACGGCATCTCCTCTTCTGTGCAGTGGACCAGCAGGTGTTCCGGGTCATCCAGAGGCACCTGCAATTCAGAATCCAGTGGGCTGCAGCATGCAGTGTTGGCCGCCATTTTCCAGAGCAAAGAGAGAGAGAGAGAGAGAGAGAGAGAGAGAGAGAGAGAGAAGAAAAGAGAGAGAGAAGAGAGAGAAGAGAAGAGAGAGAGCAGAGAAAGGAGAGAGAGAAGAGAGGGAGAGTTTCAGCTGGAGTCTTATCTGCAATGTTATCTAATCCATCCGAGATTTGGAGTGGTGAGCAGGCATAGCCCATGTTATAGTTAAGGACGCTGCTGTTGAACAACACACAGTTTAGCTAGTGGTACTTTTAGTCCCACGGAAGTTAAACTCTCCATTATAACAGACACAGCCTGTAGATGCCTATGCACAGTACACATTACTGATTTCAGTTATTAGTTAAAAAAAAAAAAAAAAAAAAAACACATACTGTGTGTATATATATATACATATATACATACACACACACACACACACACACACACACACACACACATACTGTTCTTCTACAACATTGTACTTTTTATTGGCGGAAGAAGGGTATTTATATACGTGTGTGATTTTAGAAACTATTTTCATTCAATATTTGACATTTATACAGATATTTTGTATTTACTTAAAGTAAAACGAAATGGAAAAACCTTTATTTTTTTATATATTTTAGACAGGGTCGAGAGTAGGGATGAGCCGAATGGACCCCTGTTCGGTTTGCACCAGAACTTCTGAACACCGCAAAAGTTCGGACCAGAAGACAGGGGTTTTAACCCTCCATTACGCTATCCAAAATTAAAAAGAAAGTTTTCTTTAATTACACTTCTCATTTCTCATTTCTCAACCTTTTCAACGCAAAGGGACCTTTGAAAATTTTCCAGTCTCCAGGCTAAAAATTACTAGATCTACAACACATAATAAATTATTTGCACCAGAACTTCTGAACACTGCAAAAGTTTGGACCAGAATAATGAACCCCATTAAAGTCAACGGGACCCAAAACGTAAAAAATCTAAAGTGCTCATTTTGAAGGCTTCTATGCAAATAATTGGGCATAAAATGGTTATAGGGGTCCGGGGCCTGCCCTGGGGGACATGTATCATTATATAAAAAGTTTGCGAAAAATGTCATTTTTAAATGAGCAATGATTTTTTTATTTTTAAAGTGAAAGCCTAGAAATGAAAAATTCATTCCAATATAGTGCTTGGCCTGGGGGTCCCCTAAGTCTGCCTGTAAAGTGGCAGATCTTTACCATGTCTAGAATCTGCTACAGCAAGAATTGCATTCATAAAAAAAAAAAAAAAAAAGACATTTTCCCTGCAAGCTGAATTTATTTTGCAAAGTAACAGCTGGGGAGCCAGTGTGTATGATGAGGCCACAATGTAGTGCACTGGGAACAAGATTAGAGATTTTTTGGATACATTCTGGTGTCACTTTGACTTTGTATAGAAGTAACGGGTGCGTAAATTTGGTCTTTGGGTGTCGTGGTGCCTTTCCACCGTAACCCTGTAGAGGTAATCTTGATGAAAGCACGAATTGGCCTTGCTATAAAAAATTGCAATGATATGCACCTGTCAAACAGGTGCAGAAAAATTACTCTTTGGGTGGTAGGGGGCACCTTCCCACCGTATCCCTATAGAGGTGCTCTTGATGAAGGCAAACAAATTGCAATGATATGCACCTGTCAAAAGGGTGCAGAAAAATTGGTCTTTGGGTCTTAATTGTGCCAACGAAACCTATACCAAAAACATTCTTTCAGATGAAATGATTGAACACCCTCGAAGTCCTGCAGAGATTCCACATCCCAAAAAGATTTAATCAGTGACATCTGCATCAGGGCCTTCATAGCTGGTAATCCAGGACTGATTCATTTTTATAAAAAAGTCAATCGGTCCACAGTGTCTGTGGACAGACACGTTCTATGATCAGTAACAAAACCTCCTGCAGCACTGAATGCCCGTTCTGAAAGCACACTGGATGCAGGGCAGCCCAACAACTCAATAGCATACTGGGCAAGTTCTGGCCAGTGGTCTATACTCATGACTCAGTAAGTCATGAGAGCCAATGGGATCACTAGTTCCAGTGACCTGGAGGACCCCAAGGGATTCCCTTAACTTGCAGAGATTTCTTCCCACTTCCTGTTTTGGCTGTGGGACCAGAAGTAAAGGTAAATCTCCCCAATGGGACAAAGATGGCAAAAAAAAACTGACAGGGGTTTTAACCCTCCATTACGCTATCCAAAATGAAAAAGAAAGTTGTCTTTAATTACACTTCAATCAAAATTTCTCAACATTTTCAACGCAAAGGGACCTTTGAAAATGTTTCCAGTCTCCAGGCTAAAAATTATTAGATCTACAACCCATAATAAATTAGTGTGATGGTCAGTGGGAAGAATTACCCCCTTATAGATACCTAAAAAGATCAATGATGATGTAAATGATGTCTCTAAAAATAATTGTGAAAAACAAGAGTATCTCCACTACATATGATATACAGTATGTCCTAACAAAGGAGGAGACCATTGTGATATACATGTATACTGTATTAGGCTTGAAGTGATTGGGAGGTTTGCAGCAAATTATGTATATGCTTGTATATTCACAAACATGTCTCTAAAAATCTGGCGAATGGCAGAAGAAGATAAGTATATCCTAGATTGCAAGCTTCAATGAACCGTGCCCTCCAATTGCTCCTGTATTGTATTGTAACTGTACTGTCTGCCCTCATGTTGTAAAGCGCTGAGCAAACTGTTGGCGCTATATAAATCCTGTATAATAATATAATAATAATACTTTACTACATGTAATGGGGTGGATTTACTAAAGGTACATAGACGGAACACTTTACAGGTGCAGTTGCTCCAGAGCTTAGTAAACGAGGGGAAGCTCTGCTGACTTCCATCATCCAATTATATGCAAACAAAAATTAATTTTTTTTCCCTTGCATGTGATTGGGTATTCTTTGTAAAGTGAAGCTTTAGCTCGTGTACTAAGCTCTGGAGGAACTTTCAAATTGCACAGTGTTTTAAGGAAATTGCATGTGGAGTGGAATAAATGTCTATAGTCGATTCCGTGATAAAATGACTCAGGTTATCATCTTGATAAATATGTTGAAGAGGATTAGGAGGGCAGACATCATCAGCGGGGTACACAAAGTTCACGCTGTAGTTATAACGTGTGAGATAGGGGTGTGTAGGGTTACCCCGGAGTAAGAAAGGGGACATAGCTAATTGAATCATTCAGGCCCATTGGTTTAGTAGCCCGAAGGGAGTAAATCCACCAGGTCTCAGTTTGTAAAATTCTTTTTTTTTTGTAATACCATACATGAGGAATATACAAATGTCTGTGTATGCATCATGTAAAATGTTTTAATACCTGTACCTATGCATTATGGCAATGTGATGTTTCATTATTGTCTTTTTCATTTATTCACGACTCCATTTTTTTATTTTTTGCGATACAAGCGAAAAAAAAGAGCGGAAATTTGGAAAAAAAAAACAAAAAAACAATATTTTCTTCTTTCTATTTTAAAAGAAATCCAATAAAATCAAAAGTAGAACAATTTAATGGTTCAACATAGCAAACACCCAATAAGGAAGGCACCACATCCCTGAGAATTTAAGCATAAATCAAGAACTAGGGAGGGAGAAAGGGATATTGACGGTGCAGGCATTAGCCGAATCATAACAGACGTTATTAGACTGATTACAAAATTATATCACAAATATTTATTTGGTTCAAAGTTAAAATTAATTTACAGTTGCATTAATGAAGTATAAAAACATACGGTGGTCAATACAATATAGTGATTGTTCTGGTTAAACACACATTATCCCAACATGTTTCGCAGAGATATTTGCTTCTTCAGGGGATGTGTGGATATTTCAAAAAATCTAAATCAAAATACAAAATAACATAATAACAAAATATCATCATAAATATGATAAAGATACATGTGCAGACTTGAGAGAGAAAAAAAAAAAGTATATTCTGAACCCACCATCAACCACTATATAGATTATATCATAGGGAATTTGACCACCTCAGACACCCATAGCCATTTTGGATCGCAGGGGGCAAAAAAAGAAAACAGCCAAGAACTATTAAATGATAAGGAATTAATGTAGTCTTTTAGAAAACTGGGTAAGTATTAATAAATAAGTAAAATAAAAGGTTGCTAAAATAGGGCAACCTAAGGGGAGTAAAAACTCTCCCAAATGAAATAATGAAATGCTTAAAATGCAAAAATACTACTGAATACTTACATCGATCGAAAAAGTTGTTAGAATATTAATGATCGCTTATATTTTGAAAAAGCTCATATACCAAGACACCAACTAGACAGAGACTGGGAAGAGAAAAATTCAAAAGGAAAAGGCAAACATTACTTTTAAATAAATGAATTGAAGAAAAGAAAAACCTAAACCAAGAGAGTGTGTATATAAGTGAATGGGAAGAGAATAAATGGTTGAAGCCCATCAGGAATTAGAATGTAAAGACTGACACAGAAAGAGAGAATAGAAAACAGGGAGAGCCCGTAGTGGATTTCACAAAACCTAAAGTATGTGTTCAAAGGTAAGACTGATAAAAAATAAATAAATAAATAATGTAGACAAGAAAATGATGCGGACAGAAGAGCGCTAGTGCGCATGCTTGCCGCCGGGAAGAGGCTGATAAGCTTACAAGCCCCATAGTGCCTCACTCTGGAAGGCGAACAGAAGGGGCAGTCACAGGCAACGTCACAGCCATAGACGGACACCGAGGAACAAGGGGAATAAAGATGGAAAGAAAGGAGGGGAGGGACGGCCCAAAATGGCCGGCCCCTCCCATCCATCCCGAGGGGAGGATCACAGCGATAAAGAGGGGCAGCGGCACTAAAAAGGTGCCTATGCCCCCGGGCGTCCGTGCGAACAACAATGGCAGGGAAATTGACAAGGTGGACAGCCAAGGGGGGCCCCAGAAATACAAAAAACACTGTAGCAAAAACACCCAAAAATGGCAACAAATCCCACCGAATAAAGAGAAGTCGCAAAATTAAAAAGTACTCTCAAAACTGCACATTACAATATTACATATAATATTTGATAAACATACACATGGAAAAAATATATGAAGGATAATTACTAAAAATTAGGAACAAATATAAAAAAATATGAAATAATATAAAAAAAAAAGGCATGGGGGAGAACTAAGATGGTCAATAAAGCTGGAGGACTGGGGGTGAATATGGAAATCACAAAAAAGGTTTAAAGCTTAGGCAGAATGTTGTCTACACTGCCCCCTCTAAGATCCAGAGGGATATGTTCCAAAGCAGAAAAAGTAATACATTTTAGATTGAAAGAATGAAAAAGGCCAACATGGCGACTGATGGCAGTTTCCATTTTCTTTTTTACAATAGGTTTGATATGATCTCTAATCCTAATACAAAATTGTCGATTTGTTTTACCTGTTTATGATGATATTTTCTTATTGTGTTATTTTGTATTTTTATTTCGATTTTTTGAAATATCCACACATCCCCTGAAGAAGCAAATATCTCTGTGAAACATGTTGGGATAATGTGTGTTTAACGAGAACAATCACTATATTGTATTGACCACTGTATGTTTTTATACTTCATTAATGCAACTGTTAATGAATTTTAACTTTGAACCAAATAAATATTTGGGATATAATTTTGTAATCAGTCTAATAACGTCTGTTATGATTCAGCTGACGCCTGCACCGTCAAAATCCCTTTCTCCCTCCCTAGTTCTTGATTTATGCTCCAATGAAATCAAATTTTGTCATAAATTTAAGCCAAAATGTATTCTGCTATATGTTTTTGGTAAAAATTATGTTAAGTGTATAATAATTGGTTTGTATGATCACGGACATATGTACGCAAATGATCATTTACAGATGTGTGTAGGTGATCATGGACATATGTGTGCAGATAATCATTGGGACATGTGATTTTAGTGGGACATATGTGGGGGGCAGGTGTTTTTATTATTTGGGGACGTGCATTTTGGGGACATTGTGTGGGGATATTTCTTTTTGGGACATGTGTTTTGGAGACATTGTGGGGACACTAGGTTGGTGATCAGCGAGTAAAAAGCTGTAAAAAACAGCTCATACTCACCGATCACCAGCCGGCTGCAGCGATCCGCTCTCCTCTCCTCAGCAACAACTTCCGTGTGAGGAGAGGATAGCTAATTGCCTAGCAACCGGCTGTTTGTTTACATCACATGACGGCTGTGATTGTACACAGCTGTCATGTGATCAGGAGGGACAATCGCAGAGCCCTCCTGTCGATCGGAGATGCGCCCTGTGTCTGGGTGACACGAGCGCATCTGGATCGCACGGCTGTGCGTGATCCCACTCCTTCTGAAGGTCGTTCCTAAACATCCACTCAGAAGGAGAGGGCACCCACCCAGCCGTATATGTACATTGGCCTGGTGGGAAGTAATTAAAGACCCAGACCCTCTCCTATTTCTCTTCTATCAAATTGCACAGTCTATTTGCTTTAAAGTAGAATTATAGGCAAAACCTTTTTTCCCCCATTTTGGAGTAAAGGAGCATTATAACCCCTGTCATTTATTTTTTGCCATCTGTGTCTCCATTGGAAGATTTCCCCTCTATTACTTTTCTGGGGACACCTTAAAATGTGTGATTTTCTTTTAACTTCACTTTCAATGAGAATGGTAAACAGGACAAATAGACAATAAAGAAACACAGACAATAAAACCTGACAGGCGGTGTTCTAATCCCTCTCCACTCCAAGCAAAACTAAAAAAAAAAAGTTTCTATGCATTTGCTGTTGAGAGAACTGATCCAAAAAGGCAGAGTACTCAAAAATGGCTATTATATTTTTATATTCTTTAAATACCACATGCCTGGACCATTACTTAAATACCACATGCATTTATTTATTTCCTTCTGTGAATTGAGTTTAAATGCCATTTCATGCGGTATTTACCAAGCATTTTCAAGAAAATTGACAGTTTCGGGATCACATGCAATAATTAGGGAAAATGTGTCTGGACACTTAAATACCGCATGCAATCTGCTTAAGTGAACGGAACCCACTGTCCCAAAACAAGTATGGAGACTGGGAGAGACTGTTGACTGTATGATTGCTCAGCTGCAGTGATATGAAGGTATTAAAACTCAAGGCAACCAATTAACCAATCTTAAGCCCCGGACCAATTGTCAGCCTAAGGTCTTTTTACAATTTTGCACTGCACTGCTTTAACTGGTAATTGCTCGGTCATGCAATGTTGTACCCAAACTATATTTGCGTCCTTTTCTTCCCACAAATAGACCTTTTTTTTGATAGTATTTGATTGCCTCTGCGATTTTTATTTTTTACGATATAAAAGGAAAAAGACTGAAAATTTTGAAAAAAAAAAAAAGATATTTTCTACTTTTTGTTATAAGAAAAATTGAATAAACTAAATTTTAGTCATACATTTAGGCCAAAATATATTCAGCCACATGTCTATAGTAAAAAAAAATGTCAATAAGCGTATATTTATTGGTTTGCGAAAAAGTTATAGCGTCTACAAACTAGAGTACATTTTCTGGAATTTACACAGCTTTTAATTTATGACTGCCCATCTCATTTCTTGAGGTACTAAAATGGCAGGGCAGTACAACCCCCCCCCCCCCAAATGACCCCATTTTGGAAAGTAGACACCCCAAGGAAATTGCTGAGGGGCATGTTGAATATTTTTTTTTGTCCCAAGTGATTGAATAATGACACAAAAAAAAAAAAAAAGTTTACAAAAAGTTGTCACTAAATGATATATTGCTCACACAAGCCATAGTTATATGTGGAATTGCACCCCAAAATATATTCTGCTGCTTCTCCCGAGTATGGGGATACCACATATGTGGGACTTTTTGGGATCCTAGCCGCGTACGGCACCCCGAAAACAAATAACTGCCTTCAGGATTTCTAAGCCCTTGTACACACGGTCGGAGATTCCGACAACCAAATCCGTCGGATTTTGTCCGACAGATCTTGTCCGAAACTGTTGCATACACACGGTCGGACAAAGTTGTCGGAAAATTCGAACGTTCAGAACGTGGTGACGCAATTTTGTTACGATGGGACTACGTTCAGGCTAGTAGCCAATAGCTTTGATGTAGGAATTTGATCTGAGCATGCGTGGCACTTGGTCCGATCGGATCATTTGTGTGCCTATGTGTACCTACGTGTCAGTGTAGTGATTGGTGCACTAACTATGTCCTCTCCTTGCAGTCCGGTCAAAAAGACCGCCCCGAGGAGAGTGACATCACTTCCTCCCTGCCTTTGTTTACACTACACAGGCAGGGGAAGCTTCTCATTCACCAGGAGCGATCGCGAGGGGATGGCCAGAAACCAATGGCCATCCGCTCATCCTGGATCACTCCTGAAGCAAAACGGACCGCCGCAGCCAGCGGGAGGAGGTCCGATCGAACAAAAAGTCTCGGGTCCCGATTGTGCACCAGTGCACAAACAAGGTCCATAAAGACATGGATGAGTCCTGACCTCAAACCAATAGAACACTTTTGTGATGAATTTCGAGTGGAGACTGCGAACCAGGTCTTCTCATCCAACATCAGTGCCTGACCTCACAAATGCACTTCTGAAAGAATGGTCAAACATTTCTATAGAAACACTCTTAAACCTTGTGGACAGCCTTCCCAGAAGAGTTGAAGCTGTTATAGCTGCAAAGGGAGGGCCAACTCAATATTGAACCCTACGGACTAAGACTGTGATACCATTAAAATTCATGTTCGTATATGCAGGAGGAGTCACAATACTTTTGGTATTATAGTGTATGCGCTCCCACGGAAAAAAAAGCCCACTTCCGTGAGGCTAGGGAAGTGTGTGTGGTCGGTGGGAAGGGATTAAATTGGAACTTAACTCTCTCAATCAGCATCCTTATGCTGCTGGCATTAGTAAGAAATGTAAAATCATTTTAAACTTACCTCCTGGTTAACAGGCCTAGGCAAATTATGTCATGCATTCCAGCAGTTTTCAGGAGGGGTTTTCTCAGCCAAGCACACCCACCCGCATGCATACCTGTGCTAAGGGCAGATGGATTCCGTGAAGCAAATGCTGCATGAATCATCTGCCCTTGCTAGGGTGTGTTTTTCAAAGTGATTTCTTACCTAAATAGACCATGGAGTTATGGATGGATGGATGGATGGATGGGTGGGTTTGCTCCAAATATCAAAATTGAATTAAGTAGCATTTTAGGTTTGTGATGCTCAGATGCAGTTTAGTTTGGCGTTAAGGAGTGACATAATGCACAGCACTGTGATTGCAGTACCATACTTCAAAAATATGAATCTGGCCTACACAGTTCTCCTCATGTCCTTTGTGTATGTGCTGACAATCAGCATGATATATTATAGGAATAAGGGCAGGGCACACACTTTTCAGGTGTGTCATTTGTTTCTTAACCATTTCAAGCAGGGGGAAGAAAAAAATTACTTATTTATTAAATCATATATTATATATATATATATATATTTTTTTTTTTTTAATGATTCTGATTTGTAAGCAGTGTCCTGTTCTACCATTCACCTAGAGTTCCCCTTAATTTCTATGAAAGGTGGTGTAATTTCTTTGGCCTTCAGCCACTGAACTGCATTTCTGCGATATGTACACATCTATGAAGTATGCTGCTTTCTCCAAAGTAAATATTTAAGAAGATTAAATATTTTGGCTGTGCACCAGGGAACAGAACACCTGTTAACAAATAACAGATTCCAGGTGTTCAGAATAAACAGAGGTTTGGACAGCTTATGCAATACCACTTGTGGCCAGCAGAGGTGGTGTGCTATAAAGCATTATCACTCTTCTTCACTAAATATTTTTTTCATGCAGACTTAGCCAAAGAAAGCCATGAGGTTCAGTTCACTAAAGCATAGCCAACATAGAGAGTTTGCACTATCATGAACAATTTATCTTTCCAAAAATAGTGATTTCGGTTCTCTGAGGATTTAAAAGAGATATGAAAAAAATACATATATGAACGGCATTTGTTTGCTCTGTGTACTGTGTATCAAACAACTGCCATTAAAATATACTTAAAGCGGAAGTCCGCCGGGAGTTCCGCGTTTGTTTTTTTAAAAGCCAGCAGCTACAAATACTGCAGCTGCTGACTTTTAAAATAGTGACACTTACCCGCCCAGCGCGCCCGCGATGTCGGCACCCGAAGCCGATCTCTCGATCGTCTCTCGGGTGCTGCCACCGCCATCTTGGGTATGGGAATCAGGAAGTGGAGCCTTTCGGCTTCATTTCCCGGTTCCCTACTGCGCATACACGAGTCGCGCTGCGCAATAAGGATGGTTCCAGCTGTCTCTGGGATCCGTGTGTTTCCCAGCAGGCAGCGGGGACTTTCGGAAAGGGGCGTAGATTCTGCAGAAAGGGGCATACCTTCTGCAGAATCTACGCCGGAAGAGGGTGCAGATACCTGTACTGTAAGGTGCCAATTGTGGCGCCGGAGGGGGGGAGGATTCCAATGAGCGGAAGGTCCACTTTAGGGTGGACCTCCGCTTTAAGCTGGCCATACATGTAATGATTTCTCTATAGACTCCCCCATCTAAACAGTGTGGACTTATCTTCCTCTGCCAGCTATCATAATCTGAAGGCCAGCATTCACAGCTGTCTGAATACCCAAACACTGATTTGCAGCTTACTGGGTGCAGTCATTGTTGTAATGGTGATGCATTGAGCCTATGAAAAGCTGAAGGCAACATCCGTGTTGTTCAGGAATCATAGGTCGGCCATGACAGTTTTGTAGAAAAGTTACATACTGCAGCAGCAAATATTTTTATTATTATTATAAAGGATTTATATAGCGCCGACAGTTTACATAGCAGGTAAACTGGAGGGTAAACAGTACAACTACAATACACTTTAAAACAGTAGGAATCAAAGAGCCCTGCTCGTTAGAGCTTACAATCTAAGAGGGAAGGTCAAGAGATACAAGAGGTAATAAATGTGGAGGATGTGCTGATGGAGAAAATAAATGGACAGTGGTTAGGTGGGGGCCAGATAGGCTTCTCTGAAGAGATGTGTGTTTTCAGGGATTGTCTGAACGTAGACAGGGTAGGAGATAGTCAGACAGATTGGGGTATAGCATTCCAGAGGATGGGAGAGGCGCAGGAGAAGTCCTGGAGGCGGGGATGGGATGGGGTAACAAAGGCGATAGAAAGGTGGAGGTCTTGGGAGGAACAAAGAACAATCTGGTTCGTATTTTGCGACAAGGTTAGTTATGTAGCTGGGGGCCAAGTTATGGATGGCTTTGTAAGTTATGGTTAGTATTTTGAATTTTATCTTTGGTTGAGTGGCAGCAAATGGACAGATTAGCAAAGAGGGGTAGCAGACGCCGAGCGATTTGTAAGGTGGATGAGCCTGGCAGCAGTGATCATGATGGACTGAAGGGGGGAATAGCCTATTTAAAGGTAAGCCAATGAGGAGGTAGATGCAGTAGTCAAGACGAGAGATGACCAGGGAGTGGATTAGAAGCTTTGTGGTGTCATTGGTTAGGAAGGAGCACATCTCCATACTTAGGGATGTACCTCCATAGCTTTTTTATTTAGCTCACATTTCAAAATAGCCTGCTATCTCAAAATAGGGACAGCAGATATCAGGTCTTTGCAGAGCCGTAAACAGCTAATTAAGTTCTGATAGGATGTCTGTTAATTTCTGCTGACCATAAAAAAATTAAAAAAACAAAAATAAAAAAAATAAATAAAAAAATTGACAGATTACCACCTCCCTCTGACCGATCGTAAGACTATAAACAAAATCCTTCTGTCACCCATGGTTTGTGGGGCATTTACAGCACTAGGAACACATAGCATGCCATATAATGCCTACCTAGGGAGCAGTCAGGTGTGGGGGCGACCTCTCGTAGAACTCTGTCCAAATCACAAATTAACAAAATCCACACACAATTTATAAAATTAAACAGGACCAAGACACATTAATATTAAGTATATATTTGAATGGAGAATATCATCCGGAACAAATTGAGGTCATACATGACTAAGTTAGCACATACAGAGGGTGAGGTAGCAGTCAGATACCTCCTGGGTGACAGGCCCATCTGATATACACTGTTTCACTAGACATAAAATTGAATGCTGAACAATAATCTACCAGTTTCTAGAATGCAACCTGCACATATTGGAAGATATTAATATTAGCATAAAACTGTGTTTAAGGGAGGGCCATGATACAGTCATAAACACGATGGTCACTCCTCAGGTCAGTGTGACAGTTCTTATGTACCATCAACCAAGTGTAGCAGGGCAGTACCCTGCCAGGGTCCAGGTCTAAAGAACATCCAGTTCACTAATGGGTCAGCTGAGTTCTGGTCCTTACATAATGATCAGACGAAGGTTCTGGGCTCAGAAAAGGACAGCTCCACCTGGCAGACAGGAAGTCTAGCCGCTCAGCAGTCGGCCAATTGCCATCTCCTATTTCTCCACAGTTACTCAGCTGTTGATGATATCCTGCTCATCAGTCCTGAGGTTCTCTGCCTTTGTCTTGGTCAACATCACAGAAACGATCTCCTGTGATCCTGTTCAAGACTTGCTTTGCTGACTTCCCTTCTGGCTCCAGATCCTGCTGGCCTGTTCCACTACATTGATCCCTGGTTTCTGGCTTGGCTGACTATCCGTTCCGGTTACTGAACTTTGGCTATGTTTTGACTAGGTTTGTTCTTTTTACTTTCATTATTAAACAAGTGTGATTTAACTGTACTTCTGTCTCGGCCTGATTTCATGGTTTCTGACAGCACGTCTGTAGCAGGCAGATGTGGCCCGCAATCGAACAGTACAAAGCTGACAGTGAGTACGCCAGGAGACTGAAGTGTGTTTATACAGTGATGATGGAACCTCCTGCAAGGGAAGAATACTGTTAGTTTGAACTGTCTCCATTTCTTTGTAACACCCTTTTCCTGTAAATATTTTATTTGCACCATTGTAAACTTTCCATTATTAAACCCGATTTTGAAAAGTGTTACCATTGTCTCTAATGCTTTTAATGCAAACTAAAAAGATTCCCTGTCTCTTGAAGAGTGTTACTGTATGCTGTAAATTAGGGCTGTCCCGATACCGAGCATTACTCATACTTTTACTTGGGCAAATGCTCCAATGCATAGTCCGATACCTGGACGACAGTCAGGTGTGATCGGTGCGGCACTGGGGAGGATCTGCCATCATCGATCTCCCTGTATAGATTTCAATAAAGCAGCTGACAGCCGCTTCTCCTCCTCTCCCTCCGGCGGCTTACAGCTGCTTTATTGAAATGTATATGGGAGATCAGTGTAACTCCTCCCCAGCACCGCACCAGTCCCCTGCGTCAGTCCTCCTGATTCTTCGGTATATGAATGGAGAGCAGCTGAGGCTGCAGAGAAAGGGACTAGGGAATCTCTTTCCTAAGTCCCTTTCCCTTTCTCAAAAGGGAGATGTCAGGGGTCTGTTAAGACCTCTGATATCTCATCAAAGCCACCTCCCAGCAGGGCTATTAAAAAAAAAAGAAAAAGAAAATAAAAAGAATTGTAATAATTATTAAAAAGGTTTAAAAAAAAGAAAGCACTGTAAAATAAATAAATTGTAATAAATAATAATAATAAAAAAAAATACCGACAGTCATCAGTGCTGCATATTAGTGCCACTGTCACATGACATAAAAAAAAAATAAGTATCAGTAATCGGTATCGGTGAGTAAAAAAAAAAAAAAAAAAAAAAAAAAAAAGTATCAGTACTTGGTACACAGTCTAAAAAAGTGGTATTGGGACAAGTCTACTGTAAATCCTCTGAACATACCAGTCTGTGTTGACAGTGCATGTTAAAGACATTTATTCTTAAATCATAGCTGGTATTGCTAATCCTGTGGAAGTTCTGATTCTTCAATAAAAGTTGGTAGTGGCAGTTAAATGGCTTGCTTGATTAACTTAACCCAGTTACAATCGCTTTCAGGCTGCTGGCACCTACACTGTGGTCCCACGAGATGGAAAATGTTTGTGCAGTAGTCTGATAACCGTGTTTCGTCATAATTGTTACCGACCTTTTTTCACCCAGCGCCTTTCAATCATAGTCTGGGAAGCCTGGTAGTGTTAAAGTAGGGCCACCCATGGCTAAACTTTTAGCCAATTCCTGTGAAATTTGAGCCATGTATTATCAGCTTTATGTTTACATTTTCTCATCCTTTGCGGCATCTCAGTGAAGCTGATCTCCTGCAGCTTCTTTCCTAACCTACATGCAGTCTACATGCATGTACTACAGTGAAAGCTGCATACCATTTCTAAGGGAGGGTTTCCAGATGGTGACAACAGTGGAGCATGCTATGGTCTCTGTCAGAAGCCTGTGTGACAGGGTGACAAAGCAGTAGCACAAGTCGGAGATGGGCACAGAGCGTGGTCTCCCTATAACAGGAAGTGTCTGAACGAGGACCTTCATGGCAGGATCTCTACGTGATACTTTAATGAAAGCTGCTGATTTAGAACTGTTGGAAATTACTTTGGAAATGGCATTAAAGTGGTTGTAAACCTCAGAAAAGAAAAACGCAAAAAGTATATCCTTCTATAGTATGTACTTGCCTCAAGCCAAAGCAGTGTGATTTCTGTCTTCTGACTTCAACCTTTGCATGAGTCACTTATACCAGTCTATGCCTACACAAAGCACTCCAAGATGATGATCCCCCTTTCCAGAACACAGCGGGTGATTGACAGTCTAATTTCACTAAGATTATCACCATGGGCGTCCGCAAGGTAGGGGCAAGGGGGGTCTAGTACCCCCCTTGGAATCAGGGATCGGATCTTAAATTCAGCACAGTTGCGCTGCTATCGGGGTGCGGGCAGCCTGCACCCGGTTGCCACCCGCCAGTGGGGAGGCTAGGAGAGGAGAGCATCATGGGATATGTAGTCCCAAAGATTGGTGGCCTCATTTTCCACAGGGAGGAGGCTACAGCTCAATCAAGAGAGAGATTGAGACACTGCAGCCTGGAAAAAGCTGAGGGAGAGAGCTCTACAGGAAAAAGAATGAGTGTGCTGGGCGGAAGCCAGAGAGAGAGCCACGCTGCCCAGCACCACCAGAGAGAGAGCCACACTGCCCAGCACCACCAGAGAGAGCCACACTGCCCAGCACTACCAGAGAGAGAAATACTGAACCACTACCAGGGTACAGACTTGCTACACTACTGACCAGAGTCGGCCCTGAGGAACCCAGAGTGAGCGATCGTCCAGCCAGAGGGATCACTGCTGTAGTTTCGCTGGGTCTGGTAAGAGGGCCTGTTGGCCATTATCCATTACTTATCCTAAGGACTGTACTACGTCTGTAGTCTCTGACCATGATAATATGATAATGACATTGTCGAAAAAGGGGCGGTGCATGGGTGACCCTAAAATGATGCCCCCCCCTGAAAAAAAAATTGCGGACGCCCATGATTATCACCCTGGCTATAAAAATATAGATAGATAGTGGGCAGCTATTACATTATAACTCTAGCCAAAATTCTTTCTAGCTTTGAATGTTGAGTGGTAGGGTTATAACCTCTGTCAGGTTTTATTTCGGTCTGTATACTCATTGAGAAGATGTAAGCTCACTATGTCTTGGAGACCATCGTCATCAGAAGAAATAGTAATAGGCTATTTAAAAATTACAAGAGTAGAGAGTAAACTCTGCAATATGGACACTTGTACTGGATCTAAATGTCAGAGGAGGGATTTCCTTTAATTTTGGGTGGATTTCCTGTCAATTCCTGGTGTGTCTATAGGAACAGATAGTGCAAGCAAATCTAGTTAATGGGGACAAAGAAAAAAAAATCTGCCAGAGGCATGGGTGTCCGCAGAACTTTTTTCAGGGAGGGGCATCAATTTAAGGTCACCCATGCTCTGACCATTTCGACAACTTCATTATCACATTATCACTGTCAAAGACTGTAGACGTATTAAAGGTGATGGTCAGAGACTGCGGACATGGCCCAATAGACTGCGGACATGGCCCAAGAGACTGTCAGAGATGGCATACATGGCCCAAGAGACTGTCAGAGATGGCATACATGGGCCAAGAGACTGTCAGTGACTGCATATATGGCTCAAGAGACTGTAAGAGACTGCGGACATGGCACAAGAGATGACCAGAGACTGCATACATAGCCCAAGAGACTGTCAAACTGCATACAGTGGTGTGAAAAAGTGTTTGCCCCCTTCCTCATTTCCTGTTACTTTGCATGTTTGTCACACTTAAGTGTTTCGGAACATCAAACCAATTTAAACAATAGTCAAGGACAACACAAGTAAACACAAAATGCAATTTGTAAATGAAGGTGTTTATTATTAAAGGTGAAAAAAAATCCAAACCATCATGGCCCTGTGTGAAAAAGTGATTGCCCCCCTTGTTAAAACATACTATAACTGTGGTTGTCCACACCTGAGTTCAATTTCTATAGCCACACCCAGGCCTGATTATTGCCACACCTGTTCACAATCAAGGCATCACTTAAATAGGAGCTGCTTGACACAGTAAGGTCCACCAGAAGATCCTTAACCACTTAAGGACCAGGCCTCTTTTTCGGACTTGGTGTTTCCATGTTTAAAACTGTTTTTTTTGCTAGAAAATTACTTAGAACCCCCAAACATTTTATATTGTTTTTTTTCTAACACCCTAGAGAATAAAATGGCGGTCATTGAAATACTTTTTTTCACACCGTATTTGCGCAGCGGTCTTAGAAGCGCACTTTTTTTTGGAAAAAATTCACTTTTTTGAATAAAAAAATAAAACAACAGTAAAATTAGCCCAATTTTTTTTTATACTGTGAAAGATAATGGTATGCCGAGTAAATTGATACCCAACATGTCACGCTTCAAAATTGCGCCCGCTCGTGGAATGGCGTCAAACTTTTAGCCTCAAAAATCTCCATAAGCGACATTTAAAAAATTCTACAGGTTGCATTTTTTGCGTTACAGAGGAGGTCTAGGGCTAGAATTATTGCTCTCGCTCTACCGATCGCGGCGATACCTCACATATGTGGTTTGACCACCGTTTTCATATGCGGGCGCTACTCACGTATGCGCTCGCTTCTGTGCGCAAGCTCGTCGTAACGGGGTGTTTTTAAAAAAAAAAAAAATTTCTTATTTATTTTAATTTATTTTATTTATTTTTACACTTTTAAAAAAAAAAAAAATAAAAGGGATCACTTTTATTCCTATTACAAGGAATGTAAACATCCCTTGTAATAGAAAAAAGCATGACAGGTCCTCTTAAATATGAGATCTGGGGGTCAAAAGGTCCTCAGATCTCATATTTGGGCTAAAATGCAACAAAAAAAAAAGAAAATCTGACATTTAAAAAAATATATACCTTTAAGAGGTATGGGCGGAAGTGACGTTTTGACGTCGCTTCCGCCCTCCTATGGTATAGAGACGAGTGGGGGCCATCTTAGCCTCACTTGTCTCTTTGCCCAGCAGACGGAAGGACCCGATCGCCTCCGCCGCTACCGACGGCTCCGGTAAGCGGCGGAAGGTGCGGGAGGGCGGCGGGAGGGGGGGTGGCACCTCTCCCGCCGCCGATAGCGGTGATCTCGCGGCGAATCCGCCGCGGAGACCACCGTTATCGTACAGCCGACCGCCGCCTGAAGAGATGGATATCTCGGTTGTGGCAGCAGCTGCTGCCGTTACCGAGATATCCCTCTTCAAAAATAGGACGTACATCGTCGTGCGGCGGTCGGCAAGTGGTTAAAAGCTACACATCATGCCGAGACCCAAAGAAATTCAGGAACAATTGAGAAAGAAAGTAATTGAGATCTATCAGTCTGGAAAGGGTTATAAAGCCCTTTCCAAAGCTTTGGGAATCCAGCGAACCACAGTGAGAGCCATTATCCACAAATGGCGAAGACATGGAACAGTGGTGAACCTTCCCAGGAGTGGCCGGCCGCCCAAAATTACCCCAAGAGCGCAGCGACGACTCATCCAAGAGGTCACAAAAGACCCCACAACAACGTCCAAGGAACTGCAGGCCTCACTTGCCTCAGTTAAGGTCAGCGTTCATGCCTCCACCATCAGGAAAAGACTGGGCAAAAATGGCCTGCATGGCAGAGTTCCAAGGAGAAAACCACTGCTGAGCAAAAAGAACATCAAAGCTCGTCTCAATTTCTCCACAACACATCTTGATGATCCCCAAGACTTTTGGGACAACATTCTGTGGACCGATGAGACAAAAGTGGAACTCTTTGGAAGGTGTGTGTCCAAGTATATCTGGCGTAGAAGGAACACTGCATTTCATAAAAAGAACATTATACCAACAGTAAAATATGGTGGTGGTAGTGTGATGGTCTGGGGCTGTTTTGCTGCTTCAGGACCTGGAAGACTTGCCGTGATAAAAGGAACTATGAATTCTGCTGTCTACCAAGAGATCCTGAAGGAGAATGTCCGACCATCTGTTCGTGTACTCAAGCTGAAACGAACTTGGGTTCTGCAGCAGGACAATAATCCTAAACACACCAGCAAGTCCACCACCGAATGGCTGAAGAAAAACAAAATGAAGACTTTGGAGTGGCCTAGCCAAAGTCCTGACCTGAATCCTATTGAGATGTTGTGGTATGACCTTAAAAAGGCCGTTCATGCTCGAAAACCCTCTAATGTAACTGAATTAGGACAATTCTGCAAAGATGAGTGGGCCAAAATTCCTCCAGGACGCTGTAAAAGCCTCATTGCACGTTATCGCAAACGCTTGGTTGCAGTTGTTGCTGCGAAGGGTGGCCCAACCAGTTATTAGGTTTAGGGGGCAATCACTTTTTCACACAGGGCCATGATGGTTTGGATTTTTTTTCACCTTTAATAATAAACACCTTCATTTACAAATTGCATTTTGTGTTTACTTGTGTTGTCCTTGACTATTGTTTAAATTGGTTTGATGTTTCGAAACACTTAAGTGAGACAAACATGCAAAGGAACAGGAAATGAGGAAGGGGGCAAACACTTTTTCACACCACTGTACATGGCTCAAAAGACTGCTGACATGGCACAAGAGACCGTCAAACTGCATACATGTGGGGGTGACAGAGAGAGAGGAGGGGGGTGACAGAGAGAGAGAGGGGGTGACAGAGAGACAGGGGGTGATGGGGGGTGAAAAAGACAGGAGGGTGAGAGAGGGAGGGTGACAGAGAGGGGTGATGGGGGTCTGATCCCTGATTCCAGGGGGGGCACTTGCCCCCCTTGCCCCTACCTGCGGACGCCCATGGCCAGAGGTTCTGATATTTTTTATTCTATTCAAAACGTATACTCTGTCTGGAGTTACACTTTAAGGAGGGTAAAAAACAACTGGAGATCCCCTCCTGCTGGACCCGAGGTTCAGGGAAGGGACGGCTCTGGGAAAAGAATGGGATACAAGGCTGCCAGGATACCCGCTCAGTGCCACCTGCATCCCCCTGCGTCTCCTCTTGGGTCTTACGACCCGCTTCCTAAATTGGCTGGGAGGAGAAGCAGTAAGAGAATAGCAGATATTAATTCGCTCTTGTCACACAACTGGGTGAGCTCTGGCTCCAATCATGTGCCCCATTTAAATCCATGCATATGGTGCCCTGCATGTAGATTAGGGGCTGGACGCATGGATTAGGGGGGCAGCGCCCCTGCGCCCCTAATGGACAGGCAGCCACTTATCACAAGATAAATATAGATATTGTATGGATTTCAAAATCATAACATACTGATCTTCAGCCATCCTTCAACACCCCCTTCTTCTAATTCCTCCCCAAAATAAAAATATTTAACACTGTAAATTATTTAAAAAAACAAAACAAAAAATATATAAAATGACCAAACACAAAATTACTAAAAAGCCCATCTTTGGATCTTTAGGAAGGTCTAACTTTTTCAAAAAAAAGGCCCCTACCATCATAGAAATTCCTGATAAACTCTGGTTTATGTCACCTTCAGCTCCCCAGCAGTACAGGGAGGTGAAATCTGCAAAACCCCCCATGTAATAGGCACATCCTGTAAAGCTGGGGAGGGGGGAAGGGGGATGTTGAGAAGATCAGTTGAGAGCATATAACTAAGCAGGTTGGGTGACTGGTCTCCTGATCAGGAAATGTTGCCTCTACAACAGTTAGCAAAGAGCATTTCCTGATGAATTATACCTAAAGGGAGCTGGTGGCTTCTTTAATAATTGCCCCAACAATAACGTTGGGACTCATACTTAAAGGGTTAGTTTGCTTTCTATTAACATTTACTACACAATAAAGGGGACCCAGTATTTAAAAAAACATTCTTCAGTGAAGAAAAAATGAGCTTACGTTAAATGATATTCCTATATGCTATGGGTGGCTACCCTGAAGCCTGGCTAGAAAACTTCCACTGAAAGAGATCCACCACATCTTGAGGAGAATCTAGGTCATGAGAATCATTGGGAGCAACGTCAGCACCTAAGGTGCACCCCCACCATCTAAGGAATGTATTCTCCTTCTGATTTACAAACAGTTGTATATGCCCAGTGTGTTCTTCCTCTCCATCTCAGCAATGGCTGAGATCAGCAGCACATACATAGCAAAGCAACAGGCTCACCTAACTTTCCCCTTCCCTAGCAGCACTGCCTCACCTCTCCTTCCCTCTTCCTGTGCTCCATTACACCATTAGAAGAGAAGTACTTGCTTCACCTGGGTATGGGGAGCATATGACTTAAAGTGGTTCTAAAGGTGCAAGTTTTTTTACTTTGCTGCTTTCTATGCATTAAGGTGTAAGGTAATGCATACCTGAGCCCAATCTCGATTCCAGCAATGTGCACAAGAGCAGCAGCTCTCCCACTCCTCATTGGATGCAGAAACAGCAGTGGAAGCAATTAGCTCCTGCTGCTGACCGTCATAGTCAGTGAGGAGGGGTTGGGGGGTGGGGTTGTGCACAAGACTTGATCTTTGTGTCTATGAACACAAAGAGCCAGATCAGGAGTGCATGCAAGAGTGCCCCATAGCAAGCAGCTTGCTAAGGGGGGCACTCAGCAGGAGAGAAAATCCAGTAGCACTGGTGGGGGGGCCAAGAAGAGGACAATCAGAGCTACTCTGTGCAAAACCATTAGGCTCCATTCACGTGTAGTAATTTACTGGCGTTTTTTGGACATTTTTTAAAGCGTATTTGCAGCTTTTTACAAGCATTTTAGAAGTGTATTAAAAGCATTTTACAGCTTCAGGTGTTCTTGTTTAGCCAATAGAAAGCATTAAGGGAATTAGAACTGCTATTTGAGCAGAAAACGCTTGTAAAATGCTCAAGTCAGGCATTCTATTGAAGGCTATAGGGCCAAAAATGCTTGTAATCTGCCAAAATAAGACAGGTGTTTTGCTACAGGTGACAGAACGAGCGGATGTGAACAGGGGCCATTGAAATAAATGGGATTTGGCTTGTTGAGTGTTTGTTCTTAAAATTAAACATTTTGAACATTCAGTTGATTTTCTAAGGGATTGTGAGGTCAAATTTACATTCGTTTTCAACTGCAGTGATGATTAAAATTTTTTTGATTGAAGGAATTTCTAACAGTGATTTCGCTTGAAAAAGTTAAAGGATTGCCAAATTGAATGTTAAAAGCAAACGTATGTAGCACCCCAGTGGTGGCTTGTGGTTTTTTTCTTGGGGGGGGGGCAAACAACCACCCCCCCCTCCACTGTCTGCCGATCCACTAGCACTTACCCCATCGGCCGCAAGGATCGATGGGGACACAGCATCGGGGATCGGCAGGCAGGGGATCACGCTGCGGCAGGCATGTGTCCTCCTCTCTTCTGAGGTCAGGGTGCCATCCGCCTCCCCTCTTCCTAAGCATCCAATAGGATCGCCTGACCTTTCAGCCAATCAGGAAACAGGTATCAGGCCTGCGCTTCCTGATTGATGGAGAGGCGATTCAGTGTTAGAAAAGTGAATATTCATTTGCTTTTGTAACACAGCTGGCTGGGCTCCGAGTGTAATGCTCTGCGCTCCGAGTTCACCCTATTTTGAAGCCTATGGCTCTAATAATAATTATTTTTTTTTTTTTTAAACACCCTTGCCACTGTAATTCCTTTTCCCCCGCATCCTGAAAAGAGCCGGATGCATGAATAGGGGGTGGCCGCAGTGGTCGTGGATTCATGCTATGCATGAATCTATTAACCATATAGAGGGGTGATCCATCATCCCTTAACCATATAGGGGGTGGCGTGGATAGGGGGGTGGCCCTTAATGGATGGGCTGCACCTGTAGCATCCTCTAGTTAGGGAGGTGCTAGAGTGAGGGAAATTTAGGCAGGCCTAGCTGGTGGCTAGGCCTGTTTGTTTTCATCCTGGGCTGGGAGAGGCTCAGGGCAGCAGCTGGGGACTCACAGGCAGCATCACCGAGACCTCCCTCTTTCTAGGGCTTGCTGGAAAGATATGGAAAGAGAGGAAGAGAGAAGAGGTGGAGCTGCCTGGGGTGGTTTGGTGGTTATCTGGATTGGCAGGGGACAGGCCTGGGTTGGCTAGGGTGGAGATGTTGGGCAGAAGAGCTGGAGTGAGAGTGTGTGGAGGTTGTCGGGGCCTGCAGAGAGCTACCCAGTCTGGGGGGGGGGGGTGACCCTGGGTGCATCCAGGAGGAAAAGGGGCACATGAGAGAGCAGGTAGAGGACAGCGGGAGAGGACATTTCTAAGAGACTCCAGGGAGGACAACTGGTCGTAGCCAGGAGGGCTGGTGAGTGAGCACAGTCGGGAGGACTGGAGAGGCATGCCTGTAAGAACTGGGAGATTGCAGTTTAAAATGGGTGCAAAACCAGAAGAGAGGACTGTAGAAAGGGCAGTGGAGAGAGGTCATTGCAGCCAGGCTGGCTGGCAGGGCCTTAAGAGAATTATCTGGGAGTGGTAGATGAATAGAGGACAGCTAGCACCCAAAGTATTTCTACACCGTCCGTAAAAGGCAGTTCATTGAGGCCTGGCTGAAGCAGTGTCAGGCCTACCCATGCAGTGCTAGCTAGTCTGGAGGAGCAACAGTCTGCAGCCAGGGAAGTGCTGGAGGAGAAACGGTGTGCAGAAAGTGTTTGTGATGAAGAGAAGATTAGAGTGTATATACTGATGTATATAGAAGTCCCAAGCAAGTTTCCACCGAACATTCCTGGGCATCCCATAATTCCCAATTTCCGAGTCTAAGTTTAATCTCCTCAATTAAAAAAACAAAACAAAGCTATGGACTGTTCTATGTCTCTGATTGATTGAGTGATGGATATCTGGCTGGGCAGGGTGACAGGTGAATCACTACATACAACAACCCCTACGGAGGCATGGGTATATTTGGGGGCTCGTACGGGATCACCTGTTTATAGTTAACCTGCCAGTTGTTGTCCCTGGCAACCGAGATTAATGAAGCCGGGGGAACTGTGCTTTGTTCTACCACCAGTTGAGAAGGAAAAACTTGGGAAAGGACTTGTGTGCTCTGTCTGCCATTCAATGCTATAGTAACAAGTACTGTTGTCTATAGCAACCAGTGAGAGTTAACTTCAAATCAGTTTATTACTGTTTACTCACCCAGTTGCCCCAACCGCAGCTGGGGCAGATACTTGTGCTAATCCTATAGTTCAGGAACCATGTACCATGAGTCGTACCCGTATCAACCACGTGTCCATGGATTACAAATATGTCCAGCAATCTGCTATTGTTGGGTATTCCAAACATTCGCTCCAAATTCCTGCTTTGAACAGTAAAGTGTGCCTATAACTGTCTACTATTGCCCAGGGTGATTGGGGTAAGCCTGCGGGCAGGACTGTGCTAAATGTGTTCCCTTCAGTGAGGCATGGGTTACAAACTTTCAACCACCGGGGAGGTCAGTGGACAGCTACCATTAGTTGCTTGGGCACAGTCGGTGCCAGGCGACATGCCTTGACAAGTCCTGCTAGTTACAGCATGCCTGCAACTTTCAGTTTTGCCCTCCTGTAGTTACAACAGCGTGCTCTGAGAGGGGCCTGCCTATCAGTTCTTCAGACGTCAGTGTGTCTGAAAGCAAGGGGGTGGTGCCACACCCTAGAGGAGACCCAGCATTCCCTGCTAGCAGTAGACACCAGGAGGCATAGGAGCAGGATAGCGGAGAACGGACGCATGCCACCCGCACTGACCTGGTTGCCTGACTTTCAGGAACGGACGCTGGTCAACACCGGTGTCTAGTTGGAGCATCACAAGGGATTCGCCTTGGGGATTATTGAGGGGATGGTGTGGCTGTGGCTGCTGTGCCCAGAGTGCTGGATACCGACCGTGGTGGTCAGTGCCTGGATCCGATCTGGCCATTGTGATGAACCACTTACTCAGCTTGCATCCAGCCACCGGGAGCCGTGATACTATCAAGTGGACCTACATTCAGGACTCTGTAAATTACAGCCGCGGACATCCCGGAAGTTCAGAGCAGGCCTGGAATTATCCCAGAAAGGTGGGGGTTGAGTCTGAGTCTGGTGACTCCCCTGCAAAGAAAAGTGACATAGGAGGAGAGGAGTCTGCTATGGCTTTCAACCTGGTTAGGGACCTGACAACTGAGTACTGCCCTGCAGAAGTCAGATGTCCCTGAAATGCCTGCTGAGTCTATGCCCCTTGCTATCCCTGACCGGAAGGCATCAGCATTGGAGAGGAGTTTGCCTTCGGGTGAGCTGGAAGGGAAGTGCGGGGGCAAAGCCATACATTGGGATCCCCCAGACTGATAATGGAGTTTGGGTCCCTAGAGAAACTAGCGGAATGGTCATCTCCTGAAAGCTGCTCAGAGGAGGAATGGGAGACAGGAGGTTCCCAGGTCCTGGATGTGCCATCTGAGGGAAGAGAGGAGCCAGATCTCACTGGGGAAGCTGAAGCAGCTACAGGAACCCCTATCTGCAGCAGACAATTGTTTATCCTGAGACCCTCCACCACCCCGACCAGAGCGCCCACCTACAGACAATGAGTGAAAAGGTCCTGATGCCTGTGTCTGGCCCAGGAAATGAAAACCTAGATTTTCCCAGTTTCAACTGGAGATTCAGAGAAGGGTTGCTCTGGAGTGGGGCCTGGATTTCCTCCATGTCCCTCCCGAAGTCATGGACATTGTTGAGAACTCCTGGGGAGAGTGGGAGAATTACCTGATTTTGGAGTTTCTGCAGGTCCCTAAGCCGCTGTGGGTGCCAGAGTGTGAGGAAACCTGGGCCCATTTTGTGGACATTCAAAAGGAATGGTGGCTGGGGAGGCCTATTTACAGAGGTAGAGTGATGGTTGCCAGAATGGCCTACGAAGAGTCACTCTGTCTCAATCAGGGAGGAAGGGGGTGACAGGAAGAGGTTGCTTGACCCTCAGCTGCTACATGGACCACTGAGGAGTTCCAGAGTGAGGGTGTCCTTCCTTTTCTCTGACTTTGCAGGAACAGACTGGCCTGTCCAACGGATGAGATGTATCCCGTTGCAAGGACACGAAGGGTAAGGTCTGTTCTTGGAACTAACTTTTTAAGGAAAGAGAGGCCCAAAGGCCAACATAGCGCTTAAAAATTTGTGAAATTTGTTGAAATAAATGTGAATAAACAATATACAGCTGCTAGCACTTTAAAGTCCAATACAAAAAACTTCAAACAGGTAAAATATACAAAATAAATGCAGCGCTAATAAAATTTGTAATCAACTAAACAAGTGAAGCAAAACCAAGTGATAAAAAAAAAAACTAAAGACCCATCCATATAAAATTAATAATTTGTAGTGAAAAAAATCAGTGATGAGATCCTTCATAAAAGTGCATCCAGCTCCACACCCAGGTGACTAGGTAATCTGCTTACCAGATCGCCGTGATCGTTAATCAGTGATCTCACCAAGCTCAGGGAATGGTTAGGTCTCCAAGACACCAATGATAAAAGTAGAAACCATGTAATAGCAATACAACAATGCTTGTTTAAAAATGGAATCGCAGCGTTTCCAGAGACTTCTGTTCACTTCCTGTGTAGTTTGCCCATCCACCTCCTGAGAAAAAAAAACCACGATGATGTCACCTTTGCAGGCTCCTCTCTATGCATTTCGTCACTAGTGGACAGCAACTAGGTAATGGCCAGTTTATGTTTTTAAACAAGCATTGCTGTATCACTTTGCTGATGTCAGTGGCTGTATGCAAAGTGAATATCTCCTAAACCGTATAGGTTTAGGAGATATTTGTTTTACCTACAGGTAAGCCTTATTATAGGCTTACCTGTAGGTAAAAAAAGGTAAAAAAAAAAAAAGTGTATACAACCACTTTAAAGCGGAGCGCTATCCAAAATGGGAAGTTCTGCTTTAAGTACTCCCCCCTCCACATTTGGCATGTTATTTGTTTTTGGGGGGAGCAGGTACCCAGTTTTGAAGAGCACTGTAGTGGCACTGAAGTTCTCCTCTCCCCCTCCCTCCCTGCAGTCACCTGGGACATGCTGAATGTCTCAGAAGTTCCCTGGGCACTGGAAGGTTTGGAGTTTCTAGCCAATCAGTAATGGGAGCTGGAGATCGCCTACAGATGGCTGCTAGATTCTGGTCTGGGCTCCATTTGCCTGGGACTATCCAGAAATCTCTGCTCAAGTGTCAGCAATGGAGCAGAGTAACAGTGTGCTTTTCCCATCTCTGCCCACACCTATGGAAGCGGAGGTCTTATGGTGGATACAGCAAGTATTGACTGACCTGGACAAACCTGTTTCTGCACAGGATGAGCTTAGATGGAGAAATGTGTCTGTCCAATGGCAGTTCAAGGGTTTGGGAGAAGAGGAAGCTGTCCTCATTCCCCAGACATGGATCACAGAAAGCATGGATTTAATTTAACTTTTCATCAGAGGATGTTATGGATGATGAGTCACCTGCCAAAGTGTTGGCACCAGGCCCAAGGGCCACCAGCCCGTGCCCTGGAGTCTGGACTTTCAGCAATTCCAGAGACTGGGAATTTAATAGACTTTTCTGTAGAGGAGAAACCACCTAGCGAACCTCCAGCAGAAGTGCTGGCAGCAGGACAGAGTACTGCAAACCCCTGCTCCACACCTGTGGCAGTTTCGGAGGCCTGAGGTTAGAAGGTGTTGACTCTTCTTCCCCAGTGGATTTCAGAGATACAGGTAGGGGGAAGCAGCCATTCCCCCTCCCCAACAAGGATTTGTGCACCTGAGAGAGACAGTACCAGAGAAAGTGCGTCCCAGCAGCAGATGCCTCTCCAGAATGACGACACCAACCCAGCTGAAGCGCTGGCAACTGGACCGAGGGTCTAGGACCTCTGCCCTACACCTGCGATAGTTCTGGAGGCCCAGGGTGATGAGGTGGAGGTCACTCCAGAGCAGCAGATCAGTATCCAGGGGGAGAAGGGAGAGGAGGTTGTCTTCCCTCCCCAACAGTTAGCCGGAATGATGTGAGTGCTGAAACGCTAACAGGGCAGAACACTACTGGCCTCTGCGTACAAAAATCCTCTCCGCAGGAGTTTCAGGGAGCTGGGGCAGTCGGCCTCTCTCCCCAGTGACAAGCTGATGTAGTGAAGCTCCTATGCCCACCTGAATGACTGGCAACAGGGCAGAGATCTGCTGGCCTCTGGCCTCAACTAACAACTAACAGAGGATGGATTTCCTGTGAAAGTGGATGGGATGTCAGTCTCCACTCGTATACCCCAGGATTGCTGGGCAGTCGGCCATGTCTTCTCTTCAGCAGCTGAAGGGACTTCAGGGTGAAGGACCCAGTCTGCACCACTTCTCTCCAACAGCATGCATGTTCTACGAGAGAGGCAGAGTTTGGCTCGGTGAGTAATGCTCTGTTTGGAACAATTTGTTTGGGGGACTTTGCGGGTACAGGCATTGGGAGACTGGAACTATGAACTAACTCAATAAGGAGGGAAAAAAAAGTGGGACTTTAAAATGAAGCGGCTGAAGTGTGAGGGTCAGAAAAAGGTAATTTAATTGAATCCATAATATATGATACAGAGTAAATTCATATATATACATACATACATGTGCCATTGTAGGGCACAAAATGTGTTATATGGAGACATCAAGGTGTATGTAAAGACACATAAAGTCAAAAAACATATATGAACAGTAAATAGTATGTGGAGCAACAGCATAGCCTAAAAATGCCTCAGGGCGACATATCCGGTACCTGTGTTTGTAATCACATAATGTAAACATAAATGTACTGAATTAATATTAAAAATTAATTAGGAGTAACGTCGGGCCGTAGTAATTATCACTGTAGCATCAAATGTAGCTCTACGCGTTTCGTGGATGTATTCTCCACTCATCAGGAGCAGATGCGACAGATACCTGTAAAATATATAGATATGGTAAACCACACTCTGTATAGAGGGGAATAGGTACAGTACATAGAGTGCTTTCAAAAGAGGTTAACTAAGCATATCTACCATCCCCGGCAGCGAACATAGCAAACAGCAACTGGTCCGTGGTGCGTCGGAGGCACAGATCGCCCTGCCCGGGAGCTGAGGCGGCATATTTGGGCGGCGGATATGGTGAACAGGTGCCTGGGTATGAAGATAAATTCCATGTGCTAACAGTGCTGGTATATGGAGAATGGGCGTATCTAAAACAGAGTATGTACATGAGCGTTAAGTGAGCGTGTAAAAGAAATGTAATGAAATAAAAGAGATTGTAAGTGTGTGAGGTGAAAAAATAAATATACAAAGAATTGCGTGATAATGAGAAATAGTGTGTGGGAATGAGAGTGTATAAAAATAAAATGTATGGAGAGTGTTGGAGCAATGCAGGTGAAGACTAGAGGATGAAGTGTAGACATATATGTTGGTTGTGATGTGCCTGCAGAGGTATGAAAAGGATAAACAGTGTAGTGAGGGTGTGGAGTGTGAAATGAGCCAAAGCAGAGAGGGTGCTAGGTGAGTGCGATGAAAGGATAAAGATGTAAAACAAGTGAGTGTATAGGTGATAAAAAATGATATAACAAAGGTGGGCAAACAAAAAAAAACAACCAAAGTGAATCCAGAACCAAATTACACCTACCCGATAGCTGTAAACCCAGCATCACCCAGTAATAAATCAACTGGTGTGCAGGAACCACAGGAGGAGACCGGCTGTGTCAACAGCCATCCTCACCTGGGAAAGCCCAAATACAAGCCGCCAGCACCACGTGTGTGAACCGAGGGGGGGGGGGGAGGGGCGCCAACACTAGAGCAGGTGGAGCCGCCCAGCAATTGGCGCCGCCCAAACACCCCCGTCAGGGTCACGTAGGTGGTACCTGCGGCGTCGGCGCGATGCCGCGAAAAAAAAAAAAAAAAAAAAAAAAAAAATCCGCAAACCGTGGCGCCGATGCACGGAGGGACAACCACCCGAACCTCCCGGACATAAAAATTATATGTGCAGGGAGGAGGGGGAGGAGCCCACAATGTGCATCGCAGCTCCCATAGGTGAGGAAAAGGGGCCGCCAACGCCACCAACGCTACCAGCAGCCAAATGCAGATCACCACCAGAGACATAGACATGCATAGGACATGAGTATTCATGTATAACCATAGGGATTGTACCGGAGATGTCATATAAAATACTTAATAGACTTGTTGTCAACATACACCAATAAACCAAGTCCGTTCTTGGCTGTACCCGATGTACATATCCCTGTAGGGCATATGGACATCTGAAGAATGACCCTAGCACATGGATAGCAGGGGAGCACTACTAATCCAAATCTCCAGCCGCTCCCATCCCTGTAACAGTAGGCGCAGCAGTTTGGGACTTTAAATGAGGCACGGGTTAGCGCCTCCATCCCGGTATTTAGCACAATAAGGAGGGAAAAAAAAGTGGGACTTTAAAATGAAGCGGCTGAAGTGTGAGGGTCAGAAAAAGGTAATTTAATTGAATCCATAATATATGATACAGAGTAAATTCATATATATACATACATACATGTGCCATTGTAGGGCACAAAATGTGTTATATGGAGACATCAAGGTGTATGTAAAGACACATAAAGTCAAAAAACATATATGAACAGTAAATAGTATGTGGAGCAACAGCATAGCCTAAAAATGCCTCAGGGCGACACATCCGGTACCTGTGTTTGTAATCACATAATGTAAACATAAATGTACTGAATTAATATTAAAAATTAATTAGGAGTAACGTCGGGCCGTAGTAATTATCACTGTAGCATCAAATGTAGCCCCACGCGCCCCGTGGATGCATTCTCCACTCATCAGGAGCAGACGCGACAGACACCTGCAAAATATACAGACATGGCAAACCACACTCTGTACAGAGGGGAACAGGCACAGTACATAGAGTGCTTTCAAAAGAGGTTAACCAAGCATATCTACCATCCCCGGCAGCGAACATAGCAAACAGCAACTGGTCCGTGGTGCGTCGGAGGCACAGATCGCCCTGCCCGGGAGCTGAGGCGGCATATTTGGGCGGCGGATATGGTGAACAGGTGCCTGGGTATGAAGATAAATTCCATGTGCTAACAGTGCTGGTATATGGAGAATGGGCGTATCTAAAACAGAGTATGTACATGAGCGTTAAGTGAGCGTGTAAAAGAAATGTAATGAAATAAAAGAGATTGTAAGTGTGTGAGGTGAAAAAATAAATATACAAAGAATTGCGTGATAATGAGAAATAGTGTGTGGGAATGAGAGTGTATAAAAATAAAATGTATGGAGAGTGTTGGAGCAATGCAGGTGAAGACTAGAGGATGAAGTGTAGACATATATGTTGGTTGTGATGTGCCTGCAGAGGTATGAAAAGGATAAACAGTGTAGTGAGGGTGTGGAGTGTGAAATGAGCCAAAGCAGAGAGAGTGCTAGGTGAGTGCGATGAAAGGATAAAGATGTAAAACAAGTGAGTGTATAGGTGATAAAAAATGATATAACAAAGGTGGGCAAACAAAAAAAAACAACCAAAGTGAATCCAGAACCAAATTACACCTACCCGATAGCTGTAAACCCAGCATCACCCAGTAATAAATCAACTGGTGTGCAGGAACCACAGGAGGAGACCGGCTGTGTCAACAGCCATCCTCACCTGGGAAAGCCCAAATACAAGCCGCCAGCACCACGTGTGTGAACCGAGGGGGGGGGGGGGAGGGGCGCCAACACTAGAGCAGGTGGAGCCGCCCAGCAATTGGCGCCGCCCAAACACCCCCGTCAGGGTCACGTAGGTGGTACCTGCGGCGTCGGCGCGATGCCGCGAAAAAAAAAAAAAAAAAAAAATCCGCAAACCGTGGCGCCGATGCACGGAGGGACAACCACCCGAACCTCCCGGACATAAAAATTATATGTGCAGGGAGGAGGGGGAGGAGCCCACAATGTGCATCGCAGCTCCCATAGGTGAGGAAAAGGGGCCGCCAACGCCACCAACGCTACCAGCAGCCAAATGCAGATCACCACCAGAGACATAGACATGCATAGGACATGAGTACATACTCTGTTTTAGATACGCCCATTCTCCATATACCAGCACTGTTAGCACATGGAATTTATCTTCATACCCAGGCACCTGTTCACCATATCCGCCGCCCAAATATGCCGCCTCAGCTCCTGGGCAGGGCGATCTGTGCCTCCGACGCACCACGGACCAGTTGCTGTTTGCTATGTTCGCTGCCGGGGATGGTAGATATGCTTGGTTAACCTCTTTTGAAAGCACTCTATGTACTGTGCCTGTTCCCCTCTGTACAGAGTGTGGTTTGCCATGTCTGTATATTTTGCAGGTGTCTGTCGCGTCTGCTCCTGATGAGTGGAGAATGCATCCACGGGGCGCGTGGGGCTACATTTGATGCTACAGTGATAATTACTACGGCCCGACGTTACTCCTAATTAATTTTTAATATTAATTCAGTACATTTATGTTTACATTATGTGATTACAAACACAGGTACCGGATGTGTCGCCCTGAGGCATTTTTAGGCTATGCTGTTGCTCCACATACTATTTACTGTTCATATATGTTTTTTGACTTTATGTGTCTTTACATACACCTTGATGTCTCCATATAACACATTTTGTGCCCTACAATGGCACATGTATGTATGTATATATATGAATTTACTCTGTATCATATATTATGGATTCAATTAAATTACCTTTTTCTGACCCTCACACTTCAGCCGCTTCATTTTAAAGTCCCACTTTTTTTTCCCTCCTTATTGTGCTAAATACCGGGATGGAGGCGCTAACCCGTGCCTCATTTAAAGTCCCAAACTGCTGCGCCTACTGTTACAGGGATGGGAGCGGCTGGAGATTTGGATTAGTAGTGCTCCCCTGCTATCCATGTGCTAGGGTCATTCTTCAGATGTCCATATGCCCTACAGGGATATGTACATCGGGTACAGCCAAGAACGGACTTGGTTTATTGGTGTATGTTGACAACAAGTCTATTAAGTATTTTATATGACATCTCCGGTACAATCCCTATGGTTATACATGAATACTCATGTCCTATGCATGTCTATGTCTCTGGTGGTGATCTGCATTTGGCTGCTGGTAGCGTTGGTGGCGTTGGCGGCCCCTTTTCCTCACCTATGGGAGCTGCGATGCACATTGTGGGCTCCTCCCCCTCCTCCCTGCACATATAATTTTTATGTCCGGGAGGTTCGGGTGGTTGTCCCTCCGTGCATCGGCGCCACGGTTTGCGGATTTTTTTTTTTTTTTATTTTTTTTTTTTTTCGCGGCATCGCGCCGACGCCGCAGGTACCACCTACGTGACCCTGACGGGGGTGTTTGGGCGGCGCCAATTGCTGGGCGGCTCCACCTGCTCTAGTGTTGGCGCCCCTCCCCCCCCCCCCCCCCTCGGTTCACACACGTGGTGCTGGCGGCTTGTATTTGGGCTTTCCCAGGTGAGGATGGCTGTTGACACAGCCGGTCTCCTCCTGTGGTTCCTGCACACCAGTTGATTTATTACTGGGTGATGCTGGGTTTACAGCTATCGGGTAGGTGTAATTTGGTTCTGGATTCACTTTGGTTGTTTTTTTTTGTTTGCCCACCTTTGTTATATCATTTTTTATCACCTATACACTCACTTGTTTTACATCTTTATCCTTTCATCGCACTCACCTAGCACCCTCTCTGCTTTGGCTCATTTCACACTCCACACCCTCACTACACTGTTTATCCTTTTCATACCTCTGCAGGCACATCACAACCAACATATATGTCTACACTTCATCCTCTAGTCTTCACCTGCATTGCTCCAACACTCTCCATACATTTTATTTTTATACACTCTCATTCCCACACACTATTTCTCATTATCACGCAATTCTTTGTATATTTATTTTTTCACCTCACACACTTACAATCTCTTTTATTTCATTACATTTCTTTTACACGCTCACTTAACGCTCATGTACATACTCTGTTTTAGATACGCCCATTCTCCATATACCAGCACTGTTAGCACATGGAATTTATCTTCATACCCAGGCACCTGTTCACCATATCCGCCGCCCAAATATGCCGCCTCAGCTCCCGGGCAGGGCGATCTGTGCCTCCGACGCACCACGGACCAGTTGCTGTTTGCTATGTTCGCTGCCGGGGATGGTAGATATGCTTAGTTAACCTCTTTTGAAAGCACTCTATGTACTGTACCTATTCCCCTCTATACAGAGTGTGGTTTACCATATCTATATATTTTACAGGTATCTGTCGCATCTGCTCCTGATGAGTGGAGAATACATCCACGAAACGCGTAGAGCTACATTTGATGCTACAGTGATAATTACTACGGCCCGACGTTACTCCTAATTAATTTTTAATATTAATTCAGTACATTTATGTTTACATTATGTGATTACAAACACAGGTACCGGATATGTCGCCCTGAGGCATTTTTAGGCTATGCTGTTGCTCCACATACTATTTACTGTTCATATATGTTTTTTGACTTTATGTGTCTTTACATACACCTTGATGTCTCCATATAACACATTTTGTGCCCTACAATGGCACATGTATGTATGTATATATATGAATTTACTCTGTATCATATATTATGGATTCAATTAAATTACCTTTTTCTGACCCTCACACTTCAGCCGCTTCATTTTAAAGTCCCACTTTTTTTTCCCTCCTTATTGTGCTAAATACCGGGATGGAGGCGCTAACCCGTGCCTCATTTAAAGTCCCAAACTGCTGCGCCTACTATGAACTAACTAACCTCTCTGGGGTCTCCTCCTGTGTTAGTCTGCTGCCGAAAGAGGAGAAACTTTAGGTGGGGGGCCCGTGGAACCCAGAATTTTCTGGAGAGGCTGGAAACCCTTGTTTCAGCTCCTCATGCACCTCCTATGTCTAAGTCAACCTATGTCTATTAGAGGCACAGGGTAACTGAGAAAAATGGACAGCTGTTTAATGGACAATGGGAAGGTGGATACTTAAAATGGAACAGTAATATTTATCCACAATATCTCCCAGGATATATATAAAAGCTATTCCTGGTTTATTTGACTCTGAACTTGACATTTTAATTCAAAGAGCTGATCACAGGCCTCTAGAACTGTGTAGGAGCTGAACGGTCTACTCCTGCTATAGTCTGTTGCCTACTAGGCTGAAGAGGGGGGAGATCACGGTTTGTAGTGTTAATTGTAATTGGGTATTCTGCTATTGTTTAAAGGTTTGCTGTATTTATGCTTATGATCATGTGTATTGTCTGCAGTCATCTTGAAATCGGCAAGGCTGGTCTGCAATATGACATCTGAGTCATCCAGGTGGATGGGATTAGCCCTACCTCATTAGCTAAACCATTGTGAGATGTTTTGGGTAAATAATTGGGTTATTGAGTATGTAGGGACTGACATACTTTTCAAGTATATAAAAAGGCTGTATGATGGGGGCGTGTCCGGCAGCCGACCTGGAAGGACGCACGTTGTGAGTGCTTTCCTTCAGCCCGCCGCTACAAGGCACTTATTCGGGGACTAACCTGCGCCTTATGGGGAGATCACGGGCCACTCGTTCCTCCTCACTCCGGGGAACGCCCCAGCCTCCGCCGGGACCCGCCACGGCCTTTAAAAACTACTTTCAGCCGCCCGAGGCCTTGCCGGGCGGCGGATGCAAGATGGCGCCGGACGGCGCGGAGCCTCTCGGACGGACTCCTCCGGCCCCCTCTGACCTCCGGACGGATGCCGCACATCAGCCCCCGCTCCCCCTGGAGCCCGCGGGGGAGCGGGAAGCCTTCCGTCACCCCTCGGACCCGGCTCTGGACTGCTGGAAGGCCCCGGATGGGCTGGCCAGGGATCCACTCCTGCTAGGCCGCAGCGACAAGATGGCGCGGATCGGGCGCCCGACGTCCTCCCAGGTATGCCAGCCTTCTCCCCTGCCTGCAACCGCACAGCCCCTGTCCCGGCCTGCCTCCTCCCGGGATGCTTTGCAGGGTAGGCAATGCACAGGAGAGGCCACCCAGGGTTCCCCATCTTCCGCTCCCCCCTCTGTGCTCTGGGGGGAGCAGGCCGCGGATCCACCACCCCCCCTGCTGTATACCCAGTGCTCAGAGGCCTTCCCCCGCCTTCTCCGCTCAGCTCCTCTCCCGAGCACGGCCCTCAGCTCATCCCTGTCCCCCACATCCCCGGGCATCTTGGAGGACTCTCGGGAGTGCTCGGACTGTCCCCCTAGTGGGGATGCTGGAACGCCCCTGGCGACTGTGGGGGGGGCCCCAGTGACAGGGCCGCGGCCTGCCTCTCCTAAGGCGCAGAGGCCCCCTCGTTCTCGGGACTCTAGTGAAGTCAGGGCCCGTTCAGATGTCACCCCCTCCTATGCCCAGGTGGCCCGGGCCCCTGGCCGCCTCCGAGGAACTGCCCAACTGGACCCCTCACCCTGCCCCCCCCATGCTACCTCCTGGGCTGACCCCGGGGGACCTCTGCCATCGTGGCCCCCCTCTCCCACCCGGGAACTGCAGCGGGGCGACCCGACTCTCCATTCTCCGCCCTCCTTGTCTTCATCTCAATGCCATGAGGCCGTCCGTCCTGACTGGCAGATATACCTGCAATCTATGCCGACGAAAGAGGACTTTAAACAGCTTATTACGGAGGTTCAGGCCACTTGCCGCGCTGAGATCCAGTCCCTGCACACTGGCCTCAAACATCTATCTGACCGTGTGGAGATGGTGGAAGAGGAGGTCCAGGAGACCAAGCTGGCGGTCCACCGTGTTCAGGTGGAGACCTCGGATCACCGTCTCCTGCTTCGGGATATGCAACGCCAAGTGGAAGACCTCGACAATAGGGGCCGCAGAAACAACATTCGCATTCGCGGCCTGCCTGAGTCGGAGGGCGCCGAGGACCTTCAGTCTTCACTGCAAATGCTATTCAACGAGATGTTGGGGGAAGACCCGGTCAAGCACATTGAAATGGATAGAGCCCATCGGGCCCTGCGACCCAAAGGCCCAGCCTCCAAACCCAGGGACGTTATTTGCAGAATTCACTCCTTCCCGCTCAAGGAAGACATTATGCGCAAGTCCCGCACCATCCGAAATCTGGCCTTCGATAACTCACCGATTCAGCTTTATCCGGACCTCTCCTGGATCACACTCCAAAAACGGAGGCTGTTGCAGCCTCTTCTCAGAGCCCTGCAAGATAAGAAAGTTCTATACAGATGGGGCTTCCCCTTCAGCCTGACCGCGAGACACCAAGGAAAATCGGCAACTCTCCGCTACCCGGAAGATCTTGTCCCCTTTTGTGACACTCTCGACATCCCTGTCCCTCATCTGCCTGATTGGGATCTGGTCGCCTCTCCCCCTCCGATGCCGGTGATCTGGCAGAAAGTCCCTTCGGCCAAACGGCGCAAAGGCCCGGATCCCCACCGTGGATCACCCAAGCGCGACTGAAGTACTGGCCCTGTCCAACGGACGTCTCCCCTCTACGGTTTTTCTTTTTCCCCTATTTTTTGGGGTTTTGCTGCTTTTTTCCCCGATTGCCGGAGCTACATGTTTTTCCAGTTTTCATTCCTCGGGCTGGCCTAGGTTGAGTCTCGGACCGGATCGACTCCCGGGTTACTGCCCCCCCCTGTGGTTTTCCACTTGTTGGTTCCTTTGGTGGAGTGGACTGTTGGTGCCTCCCTAACCCGACTTTTATTTTATTTTTGGGTTGGGGAGCCGATAAGGAACCGTGCGGATCCGGTGTCCCTGTAGGACCTCCGGACCCGTTATTTGACAATGTTTTCTTTTATTTTGTACTGTGTTTCTTTCTCTCTTTTTTCCTCTCTCTCTAGGCTCTTTCCTCTTCTTGTTTCCTCAGAAGTGCCATGCCAGTGGTCCTCTCGGTTGCCGTCTCTCCTCCGGTGGTCGCCGCTCCTCCCGAGGCACCTGGGCCTCCAACAGACCGAGCTAAGTATGCCCTATGCTCTACCCCCACTTGACCATGGCTAAGATCCTGTCCCTTAACGTTCATGGCCTCAACTCCAACAAAAAGCGGCACCTGGCACTCAGGGAGTTCCGACAGGCGGGAGCGGATATAGTAATGGTCCAGGAGACGCATTTCAACCGGGGAGACTCCTTTGCGTTTGCCTCCAGGCATTTCCCTCAGGTTTACCAGGCCTTCAACCCGCGGAAGAGAGCGGGAGTAGCCATTCTTTTCCGGCAGGGAGTTCCCTTTACCTGTACCTCCGTGCACCTTGATCCACGGGGCCACTACATTATACTCCGTGGTCTGTGGCGTACGCAGGCACTGACCCTATGCGTCCTCTACGCCCCCAATGCCCATCAACATAAATTCTTATCTAAGGTGTTTTCCCGTTTGTTTAAGACACCCCCCGGGCTCCTGGTGATAGGGGGGGACTTCAACCTTACTCAGTCCGCACTCCATGATCGCCTGGTGGTGGGCCTTCGGACGCCTCAGGCTAGGACCCTGAGAGACTCCAGGCTCTTCCGCCAAATTACCAGACGGCGGGGTCTTTTTGACGCCTGGCGAGCTTTGCACCCGCAAGACCGCCAGTACACCTTCTTTTCCGCTCCCCACGGCACGCACTCGCGCATTGATAACTTTTTTGTTAATAACACGACACTGCGGGCAGTCCAATCTGCAAATATACTCCCCATCTCCTGGTCAGATCACGCCCCCATAACTTTGACTCTAGCGCTAGACTCCCCCCTTTATAAGCCCTGCACCTGGAGGCTGAATAATTATCTCCTACAGCATGCTCCGGCAAAGGCAGAGCTGGAGTCTTCGCTCCGGCACTACTTTGTTGAGAACGACACCCCAGACATTTCACTTCCTACCCTTTGGGCCGCCCATAAGGCTGTCATCCGGGGGCGCTGTATAGCTCTGTCTTCAGCCTTGAAGCGGGACGCACAGGCCGCCAGGTTGCTGGCGGAAAAGCGACTTAAGACCCTTGAGGCCCGTCTCTTGGTCTCCCCCTCCGTCCCCACCCTTAAGCAAATCGTCCAGACTAGGCAGACACTTCGGGACCTGGCGTTGGGATCGGTTGAGAAAGCTCTGGTCCGCTTACGACAACTGTACTATGACAAGGGGAACAAGGCGCAGTCGCTACTGGCCCGGAAACTGGCGGACCGTACGGCGACCTCTGCCCCAGCCCAAATTAAAAATAAGGGGGGGGACCTTTTGACTCACCCCCAGGCGATAGCAGATGCGTTCGCGGACTACTATACTGACTTGTACAACAGACCGGACATCCCCCACAATCCCCCGACCTCGGACCAGTCCGCCCGCATCACCCAGTACTTGGACAATATAGTCCTACCCCGTCTACAGGACGCGGACCTCCGAGAACTGAATGCCTCTGTTACCGAAGAGGAGCTCTTGGAGACTGTGAAGACCCTCCCCGCCCACAAGTCCTCGGGACCGGACGGGCTCCCCTATGAATATTACAAGGCGTTTATACCCCTCTTAAGCCCATACATGACCAAGCTTTTTAACTCCTTTCTTCAGCAGACCCCGGTCCCGACCGACATGCTAGGCTCGTTTATCTCCCTTATTCCCAAGCCAGACAAAGACCCGACTGTTTGCGCTAGTTACCGACCTATAGCCCTGCTGAACGCTGATTTGAAAATTTTTACGAAGCTCCTAGCGAATCGCCTTAACACAATCCTCCCTTCCCTAATACACAAGGACCAAGTGGGATTTGTCCCCTTGAGACAGGCAGGGGACAATACTAGAAAGATCATTGACCTTATTGACGTGGCGAATAGGGATAACCTAGAATCTCTGGTTCTCAGTTTGGACGCCGAGAAGGCGTTTGACCGCCTCAGCTGGCCTTTTATGGAGGCCACGCTACACCGCATGGGCTTTAGGGGCCCGTATCTGCGAGCGGTGCGGCACCTATACACCACCCCCTCCTCGCGGGTTAAAACCCCCTTCGCCACGTCCTGTACTTTTGCTATAACTAATGGCACCCGCCAGGGCTGTCCGCTTTCTCCTCTCCTTTTTGCTCTCTGTGTGGAGCCTCTGGCGGCTGCCGTTAGAAACAACCCCGATATTCGGGGGATCCCGGTCAGGGGCAAGGAATTCAAGATTTCGCTCTTCGCAGATGACGTTATCCTTACCTTGGCTCAGCCCGGGATCTCACTCCCCAACCTCCACTCCGAGCTGGACCGCTATGGGGAACTCTCCGGCTACAAAATTAACCCGTCCAAATCGGTGGCCCTCCCCCTAAACATGGGGGCGTCTGAGACGACCCGCCTACGCTCTGCTTTCCCGTACAAATGGGAAAGCTCTTCCCTTAAATATCTTGGGGTCCTTCTTACACCATCATTCCACTCCCTGTATCAGGCTAATTTCCCCCCCCTCTTTCGGGCGATTAGGGATTTACTACGTAAATGGAAGGCCCACCACATATCGCTCATAGGACGGATCACGTCTATTAAAATGGTGATCCTCCCCAAGCTCCTGTATCTGTTCCAGACGTTGCCGATCCCAGTCCCGTATGCACAGTTACGCGCGCTCCAGAAGGACCTGTTGAAATTCGTATGGAATTACAGAAAACACCGGGTCCCGAGCTCTGTCCTGACGGCCTCGCGCTCTGACGGCGGTTTGGCGTTCCCCGACCTAGTCCGCTACTACCAGGCCACTCAGCTGCGGGCCATAGCCTCCTGGTTTCCCCAGAAGTCTTATAATAGGTGGTCGGAGATTGAAAAGATCTGGCTGGCTCCTATACACCCGAACAGTTTCTTATGGGGAGCGAGGATTGATATAGATTCGGGTCGACTACTGGGGCCGATGGCCCAGCTTCGTCTCCTCTGGCGGAAGCTCTCCCGCGATCACAGCCTCCACTCGGAGTTCTCCCTACTGACCTCCTTCCTCTATAACCCGACTCTACCGACCAGCTTGACCCACCAGATGTCCTGGCCTTGGGCCTCGCGTGACCTGTTCCACTTGGGGCACCTAGTGGACCCCAGAACACGACGGCTGTTGTCCTTCTCGGAACTCCAGGCTAAGCATGACCTCTCCCATCAGACGTTCTACAGCTACCTACAAATTAGGCACTTTGCACAATCTAGGGCCCCTCACCTACGGTTCTCCCCGCCCTCTCCCTTTGAACAGATAATCCTGGCAGGACGGGATCGTAGAGGGTTGATTTCAGACATATACCGCGTCCTCAACACATACCATTTTCAAACGAAGGGGAAGCACTCCTACATGAAACGCTGGGAGGGGGAATTGGGTGAGGAGCTCCCCCTTGAGACCTGGCAGGGGGTGTGGCGCCAGGCAGCCAAATCCTCTCTGTGTACATTGTACAAAGAGAATTTCTACAAAATTCTTTTCTTCTGGTACCAGACCCCGGATATTCTCCACAGGATATACCCCTCTACCTCGGATCGCTGCTGGCGATGTCTGAGGGAGCGGGGCTCCCTGTTCCATATCTACTGGGCCTGTCCCCTGATTGCCCCATACTGGCTTATGACTCGTGAGCTGCTCCAGCGTCTATTCGACGTTCCTGTACCCCACTCCCCTAAATTCTTCTTGATGGGCCTGTCCCAACCCGCTCTGACTAGGCCAGGCCGGAAGCTCCTTAGGCACATCCTGACAGCGGCCCGCTGCCTGGTAGCCCTTAACTGGAAGAATCCATTGCCCCCGTCTAGAGAGGCCCTTTACTCTAGGATCAAGGACGTTGAGCTCATGGAGAAGATGACTGCCAGGGTGAGAGACAGGATTGAAGAGCATGACCTGGTCTGGGGGAGATGGCGGCTGCTGGAGGATTGATGGCGAACCGGTGTGGACATGGTGGAGTGGACCCTTGGCACTCTATTTCCTTTTCTCTGTTTTCCCCTCTTTCTTCCCTTTTCTCTCCTCTTCTCTCCTTCACTCTTCTCGTTCATACTACTGATGGTCCTTGTTTTGTTTTAAGTTTGGCATGTAAGCTACGCAGCGGACCCCGGGTGGCCTTTTGGTTTCCAGCACGGATAACTGACTTTTGGTGTCTGCCGTCCTGCTGTGCACCCTGGGTCGGTTGGTTTGATCCCGCTGTATTTCCCGGTACTGTACTTTTATGCACTGCCCACTTGCGATGGGCCTCCTGTATTTTGGAAGCCATGTTACTATTGCTGTATGCCTGTACTACTACTTTTGTTATGCGACCACGAAAACTTAATAAATTGTTATTTGGAAAAAAAAAAGGCTGTATACTTGTCCAATAAATCATTCCATGAACTGGTAAAAAAATATAGACTAAATATATAAACTCGCGCTAAATGATGTATGAAAAAATAGAAAAAATAATATAGATAAAATAAAATAAGAATGCAGCTGCTACACACAAAGTGCTGATCACTTGAAAAACATGTAAATATAAATATAGCGCTCGCAAACACAAGTGAATATACCCCAAGTGAATATACCCCAATGTATAATGGATAAAGTCTTTTTCAATTCATGTGGAGTATACCCCTTTTCCACAAATCTATCAAACAAAACTTTAGCTTGTATATCAAAATCCTCGACACTGGCGCAATTGAGCCTGACCCTCAAGAATTGACTCTTGGGGATAGTAGTGAGCAATCGAAGATGATGACAACTCCCCAAAGGAATACATTTCTGTCCACTTGCTTAAAATAAGTTTTAGTGGACAGTTGGTGGTTATTTTTAAAGACTACTAGATCCAAAAAATTAATACTATGGTTCTCAGAAACCGCTAAGAAGCAAATTCCATATCTATTCTCACAAATTTTTGACAAAAACTGCAAAAATTACTCATTAGATCCTGGCCAAATAATAATATCATCAATATAACGCTTACAAAACTTAAGCTGAGGTATATTACCACTGAAAATCCCAGTGGCTCATGAACAAATTATCCATTGAGGCTACCTCTTTTTTTTTTTGCCTAAAATACTGTTTGTCGTGCCAGAAAAAGTTATGACTCATAGCCAAATCAAAGGCATGAAAAAGAAAATCCTTTTGTTTATTTTTCATTTTGGTGTTGTTCATAGCCCATATAACAGCTTCCACAGCATGTTTCTGCTGGATGTTAGTATACAGAGATTTGACGCCAATGCTGGCCAATAGATTCGATTAAGGGAATATGTTAATAGGATTAAAAGGGGTTATAAACGCCACAGTCTAGCCAATCATTTTAGACCACGGAAGAGACCCTAGTGTTCTTACTTTCTGTGGTATAGATAGAATTGAGGGACACTGGAGAGGTGGCAATCTTAAGCAAAATATTTCTCGTAATGTCGTCACTTTTATTTTCTTAGTTTTTTCATTTTTATTTCACTTTCATTTTTATTTTCATTTTCATTTCCTTATTTAAATTTTTATTAATTTTTAATTTTATTTCATTTTTGTTTTCCAGCTTTATTTTCTTTTTTCTTTTTTTACATACTTTCAATAAATGTTTTAGATTTTGTATAATATGTATGGATTAATATGTTATTGAGCCCCACGGTTTCACCGGAATTGATGTCAAAGAATTTCCTGGAAATAGTGGTTTGATTTAATCAAACCATAAAAATTGCATTTTTTCTCTCCTGTGGATATTACTCTATCCTTAGGAGTGACGTTTTTATCCCAGGGGCGTTTATACTCCGCCCTCTATTTAAAGTTGGCCCAGTTCAATTAGGTCCTTGATGACACCCTGTGGGAGGGCAAAACGATGATGCAATTTCCGGTATTACTGATGTAACTTCCGCTCCCGTGGAACGCACACCACAAACAATGTTTTCATATGTTCAGATCTATATTTGAAGCCTGTTTGATCATATTTTTTCTAAGTACCCACTCCCCGTACAATAAAATCGTTTTAATGGTACTTCAATATCATTTCCATTTTTTATTCACTTTTGGGTAACGGTTTGTTCTGCTAAAAAAAAAATTCTTAAAAGGGTATGGGGAGGGAGGAGCCGGATGTGGGCGTTGGGCTGCAGTCGATGCTGAGTCCATGAAGCACGCGAAGCTCCACCCCAGTGTGATGTAGGCCTAAGACTACCCAATGTGGTATTACAGGGACTCTCCTATCAGACGAGCAAAGGGAGTGGCCATAGTGTTGGTCAGGGGAGCGAGGTTTGACTTAGAGAAAAGAAAGACGGATCCAGAAGGGCGTTACCTATTTCTCAGAGGAAAGCTGAATGGAGTTGAGTACTCCCTGGCAAACATCTATGGCCCCAATAAAAACCCCATTGGTTATTTAATGTGGGTGATAGCAGAGTTTATCTAATTTAAAACAGGGGGGGGGGGGCTGGGGATTTAAACTCTTGGATAGAACAGAGGAAAGACAGTACGTTGTACAGGAGACTGGAATGGGATGGAGGAATAAATTAAAAAAGAAACTGCACCAACACCAAATGGTAGATGTGTGGAGGTCGCAGCATATTAAAAGCAAAAGATTACACATTCCGCTCCCCCTTACATGGGATGTATTCCAGATTGGATTTCTTTTTGATTGAGCATAGGCAGCTAGACGCAGTGGTCAGCACAAACATTGGAATAATTACTTTTTCGGACCACGCGCCTGTGACATTACAACTGAAGATCGAAGGGGCTCAAGTAAGGAGTGACATATGGAGGTTAAATGTAGATCTATTGCAAGATAAAGCAATAGAGGAGCGAATTAAAGAAGAGCTAGTGCAGTTTTTTAGGGTTAACACGGAGGGTATATCAGAAGCCATAGTGTGGGAAGCCCATAAGGCATACATCAGGGGTATTTTGATCATGGCCGGGTCGGAGAGGAAGAAGAGAACCAAGGAGGTTAAAACAGCCCTAATGAAAGAAATCCATAATTTAGAACAGTTACAGAAGACTATGAGAGATACAGAACTGTCTTTAAAACTCAGCTGTAAAAGGGAGGCTATGCGAGACCTAATAGAAGAGGAAACGCAAATGGTTTACAACCTGGTTAGGAGAGAAAGGTACCAATATGGGAACAAGCCTGGGAAACATCTGGCGAGGGTATTGGGAGAAAAAAAAAAAAAAGATGCTAACTATATTAAAAAAATACAAAGTACAGATGAATCGGTACACAAAACAGAAAAAATTGCCAAGATCTTTCAAGAGTACTACAGGAGACTCTACTCAATAAGCAGGGTACCAAAGAAGAGGCTGAGTGGAAACAAGAGAAAATAAAAGCTTTTCTTAAAAATACCTGTTTAAAGAAAATTTCAGAGGATTAATTTACTCAGCTAGAAGCCCCAGACCCGATGGCCTAACTATACTCTAATATAAAAAATGTAGGGATATTTTAATCCCTAAAATGTGTTCCTATATGAATGGGATTGGGGATAAGTGGGAGATGTGTAAAGAGGCGTTGGAAGCCATTATTGCTGTCATCCCGAAAGAGGGGAAAGATAGCACGCTATGCTCAAGCTATAGACCCATATCACTCCTAAACTTGGATACTAAGATTTTCGCGAAAATCCTTTCAGGTAGGATAAAAATAATAATGCAGGATATAATACACAACAGACCAGGTATGCTTTGTCCCAGGAAGGGAGGCGAGACAATGGAACTAGAACATTGCAGGCAATACAGAAAATCAAAGATAGTAGAGTCCCAGGACTACTCTTGTCAATTGATGCTGAGAAAGCTTTTGACTGGGTAGACTGGGACTTTATGCAAGGCACGTGGGAGGAAACGGGATTGGGAGTGAAAATGATCGGATGGATAAAGGCACTGTATAATAGACCTACAGCAAGGGTAAAGGTAAATGGGACGGTTTCGGGAGCGTTCGAAATGTATAACGGGACCAGGCAGGGGTGTCCACTCTCTCCCTTATTGTTTGTGTTGGCGCTGGAACCCCTCCTGACGAGGATAATGCAGAATCCAGATATCAGGGGGATAAAAGTAGGAGACGAAATCCATAAATTAGTGGCCTATGCAGACGACATTTTATTTTTTATAACACATCCCAGGATAACTCTTCCACACCTAATGAAATCTTTGAAAGAGTATGGTGAGAGCTCTAATTTCAGGATGAACCCAGCCAAATCAGAAACTTTAAAAAAGAAAAAACATATTGCGCTATAAAAGCTGGAAATATAGATAATAGCTGCTGACACAATATTGTTGAATATAATAAAAAAAAATATTAAAAAGATTCAATGTAGCGCTTAAAGGAGTAAAAATAAATATAAACAAAAGTTCATACATAGTGCCTTAAAGAAATGTCTTTATAATCAAAAAAATCCATATATGCTCTTCGAAGAGTTAGAAGAAGGAGACCAGCACCCAATCACACTGCCTCTTACCATCAGTACATAAACTGTACACAGAAAGCAAAAATCATGTATGGTCAGGTCCCAAGTTCCGCCCTCTCCTTAGACTGATTCACCAATCCAACAGATGATTCCCCTGATGATGCACAATGGTGATAAAACGTTGGGTGACTGCTAGGAGTGAATTGAGGACATTATATTAAGTAAACTTTATTCCATTACTGAATGACATTAAAGCAGAGCTGAATAGAATTACATCAGGACAATTATCCGGGGGGGGGGAAAGAATCAATACCTTTAACCACTTCAATACCGGGCACTTAAACACCTTCCTGCCCAGACCAATTTTGAGCTTTCAGCGCTGTCATACTTTGAATGACAATTGCGCGGTCATGCTACACTGTACCCAAATTAAATTTTTATAATTTTTTTCCCACAAATAGAGCTTTTTTTTTTTGGTGGTATTTGATCACCTCTACGGTTTTTATTTTTTGCTAAACAAATTAAAAAATACCAAAAATTTTGAAAAAAAAACGTTTTTTTTTGTTTCAGTTTCAAAACTTTGTAAATAAGTACGTTTTCTCCCTCACTGATGGGCACCAATGATGTGGCACCAATGAAGTAGCACTGATGAGGTGGCATTGAAGGACACTGATATGTGGCAACGATAGGTGACACTGATGGGTGGCACTGATGGGCGACACGGATGGGTGGCACTGATAGGTGGTACAAATTGGCACTGATAGCTGGCACTGATTGGCATGGATGGGCGGCACAGATGGGCATGGATAGGCGGCACAGATGGGCATGGATGGGCAATGATAGGCGGCACAGGTGGGCACTGATAGGCGGCATTGTATTATGTTGTACTGTACTAATGGATGCCAATCAGTGCCAAACAATAATGCATGCCAATCAGTGATGCCCATTGTGGGCACTGATTGGCATCCATTGTGGGCACTGACTGGCATCCCTGGTGGTCTAGGGAGGATTACCTTGTCCTGGGCATCCCTGGTGGTCTGGTGGCGTCCCTGGTGGTCCAGTGTGGGCATCCTCGGGGGGGGGCTGCGCTGATAATCGATCAGCACAGACCCCCCCCTGTCAGAGGAGCAGCCGATCATCTCTCCTCTACTCGCGTCTGACAGACGCGAGTGAGGAAAAGCTGATCACCAGCTTTTCCTATTTATACTGTGATCAGCCGTGATTGGACATGGCTGATCACGTGGTAAAGAGTCTCCGTCGGAGACTCTTTACCGAGATCGTAGTTGCAGGGTGTCAGACTGACACCCCGCAACAACGATCGCCGCGATGCGCGCCCCCGGGGGCGCACAGCTGCTCCAAATCCTGAGGACGTCATATGATGTCCGATCAGGATTATGAAACCACTTTGCAGCCGTCAATTGCCTATAGGGCGGGCGGCAAGTGGTTAAAATGGTTATCCTGCCTAAGATCATGTATAAGATGCAAATGCTTCCAATTCCTCTTCCACGGGATTTTTTTAAAACAATCCAATGTTCCTAAGGTTTATATGGAGAAGGAAGAAAAATCAAGAATAAAATTGACACAATTAGTTAAGGATAAGGCGCGAAAGGGGGGGGGGGGGTGGAATGCACCGGATATTAGAAATTATTATAATGCAATTATATTGTCACGAATAATAGAATGGGCAAAAAACAATAAGGAAAAGAAATGGTTTAATATGGAAAGCACAATAAGTATGGTCACATTGGGGAAAATAATATGGATCCTGGCACAATATAGATATCTTAGTAAAAATACTCACACCATCACGAGTAATGCATTAAAAATATGGGACAATATACACAAAAGAGAAATGGGAATACATCTCACCTTTAATACCAATGAAGAATAAAGAATATTTCATGCCAGGAATAGAGACACTGTTTGGTAATTGGATAATACAGGAGAACGCACAACTAAAAGATATAATGGAACAAGGTAAAATTTACACCCATCAAGAACTAAAATTTAAAGGGGAGCTGATGACTATAGATGTATGGCTGTATAGCCAATTGAAACACTTAACTGAGACATTGCCCCAGCCTATTAGATCAGTAGAAAATCTACTCCCCTTGGAAAAAATATGTGTGGATAAAGGAAGGAAGACGGCGATTTCTAGGGGGTTTGTGTTAAGAATGTATTAAGAATTTGTGTATATATATATTGATGTTATAGTGAGGTTGCACCTACACTACGTGTTTTTTTTTTTACAGATAAAAACAAATAAAGAAATTGAAATAAAATAAAAAACTTCTCAAAGAAACTTCAAATTTGAGGATCTGACACACATCCATCATCCCTGGACACCATTACAAAGCTCCAAGTTACCCACCAGACTGAAAAGCTTGTCGTCTCAATACGGTGAGTGGGGACACATGAGGGGCGTTGTACTGAATATTTCTGAAGCCTTTTGCACTGTTTTTCTTCTCCTTTTGTCACTTTTTGTTTGGACATTAGTTTAATATAAATTGGGGTATATTCACTCATTGTGTTTGCGAGCGCTATATTTATTTTTACATGTAAATTAACTAGTCTCGCCTGGTTCTTAGTTATAATAAATGATTTGTAATATCTGATATTCAGACTGGAGGAGGCTGTGTATCGACGGACACAACTCAAGTGGAGTGCGACGTGGTTCAGTTACAGTGAGTCCTGGACAGCCGAGGCTTTCATGCAGCATCGCTGGATCGAGAGGGGGCTCAGATAAGTATTAAGGGGGGGGGGGCTGCTGCACACACAAGGTTTTATATCTTAATGCACGGAATGAATTAAGATAAAAAAAAAAAAAAAACCTTATGACTTATGAACCATTTTAAATGCAGTTTAGAGAGTATTCCTGAGTTTCTGTCAAAACCCTGTCCGGTCAAAATTTCCCCTTCGGCAGATCATGTAAAAACTTCTTAAGGATCATTTAAGATAACAATAAGGTGTCGGTTGATTTCTAACGATTTACAAGCACCTAATGCATGCTTACAGTGAAAAGCTGTCGGCGTGCCAAGATTCTGCACTCTAAAGAAAATAGCTAGGATTTCAGGGCCTCTGTTCCCTCAGTTTAGGCCAATACGTATTCTTCTACATATTTTTGGTAAAAAAAATAAATAATAAAAAAAAAAACGCAATAAGCATTTGATTGGTTTGCGCAAAAGTTATAGCGTCTACAAAATAGGGGATAGTTTTATGGCATTTTATAAATTTTAATGAATAATTTTTTTTACTAGTAATGGCGGCGATCAGTGATTTTTATTGTGACTGCAACATTATGGCGGACACAACGGACAATTCTGACACATTTTTGGGACCATTGGCATTAACACAGCGATCAATGCTATAAAATTGTATTGATTACTGTAAAAATTTCACTGGCAGTGAAGGGGTTAGCCACTAGGGGCGGAGAGGGATTAAGTGTGTCCTAGGGGAGTGTTTCTAACTGTCTGGGGGATGGGCTGTGTGTGAAGTGACACTGATCGCTGTTCCCGATGACAGGGAGCAGACGATCAGTGTCCTGTCATTAGGCAGAACGGGGAGATGCTGTTTACATTGGCATCTCCCCATTCTTGAGCTCCGAGAAGCGATTGCGGATATCCCCGTGGCGATGGAGTCCGCGGGTCCCGCAGGGAAATTTTAAGTAACGTACGGGTACATTACTTTGCCCAGCAGTGCCATTCTCCCAACGTATATTTGCAGACAGCGGTCGGCAAGTGGTTAAGTAATCTGTATATAATATACATAAAATACAACAAATGAAAAGGTAAGTATGTAGCAAGCAACAATATCTATAGTAAAATGAAAGGTCACTGACCACCTTATATAGCGCTATGCTTTTAGTAACAATGTTTCGTTGATATACAATAACATACTGGCAATTTTTTTTTAAAGGATTACAGAGCTTCATGAATATTACAGATTGATAGACTAATGAGATTTTGTTACATTTGCCAATTTTTATTTCACACCCATAGGACACAGACAGACAATGGTGACATTCCACAACAAAAATGCTGGAAGAAGAATTTACAATCTATTGGCTGCCACTCTCGAGTGTAGGTCAGCGTGCCATGCAAGCAGTGTTCATGTATATAGTATATTTGTAGTCAAATATTTTGACTCCAGGGTGTGTATGGTATGCAGATGTTGAATTTTCACTTCATAATCTTCTTCTGGAAAAACAATGAAGTGATATTTTGGCTTACGCCATGAGGTTTATATAACCTTCTAAACTATATACATGGCAAAGAAATCACCACCAACTACAAATACATCTCAATTCACAGATATCACAGATATCACACTTCACAGAAGTGAAGAATGAAATTCAAGCATTTCTATCCATTCCCATTTCCGCTTTTACTGTACTCTGGGGCAATTTAAAATGCTACGAAGAAAGTACAGCTGTTTATGGATATAATTAGAAGCCATATGGTTCATAATTAAAGTAGAACTCCGGATCTTGGATAGATCTTTGTTTTGGATAAATAAGAGAATTCTCAGAACCTCTGAGGTTTTAATTGCTCCTCATGTCACTGGGGAGATTCCCTTAATTTCCTCGTCCATAGACCTAAAGGAAGGGAGTGAAAAGCAAACCAGTAAAATACATTACCAGAATAGGTGTCCCTATTGGAGGTGTGATGGGAGTCACTTTGGGCGGGGGGCCCGTGGAACCCAGGATGCCTTGGGGAGGTTGGGAAACCCTTGTTTCAGCTCCCCATGCACCTCCTATGTCTATGTCACCCTGTGTCTATTAGGGGCACTGGGTGACAGAAAATCCCAGTCTGATCTGTACTAATCGGACTCACTGTACAACCACACTGGAATGTTTATAATATACATACTATATATATATATATATATATATATATATATATATATATATATATATATATACACACATATACACACACATACAAACACACACACACACACACACACACACACACACAGTATATTAATTGTCTCATACTATGGTGTGCTCTGTGCTGAGTCATTTGGGGTGCAGCTGTATTCCATTGTTCTATTGTGTCTGTCTGCCTTGGAAGAAACCTATTATGGGATGTATATGTCTATGCGGATTATCTGTGTGTCAGAAACCATGGAATCAGACCGAGACAGAAGTACAGTTAAACCACACTTGTTTAATAATAAAAGTAAATAGAACAAAACGTAGTCAAAACATAGCCAGAGTTTAGGAACTGGAACGGATAGTCAGACAAGCTAAACGTCAGGGAGCCGGAGATGAGCGTAGTAAAACAGCAAGCAGGATCTGGAGCCAGAAGGGATGTCAGCCAAGCAAGTCTTTTAACAGGAATGCAGGAGAGCGTCTTTGTGATGTTGACTTAGACAAAGGCAGAGATCCTCTGGGCTGGATGGCTTAAGTAGGTAGGGCAGACAAGCAGTATATCAACAGCTGAGTAACTGTGGAGAGATAGGGGCTGGCAATTAGCCAACAGCTGTGCGGCCAGCTCGGAGAAGGAAGGGCTGAGCCAAGCTCTGACACTGTGAGAGGGGGTTGGGGGATTTTTCCAGCAGCCCCTCCCAAAGACAGTCTACTGATGAGAAGTTTGAATCCACCTGTGTCACACTACTGGTGGAGGTAAAGTCTACCCTGCCCTGTTTCATTATACAAAGGAGGGGGGCTTGTCCCCTGAGTGTATCTCTATGTACCTGTGTTCAAATAAACAGTTCATGTTCCAGCTTTGTAACTGAACTAGTCTCATCTGGTTCTTTGTTACAATATTCAGCTGTAAAATCTGATATCTGAAGGTCCATATTGGTGGTAGCAGTGTACCGGAGGCGCGCAAACAGAATGTGGTACGGGATCCATCACAGGAGGATATTCACAGTATCTAAGAGTTAGCTTTTTTTAGGGTGAATTGCACTAGGGGTCTCTGTCTTCCTTAAATGAAATAGATTTGGTTCGATTATGGAGTTGTATAAATAAAGGAGTATTTTTAAAGTTTACCAGAACTGCGGTCATACACTTTAGTATAACTAAGGGCAAAACTTTTTTTTTACATTTTGGGTGGAGTGGAGAGGGATTAGACCCCCTGTCAGTTTTTAATGTGGTCTGTTCCCATGCTCTCCATTTGTCCCGTTTACTATTATCATTGGCAGGGAAATTTTTTATTTTTTTGGGGGGGGGGGGGTGAAAGATCGCATGACCGCGTTGACACTTAAAGCGCAACTCCACTTTTTTTGAAAAAACTTTCCCCTCTGGATGATCTATGTATATTGCAAAGATTATAACAAACTTTGTTGCAGGTTCCTACCTTTTGTTATTCTGAAGAAATCCATGTGTGTTTGTCTTTGCCTCTGTGCAAGGGGGTCTAATGGGAATGGTTTCATAATTATCTATCAGCTGTTCCCCTGCAGAGCACTAATGAGCAAATCTGTTTGGCCTTCATCACTTTAATGGTGTTCCTGTTGAGAGTATCTCACCAAAAATTACATTTTTGTTGCAGGGGACACCTGAAATATGACTTGTATCTTAGGCAGACTTCTGGGAAAATTGGTGAGCCAATCACACAAACAGGAAATTATATTTCTGGAGAGTGCTTAGTCCATATTCTGTGTACAGAACAACTCCATGTAGCCATATTGCATTGCATTTATAGAGAATTACAGCGGTTATAGACTGAAGTGGAGAGGTGATTTTTAATATAATTAAATTACAATAGGACTTGTATCGCAATTGTACACACATATTTTTTTCTTTATTTGCTATTTTTTCCCATACGAAAGTGGAGTTACCCTTTAATGAACAGATGTTGAGCATCTGTGGTGACACTCATGCCAATTTCCTAAAAATTTGGGAACCATGGTTGTCATATGTGATGGAAGGTCCAGATGTTCCTTTGCCCTTCCCTTTTCCCCATCTCTTGGCCTCTCTTTCTTTCCTAGACTCTACCATCCCTTCACTAGCTCCCTACTCAGTAGGTGAGTGACTTCCCTCTTTTTAGCTTCACCTTTCTGTCCAATTTTCTTCCATTTTCTGCTCACCTATTTTTGTTAGTTCAGTTTTGGCTGTACATTGCACCGCCTTTTGGGTTTCAATGGGCCTAGGGGGTGCCCTGTAGTTATTGGGAACCCTGGATCCTGACGGTGTCATTCACGCTTAAAATGTACTACTGTTGTGTTAGCTCTCATTTTTTCTATTTGTGTCGCTTCATTTTTGCCCTTCTTATGAGCGAATACCTGTTCCAACTTCAATGCGTGGGCAGGACTTTTGCATATTAACCACTACTTAAAACTATTGAAACAGAAAGTATAAGTAAAAAAAGAAATTACCCACATTTGGGTTGTCCACAGAAAAGTAATACAGGGGAAATCTTCCATATGGGGACACTAGTTCTGATGACCTGGGGGTCCCCAAGGGATTCCCTTAATTTTCAAGGATTCCATTCACATCTTGTTTGGCTATGGGATAGGAAGTAAAAGGGAAATCTTCACAATGGGACACAAAAAAAAAACCTGACACGGGTTACTCTATCCAAAATGAAAAAAAAAAAAAAAAAAAAAAAAGGTTTTGCCTATAGTTCTACTGTAAGCCTGTATCTCAGCAATGAGCTGGGCGTGCACCCAGGAGTAGTGCAGGCATCGGTGGACCAACCTGCAATGCTTTTGTAACACTATTGTAGAATATTTACAGTTCTATTCTGGTGACAAAGTAAAAATTAGATTTTCCCTTCCCTTGACAGGGGTCAAATACATTATTAACAGACGAAAAACAAGCTCTGGCTATGGCCAAGCACTATGAAGAAGCACTACAGCTAGTGCGAAACGTCAGCAATTTTTCCTTGTTCGCTGTGTTTGTTGAGCTGTGATGTGATTTTCCAATAAAAGAAAGTGGTCTTCTGAAGAGTGCGGCAGTCCAGAGCTTGTTTTTCGTCTGTTGCTAGTGGTAATAGCCAGCACATGTGGCTTCCCAGCCGAAGAGACAGTTTACAGCTTGCATGTGTGCTGCTGGAGCGGTGAGATCCCTTCTCCTTCAAATACATTATTGTTTTTGTGTTTTGTATAGGATTACATTCAATCACACTTTTCTTTCCATTTCCTTATTCAGTTATATTTATGAAAACATTATTTAAAAACTTGTCATTATGGTGATTTTTTTTAATAGAATCTCGAATTAATTAAAATAACATATTTAATGTGATTTATGACTACTTTTAAGTGTATTTATTGATTCAACTGATGTTGAATGCAGAGTTGAAATTTAGCACTCAGAAAGTCGAAACCTACACAGACGCTTTGGCTTTTTTGACAATGGATTGGAGGAAAAGGAGGAGGAGCAAGAGGAAGATCAGTCAGTCAATAAGGTATAAGGTTATCCCTGGACTATGTACAAATTTACATTAAATTCTAATTGGTTTTTATGGGATATCCCCCTTTGCGCATTTATTTTAGATATAGCAAGTACCCATTATTTGATTTGAGCGTCATTAGCTTATATGACTCATCTCCCAATCTTTGTCAGTCAAACAAAATCCAATTGTCAAATACGTAATGCTGGCTTTAAAATGAAAGGATACACTGGGTTAGCTATGAGTGGTATATCATTGGTTAATTAAAACCTCACTGCTACAAACTGTCATGTGCAAAGCACAGTCAAACCTTTTTTAAAAAAAAGATATCCGCTGGTCTAATTTTTAACACAAATCCAAATAACAAGGGATTTAATGGACGTACACAGAACTGTACAATTGATCCCTGTGTACCCCTGAGCCATCTGTGTATCCAGATCCGCTGTTTGACAGCACCGATAGAGCCCAACATTACAGATACATCATTGATTCCAGATTGCTTACAACTGTTTTAGGATTCTGGGTCATCATCAGTGCAGTCCATGGAAGCAATGGTTACTATAGTGCATGTTTTCCCCCACCTCATTCCTCAAATACCCCCAACAGGCCGTGTTTTGTGAAATTCCCTCTTATAAAATAGCAGTCATAAACACCAAGCCAATGACATTGATTTAAAGTACCTGTGTAAGATGAAAGAGAACCTGAAAACCTGACCAGTTGGGGGGGGGGGGGGGGGGGCGTAACTTGAGGACCAGGGTTGGAAACTACTACTGTAGCATAAGGTTCTGGGAACAATAAAAGTTTATAGCGAGGTGGACCCATAGGAACAAATATGTATGGCACCACCCACTATCCTAAAATTATTTTGATGCCTTATTGTGCATCACACTTGCTACTTTAAGTCCAACTCCCCATAACTATCTAGTTGGGCTTTCACATTACAGTTAAGAAAAGAATATATGATAATATGATATGATAAACATATTTTATGGCTTTTTATATGATTTTTTCCACGTTTAGCCCGCAGTTTCATACTTGTTAAATTCTTACCTCCTTGCTGCTGTGCTGTTGCTGGACCTGTGGTTCTACTAACATGTGCTGTCATTTTATGTGTTCACCAATGAACGTTGCCTGCTCTAGTGTGGATTGTGTTGTGGTCCAGTGTGGTCCAGTCCATGTCTCAGTCTGCTTGTGGGCCTGGCCTACTTCACCCTGCAAGTGGGGGTACCTGTCTTTCAGAGCACACTCCTCAATCCAGGCAGGGACTGCGGTCATGTGAAAAATCTAACATTAAGAGATTAATTTAGAGATGAGCCTTTACACTGTGTGCAGCAAACATAGCGCAGACCCCATGCGTGCAGTTAACTCTTTCACTTCTGTACCTATGTGATCAGGTCATGGATCTCCTTTCCGTTCCAGTTGCTACTGGAAATCGATCATTGGGGAAGGAGCCAGAACATCAACGCCTTCATTAATAGAGGAACTTCCAACTTTACCGGGGACCACACCTAACCACTGGTTGCTTTGGGTCTTGAACTTGTGCTTGGTTACTCATAGCAACTACATTCCTTTTCATTGTCTTGCCAAGTTAATCCTTTTGTAGTGACCTTATACATCTTTGTATCCTTGTGCTTTACATACCCTGGTTCTGTAGATATGCCAGAACCAACATGCACCCCTTTAATAACTTCAGACTAGGCTCAGAACAGTTAATACAACTTTACTAAAAGAGATTCCAAAATGAACAGCGTCCAATCCTCAACCACAACTATAGCTGTGCGGCTGCCCAGGTATACCTCTGTGAGGTTGTTGTCCATGCTGGTGTTCTCCATGTCTTGGATGGTCTGCAGAACCCTAGTGCCTCTGATGAACTGCAATGTGCAGCAGCCCCCTTCACAGCATGAGCCAAGACCACAAGTTGAGCTGAGAGCCCTGGACCTCAGCTTTCCCCCTTTTTATATCACAGAAGGGTTGGTTGAGACCAAAAAATCCCAGGAACTGAGCACACACACATACTTAACTCTTTCCCTCCAGCCTAGGTCAGTCTCCAACTAGCTAAGGCAGAAATAACAGCCTGCCTACATGCTTCTCTGTATATATCATGCTCAGTGCAGCTTGTGTTGCCCGAGAAATTTCCAAGTTTTTTTGCTTCCACTTTCCCACGTATTACTTGTATTCGGTGTCTCACTTTCCGTGTACTGGCCCTGGCTTTGTCTACCATTTTTGCTTGCCTGCCACCTGCACTGACCACAGGTTGTTTCTCGGATCCTCTTCTATCTCCTGCCATCTGTACTTTGCACACACGAGTGATCTCCGCATCTTCAGTTAGGTGTACCTGGGAGCACCGACCTGGTTCTAGTTTGCTGCAAGTCCATCCCCCCACCATCAGGGGCCCTAGAGTAGAAGCAAGTTGGGGCTTAGACTCCATGCCTCAAGTCTTCTACAAGAACTCACTACCACAGGAATCTGACAATTTTATTTACACTTGAACGGATTTTCATATTACGTTTCTCATTATCCTTAATTCCCTGAATATTTATAATGTATAGGTTAATAATAAAAACAAATTTCAAGGAGAATTCAGTGCTATAGTTACAGGAATACCATAGAGAGATCCACAGAATCTCTATTGTTTAGAGATAAGAAAAGTCTAGTAATTAGCATTAAGTCAGTTAAAGGGCCCAGGACTCTTGAAATATAGAATGTGTAGAAATCTGGCCATGAGAGTAATGGGCTCCACATTCCAGATTTCTCCAGGGACACCTGAGGTCAATTACACATTTAATTAACAGAAGACAAAGGTCACAAGTCTCTCTCTTCCTATAAATTCTGGATAGACAACTCATGAAAAGTTTCTTTCCACTGTCCACCAATAGGAAACAAATACCGTCTGGACGAGGAAGTAAATGCATTTGGAGAAATCTCATAAAAATACTCATGCATGAATGCTGCTGGTCGTGACTAGTAATAAAAAAACACATGGTTATTCCATCAGCCCACCTTTGTTATAAAGCGTATTATTAGTGAATGTACCAAACTAAAATGTACAGTATGTTTGCATTTAGTTATACACCAGCTGAAACGTAATTTATTACTTAACTTCTTCAATACAGGGTGCTTGCACCCACTTTCTGCCCATTTTCAGCTTTCAGCTCAGTGACACTTTGAATGACAATTACGTAGTCATGCTACACTGTAACCATGTGAATTTTTTATCATTTTCTTCACACAAGTACAGCTTTCTTTTGGTGGTATTTAATCACTTCTGTGTTTTGTTTTTCCCCCCCCCCCCAAAAAAAAAAGAAAGAAAGATTAAACAATTTGAAAAAAAAATGAAAAGCAAAAAATGGACGGATATAAGCAACAAGAGGGATGCTCGATAGTGTAGTATTTTTACAGATGTTTATTGATAACAATATAGTAAAAGGCAGGTACTCTCATTAATAAGTATCAAACTGGCAATAAAAAAACAAGCAGCGAGCTTGCCCACGTCACTTCCGGTATCTAGTATTCCCGACGCGTGTTCGTCACAGTCAGGTGGATAACTAGGGTCTTTTTATGTGCATGTTAATTAGTGTATACGACGGCCATTTTCTTGAAGTTCTGTTCGTCGGAAGTCGAATAGCAGCCATTTTTGGATCGCTTTGGTCGCCGGAAGTAGACCATCTTTTTGGTGGAAGTTTGGCCAGATTCATGCAAACTTCCATTCCACAGCCATTTTTAAGTGGCTTGTATGGATGGAAGAGGCACGGCATCCATTTTCTTGAGGATACTTGGCCACAATATACTTACAGATATTGTGCAAAAACGAGTAATACATAACAATAGTGAGAGACGCTGAGAGCGGCCCAGAACCCGGAAAAATAGTAAAAATAAAATAGACAAGTGTTCATTTAATAATAAAAGCCATAGCTGGCCATAAATGTGTGATTCGGGGAGAATTTATCTCCCTTGCGGCTAGGAGACAGAAGCACAGGGTGATTCGAATCGATAAATTGTCAAAGACCATTCATTCACTAGAATTGCTACATAAACGTACATTAGCGGAAAGCACCTTACATACACTACAGAAGGCCAGATTAGATCTCTTGGAAGAATTAAGCATACCAATCAGAAGGAAATACGTCCTTATGCAGCAAAATTTCTATGAATTTGGCAACAAAACAGGAAAATTCTTAAAAGGAGAGCGATGTCCACAATTCATCACATAGTTGACCCAAAAGGACATAAGATTGAATCCCCATCTGGAATAGTGGAACAATTTAAAAAATTCTACTCAAATCTCTATAACCTCCCTCACCATCCCTCAGCAGAAACGCACCACGACAGACTTAAAAAGGGATTTTCTGGACGACAATTGTCCAGGGAGTATTCCTGAAGAAGTGGCTATAGATTTAGAGAAGCCAATAACGAAAGAAGAAGTCTTAGCCGCCCTTAAACAGCTTAAACCGGGTAAAAGCCCTGGCCCAGACGGCTTGCCTACACTTTATTATAAAACCTTCTCGGATACACTTATTCCTCATATCACTGACACATTTAATAACCTTTCTAACTCCCCCTTGATCCATGCGGAACTCCATGAAGCACATATCACAATGATACCGAAGCCAGGGAAGGACGATTCTTTGGTCCCCAATTACAGGCCTATATCACTTAAAAACGTAGATATGAAGATTTACGCAAAAGTTATAGCTAATCGCATTCTCCCTTTATTACCCTCCCTGGTCTCCTTAAACCAAGTAGGTTTCGTTCCGGGACGGGAGGCGCGGGATGACACGCTAAAAGCGATTAATGTCCATCGGTGGCCATCCACATCTCGAACCCCGGGCTTCTTTCTCTCGTTGGATGCGGAGAAGGCGTTCGACAGGGTGGCTTGGGATTACATGTTGGCAACACTCCGAAAAATGGGCTTCAAAGAACGTGCCTTGCAATATATCATGGCCCTTTATTCATCCCCCACACCCAGAAATAAGGTTAATGGTCACCTGTCGGACGCCTTCTCCTTGTCCAACGGAACTAGACAGGGATGTCCCTTGTCTCCAATTATATTTATTTTAACGATTGAACCCATGCTTCATAGGCTTTGAACAAACGTGAATGTTAAAGGAATTCAAATAAAAGATGAGACTTACAAAGTGGCAGCATATGCTGACGATATGCTCTTATTTCTATAGGACCCAATCATCACTATACCCAATTTACTCCAAGATTTCGCTCAGTTTAATACGATAGCGAATCTCCAAATTAATTTCAATAAGTCGAAGGCCCTCAACGTTACCCTACCTGACACGGTGCTGAATCAATGCCAAACAAACTTTCCATTTAGTTGGGAAAAACACGCCATCACTTATTTAGGAATTCAATTACCGACCAAGTTGTCAGATCTGTATCCCCACAATTATTTACCACTGCTCAATTCCATTAGGAAAGATCTGCAAACTTGGAAAATACCTACGATCTCGTGGTTCGGGAGAGCTGCGATTTTAAAAATGAATATCCTCCGCAGAATCCTATACCTCTTACAAACAATTCCAATCACCCTTCCTCACACATTTTTTGCGACCTTTAAAACTCTTTGCTCCCAGTTTGTATGGGCTAACAAACGCGCTTGTATAAAGTGGGAGAAACTGACTTTGCCCAAATTACAAGGGGGATTGGGAATACCAGATCTGAGAAAATACCAATGGGCATGCCAATTGACTAGAATCATGGATTGGCACATTCACAGACAGAACAAAGCGTGAGTAGTGACTGAGGAGTCATTCGCTCACGCTCCGATACATCTCCTCCCGTGGATAAACACTGACTCTGCCCCGACAACAATCACATTTCACCCTCTGCTAAGCACTACACTTAACACTTGGAAAATGGTATGTCACAAAACAAAAATTTCTTCTACTCACGGCCCGCTTACCACACTAGAACACAATCCGGAATTCTCTCCAGGTATTTAAGACCGATATACCACTGATGATGTCACTAGAGACTTCGTGAGAGCAGGGTCCTTTTTTGACAAAGGACGAATGCTCACATTCCAATCTTTATTGACTAAATTTCCGGACAGGAATATACCCTTCTTTCATTTCCTTCAAATCAGACATTTTCTACTTAACAAGTACCCTGCAACTATGTGGTGCAGGGAATTGACTTCATTTGAAATGCTTTGCACTAGAAAAACTCCACAGAGACATCTCATTTCTGAGCTCTAGGCTCTCCTCTTCCCTACAACAAATTGCTTAGCAGACTCAGTACACGAAATGTGGGCGTCGAATCTAGGCCTGGAACTAACACAAGATAATTGGGAAAAGATATTGATAAACATTCACAAAGGCTCTAGAAATGTGTCCGTACAAGAAAACGGCTTTAAACTTTACTCCCGGTGGTACAGAACTTCGGATGTTTTACACAAATGCTACCCTACAGTACCCTCTCTATGCTGGAGATGCGGGGAAGCAGTAGGCACCATCCTACACATTTGGTGGAACTGTCCTGTTCTTAGCCCCTGTACACACGGTCGGAGATTTCCACAACCAAATCCGTCGGATTTTGCCCGTCGGATTTTGTCCATCGGATCTTGTCCGAAACTGTTGCATACACGCGGTCAGACAAAGTTGGCGAAAAAATCCGATCTTTCAGAACGTGATGACGTAATTTCGTTACGATGGGACTACATTCAGGCTAGTAGCCAATAGCTTTGATGTAGGAATTTGATCTGAGCATGCGTGGCACTTGGTCCGATCAAAATTCTCTACACATGATCGGAGTATGTCCGATCAGCCCAGTTGGTCGGGAAATATTTCCAACATGTTGGAAAATTGGGTCCGACGGATATTCCGACGGAATCAGTCCGATGCATACCACACACAGTCGGATTACCTGACGACACGGTCCGATAGGACACATTCCGACGGATTCTCCGACCGTGTGTACAAGGGCTAAGACCGTATTGGCAGGCCATACACCAGCTCATCTCTAACATAACAACCTTCACACCAGACTTCACGCCAGCACAATACTTACTTCATCATACAGTCATGCCCCAAAGTCACTACAAAAAATCTGTTGTAATACACTTAGTCAATGCAGCTAAATTGTGCATTCCGGCTTTCTGTAAATCTACAACGACACCCAGTATTAAAGACTGGATACGCAGAGTGAAAAAGATAATGGAAATGGAAGGAATTACACACCAACTCCATGACACTTCACCCAAATTCACCAACACCTGGGCATGTTGGATACACTTCTTTGCAGAATACAAAAGTTTAATCAATAACTAAGGGTTTGACCTGAGGGTGCTTACACTAGGTTCTTTTGAGGGCTCCCTACTCCACGAAAAAGCTACGTATTGATCTTAGGAGGTGAACTCATATTTACCCCCCTTCTTCCCTCCCACTCTTTCCCTTCGCCTCTCCCCCCCCCCCCCCCCGAATAATGATGCAGGTCGTCATTTCTTGTGCTTTTAGGTACGTAACAGTTAATGCTCGCATTCTATATAAAACAGATAAGTGATTGGTAGAGTCTTCCTATCTGGTCACTCGAATTACACAGCAAGGCACACTCCAGCTAATAGCCTCTCCCACCTGTATAGGGGTTCTACGAAGTGAGTTGTTAACATAGCTCTCGCCCCGTGAGAGAGGGAGTATATAGTCCACAACTAGACAGTTAAAGGTTGTGTTAAGCAATATTATTGAGTTACCGTTTTTGTTTTAAGACAATTGTTAGGAATCAACCGGTCTCACTGTGGCTTGGACCGAACTACAAAGACTTCTCATATGATAGCCGAAAAGGCTACCCACTATCCACTATAGGACGTTCCTATTGCTTATGTTTCGATGTACCAGGTTTGCATCTTTTGACTTGTTTGTAACAAATGTCATGTACCTACTGCTTGTGCTGTATGTTTCTAATCTCTTAATAAAAAGATTTCTCAAAAAAAAAAAAAAAGCCATAGCTGGCAGGATGGACTTTAAAACCGAAATTAAAAACAAAGCAAAAAAAAAAAAAAGTAAAAAAAAGAAAGAACCATGATGCGATAGATCGTAGTAAGTCATACACAGGCCGACCCGATCACAATATTGGTTAAAAAAATCATATAAATATATAATATAGATATACACCAGAAATGATGTTAATTGATAATAATCAGCAAAAAAAACGGAGAATGCAGATAATGATAAACGTGATACAATAATTTAAAATACTATAATTAATTTAAAAAAGGAGAAAGAGGATAAAGAGAGGAGAACCTATAGGAGGTGTTAAAGTGGCCATATGTAGGTACTAAAATCTAAAGATGACTACAATAAAGACGAAAATGCACTGTGTAGAGGAGGATCTGCGGGGTCACAAGAATAAAAGGTATTAAAAATCGTTGATAAAACAATTGAGGTCAAATTCTATGTCAAGACCCCGATGTGAAAAAGTATCTAACGTAAAAATCCACTTTGATTCGAATTGGCTTAATGTTCTGACTTTATGACCCCCACGCCAATGTTTCACATAGGGCTCTATCCCCCAAAATTTTAATTGCGTGGGATCTTTGTTGTGGTGAGTGGCAAAGTGTCTTGATACACTATGCTCATCAAAACCTTTGATTATATTTTGCATGTGTTCTTTTATACGGATTTTTAGGGGTCTTTTAGTGCAGCCTATATATTGGAGCCCACAGCTACAGTACACTCCAGAGCATAAACTGCTCCCTCTGTATTACAAAAGATAAATTCTTTAATCTTATAAGAGTTACCTGTACTTGTTGATGTAAAGTCATTTTTCTTTTCATTTTGGACATTTAGTTTTTACACATGCATAGCACCGTTTACAAGATGAAGAAAGTCAAACCTCTACTTGGGGGATCTGGGATACTTTTTACGATTTTGTTGCAAATGGTAGGGGCTCTTCTGTAGATAAATTTAGGAACAGCAGAAAAGATGTCTTGCAGATGTTTATCTGCCAAAAGGATACTCAAGTGCAGTTTGATAATTCTTTAAATGTGCTTGTGTTGAACGTTGTAATCAAAAGTAATGGGTATTAAATATTGAGGCCTCACATTTTGGTTTGTCTTTTATTAAATCCTTGTGGTCCATCTCTGCTACGTCTGCTATTTTCTTGTCGATATATTCATTGTTGTAGCCCTTCTGCATAAATCTATGCTTCATATTATCTGCTTGAATTATAAATGATTCTTTGTGGGTGCAGTTACGTCTTAGGCGCATTAATTGTCCTTTTGGTATGTTGTATAGCCAACTCTTGTGATGAAAACTCTCTAGGGGCAGATAGCTATTTCGATCTACATTCTTGAAGTGCGTTCTAGAAGAGAGAACTTTATCTTCTTGAATAATCTCAAGGTCTAGAAATGTAATTATTTTTTTGCGTATCTTCCAAGAGAATTTGGTGTTACTATCATTTGTATTTAGTTCTTCAAGAAAATTTGAGAGGTGTTCTCGATCGCCTTTCCACAGGATAAAAATGTCATTGATGCATCTTCTATAAATACATAGACCTTCTGGAGTGTTAGAAAATACTCTGTCCTCTTACCATTGCACCATAGAGGCCTGCTACACTCGGAGCAAGATTTTGCTCCCATGGTAACACCCGTTTTCTAAACATAATAATTACGATTATACCAGAAATAGATATTTTTTAAGCAGAAATAAAAGGAATTTCACAAGATATTTCCTTTGGGCACATGGTAGGGTAGTATGTTTTCTAAGCCCCCATTTCACTGCTTCTCATGCTTTATAGTGTAGTATGACCGTGTATAGGGAAGCTACGTCTGCTGTAGCTAACCACCATGGTCCCCCAGTTCTTGGGATATTTTCCAGTATTTGTAGAATTTGTTTTGTATCTTTCTCAGTCTTCTGTACTGCTGGTTGCAAATAAAAGTCAATATATTGCTCTAGCCTTGCTGTTAAAGAATCTATCCCATTGACTATAGGCCTCGGTAGAAGGTTTTTTTTGTTATAAAATTTTAAAACGGGTAATTTTTGTCCGTCATTGATCTACGCTGATGAGGCGGCAGTAATGGGCACTGATGGGTGGCAGTGGTGGGCATTGATCGGTTACACTGATAGGCAGCACTTCTATGTGGCAATGATTGGAACCACTGGTGGGCATTGATAGATAGCACTTGTGGGCACTTTCAGGTTCCAATTATGAGGCATAATTGCCTCTTCCATTTCGGGACTGATGTCCCTTTAAGGTGAGCCGGTGATCGGCTTTTTTTTTTCTCCTCCGCCATCAGCGTAAGGAGAGAAAAAAAAATGATCACGAGCTTTGTTTTGATCATGTGATCAGCTGTCATTGGCTGACAGCTGATCACATGGTGAGGGGCCCTGCAGGGCGTGCGCAGGGAGCGTGCACAGGGGAGGCCGTCATATGACGACCTCCTGGGAATTCACAACCTCGCTGTAGCAGTCATTTGGCCATAGCGCGGATGTCAGGTGGCTAAAAGGCCTTTTTCACGGACATGTTTAATTTTTATCTCATTCACCTATGAGAAAGATTTGCATTATGGATGCTTTATCACGATTATTTTATTATTACGTTTATTTGAAGAAGGACAATGAATAATGTGTGATATATATATTTCACCTTGTGTTTAAATATCTGTGCTTATAGACTACAAAGAGTTGTTTTTTTACTAGTGTCTTCTAATCCAGGGCACTTTTGCACTTTAGTTTCATTTATCTTATCTTGTGATTATTATTGTGCTTTGTATTGGTTTTTAGTGTTTCTAATTTAGAGCACTTTTGCACTTTATTTCTAATTTGGACACATAATCTTTGTACAGCGCAGCACTATCTCTATTTTATTATTTACCTGGGTTCTGACATTTCCCTCAGTGGCTGCAGCAGAACTCACTGTATTTATTTGGTCAGCGCAGGGATGTCTCTATCTTTTTATTACAGCCTGAGTACAGGGTGTAGATTTCCTGTCAACAGCATTTCTGCCTGTTGCCTGGACCGATCCTTTTTCTTGTTTGCTAAACATGTCTCTGTCTGCTGCCTGGAACAATCCTTTGCTTGTTTGCCTGTAATCGGGAGCGGTGATCAGTGTCGTGTCACACACAGTTAGAATCCCTCCCTAGGACACACTTAAACCCTACAGCCCCACCTAGTTGTTAACCCCTTCACTGCCAGTCACATTTATACAGTAAGTGCATTTTTAATTGCACTGATCGATGTATAAATGTGAATGGTCCCAAAATCACAGCAAAAGTGTCCAATGTGTGCGCCATAATGTCGCAGTCATGATAAAAATCACAGATCGCCGGCATTACTAGTAGAAAAAAAACGTATTAATAAAAATGCAATAAAACGATCCCCTATTTTGTAGAGGCTATAACTTTTGCGTAATAACACTTATGGCGAATTTTTTTTACCAAAAATATGTAGAAGGATACGCATCGGCCTAAACTGAGGGAAAAAAAAGGGTTTCTTTAATTTGTTTTTGGGGATATTTATTATAGCAAAAAGTAAAAAATAATGCTTTTTTTTTCAAAATTGTCACTAATTTTTGTTATAGAGCAAAAAATAAAAACCACAGGAGGTGATCAAATACCAAAAGAAAGCTCTATTTGTGGGGAAAAACAGATGTCAATTTTGTTTGGCAGCCATGTCGCACAACCGCGCAATTGTAAGTTAAAGTGTTCAGTGCCGAATCGCAAAAAGTGCTCTGGTCTTTGGCCAGCCAAATGGTCCGGGGCTTAAGTGGATACCTTTGACAATATAGTGTATCTACTGTATGTATGTGTTGAATTTACATCCATTGGTGCCTTCCTAGAAAGTCTCCAGTTTTTTGTTTTTTTTGCCACAATAATGTACAAAGAAATAAAATAAACAAATTTTCACTGATGAAAATTGGGAATTCTATCCCTTCAGTGCAGCGCATTGGTGCCACCTGTCAGTACCAGTGTCACCTATTAGTGCCCATCAGTGTCGCCTATCTGTGTTAGTACTGCCTCATCAGTACCAGGGCCGGACTGGAAATAAAAACAGCCCTGGAAATAATTTCACACCAGCCCCATAGCATTATTATACCAGCCCAACAATATAGCGTCATTATTTTCTTGTTAATAAAAGGGAAAACCATACATTTTAACGTACATTTGAAGAGTATATTACATATAGATAAGACAGATATGAAAGCACATACAACTGACAACTGGGACTCTGGGAATGTGGTGGGGGCTCTGGTGAGCAGACCACCTTCTGCAGAAATAATACACTAAGGTAAGGGGGGGGTTACTGATATAAGGGGGAAACCTTTATATCAGTGCCCCTTTACTTTACTACATTCACTCACCCCTTACATCAGTGACCCCCCGCCCCCCTCAGACTGGCCTGGCGGCGCTGTCACTGACCTCCTCTCAGGTAGACCGTGAAGGGCTCAGTTAGTCGGCTCTGGTTTTATCCTATAGTCTCCTCTCCACAGTCCACACACATCTGACTTCTCCCATGACCCCCATCCCAGCGGTGCTCCCACTCTTGACTCCTCTCCAGACTCCCTCGGAGACTACAGACAGGATATAAGACAAGAGAAGGTCAGAGGTTGCGGACATGATACAAGAGATGGGTAGAGCCTGCGGGCATAATACAGGAGATGGTCAGAGAATGCAGACATGGTACAGGAGATCAATGCAGCCTCATTGTGCCCATCCATGCAGCCTCACTGTGGTCATCATTGCAGTCTCACCTTGCCAATCAATGTAGCTTCACCGTGCCCATCATTGCCGCCTCACCGTGCCCATCATTGCTGCCTTACTTTGCCCATCATTGCCACCTTACCGTACCAATCATTGCCGCCTCACCATGCTAATCAATGTAGCATCACCGTGCCCATCATTGCAGCCTGTGCCCCTCATTGCTGCCTCACCGTGCCAATCATTGGCACCTTACCATGCCAATCAATGTAGCCACACCATGCCAATCAATGCAGGCTCACCGTGCCAATCATTGCTGCCTCACCACGCCAATCAATGTAGCCTCACCATGCCAATCATTGCCGCCTCAGCATGCCAATCAATGTAGCCTCACTGTGCCAATCAATGCAGCCTCACTGTGCCAATCAATGCAGCCTCACTGTGCCAATCAATGCAGCCTCACTGTGCCCATCATTGCCGCCTCACTGTGCCAATCATTGCCGCCTCACCGTGCCCATCATTTTCGCCTCACTGTGCCAATCATTGCAGATTTACTGTGCCCCTCATTGGTGCCTTACTGTGCCAATCACTGCCGCATCACTGTGCCAATCAATGCCACCTCACCAGTTAGTGTCAGTGGATTACGTACAGGCACAGCGCGCATCTCCTGCTGTGTCATGGAGCTCAGTGTGAAGTCACACTGTGACAAAGGTCCCACCCTCCTCCTAGACCAAAAATGCTTGTACGGCAAAGCCTTTTTGATTGTTATTTGTGGTTTCTGATCATGCGCAGTCTTGCATATCTGATATTTCTCGTACGAAAGCAGTACACATTAAACAAAATTAGTTTGTTCTGTTTATGTACAAGATATATTTTGGAGTTTGTCCCTTGGGAAATGTTTATTTGCAAAGTCGGAATCGGATGTCGAAAGTTGTGTACACAGTAAACGAAAATTATACTATCGTGCCAGAATTTTTCTTCCGATTTTCTCATAGTGTGTGCAGGGCTTTAATGTGAGCTAAAATATTTTTTAATAAACTGCCCTCTAGATGGTGCTTCCCTTTCTATGCACACACACGCAGGAGCGGGGGGGGTAGAAATCGCACCGCATTCCTGTTCAAATCGCATGCGATTCTATGTAGTGTGATTTGAGCCCATTCATTTTGTATTGATGCAAATTGCACTGCAAAGTATCGGTTTTAGTACCGGGAGCATTTTCACGATTACGAGTACCTGTGAAAATACTCGGTATCGGCACAGATACCAGGATTGGTACATCCCTATAGGGTACCATAAATAAAAGTAACATTTCTCATCGCTTTTTTAACACACACCTCAACAACCCAAAAATCTTCCTTCTGTTACAGCTTTCAGTATAAAAAGAACCTTCACTTGTGAACACAACTCCATGTGTTTGCAGTAACAGAAAGAAGTCACACAGGTGGCAGGAAACAAATAACAAGCCACATGCTCATCAGAACAGTGCAAGTATGTAACCTCAGCCAAACAGTAGGTCTAATTATGCCCTACCCATTATAGACACATGGCCTAAGATTAACATCACCATTCAACTGACAGTCCAGGTTCGTTAGGGAAAAATACATGCCATCCAAGCCAACTATATACAAATTGCAAAGATTTTTTAGCAAACTTATTACAAATTTGCTTCTGTTTTGTAGACACTGAGCAAAACCACTTCAGCACATATGCTCAAATTATAAAAAAAAATTCCGCTAAGTAACTGTCTTTGCTATCATCGTACATTCAAATGTTATGTCAGAAATATTAAGATTTGAAAAATGAAATTTGCATGGACATACTGATGTAGCACCCTGGTTTTTAGGCAGGGTTGCTAGTAAATTTACCTGCCAGGTATAGCTTCATTGGCTAATTGTTGAGGATCAGTTGATTTCACGAAGTCTTTAATTGCTGCACTTCTCTCATTTGCCGCTAGGTGGCCGGGTACCTGGTGGCATTAGATATGAGAAGGGCAATGCAAGGTCAGATTATGGTTATATGGGGTATCCCAGCCAAAGTGCAGGGGTTTTCTTAAATCCCTTGGCCTGCTAGGAGAACCTATATACTTGGGTGGAGTCAGGTGATGGGAGGTTCTGTGCCACCTGGACGGCTGTCTGGGTGGACGTGTGTTGTACTGCCAGGGCTGCTAGGCCGGAGATTGGGCCTATCTTGGGCACATCTGGCTGCTAGGCTGTCTGAGGGCCTAGCCGGAAGCAAGAGAGCAGTGCAGGGTTGGGATTGCGGCTTGCATTCAAACCAAAAGTGACGGTTCCGTTGGCCGGAGAACCTGTCGTGGTCAGAGGTAGAAGGAAAGCTGTCACCAATAAGGTGCCAACCACCTTGTTACCAGGGACAATAGTCAGTAACTGAAGCAAGTACCAGAGTAGCATTCTCACTATCTATGAACAGTGAAGAATCGGGAAACTTCAGTGGGTATCAAGCCAGGGACCCAGCCAGCAGAGGCGACGATTGCAGAGCAGCCTTGTGTGTCAAGCCAGGGACCGAGCAGACCAGAGTGGGTGAAGCATCTTGAATGCGAGGCTAGGGACCCAGCAGAGAGGCAGGGGTGATACTTGAGGAACATACCACCGTGAAGATTGGAGGAGCTCAAGGGATTCAGTGGCAGTGAATCAGCGCCAGCGGGTCTAGTGAGAGACAGAGCTCAGTGGGCTGAAGAACTACAAAGGAGTGACTGTAGTGGAAGTGAAAGAACTGTTGTGCTTTGTGTTAGGAACTGTTAAAGACTGTTGCCATAGGAGACAGCATTCCTCCATGCACAGAAGTGGCTTCTCACTGGATGCCTTTCCCTTGCATGGCTGTCCTCCCGTTGAAGTCTCTGAGTCTGCCAATTAATCTTGCAACTACCTAAGGGTGTCCTGGCCCTAACCATGTCTCCCCCAAAGATTCTTCAGAGAAAAACTCTTTTGCATTCAAGAAAGGTCTGGCGCCCAATAAGTTTAACTACCTTGCACCCACTATGCCTCACAACCCAACATATTCAGAAGGATGTCTGCTATCTCTGTCCCTGGAGGATTTTAACTGGCTGCTGGGCACCAAAAATATGACACTGCTCAACCTTCTCCTTCCTATCTGCTGGTCCATATCTCCCTCTGAACTCCCCTCCTCTTCCTCTCTTGTGGGCACTCATGTGACATCACTAGACACGTAATCATCAACGTCACCTTCCCCGCCGCTATAATTAGAGATCTCGGCGTAGGCAGCAACAGCGGGGACCAACCTCCTCCTTGGGCTGATCTGGGTACTGTCGTCAGACTGCTGAGTAGCGGTTGTTGCTACCTCCTCTTCCTGATCCAATGCCAAGAGTGGCTGCGCATCGGAAATGTCTTGATATGAATCTGAAAATAATTCCTGTGACTCAAGCGGAAGGTATATGGTGGTGGTGGTGGTGGTGGTAGTGTCTTTGGGGGTGCACACAGCAGAGAGTGAAGAAGAGGGTGCAGATCGAGAGGATGAGGAGGGTGCAGAAGAGTAAGGCTGAGTGAGCTACTCAACCAAGTCTGGTGCGTCCTTTGACGTAATCGCACGCACCTTCTGCAATTTGCCACTTTGGTCAAGCCTGCTGCTCCTGCCCTACCCCTACCACCCCTGTGGAAGGGCATGCCTCTTCCTCTGCCTGTCATTTTTTAAATGACCCTGTGACAAAAGTCTCTAGAGAAGTGCAGTATGTATGTGGAAGAAGGTATATAACCCCCCCGATTCAATCTGTGATTTTTGGGGGCCACTGGTCTATCACACCAGTTATAATACTTTTTTTTTTATTGCGTTTGTCACTCTTTGTAGTATCGCTGCAGAACCGCTCAGCAGTCACAATGCTGCACAGTGGAAATGCACTATACTATGCTTTCTATATGTGCAAGTATTTTATACGTGTATTACACACCTCTATACTGCACACCAAATAGTACACCTATACCAGTCCTTAAAGGGACCTTTGTGGACCTAGTAGCTAGTGATTTGCAGACTGTCCCTCAGTCCCTACACTGATAAAAGACAGCTGCAGAGACGGGCAGTAATCTGCAGCACAGCAATGCACCAGCACCCTATATATTGTACACCTATACCAGTCCTTAAAAGGACCTTTGTGGACCTAATAGTAATAGCTAGCTAGTGATTAAACTGACTGTCCCTGCTGCACACAGCGTCCTGTCCCTACACTGACAAAAGACAGCTGCAATCACCAGCACAGCAGTGCACTGAACCCTATATACTGTACTACACCTATACCAGTCCTTAAAAGGACTTTTGTGGACCTAATAGCTAGCGATTTGTGCGACTACAGTCTGTCCCTGCTCCACACAGCAACCTCTCCCTACATTGACATAAGACAGAATGTAAAATGGCCGCCAGACCAGGTCTATTTATAAGGTAGGGGGTATGTCCAATTGTCCATGTGCTGAAATGTCTCAATTGGCTGTCCTGTACCCCATGATGGATGTGTCATCATGGGTCAAAGTTCTTTCACACTGTAAACACATATGTCCGCCGGGCAAACAGCGGCAATAGTCCGCCGATCAGGCGAATCGCGAACACACAGAAATCACTGCGAACCGACCGCCGGGCGAATAGTTCGGCCATCCCTAGACACCACAGCTCGTGGAAGTGACCGGGGGAGGACTCTTCGGAGGAGGGCCGGCAAGTGGCATCCTGAGAAGTGCCTGGTTACTGAGTTGGGAAGGACATTGACAAATTCACACTTTTCCAGTACCACAAAGGAAGCTTATGGTACGTTCCAGGTACGGTTGGAAAAAGGTTCCTGTATATTCTCAGTTGATTGTTCAAGTTTTGAGTCAACGTGCTGACTGCCATGATCTCTGGCTAGAGATCTGTTCAGCCTTGAAGTACCCAGCTGTGAGTGGCTACTCTCTGAGTGGAAATAGAGACTGTGTTGAACCTGCAGTTCAAGATGCCCGAGTTCTTCACTCGTGCCCTCTGTTCCCTTAGAGACTGTGTTTGTGAAAGTTCTACTGCAAAATAAACCTTTTTGAAAGGACTTCCTATGTGTCAGTGTACAAGTCATTGGGTATCAACCCGGGGAACCCCTGGACATGGAGGAGCAGGCCAGGAGAAGGTAACCGGTAAGCCCATTCAGTCAAGGCCGGCCTGCAATGGATTATGGCCGCTACAATAATGTAATCAGAACAGTCTCACTCAGTTGCGATAAAAGTCAATTGCCAGGCTCCACCTCTACTAGTTTTGCCACCTTCCACATGGCTATATCAGGAAGAATGAGCCAAGTAGTTGTGGCTGGACCAATTAATAAATGTACAGTATGGAAATAATCAATTACCTTGTGTAAAAACAGCTGCAGTGTTCAAAGGACTCTTGCACATGCGCAGTGAATGGGACTCGTGTTAGCATGACTCGATGTAAATAAACGTTGCGCTATTATGATGCACTTCCGGGTTAAAAAACGGAAGTCGTCAAGTCGTGACCATGAACTACCTAGAGCATCCTGGTAGTTCATTGAGAACTGCCAGCCAACAGACCCAAAACGGTATCGGTAGTTGTAGTTCTCCAATTCACAGAATTGTGACAGCAGGCGCATGGAGAAGATCCCCAAGCTTATCATCAGCATATTTGTTGGACATATTGTTTACTTCTAGTTGTCGCTTGCAAAAGGAGTATAGTATAACCTGTTTGCAACCAAACAACTTTGGGCACCACCTGGAGAGACAGGAAACAAAGGGGGAAGCCACACAGAGAGCAGAACCTGCTTCACAGAACTCTGAGATATGGGTATACAGTATCTCACAAAAGTGAGTACACCCCTCACATTTTTGTAACTATTTTATTATATCTTTTCATGTGACAACACTGAAGAAATTACACTTTGCCACAATGTAAAGTAGTGAGTGCACAGCTTGTATAACAGTATGAATTTGCTGTCCCTTCAAAATAACTCAACACACAGCCAATAATGTCTAAACCACTGGCAACAAAAGTGAGCAAGCCCCAAGTGAAAATGTCCAAATTGGGCCCAATTAGCCATTTTCCCTCCCCGATGTCATGTGACTCGTTAGTGTCACAAAGTCTCAGGTGCGAATGGGGAGCAGGTGTGTTAAATTTGGTGTCATCGCTCTCACTCCCTCATACTGGTCACTGAAAGTTCAACATGGCACCTCTTTGAGGATCTGAAAAAAAACAATTGTTGCTCTACATAAAGATGGCTTAGGCTATAAGAATATTGCTAAGACCCTGAAACCGAGCTGCAGCACAGTGGCCAAGACCATACAGCGGTTCAAAAGCACAGGTTACACTCAGAACAGGCCTCGCTATGGTCAACCAAAGAAGTTGAGTGCACATGCCCAGCTTCAAATCCAGAGGTTGTCTTTGGGAAATAGACGTATGAGTGCTGCCAGCATTGCTGCAGAGGTTGAAGGGGTGGGAGGTCAGCCTGTCAGTGCGTAGGCCATACGCCACACACTGCATTAAATTGGTCTGCATAGCTATCATCCCCGAATGAAGCCTTTTCTAAAGAGAATGCACAAGAAAGCCTGCAAACAGTTTGCTGAAGACAAGCAGACTAAGGACATGGATTACTGGAACCATGTTCTGTGGTCTGATGAGACCAAGATAACCTTATTTGGTACAGGAGGTGTCAAGTGTGTGTGGCAGTAACCAGGTGAGGAGTACAAAGACAAATGTGTAATGCCTACACTCAAGCATGGTGGTGGGAGTGTCACGGTCTGGGGCAGCATGAGTGCTCCAGGCACTGGGGAGCTACAGTTCATTGAGGGACTCTTTAATGCTAACATATACTGCGACATACTAAAGCAGAGCATGAACCCCTCCCTTCGGAGGCTGGGCCGCAGGGCAGTATTCCAACGTGATAACAACCCCAAACACACCTCCAAGAAGACCACTGCCTTGCTAAAGAAGCTGAGGGTAAAGATGATGGACTGACCAAGCATGTCTCCAGACCTAAACCCTATTCATCTGTGGGGCACCCTTAAAAATGGAAGGTGGAGGAGTGCAAGGTCTCCAACATCCACCAGATCTGTGATGTTGTCATGGAGGAGTGGAAGAGGACTATTGGACATTTTCACTCACTTTTACTCACTTTTGTTGCCAGCGATTTAGACATAATGGCTGTGTACAGTTATTTTGAGGGGACAGAAAATTTACACTGTTATAAAAGCTGTACAATCACTACTTTACATTGTAATAAAGTCTAATTTCTTCGATGTTGTCACATATATCACAAAAGATATAATAAAATATTTACAAAAATGTGATGGGTGTACTCACTTTTGGGAAATATTGTGACGGGAGTCACTTTGGGCAGGGGGCTTGTGGAACTGGGCTTACCTTAGAGAGCTCTGGAAACTCCTTGTTCACCTCCCCTGACCCCTCCTATCTGTAAGTGACCCTGTGTCTATAAGGGGCACAAGGTGACTGAGAACCATAGTTGTGTTTGCACTAACCCGACACCATACAGCCACACCAAACTCAGCATTTCCTTTTACTTCTGTTATCCTAGGTTCTATATGTGTGGTTTGTGTTGAAAGAATAAAGGGGCTCTTTCACTTGGGACAGTATTAGTTCTTAACAATATCCCTTTAAGAAAATATGAAGATAAATTCCACCTTTCCAACTGCTGGAATATTGTATGAGCTTGGTCTTATAAACTGTTGTAGACTCTTTACTAAATCGTTTGAGGTGTGGCTGCATGACATTGTTCTATTGTTTGTGTCTGCCTTTGGAGCAACCTATTATGGTATGTAGATGTGTTTCTAGAATAAAAACCAGGGGCACGGTGGAAGGGGGGGGGGGGGTGGAATTCCTCCAACAACCCTCCCTGCCTCCCTGCTGATAAGACAGTCTACTGATGAGAAAGTTGAAAGCACCTATGTGTCATATTACTTGAAAAAACTGGATTTCTGTACTCACCGTAAAATCCTTTTCTCCGAAGTTCATTGACGGACACAGCTCCTTTAATTCTTGACCTTAGGGTTATCATGCCACTTCAGGAGAGGACTAGGCAGAACATATAATACATGTAAAAAAACAGCAAGACTGCACAGCACAATCCAGGTGGTGGTCCCTCTGGCTATAACCCTTCACCCTGCTTCTTGCAGCTCAGTTTGTCAAAAATCAGTACAAACATAAATAGGAGGGGTGGGTGCTGTGTCCGTCAATGAACTTCAGAGAAAATAATTTTACAGCGAGTACAAAAATCCCATTTTCTCTTTCGTTCATTGACAGACACAGCTCTTTTAATTCTTGACCTTAGGGATGTCCCCAAGCAGTGTCAAAAAACGAGGGGTGGAAACAGCAAAACATAACTTCACCTACAACAAAAGGAACACCTCAACAGAGGAGTCGCCATCATAAACGGCCGCCATCAAAACCAGCGGCCAGCTTATGCAAAGGATGCGTTTATAACAAACTTGTAACTTAAAGAAAGGGTAAATTGCAACCTCACACATCCCCCTGCAAAACCTTGGGGCCAAAACAAGCCCAAACAAGCATCCAAGATGCTCTTGCGTCAACTTTGTAGAATTTAGTGAAAGTTCGAACAGACGACCAAGTCGCTGCCTTACACACCTGGGAGACAGGCGCTTGATGTCGGAAAGCCCAGGAGGTTCCAATTGCTCTGGTGGAATGAGCCATGACAGGAAAAGGCATAGGCAAAGGCATAGGCATGAACCCCAATCTGTCTGATCCACCATGAAACGGTGGACAACAAGACCGCCAAACCTTTTTTTGGACCAGCCACTGAGACAGAGTCTGACTTCCGGAAGGGAGCCGTAGCAGACAGATACATCCATAGAGCCCGGACCATGTATGACAACCATGTAATGTATAACAACCTCTTTCGGGTGTGTCAGCTTAGGACATGAGCTTTGGACAGCACAGTGGTGTAGTGGTTAGCACTCTCACCTAGCAGTAAAAAGGGTCGCTGGTCCTAATCCCAACCACAATACTACCTGCCTGGCGTTTGCATGTTCTCCCTGTGCCTGCGTGGGTTTCCTCCGGGTACTCCGGTTTCCTCCCACACTCCAAAAGACATGCTGGTAGGTTAATTGGCTTCTGTCCAAAATTGGCCCTAGTATATGAATGGGGACCTTGGATTGTCGGCTCCGTGAGGGTAGGGACCGATGTGAGTGAGAAATGTACAGGGATAGGGACAATTGTAGACACCCACTCAGGTTGAACTGGATGGACTGGTGTCTTTATTTAACCTTACTATGTAACTATATAAGAATGGTAACACGATGCACTCATTTAGATGGAATGCTGAAACCACCTTCGGAAGGAACGAGAGCTGTGGACATTGCACCACCTTATCCTTGTGGATGACCAGGTAGGGAGACTTTAATGACAAGGCCGCCAACTCAGAAACCCCCCTAGCAGATGTAATAGCCACTAGAAAGACTACTTTCTAAGAAATAATTAACAAGGGAATGTTCACAAACGGCGATATCTGAAGTGCCGATAGCACCAGATTCAGATCCCATGGGGGTAGCGGTGGTCGAACCGGGGGGGAAAACTTGTCGAACCCCTTGCACAAAAGCACTCACCAATGAGGGAGTCGCCAAGGGATGTTGGAAAAAGACAGCCAAGGCTGATATCTGTCCCTTGATGGTGCTTAAGGCAAGTTTCTGATCCACTCCTCGCTGCAAAAACAGCAGGATCCTGAAAACTGAATAAGTGCGCGGACGCCATCCCATCTCCTCACACATGGAGATATAAGCCTTCCATGTATGTTGGTAAATCATCCGAGAAGACTTCTGTGCCCTCAACATAGTGAAAATTACAGAGTGTGACAGACCTCGGTCCCTCAGCACCTGGTTTTCAACAGTCATGCCGTTAAAACCAGCGACGGTAAAGCCGGATGAAGTATTGGACCTTGCGATAGAAGGTCCTCTCACAGTGGAAGCCGCCAAGGAACATCCGCCACCAGTCATACTAGGTTGGCATACCAAGGATGCCGAGGCCAATCTGGGACAATCAGAATTACTGGAATCCCCTTGGCCTCCACCCTGCGCAGCAGACGTGGTAGAAGTTTGAGTGGGGGGGCATACATCAGCCGATAATGTCCCCATGGAGCCACCAACGCGTCCGACGCATCCGTCCAGGTGTCTCTTGTCCTGGACACAAACCTCTGCACCTTTGCGATTGAGCCGAGAGGCTAAGAGGTCCACATCTGGTGCGTCCCACCTTAGACAAAAGGAGCCTGAATACCTCAGAATGCAATGACTATTCCCCTGGGTCCAGCATCTGACGACTTAGGTAGTCCGCCTGCCAGTTTTCTATGCCCGGGATGTATATGGCCGACAGGCCTGGCACGTGTTGCTCTGCCCACTGGAGGATGTGAGCGACCTCCTGTGCTGCAGCTGAGCTCCTTGTTCCTCCTTGATGGTTGACGTATGCCACCACAGTGGCGTTGTCTGACTTGATCCTGATCGGACGCCCTTGTAGCCTCATTGACCATGTGGAGAGGCAAAGCATGATCGCCCGAAGCTCAAGCACATTTATTGGCAGTTGGGATTCTTCCTGCGACCAAAGGCCCTGGGCCGACTGTACTCCCGGAACTCCCCCAACCGGTCAGGCTGGCGTCCGTTGTGATCACCGTCCAATGAAGAGGAAGGAACGATCTCCCGGACCAAAGGACCGGAGACTTAAGCCACCAGAGAAGGGAATCCCTGACTAACTGGCTCATCGGAATTTGACAATCCAGGGATAATCTCCTTCTGCAGGACTCGAGTTTGAAATTGAGCGTACGGTACCGCCTCGAAAGTGGCTACCACGAGGCCCAGAACTCGCATGTAGAAGCGCAGCTATGATCACCTGCAGTTCACCAACAACTTCACCGCAGCTTGAAGAGTCTGCAGCTTGTCTGAAGGGAGAAAAACTCTCGCTTTGGAGGAGTCCAACAGCAAGCCCAGGTACTCCAGGCATTGAGTCGACACTAACACCGGCTTCTTTAGGTTCAGCATCTAACCAAACTCCTGGAGAGTCTGCATAGTGATCGTTACATATTCCCTTAATTCTGAGGCAGAAGCTGCTCTCGAGAAGAAGGTCATCTAGGTAACCCACGATTGCGATCCCATGTTGCCTTAACAGCGCCAGAATTGGAGCTAACACTTTGATAAAAACTTGTGGTGACGCCAGGCCAAAAGGGAGAGCCACAAACTGGTAGTGCTCTTCCGCGACTGCAAATCGCAGAAACCTCTGATGCTTGAGGCATATGGATACATGCAAGTACACATCCTGGATATCTAGGGATGCCAGGAAGTCCCCCTGGTGGAGTGCAGCGACCACGGAGCGAAGTGATTCCATCCTGAACCTTTCCACTTTTACAAAGTTGTTGAGGGCCTTCAAGTCCAGGATTGGACGTACCCCTTCCTTTTTGGGGACTACAAACAGATTGGAGTAGAAACCCAGAAAACCTTTCCAGCGTTGGTACAGGTACTATCACCCCGCACAGTAGCAGGTCCTGTACTGCCCAGAACAGGGCTTCCCAACGAGCCAGAAGTAGGTTGGAGGGAAAAAATCTGTTTGATGGACAAGAAAGAAAATCTTTTATGTATCCCGATGAAACCAGTTCGCAGACCCATTGGTCAGACAGTAGGGAGGTCCAGTGAGCTGAAAACTACCAAAGGTGACCCCCCCACTCGAAACCAGGTACGCTTTTGTCCTTCAGCAGGCGCCTTGTCGGAATGGGAACGCTTACCTGCCGACCCGGGCATACGAAAAAGCAGTTTCTAAGCTGAAATGGAGGAGGGCCCTTGCCTACTGTGTGACTCCTTACCCTTCCTGGACTGTGGGAGCAACATGCTCTTCTCACCGGTAACATTTTTAATAATGTCAACCAGCAAAACTCCAAAAAGCCTCTCACCTTGGAAGGGCAAATCCGCCAGTGCTTTTTTTTTTTTTTTTAGATGCCTGGTCCCCAGACCAGCATTTCAGCCAAATCAGGCGCCCTAGCACCACTGCTGATACTGATGCTCTAGAGAGCAGGGGGAGCGTATCCAGGACTGCATCACAGACATACTTAAGGCCGTACACCAACTGGTCTGCCAGCTCTACGCAGACCAGAGGAGGCTGTTGCTTCTCCAATTCATGGTGCAACAACTTTGCCCATTCAGTAAGCATCTGCGACACCAAGGTCGTGGCCAACACAGGTCGTAATGCTGACCCTACTACCGTAAACATGGACCGGACCACTGCCTTGGTCGTCTTTGAGGGCAGGAGTCCCTTCTACCGGAATCATGGTTACTTTATTTAACATAGATACTGGGGGGTCAACAACCGGAGGCGATGTCCATTTTTTCAGGAGGTTCTCCTCAAAGAGGTAATGCACTGCCATTCTTCTTGGGACTGAAAAGGCCGCTACGGACTTCCTCATTCTTTGTAGATGAGCTTATCAAAATAAGTCAAATATGGAAACACCATAAGCATGCGGGCCGGTTTGTGGCACCCAAAAGGGACCGCCACCTCAGCAGCATCCTGTATCTTTCAGGGTATCCCGAACCGCAGTGGAAAGTGCTCCTATTAGCGCTTTTTCCTGTGCTAAACCGGACACAGAGTCAGAGTCAGAGTCATTCTCACTGTCCGAATGGTCCTGGTCTGCATCCTCCGACACATCAAAACAGGGGCCACCAGTCACAGCGGGACCCGAGTCTGAATCAGAGCTCTCCCCAGAAGACAGGGGCAGGGGGCTTTTTTACCCCCCCCCTGCCCCCGCATGCCGCCTCCACCCTGGCAACAAAGGTCTCCAGGACTGCTGACCAAGCGTCAATAGGCACCGCATATTTTGCAGGTGAGCCAGTTGCAATAGCAGGGATGTCTGGGGAAGAAGTGCCAGCTTCTGATGTCATGCCGACCCTCACTCGCCTGCCACAACTTAGGGACCTAAGGCAAGGTACACAAATCCCACCCTCCTAGCTGCTCACAGACTGAGGGGCCCCTCCGCAGGACTTATCATCCTGACCAAGTGCTGTGCTGCCACTGACCGCTCTGCCCCGTTTCAGTCACAGAGTGCTCAGAGTGAAAACCGCTCTGTTCTAAGGCACATAGACCCAGCACTAGAGGTAAAAACGCACTGAGGCTACAAGAAAGGGACCGCTGGCAGTCCTTAGTACAAAAATCACCAAGAAAATGGCTGCCGAACCTTCTAGAAAATGGCCAACAACCATACACTGCATAAGACTACAGGAAAATGGCCGCGGCCTCAGCAAAATGGCAGCAGCCTTTCCTGAGGTAAATTTACTCAGGCACCTCACAGCACAGGAAAAAGGAGCAGAAAAGCAAAAAACAGACCCCAACAGCCAGCGCAGCCCTGCCAAAGCTCCGAGCCCCCCCGCGGACTCCTGGCCTAGGTACATACACCACACCTCATGCCCAGTCACACAGCGGCCCCAGCAGGGGGAGGAGGGAATGAGGGCTAGTGAGAGAGGAAAGGGAGAGTGAGAGACCCATAGTCGACCACCCAGGGAATACTCAGCTGCTCTATCCTGCCGAGGCTGGGAGAGCCGTACTTAACCTTCCTGTCGGGATTGCTGGACGCATTCCACCACAGACCCATCACCCGAGCAGTACGGGGTGGCACCTGGCCACGGCACACTGTGACACGGACAGCAGTAGCCCGGTCATATGTGCGCCCTGGAGCATATAGCTTACCGGCCGCCTCTGGAGCAGAAGGGGAATGTCGTGGCCAACCCAGCGCGTAGCTAGGGTCTACTCACGCTCGATGGCCAAGCTGGGTAGACTACAATGATCTATATTATCCAGCCTGTCACCTAGCCGGTTGTTGATAGTAGATCACAGGAACGAAAATTGTAGAAAAAAAAAAATGAAAAAAATCCCAGGACCAATGGTCTCCTCAGAGCCAGGTCCTTCCCCTACACTAGGCAAAAAGCAGTGCTGTGCAGTCTTGCTGTTTTTACATGTGTTACATGTTCTGCCTAGTCCTCTACTGAAGTGGCATGATAACTCTAAGGTCAAGAATTAAAGGAGCTGTGTCCATCAATGAATGAAAGAGGAAGAAAAGTTTACCCCTCCCTGTGTCATTATACAAAGAACGGGGGGGTTGTCCCCTGAGTGTATATCTCTTTGTACCTGTGTTTGAATAAAAAGTCTTGTGTTTCTTCACCCTACACTGCTGTCTCAACAGGTGACTGGGTGGGTGGGACATTGGTGGCAGCAGTGGGATTGTGCTTCTTGAGTAAACACGTCCAAACCACCTTCCAGGATCCAAGGTCGGGATAGCAGACTTCGGATGTCCCAACAGGGATATGGACCTGGCATCACAGTTGCAAGGGCTGCTTCAGAGCACCCTTTTAGCAATTCCCAGGACGATGACTGCAGCCAGGCTACTTACTCGAATAAGGGTCCGGTATGGATTTTGTTTTTTGTTTTTTGTTTTTTTTTAGTAATTTTGCCATGGAGCTCCCCTGAAAATCCATACCAGACCCAAAGAGCTTGGTATGTACTGGGGGGTGGGGGGGAACCCACCAGAGGCTCTCTAATTAGGCAAATAAGGTGCCTAAGGCCTCACACTCACAGGGGCCACGCAACCGCCTAATTGAAGAGCCACCTCTGCTGACAACAAGGCTGCTTCGGCATTAAGTTCCGGCCAGCAGCAGTTTAACATTGCCTGTGAGCTCCATGGCCAGGCAGTGGAGAGAGGGGATGGAGCGTGGCTGTGTCTTGGGGAGGAGGCAGGGCCAGCACTGTTATCCGGGGAGGAGAAGGAGAGGAGATTCCAGCAGCCAGAGCAAAATATCACAATTCCCGCTGCTTCGGAGATACAGATCACGCCCACCCCCCACCACTGGAGTGCATAGCAGAGCTGCCCTCCCACACCCGGAGGAGGCATTTGGCATGCAGTGGCAAGGAGGGGGGAAGGGGAGGGTCCCTCAGAGGAGGCCTCACAAGCGCTGCATGGAGCCTATGGAAGGAGAGGTAGGAAAGAAGAGGTGTCTGGACAGCCACTTTCTGGTGCTGTCAATCAGTGCGGGGGGGGGGGGGAACCGGGGCTCCAGCTGCAGTGAGAGACACAGCTACCATGTTACAACTCTTTTCTGCAGCCAGATACCACCAGCATGAGAGAGCCAGCCCCCCACCCTCCTCCCTGCCCTTACCCACTGCGGGGGGGGGGGGTCCCAGTCCAGTGCTGATCCTCAGCCATGGTAGGCAAGGTGCTCCGCATCCTGAGCTGGCACTGCCTGCTGATTCACCTCTCTGCTGCTATCTCCTTCACTGACACCAGCACCTAGGTAGAGAACACTGACATCAGCACCAAGTAAGAGAGCGCTGACACCAGCACTTTAAAGCTCTTAAAAAATGAACTGTATAAATTACATATATTATCGCTTGAAATATTTTTCCCATTATAGGCGTGAGCCTCATGTCTAGGTCTTGCCCAAGGCCTCACAAGACCTAGAGCCACCTCTGGAACCCACACCAATATTTTCATTGGTTTTTCATCTGTATTGCCAGGAACCAGCAATACATTACAGCTGTAAGCAAGTTTAGATGACATTTTTTCCTTTAGAAATTTAATTTTTCTGTGGCACTGTTCTACACATCACACAGATGTGCCACTTTACAGGCAGACTAAGGGGATATCCCAGGCACGATATTTAAAGGAATATTTCATTTTTATTGTTTCACTTTAACCATCATTAAAATCAGTGCTCATGAAAAAACTTTTTTTTGCATTGATACATGTCCCCTGGGGCAGTACCTGGGTCCCCATAGACTTTTTATGGCAATAACTTGGATATAAGCCTTTAAAATTAGCCCTTTTATTTCATGCAAAGAAGGGAGATTGTCCCCTGAATGTATATCTCTTGTACCTGTGTTTTAATAAACAGTCTTAGGTTTCTTCACCCTACACTGCTGTCTTGACAAGTGACTGGGTGGGCTAAGGGACCTTGGATTGTGCTGGTACAGGGCAAATATACCAAATTAAATCAGATATAATAATGAAGCCAACATCAAACCTAAATGAAAAAAAAAAAAAAAAGTAAATGAGGTAATGGTGAAAAAACCATCACCTAAAAAAACTAAAGGCAGATACCACTAAAATTTGTTAAAAATAAAAGTGATATAACTTTTAAAGTGATATAACAAAAAATGACATATTAAATATAAAAATCTAAAACATATACACCAACAAAAAAAAAAACTGTTGCTCTCTTTCCTGGTGAAGGGTGACTGGTCTTGTCTTGCTCGCCTCCTGTAATTTTCTTCAGGCAGACTGTAGTGGTTGGGACCTGCTGGACCACACAGTACCACCCTTATAAAAGGGCCCAGGAGCATTTTTTTCTGAAAAGGGAGGTGTGGTACTGGTGTGGTCCACCTAGAATTCATGAATGATATAAACATTGCTTATACAGCAGTGGATAAATGCATTGATAATAGTGCTACATAATACTCTAGTGTATCTCAATGAAGTCAGTTTGAATTATCAAAATGCAAACGGACAGGATTAAATCATAAATGCATTACAGTGAATCCTGAGTAATATAAAGTGACAAATTGCAAAAGTGCTACAGTGCAAAAAAACGTACAATTTCAGCATTTATGCTTCTGTTAGACTGGTGCAGCAGGTCCATGCGAGTACCCTGCATTGGGGCTTTTTTGTTCAATAAACTTGTGGTTTTAAAAAAGATATCACACTATCTAGCCTTCTTTCATACTATATGTGTATGAGGAGAAAGCGCTATTGGGCCGCCCACGATCCCACAACAATAACAGAACCCAGAGGTTCACATGCGTGGTTTGACCGAACCTAAATTTGAGGTCACATGCTCAGAGGTGAGCAGCTATTACCTAAGGGGTGGAACACCAGAGTATGGACACTTCAACACGTTTGGATCACCTTAAAGTATCTATTTTATGTTTGATAAGGACTTTATGATACTTGTGTGTAGCTCCGGCTCCTGAAGAGCACGCGCTATGTTTTTGAAATTTAATGTTACACCCGAACTGCAGTTTGGTTTGGATATAATTTTTCCAAATTTTGACCTCAGCATCAGTCTGACTGGACTATAGGGTGTTCAGCCTGGCCACCGTCTCTTCTGGCAGGTATGGAACAACAGTCTGGTTGGGTGCTTTAAGGTTACTCTCTCTCTGAGTCCACCCAGTGGGAGCGTCACTCTTGCTGTGCTTTCTGGGAGAGGGTACTTAAGATGCAGATGTCATGTGGTTTGGGGTTCTGGCCCAGAAGGGTGTTCTGACTCAATGGTCCTGGTCCTTCTGACCAGCCCCCAGGAAGGCTATGACCTGGGGTGCGGATCCACCAAAACGATGTCTCCGGGCTGGCTAGCCGGAGGCAAGAAAACTAAAGAAAGGATTCCGAGGTGGTCTGGCGCCATCTCCGTTATGGAGAGGCCCAGCAACTTCATAGCTATCCAGGGGAGGACTCTTCAGAAGAAGGCCATGTACGGGTTGGCTTCTTAGCAAGAGCCTGGTGAGGCTGAGGGACCTACGTGAATCCAGTCTCGTGGGTATTGCCAAACCGGCTGAAAGATCCAGGTATCACACGAGTGTTCTACAAGTTCTAGTTTCCTACATGTTCTACAACAACGTCTGTGGCAGAGACTTACTTCTACATGTTCTATAACAACGTCTGTGGCAGAGAATTGTTCCCGATTTAAGCACCTTGTTGGCTGCTAGTCCTTGTGAGAGAGGGACTATCCAACTTGAGTGAACATCCAGCTGTGAATGGCTATTCTCTGGATTTAGTCAAAGTAAGAGAGTTCTTTATTATTGACTTTGACACTAAGAGTACCTGAACCTTTCCTCTTAACCCTCTGATCCTATACTAAAGAGACTGTTCATTAACTAAATTTTTTGCAAATAAAAATCCCTTTAAGCGGATCTGTTGTCAGTTTCTAAAGTTTCTGGGCCATCTATCGTGGGAACCCCTAGACATAAATCGAGGTGAAGAAGGTAACGGTAAGCCCAATCAAACCAGCTCCTTCGGGGGTTAGTGCTACATATGTTTCACTGACCCATGAGACATATAGTCAGTATCACATTTTTTGCACTATAGCACTTTACTTTCACAATTTGTCACTTTATATTACTCAGGATTCACTAGAATTAATTTTTGATTTAATCCTGTCAGTTTGCATTTTGATTATCTCAATGGCGTCAGTTTGAATTATGTGATTTTGCATTTGAGTAACTTATACACTAGAGTATTATATAGCACTATTGTCAATTTATTTATCCACTGCTGTATAAGTGTCAGGTAATCTGAGACCAGGTGACAGATGCACTTCGTAGGAATAGGAAGTGCACTGCTAAGATAGTGGACCCTAGACTGACTGCTGCGGATTCTACCCAGGGAGGTTCAGGAAGCAGGTCTACTGGATCATTAACACAGATCCCAGTTGGAGCTAGAGCATAGATTCCCCAGGGCACAGAGTCTAGGAGCCAGCAGGTGTTCACCAGAGCCCCTAGTGGTGAGGATGGACTGCACTGCAGTCCGGCTCAAGGTCACGGCCCCTAGGGTCTCACAGCTCACGCTCACGGTAGACTAAAGGAGAAGGAAACAGCAAGCTGGAACAACAAGGATAGTAAAGGGATAAGGCAGAGGTCAGGGCAACTAGCAGACAGGAATAACAGAGTACACGCCAAAGGTTCTGGGTCACATGCAAACAGGGATAGTCGGGGACATGCCAAAAGGTCAGGGTCACGAGTAGACAGGAATAGTCGAGAACATGCCAAGGTCAGTAACAGAGACAGAGCACATGGCAAGCAGGAAACAGGAAGCCAAACACACAGTGAATACACAATGGTTGATCAGCACCGCTGGCTTGCAGTGCACAGGTTAATATAGGGTTCCCTGATAGGGCATGGGGTGGAGCCATGCTTATAGGAGAGGTTTTAAAAACCACCAGGTGGAAGTGGCTGGCCTCTTAGTCTGAACACATGAGGAGAGGTAAGCAGACAGAGGAAAATTACTGCATAACCATGACAATAATCAGTGTTCATATCTGTAAGGGAATGTATAAACAGCTGTGACTCCATTTTGGATCCCCCTCCATTTAACATGGAGTGGAGGTGAATTTTTTGTATAGGTTTTGTCATAATCAGCTTAACTAGCAGTTTGCATAGAACTACACCCTATGAGCTACTGTGGTTAAATCCAATTCCTGGAGTAACATCCTGTGTCAAGTCATCAGCTAATTATTTTCATCTAGTCAGCAGTCTAACTCTTGATAAGAAAGTACTGAGTGCAAGTTTGTATAACCCTTATGCCGCGTACACACGATCGGACAATCCGGCGGACCTTCCAAATGAACAGACTTGCCCACACATGGAGTAAAGTCCGTTAATTTTGAACGTGACTTGAGGTACGATGGGACTAGCGAAAGAAGTCAATGTCGTCGCCTCCATTGGCAAGATTGACACCTTGCTAGCCCTGTTGCCTGGTATGGATTTAAAGGGGAACTCCTATGCCGAAAAAACAGCGTGGGGGCCCCCCCAAAGTCCATACCAGCACGTAACCCGACCGGTCAGGAAAGGGGGTGGGAATGAGCGAGCGCCCCCCCTCCTGAACCGTACCAGGCCTATGGCCCCACATCCCAAAGCACCTTGTCCCCATGTTGATGAGGACAAGGGCCTCTTCCCAACAACCCTGGCCGTTGGTTGTCGGGGTCTGTGAGCGGGGGGCTTATCGGAATTCGGGAGCCAACTTTAATAAGGGGGCCCCCAGATTCCAGCCCCCCCCACCCTATGTGAATGAGTGTACGATGTACCCCTACCCATACACCTGGGGGAAAAAAAAAAAAGTGTAAACACACAACACAGGTTTTTAAAGTAGTTTATTAGTCAGCTCCAGGGGTCTTCTTCCGACTTCGGGGGTCTCCTCACCGGGCTCCTCCGCTATCTTCTGCTCTTTTGCCGCTCTTTTGCTAGCGGAGGAGCCCGGCTTTCCTCTTTGTTGTTGTCGCCGCCCGGGGGTCTTCTGACTTTCGGGGTCTTCTTCAGACTTCCCACTCTTCGGTTCTTCTGCTGGGCTCCAACACTATCTTCTTCTAGCTCTTTTACTAGCGTTGGCCCGGTCTTCTCATTTGTCGCTGTTGCTGCCGCCTTCTTCTGATGTTGACACAACGCTCTTGCCGGTTGTATTGCCAGGGACGCGTTGGCATAAGGGACAGGGTCACTGGGTGATGTCACATAGTGACTCCGTCCCTTATGATGTCACAGTCCCGGGAATGCCTATATAAGTCGCTGCGCAAGGCATTCCTGGCATAACAGCCGGAGAGAGCGTCGTGTCAAGAGGAAGGAGGAAGAAGAGGGAATAAGAAGAAAGAAGAAGAGGGAATAAGAAGAAGGAAGAAAGAAAAAGGAAGAAGGAAGAAGGAAGAAAGGAGGAAGAAGGAGGAAGAAGGAGGAAGAAGGAGGAAGAAGAAGGAAGAAGAAGGAAGAAGAAGGAAGAAGGCAGCGACAAACGAGAAGACCGGGCCAACGCTAGTAAAAGAGCTGGAAGAAGATAGTGTTGGAGCCCGGCAGAAGAACTGAAGAACGGGAGAAGTCAGAAGACCCCCGAAGTCGGAGGAAGACCCCCGGTCGGCGACGAAGGAGAAAGCCGGGCTCCTCCGCTAGCAAAAGAGGGGCAAAAGAGCAGAAGATAGCGGAGGAGCCCAGCAAGAAGACCCCCAGAGCTGACTAATAAAACTACTTTAAAAACCTGTGTTGTGTGTTTTTTTATTTACACCTTTTTCCCCCCAGGTGAATGGGTAGGGGTACATAGTACCCCATACTCATTCACATAGGGTGGGGGGCCGGAATCTGGGGGCCTCCTTATTAAAAGGGGCTTCCGGATTCCGATAAGCCCCCCGCCCACAGACCGCGACAACCAACGGCCAGGGTTGTCGGGAAGAGGCCCTTGTCCTCATCAACATGGGGACAAGGTGCTTTGGGGTGGGGGTACAGCAGGGGGAACCCCCCTTCCCCAAAGCACCCACCCCGATGTTGAGAGAACACGGCCTGATACAGTTCAGGAGGGGGGGGAGGCGCTCGCTCGTCTCCACCCCCTTTGCTGACCGGCCGGGCTGCGTGATAAGGGTCTGGTATAGACTCTGGGGGGAGCCCCACGCCGTTTTTTCGGCGTAGGGGTTCCCCTTGAAATCCATACCAGGCGACGGGGCTAGCAAGGTGTCAATCTCGCCGATGGAGGCGGCGATATTGACTTCCTTCGCTAGTCCCGTCTACCTGGACTCACGTTCAAAATTAACCGACTTTACGCCATGTGTGGGCAAGTCCGTTCATTTGAAAAGTCCTGAGGACTAGCACACAGATGAGCGGATTGTCCGCCGGACAGCCGAGTCTGGCAGACAATTTTGAGTCAAGCATACTTTCTAAGTCTGCCGGACTTTTGGGAAGAAAAAGTCCGCCGGAGGCCACACACAATCGAATTGTCCGGTGGATTCTGGTCCACCGGATGGTCCGATCATGTGTATGTGGCATTAGACACATATTTTTACTGGTAAATAAGCCACTATTGTACCCAATAAAAATTAGACACTTTGCGAAAAACGCTAAAGCCTGTTTTTCGTGTCTCTTGTGGTGTCTCACAGATCCGGCGGTCCCGGTGGTCTGCCTGCATAAACCAGGGTGATCGTCAAGGTGTATAATTCCTTACAAATGGGGACTCATCCCGGATAAAGCAATCATCCGTGGAAAGTAAACTTTTGTCTTATTTTTCTTGCCTCGGCTCTGATGAAGCTTTAGTCCCTTAAAATTTATATAGAAAGGAGACGGACCACATCTTAAAGCGTGAACAGTCTTTGGGAGACCTGAGTCTTAGAGAGAGGGTTCATTAACTTTAGACAAAACGGTACTGTAACTCCTTTTGGAAAGGAGAAAAAAAGTTAATGAGGTAATTACTAGGGATGGGCCGAACAGACCCCTGTTTGGTTCGCACTAGAACTTCCGCACACCCGGACCAGAATAACAAACCCCATTAAAAAGTCAATGGGACCCGAGCATCAAAAATCAAAAATACCCATTTTGAATGCTTATATGCCTGTAATTGGGCATACAATGGTTATAGGGGTCTGGGTCCTGCCATGGTGGACTTGTATCAATAAAATTTAAAAAATGTTTTTTAAAAAAGTTAGTAAAAAATACTAAAATTTTTAAATGAGCAGTGATTTTTTTTATTCTTAAAGTGAAAGCATAAAATCCAATATAGTGCCTGGGGGGTCCCCTTAGTCTACCTGTAAAGTGGCAGATCTGTACCATGTCTAGAATCTTCTGCAGCAATAATTGCATTTATAAAGCCAAAATGTAAATTTTCCATGCAAGCTGCCTTTATTTTGCTCAGCAACAGCTGGGGAGCCAGTGTGAATGAGACCACAATGTAGTTCACTGGGAACAAGTTAGTGATTTTTTTGGATACATTCTGGTGTCACTTTGACTTTAGATAGAAGTAACGTGTGCGTCAAAATTGGTCTTTGGGCGTCTGTGGTGCCTTCCCACCCTAACCCTATAGAGGTAATCTTGATGAAAGCAAGAATTGGCCTTGCTGTAAAAAAAATGCAATGCTATGCGCCTGTCAAACATGTGCAGAAAAATTGGTCTTTGGGTGTTAATGGTACCCATGAAACCTATACCAAAAACATTATTCCAGATTAAATGATTGAACACCCTCAAAACTAGGCAGCCTCAAAGTCCTGCAGAGATTCCACATCCCAAAAAGACTTAGGCCTCTTTCACATGGGATGGATCCACCCTGTGAACATCCGCTTGCTCAGCAGGGATTGATCCATTGATCCCCGCTGAGCAGGAAGACGATAGGTCCGTCGCTGCAGACTGTGCAGGGACGGTCCTGTCAGAGCACTGCTCTCCCCTATGGGAGATGGGATGACAACGGACCGCAGAGTCTATCGTCACCCGATCCGATGATGGATGGAAAAGTAGGTTTTTCTTTCGTCACACTTTTTTGAATCGAAGCGGGTCAGATGTCAGTGGACATGTCACCGCTGACATCCGACGCTCCATAGACATCTAAAAAACTGACAGGTGGACCTAAACGGATCGTTCATGTGAAAGAGGCCTAAGGCCGCGTACACACGGGCGGACTGTTCGCCCAACCTTGTTCGGCAAACAGTTTCATCAAACAGTCCGCTCAAAATTTGCATGAGCGGACTTGCCCACACACGAGCGGACTGTTTGACGAACAAGGTTGGGCAAACAGTTCGCTCAACTTTTGAAATGAACGGACTCGCCCACGTAAGGCGGAGGCAAATCCGCCCATTTCGAGCGCGTGTACAGGTAGGCGGGGCCCGCGAAGGAGACGTCGCGGGCTCCACCGCCTGGAATGGGCTTAAAGGGGAACCCCAACGCCGAAAAAAATCGGCGTGGGGGTTCCCCCCAAGTCCACACCAGACCCTTGTCCGAGCACGCTACCCGGCCGGCCAGGAAAGGGGGGCGAGCGAGCGCGCCCCCCCTCCTGAGCCGTACCAGGCCGCGTGCCCTCAACATGGGGGGTGCCTTGGGGAAGGGGGGGCCGCGCGGCCCCCCCACCCCAAAGCACCTTGTCCCCATGTTGATGAGGACAAGGGCCTCTTCCCGACAACCCTGGCCGTTGGTTGTCGGGGTCTGCGGGCGGGGGGCTTATCGGAATCCGGGAGCCCCCTTTAAGAAGGGGGCCCCGGATACCGGCCTCCCACCCTATGTGAATGAGTATGGGGTACAATGTACCCCTACCCATTCACCTGTGAACTAAAGTACAATAAAAAACACAACACAGAGAAAAAATATTTTATCGCACAGCTCCGGGGGTCTTCGGGGGTCTTCTCGCCGGGCTCCTCCGCTATGTGTGTGTAGCTCTTTTGCTAGCGGAGGAGTCCGGCTTTCTTCCTCCCCGCCGCCGGCCTCTTCTCCCGACTTCGGGGGTCTTGTCCCCCTCTTCGGTTCTTCTGCCGGGCCACCGCGCCTGGTCCGGTGGCCCGGTCTTCTGTCGCCGTCTTCCGTTCTTCTGTCGCCGCCTTCGGTTCTTCTGCCGGGCCACCGCGCCTTCTTGTAGCTCTTTTACAGGCGGTGGCCCGGTCTTCTGTCGCCGCTGTCGTCGCCGCCGCCTTCCGTTCTTGTTCTTCTTCTTGTTCTTCTTCTTCTCCTGGAGATGTTGACTCGACGAGCTCTCCGGCCGGAATGCCAGAGCCGCGCTGTGCGGTCACTTATATAGTGACAATGGGGCGGTGTCACATGGTATATGTCACATGGGTTGGTCACATGGTGACCCCGCCCCCTTACGATGTCATAGTCCCCATGTGACATCAACCCATGTGACCAACCCATGTGACATATACCATGTGACACCGCCCCATTGTCACTATATAAGTGGCAGCGGAGCGTGTCCCTGGCATTCCGGCCGGAGAGCTCGTCGAGTCAACATCTCCAGGAGAAGAAGAAGAAGAACAAGAAGAACAAGAACGGAAGGCGGCGGCGGCGGCGACGACGACAGCGGCGACAGAAGACCGGGCCACCGCCTGTAAAAGAGCTACAAGAAGGCGCGGTGGCCCGGCAGAAGAACCGAAGGCGGCGACAGAAGAACGGAAGACGGCGACAGAAGACCGGGCCACCGGACCAGGCGCGGTGGCCCGGCAGAAGAACCGAAGAGGGGGACAAGACCCCCGAAGTCGGGAGAAGAGGCCGGCGGCGGGGAGGAAGAAAGCCGGACTCCTCCGCTAGCAAAAGAGCTACACACACATAGCGGAGGAGTCCGGCGAGAAGACCCCCGAAGACCCCCGGAGCTGTGCAATAAAATATTTTTTCTCTGTGTTGTGTTTTTTATTGTACTTTAGTTCACAGGTGAATGGGTAGGGGTACATTGTACCCCATACTCATTCACATAGGGTGGGAGGCCGGTATCCGGGGCCCCCTTCTTAAAGGGGGCTCCCGGATTCCGATAAGCCCCCCGCCCGCAGACGCGCGGCCCCCCCTTCCCCAAGGCACCCCCCATGTTGAGGGCACGCGGCCTGGTACGGCTCAGGAGGGGGGGCGCGCTCGCTCGCCCCCCTTTCCTGGCCGGCCGGGTAGCGTGCTCGGACAAGGGTCTGGTGTGGACTTGGGGGGAACCCCCACGCCGATTTTTTTCGGCGTTGGGGTTCCCCTTTAAGCCCATTCCAGGCGGCGGAGCCCGCGACGTCTCCTTCGCGGGCCCCGCCTACCTGTACACGCGCTCGAAATGGGCGGACTTTCCGAGCGGGAACAGTCCGCTCATTTCGAAAGTACAGCGGACAAGCCCACACACGGGCGGACTGTTCGCTCAAACACAGTTTCAGCGGACAGTTTTTCGGAATTTCCGAAAGACTTTGTCCGTCCAACTGTCCGCTGAAACTGTCCGCTGAAAGCCCACACACGAGCGGACTGTCCGCCCAAACACTGTTCAGCGGACAAGGTTGGGCGAACAGTCCGCCCGTGTGTACGCGGCCTTAATCAGTGACATCCGCATCAGGGGCTTCATAGCTGGTAATCCAGGACTGACGCATTTTTTATAAAAGTCAAATGGTCCACGGAGTCTGTGGATAGACACATTCTATGATCAGTGATGAAACCTCCTACAGCACTGAAGGCCTGTTTTGAAAGCATGCTGAATGCAGGGCAGCCCAACAACTCAAATACTGGGCAAGTTCTGGCCAGTGGTCTATTCTCATGACCCAGCAAGTCAATGGATCATCAGCTGGAAAGCTCTCCATCTTTGTTTTGGCCCTAGGTAATTGTTCACCATGTGATGCAGACGCTGCCGATGGGATGTGGAAGCTGAGGACTAAAAAAAATTCCGAAATGCCTCACTTTAGGTGGACGCCTTCTCCAATGCTCCTACTTGATCAACAGAAGACTCAAAGCAACTTTTTCCACCACACTGTAACCTACTGGAGTCAGGAAAAAGCGTTCAATAAAAAATAATTTAATGTGTCCTCAAGAGGTTTTATCTTCTGCACTCTGTGGGGATGGGGTGAGTTCTGAGACCTTCCCCTTATAACGATGGTCAAGGAGGCTTGCCAACCAGTAATCATACTTCTCCTTTATGCCACATATTCTTGGGTCCTTTCGCAGGCTTTGAAGCATGAGGTTGCCCATGCGCCTCAAATTTGCAGAGGCTTGAGAAGCAGAGTCCTTGGGGTCACTCAGGATGACAGCATCTGGAACATCTTCCTCCCAGCCACGTACTACTACCAAGGGTCCTGGGGTTGGAGAGCCATCACTTAGATTGACGCATCTTCAAAGCCTATGAAACTGCCAGAATCCTCCTCCTTGTCTTCCTCCCCTCTCTCCTCTTGTGTTTTCTGTGACATAGGAATGATGATGTCTGTATAAAGTGGGCCTTGAGAGGAAAGGAAGTCCTCCTCTTCCTCTTGCTGCTCTGCCTCCAGTGCCCTGTCCATAATGCCATGCAGAGTCTGATCCAGCAGGAACACAACAGGGATTGTGTCACTGATGCATGCCCTGTCACTGCTCACCATCCTAGTGGCCTCCTCAAATGGTGACAATACAGTACATGCATCCTTAATGATCAGCCATTGGCGTGGGGAAAAAAAATCAGAGGCGGCCTGAGCCAGTCTTCGAGGCGCCCTGAGCCAGTCATCATGCCGTACTGGCACTGGTACTCATTGATGGCCCTCTGCTGCATGTATAGCCACTGCAGCATTGAGTTCCACCTGGTGGGCATGTCACAAATTTCATGAGCAGGTGGAATTCCTGCTGAATTTCAGCCAAACACTGGCTGTGTATGACCGCCTGAAATGGCTAGACTCCTCTGGCCTGTTTTAGTACATCTTGCAACCCTGGGTACGTATTTAGGAAATGCTGCACCAAATTGAGGACATGTGCCAGGCACGTGTCAACTTTGCCTAAGGGCCGACAGCAGGTTTGAGCCATTATCGGACACCACAATTCCTGGCTCCAGCTGGCATGGTGTGAACCACTTCTGGGCCTGTCCCTGCAGAACTGCAAGAATCTCTGCTCCGGTGTGGTTCCTGTCCCCTAAACACACCAGCTGAAGAACTGCATGGCACCTTTTAGCCCGACTCATGGAATAGCCCTTTGAATGCTTAGGGGGTAGCTGATATTCATAGGACCAATCTGGAGGTGGCGGAGGAGGAGGTAGGGCTCACAAATCTGGCATCACCACCAGCTGTATGGAGACGTGGGGGCATAAGCTGCAGCACTGAGCACTGTCCTGCATCCTTTCGAGTTGCAAGCAGCATTACCCAGTGTGCTGTGGACGAAATATGGAGGAGGGAGGAGGGGAGGTTAAATGCCTTGTTAGGCATGTGGCACCCAAATGGTTGGCATTTTTGCCACGTGCCAGAGACACAGTTTGCAGATGGGAAGAGTGCTTTCTTGATGTCGGCCTCCTTCGGGTTGTGCCGCCTCACCTTCAGTTTCCTCCTCTGCTCTATCTGGCACCCAAGTCACATCAGTGACCTCATCATCTCCATCTCCTCCATCTTCATCATTACCACTGGAGACAACTTGGCAATACGCTGCGGCTTGGGGAACATGAATGCCAATATGTCTACCAGTGTTCCTCCCTCTCTCTAGGCTCCAGTTCCTGCCACCATCAACCTCAGAACATCTGAATCCAGTAATGGCTGGGCATCATGAAGGAGCAAGTGGCTGACGCTGTGGTCAAATAACTCAGCTGACTCCTCAATGGCTGGTGTTGGGGCTATGGCAGGAATAAATGTGGACAAGGAGGCAGGTTTATCCACTCTGGCAACTGCAGGGGACTGCACACTTGTCTATGCTTACCTGTCAGAGAATGAGGAGGATGAGGAAGGTTTAGTAAGCCAGTCCACACCTCCTCTGAATGCTGTGGCTGGATACCATGGGCAAACTCAATAAATAGAGGAAATGATGCCCTGCCGGAGGACTGACCACCACATCCAACTTTGCCAGTGGACACATTTGTTGCTGGCCCCCTTACAATGCCAAGGGAAAGTACTCAAGCTATACAGACACACGCCATGGATACACTATAATGCACCTAAAATTCAGTGACGCACAGAACTATATGGCGTTAAACTGGCAGTAATGGACGCAAAACTATAAATGTGTTCAACTGGCAGTAACGCACACAGAAGTAAATGGATTTAAACTGGCAGTAACACAATCAAAAACACATGTTCAACTACACTGACGCTATCTGAACTGTCCCTACTCTAGCTGCACACTATGAAAAGCTGAATGATGGTCCTCCTCATGTCAAGATTACTGACACGGTCTCACTACACTACACTGAAACGATATGAGCTGTCCCTACTCCACACTAATGTATGTATGAATGAATGAATGACATGGTCTCACAAAACTACAGCGAAACTATCTGAGCTGTCCCGACACTAGCTGCACACTATGAAAAGCTGAATGATGGTCCTCCTCATTACACTTACACTATCCCTAGACTGACAAACTAATATTCTACATTGACAATTGAAGCAAAATAGCACAGTATAGCACACTAACTGATAGCACTGAACAGAGCCCTGTTCTATCTCTCTCCATGCCGAAATCACACTGAAATTGGCTGCCATTGAAAAAATACTTTTATACTGTGGGGTGGGAATGAGCCATGATTGGATAAAGTCATGATAACTGTGTACAATCATGACTCTGACAGTGCTCTGTGCCTGAAGCAGTGAAAGCTTTAGCCAACCAGGGCTTGCAATGCACTGTTCATTACCACAATGCATTGTGGTCGGTTCTGGGGACCAAACAAACGATCAAACTACCCATTTGTTCGCCTGTTCATCGAACGCCCGAACAGTTAAAGTGCGGGCCGAACTTATGCTCAGGCCAAACCATTCGCCCATCCCTAGTGATCACCACAGTGACCCAAACCTCTATCTGCTTTGTCTTTTTGTCACCTAGAAGTATAAGATAATTTGTTGTGTGGATGAAGCTGTAAGTCAAGATAGCCTCTCGTTCACTGTAATATTGGTCAAGAACATGGTACAGAGGCTCTGCCTCCCCCTAACCCTGGGGAAATTTGTAAGGATTATGTTGCTTGGGTTTGTGGTACTGATTATGAATTTATAAATCCTTGGGTGTCAAATATAGCAGGGTGGATTGAAAGTATGCACAGTAGTGATCCTTTCTCTCGAGATGGAGATAATGATGTATTTCATATTGATATGCTGAAAGGCTTATGTCTTGGCGACAAGAAGGCTTTCAGGAGGGTCTCAGTGGGATATGAAATCCATCACAATTTTAGGATTATACCAAATTGTCCAGTGAATCTCTTGGGTAGGGACTTGCTGGGAAAATTGGGTATGTAGATAATAATGTCCCCAAATGGCGGTCTTACTGTGTTCAAAAAAAGGTTCCCATCATGCCCATTTTTGCCCTAAGTAATGAAGTACCAACAGAAGAATTCCAAAAAATATTTACAAAATGCCTGGTCAGATGAGTCTTTGGATGTCGGTCTCATCTCCTGTACCCCATACAAAGCCATCCTCAAACCTTGGGCAGAGCCCATATACCACAAACAATACCCTTTGTCAAAAAAAAACAAAAAAAAGGGAGGACAGAATTGCTCCCATGGTGGAACATTTCCTTAAACAAGGAATATTAAAAAGGAAAACAATTTCACCTTACAACACTCTTATAAATCCAGTTCAAAAGCCAGATGGCAGTTATAGATTTGTTTACGACCTATAAAGGACATAAATAATCTTGTAGTGCCTATAGCACCTATAGTACCTGATGTGCCATCACTCCTGACTTCCATACCATCCGATACAGAGCATTTAACAGTAATTGATTTAGCAAATGCATTTTTTAGCATCCCGGTGGACGAGGAGACACAGCCTATTCTTGCATTTTGGCTTAGAAATCGCCAGATGACCTGGTGCAGAATGCCCCAAGGGTATGTAGACTCACCAGTATTCTATTCAGTTGTACTCCAGGCAACCTTGTGGTCCTGGACTCCCCACCATAGTTAAGTCCTATTACAGTAGGTTGATGATTTGTTGTTATGCAGTCCAAGCCAGGTTGCAGGCAGAGAGGATGGTAAAGATTTACTGTACTGGTTAGCAGAAATTGTAAAACAGTGATGGGAGTCCTGGTGCAGGAACACAGAGGAAAACTCCGCCCTATTGCATATTTTTCAAGAGTAGTGCCAATGCCGTTACAGGGCATGCCGGTGTGTCTCAGGGCTTTGGCATCCTGTGCTATGGTAGTAGAAATGGCTACTTTTACTTTTAGGACATACAACCACCTTACATACTACTCATAATGTATCCATTTTGTTGAAAAATATTCATACCCAACATATGTCAGCCCAAAGATTGAATGGATACAAAGGTTATTCTCCTCTCAAATCCAAATCTCAAAATAAAATATATCATTGCTAGAGCTACCCAAACCCCTGACCCCGCTACTGCTAATAAAGCCTACCTTTGCATGTACTATAAGAAAGCTAATTATATTACCGTGGAGAGAAAGTCAGTCATGTTCATGACTTAAGAGGGGATTGTAAGGGAATGTATAAACAGCTGTGACTCCATTTTTCATTCCCCTCCATTTTACATGGAGTAGACATGAATTTTTTGTATGTATGAGTTTTGCCATAATCAGCTTAACTAGCAGTTTGCATAGAATCACAACCTATGAGCCAAGCCGCATTGTTGTGAGCAAACTCTGCCCACGGTAAGAGGTCTGACCAGTTGTTATGATGGTCAAAAATAGGAATTGCTCCAAGGATCGATTGGCTCATTCTGCGGCCCCATTAGACTGCGGGTGATATGCAGAGGAGATGTCAGGAAAGGTTCCCTCCGCTGGCAATATCGATCAATTGGCGTGCAGTACTGAGAGCCACCAGCAGGTGTTTCCTGGCTCTTCTGGAGCGATCAGAAGAGCTTTTCCCTGCTGCAATTGTGTCATCTCTGGTCCGCAGTACTGGCATCCACCAGCGGAGGGATCCTGGCAGTGTGGAGCAGGTATTAACTTCTGCAGTCAGGCATCACATGACTGATAGCAGCCATTGTATAAATACCGGACAAGTGCACACACACCTTGCCCTGGTATTGTCCTTGTGCCCTTACCTGCAGCCTGTTTACCTGATACCCGATACCGATCCTTGTTCCCTGCATCCTGCCTCCTGAACCTGTTACAACCTGATCCCTTTCTCCTTGTCCCCCCATCTGCTGACCTCCTATTTATGACCCTGGCCTGGCTTGACTACGATTCTGGTACCCCCTTTTGCTACATATGCTGGTTTGTTTGTTTATCTTCACCGTTTGGTTGTTTGATTTGTTCACTCAGTTTGTATTGGTGGTGTGTTCACATTTATATGCATTTTGCTCTAAATAAACTTACTTTCACCTGTTTATGTCTGGTTCTCTCTGTCGCAGTCACATAGTTCTGGTCAGTTCTAGTTTATGACAGGAGAAAGCAAGCGGAATTCCCAACTGTGCACAAAAGGTTCGCCAGAACCGGGACACAAACTGACTATCCCTGTCCGTGACAATCCGCTTGGGTAGCCCATGTAAGTGAAAGATGTCCCGTTAAAATAATGGAAGCCAGTTCCTTAGAAGTGGGCAAATTCTTAAGTGGAATGCAATGACATCTTTGAGAACTGGTCAACCACCATAAGGATAACTGTGTTGCCCTGGGAGTTGGGCAACACCACAATGAAATCCATAAACAGGTGGGTCCAGGGCCTCTCTCCATTAGGTTTGGGTTGCTGAAGACCCACTGGAAGATGTCGTGGAATCTTACTCTGAGCAGACACGGAACAGGCAGCTATGAAGGCAGTTATATCAGCACGTAGACAAAGTCACCAGAATTGTTGGGAAATGGCCCAAAATTCGTTGATTCCTCCCAGGGTGTCCAGCAGCCTTGGGAGAGTGGTAAGTCTTGAGCATAGCAGTACGGAGACTCTCTGGGACAAAGCAGCGGTCACAATGTTTCTCAGATGGAGCATGGACCTGAGAAGCAAGAATTCTGTCACCCAAAGAAGTGGTGAGACTGGTGCGAACCGTAGCCAGGAGGAATCACAGGAACTGACTCCCGCTTGGAAGTGGAGGAAAATTGTCGCGATAAGGTGTCAGCCCTTACATTCCAAGTATCGGGTAGAAACGAGACAATACAATTGAAACTTGACAAGAAAAGAGCCCATCAAGCCCTTCTGGGAGAGAGGCATTTAGCCTCAGACAAGAACGTGAGAATCTTATGGTCAGCAAGAATGAGAACCGGTACAGTGGTACCTTCGAGGACATGTCTCATTCTTTCAGGGCTAAAATGATCGCCAACATCTCTCTGTCACCAATCTTGTAATTGCACTCTGCAGGTGACAATTTCTTGGAAAAGTAGCCACAAGGATGCATAGCGCTCTCAGAGGTAGGACATTGAGACAGAAGGGCGCCAACACCAGTCTCAGAAGCATCAACCTCAAGGATAAAAGGGTAACATAGGATCAGGATGTGCCAAACACAGGAGCAGAAGCAAAGGCAGCCTTGAGACTCTGAAAGGCCTTAATGGACTGCGGAGACCAACTCAAAGTTTCTGACTGCCAGAAGTTTCTCTGGGTCCATCGAAAAAACAGCAGGGGAAATTTCATAGCCCAGGAATTTAACCTGTTCACGATGGAACTCACACTTCTTCAGTTTACAATAGAAATTGTTCTCTTAGTTTCTGAAGCACACGACAGACATTTGTGTGGTGGCTCTTCAGGGACTTGGAAAATATGAGAATATCATCGAGATAAACCACCACACATAATTGCAACAAATTTTGGAGGACATTGTTAATAAATTCCTGGAAAACTGCCAGGGCATTACAAAGGCCAAATAACTCTGCAAACAACGGAATCGGATTTGGCATTCTTAATTGTGAAAAAGATTGAGACCCCTATAATCAACACAAGGTCTCAGTTCACCACTCTTCTTCACAGAGAAGAAAATCGGCATTAGCAGGAGATGAGGATTTGCGGATGAAACCTCGAGAAAGTGCATCTGCAACATACTCATCCATAGCCTTATCCTCCAAGACCGACAAAGAGTAAACCCGACCACGAGGGGGTATGGCACCAGGTTGAAGGTCAATTGCGCAATCATATGGCCGGTGTGGAGGCAAAAACCTGGCTTGACCTTTGTCAAAGACATTGCTAAAATCGCAGTACTCCTCTGGCAGAGAGGAGAGGCAAGAGGTGAACAGAACCTAGGCTACCTCAGCACAGAGCTAATCAAAAAAGAGGGGTTGTGCCTCTAACCAAAGATAACCAATAACCATCAGAAACTTGGGTGAGGAAATAACCTGGAATTGGATCTCACGACAAAGAGCCCCTAAGGCCATGGGCAATGGAACCATCAGAGTCACATGGGTCTCCTGTCAAGAGCCTTAATGGCACGTGGAGTGTCATGCTGCTGTAACACAAATAAGTGCTTCAATACAAAGGCAGCAGCAATAACAGGCCTGCAGCCCCAGAGTCGATTAGAGCCTGCATCTCGATGGATGACTGGGCAAAAGAAAGGGTAACCGAAACCAGGGCTTATCCTTCTGGATAACTGGGGATGAAGCAATACCACCTAAGGTCTGTCTGTGACAGGACCTCAAGGTTCGGCGTTCACTGGATAGGTGGGACAAGACTTCAAAAAGTGACCTGCCTGGCCACAATAAAAGGCACAATCTCTCCCTCCTCATAAGGGTTCTCTCATCCGCAGAGAGACATGTGAAACCCAAGTGCATGGGTTCACCTTCACTAAGCGACTCGGTACCAGGAGGAGGCATGGGAGGTGAGGGAGGCACGGGTGGGACTGCAAGGCTCAGAGACAAAACGTATAGAAGGTTTCCGCAAGCTCTCCTTAAAAGAGAGTCTTTCTCGGAGTCTGGAGGCAATGGGGACGGCAAACGTGATCAACTTCTCCAGCTCAGTGGGTATATCTCGGGCTGCTATCTCATGCTTGATGGTATGCAAGAGACCATGAGAAAAAGCAGTCACGAGGATCTCATTGTTCCACGCAACCTCTCCTACCAGAGTACAGAATTCAATGGCATAGTCAGCAACAGTTCTCGTACTCTGATGGACATGAGGCACTTGGCAGCAGAAGCGGAGCATGTGGGAACATCAAATACCCTTTTAAACAAATCCACAAACTCAAGACAACAGGTTTTTGCATCTCCCATAGAGGGTTTGCCCAGGCCAAGGCTCTCTCAGAAAGCAAAGATATCACGAAAACCTACTTTGCTTCGGTCTATGAGAAACCATCTGCATTGGACTGGATCACCCCCAAATCATTGGAACCAGGCATACCTCTTATAGAGGTAACAGTCAAGGTGGGTGCCTGCACAGAGATTGGCGCAGCAACAGGGTCGGCCTGCAAGATAGGTTGTACCGGGGTGGCCACAGTGGGAAATTCCAGGTGAACCGTGTGACTCAGGAGCGTTTGTAACACCATGGCAAACTGATCCATGTGGTGATCCAGGTCATTTAATCTGGAAAAAATATTACCAACAAGTGGATTGACTGCATCTTCTGAATTCATGGCCTTTGCCTGTCAGAAACCATGAAATCAGACCGAGACAGAAGAAGTACAGTTAAATCACAGTTGTTTAATAATAAAAGTAAAAAGAACAAACGTAGTCAAAACATAGCCAGAGTTCAGTAACTGCAACGGATAGTCAGCCAAGCCAGAAGCCAGGGATAAATGTAGTGGAACAGCAAGAAGGATCTGGAGTCAGAAGGGATGTCAGCAAAGCCAAAGCCAGTCTTTAAACAGGAACACAGGAGATGTTTTTAGTGATGAGACCAAGGCGAAGGCAGAGACCCTCTGGACTGGACAGCTTAAGTAGGCAGGACTGATGAGCGAGATATAGAACAACAGCTGAGTAATTGTGGAGAGAGATGGGAGCTGCCAGCTGTGTGGCCAAATCAGAGAAGAACAGCTGAGCCCAACTCTGACAATGAGCTACTGTGGTAAAAGCCGATTCCTGGAGTAACATCCTGTGTCAGCAAGTCATCAGCTATTTCTTGTCATCTAATCAGCGGTCTAACTCTTGAGAAGAAAGTACTGAATGTAAGTTTGTATAACCCTTAGAAGCATATTTTTACTGGTATATAAGTCACTGTTGTACTGAATAAAAATTAGACACCTTGTCAAAACACTAAAGCCCATTTCCCATGTCTCATGTGGTGTCTCGCTGATCTAAGGTTCCCGGTGGTCTGCTTGCATAAACCAGGGTGGTTGTCAAGATGTATAATTCTTTTCAATGTCATTTATGAATTATGTGATTTTGCATGCGAGTAATCTATACACTGACATGGGCATTCACTGTACTGTTCATTTAAGCACAAGAGACTCCATTTTGTTCTCACTGTTGAAATGTGTTCTGTAACCTTCACCTAATACACAGACACATCTCCTCCAGAAGCTCTCTACTCCCCCCACCCCTCTCAAGGTTTTACTTTTGCAATTGTTCTATTTCCTAGCTTTTAATAATATATTTCTATTTGTTAGCTTTTAATAACACTTCACACCACCCCTTTCTTATCTATGTATAAAACAACATGTAATACATTTTTGCACTGAACATACATTTTAAACTCAGTGCTTGAGTCCTGTGAATCTGTTCCTGCAGCTGCAGTATTAACTTTTTGTTTGTAACTGTTTTAGAGTCCCAATCAGAAATTAGTCATAACAACACTATAGTATTATATTGCACTACTGACACTTTATTCGGTGTTTATATCGGTGTTTATATCATTTAGATAGCGCAGCAATCCTTTTTATACATTTATGAACTTGTGTGCATGTTATCAGGCCAAAATCACCAGGGTATGTAAACTTCTGATCAGGGTCATTTGGCTGAATGGCTTCAGCCAAACGCCAACCATGAGCGAAAGAAATGTTTTTTGCGTTATTCATATTCTCTGAAAAATGGCCAAGAAATCATAAATTCTGCCAGGGTATGTAATGGGCACAACTGTATGCAATTTTATACTTCTGTTTAAATGTTTGATGATTTTTGAGGTGTACAGTGCCTTGTGAAAGTATTCGGCCCCCTTTGAACTTTTCAACCTTTTGCCACATTTCAGGCTTCAAACATAAAGATATAACATTTTTGTTTTTTGTGAAGAATCACCAACAAGTGGGACACAATTGTGAAGTGGAACGAAATCTATTGGATTTTTGAAACTTTTTTAACCAATAAAAAAATGAAAAGTGGGGCATGCAAAATTATTCGCCCCCCCCCCTTGCGTTAATACTTTGTAGAGCCACCTTTTGCTGCGATTACAGCTGCAAGTCGCTTGGGGTATGTCTCTATCAGTTTTGCACATCGAGAGACTGAAATTCTTGCCCATTCTTCCTTGCAAAACAGCTCGAGTTCAGTGAGGTTGGATGGAGAGCGTTTGTGAACAGCAGTTTTCAGCTCTTTCCACAGATTCTCGATTGGATTCAGGTCTGGACTTTGACTTGGCCATTCTAACACCTGGGTACATTTATTTGTGAACCATTCCTTTGTAGATTTTGCTGTATGTTTGGGATCATTGTCTTGTTGGAAGATAAATCTCCATCCCAGTTTCAGGTCTTTTGCAGACTCCAACAGGTTTTCATCCAGAATGGTCCTGTATTTGGCTGCATCCATCTTCCCCTCAATTTTAACCATCTTCCCTGTCCCTGCTGAAGAAAAGCAGGCCCAAACCATAATGCTGCCACCACCATGTTTGACAGTGGGGATGGTGTGTTGAGGGTGATGAGCTGTGTTGCTTTTACGCCAAACATATCGTTTTGCATTGTGGGCAAAAAGTTTGATTTTGGTTTCATCTGACCAGAGCACCTTCTTCCACATGTTTGGTGTGTCTCCCAGGTGGCTTGTGGCAAACTTTAGACGAGACTTTTTATGGATATCTTTGAGAAATGGCTTTCTTCTTGCCACTCTTCCATAAAGGCCAGATTTGTGCAGTGTACGACTGATTGTTGTCCTATGGACAGACTCTCCCACCTCAGCTGTAGTTCTCTGCAGTTCATCCAGAGTGATCATGGGCCTCTTGGCTGCATCTCTGATCAGTCTTCTCCTTGTCTGAGCTGAAAGTTTAGAGGGACGGCCAGGTCTTGGTAGATTTGCAGTGGTCTGATACCCCTTCCATTTCAAAATGATCGCTTGCACAGTGCTCCTTGGGATGTTTAAAGCTTGGGAAATCTTTTTGTATCCAAATCCGGCTTTAAATTTCTCCACAACAGTATTACGGACCTGCCTGGTGTGTTCCTTGGTCTTCATGATGCTCTCTGTGCTTCCAACAGAACCCTGAGACTATCACAGAGCAGGTGCATTTATAGAGACTTGATTACACACAGGTGGATTCTATTTATCACCATCAGTCATTTAGGACAACATTGGATCATTCAGAGATCCTCGCTGAACTTCTGGAGTGAGTTTGCTGCACTGAAAGTAAAGGGGCCGAATAATTTTGCACGTACCACTTTTCAGTTTTTTATTTGCTAAAAAAGTTTAAAATATCCAATAGATTTCGTTCCACTTCACAATTGTGTCCCACTTGTTGGTGATTCTTCACAGAAAATTAAAATTTTATATCTTTATGTTTGAAGCCTGAAATGTGGCAAAAGGTTGAAAAGTTCAAGGGGGCCGAATACTTTCGCAAGGCACTGTAAGTGGTAATCACATAAAGTGGGGAAAATTATTATTAGATCCCCTGCAGATTTTGTAAGTTTGCTCATTAGCAAAGAAATAAAGGGTTTATCATAGGTGTATTTTAAACGAGACACAGAATATCAACTATAAATTCAGAAAAAAAAAATGATACAAATGCCATAAATTAAGTTGCAGTTCAGTGTGTAAAAGAAGTATTTGATCCCCAACCAAACATGATTTAGTACTTTATTGGATAAACCCAGGTTGGCAAACACAGAGGTAAGATGTTTCTTGAAGTTGGAGACCAGGTTTTCACACATCTCAGGAGGGCTTTTGCCCACTCTTTACAGATTTTCTCTAAATCCTTAAGGTTTCTTGGCTTTTGCTTGACAACTCGAAGCTTCAGCTCCCTCCATAAATTTTCTATAAAATTAAGGTGTTGAGACTTACAAGGCCACTCCATGACCTTAATGTGCTTTTTCTTGAGACACTCCTTTGTCGCCTCAGTGGTATGTTTTGGGTCATTGTAAGGCTGCAAGAGCCATCCACAAACCATCTTCAGTGTTCTGGTTTTGGGAAGAAGGTTCTCATCCAAGATTTTACAATACATGGCCCGTCCATTGACCCCTCAATGCAGCAACACGGCGAGTCAAGTTAATACCAAAGAGCTCAAAATACGTCTCATCTGACCACAGCACTTTCTCTCAATCCTTCTACGACTCATTTAGAGGTTCATTGGCATGATTGTACATGTGCCTTCTTGAGGAGGGGGACTTGCATTGTTTGGAGGAAGAATAATGCTGACTATGACCCTAAGAACACCTTTGGTAGTAATTATCATGGGTTTACAAAAGGCTGTTCTTGCCAAACCAACCCGTTAAACTTCTATGAGGAAGTGAGCCGCCATCTGGACAAAGGTAGGCCTGTGGATGTGGTGTATCTGAATTTTGAAAAAGCATTTGATACAGTGCCCCACAAATGCTTAAATTTACAAACTGAGGTCTGTAGGCATGGGCCATAGGGTTTGCTCTTGGATAGAAAACTGGCTACAGGGGCATGTACAAAGGGGTGGTGTTAAATAAGAAGTGCTCAGAATGGTCTAGAGTGGTAAGTGGGGTACCCCAAGGCTCTATCCTGGGACCAATTCGGTTTAATTTATTTATAAATGATATGGAGGATGGGATATATAGCTCATTCCCAGGGTTTGCCGATGACACAAAAATGAGTAGGGAAAAAACATCACAGCATAATGTATAAACCTTACAAGGAGACCTCAATAAATGAATGGAGTGGGCAACTTGATGGCAAATGAGGTTTAACATTGAAAAATGTAAAGTAATACACTAGGTGGTTAAAATGCTAACTACAGGTTACTTACTAGGGGGGGGGGGGAGCTCTGGGGGATTCCAGAATGGAGAAGGATCTGGGGGGCCTAGTAAATTACAAACTTAGCAATAGCATGCATTGTCAAGCTGTGGCAAACAAAGCTAGCAGAATATTGGCATGCATTAAAAAAGGGATTTAATCCAGAGAAAAAAAATCTGATAATTCTACCACTTTATAAAACTCTGGTTCGGCCACACCTGGGGTAGTCACCAATCCACAGAAAGGATGAGTTCAGAGAAAGTCAAAAAAATAATAAGGGGACTGGAGGACCTCAAAAAATGAGTAATGACTATAAGCGCTAAATTTATTCTCTCTGGAGAGACGCATGAGAGCAGTGGCAGCCGGCGGCACCTCAAACTCCCCACCCCCCCCCGCTCATTGTCTTACCCGATCTAGGTGGCAGGTATTGGCTAGCGGGCATCAGCAGCGGGATTAGGCATTGGCAGCAGGATCAGGCATCTCCTCTATTCCTACATCTCAGTGGCCATGTGTCTCTTCCCCCCTCCTAGGCATCCAATAGGATCGCCTATCCTTTCAGACAAATTGGGTGACAGGCTCAAAACCCGCTTCCTGATTGGCCAGGAGGAGGATCAGTGTTACAACAGCGAATATTCATTCCCTTTTGTAACACAACTAGGTGAGCTCCATTCACATTCTATGCACCCCAAGCCTACCCTATTTTGAAGCCTATTCGAGCCTCTGGCTCTAATCAGGTGCTTAAAAAAAAACACCCAACCCGCACTGGAATCCATGCTCTCGGCATCGTGAAAGGGGTTTGATGCATTAATGGGGGGGGGGGGCGGCCATGGATAGGGGGACGGCACCCATGTGCCCTTAATGGACAGGCCACCCCTGCTTGAGGGGAGATATGATAGCAATATACAAATATCTCAATGGTAATCCCTGTGTAGGTAGAAAACTATTCAGTCTCAGGGAGTGAATGTCAGAAACCAAGAATCAGACAGACAGAAGTACAATTAAATCACACTTGTTTATTAAATAAAAATAAAAATGTAAATATAAAAAGCGTAGTCAAAGCATAGCCAGAGTCCAGTAACCCGATAGAGTAGTCAGCCAGGCCAGATTTCAATAACCAGATCGGGTAATCAGCCAGGTCAGAAGTCAGGGATCCAAGTAGAGCAACAGCAAGCAGGATAAGGAGCCAGAAGGGATGTCAGCAAGCCAGTCTTTAAACAGAACCGCAGGAGATGGTTTCTTGTGATGTGACCAAGGCGAAGGCAGAGGTGAAGTGAGCTGGACAGCTTTAAGTAGGCAGGTCAGACGAGCATGATCAGCAACACCTAAGCCAGCCCTGACAGTACCACCTCCTCAATGACCCCTCTTCCTCGGAGGGCCACCGGGCTTGATGGGAAACCGTCTATGGAACTCGCGGAGGAGGACAGGGGCATGTATGTCTAAAGATGAAACCCAGGAGCGTTCCTCCAGACAGTGTAAGAGGACACAGGGCCACATAATGAGATTGGAAGAGAAGCGGTTTAACCTCACAACCTCCACCTTTAATTGCAACTAAGATCATCCTGCTAGTTCTGTGTATGTGCTTTTGGTGATCTATGCTGCTGTCAAATTCTTTACCTCTGTCCATATCAGAATGATGTTTATTTAACTTTCTTATTGTCTCACTATACCTAAAATTTAGGAGCTGTTATCTTTATGGCACTGACCTTTTCTGCTCTCTTGCTGTGTCTTGTAGTGAGCATTGCTGTGAGAAGTTCATTCTGTTAGCCATGTGTTCCTCCTATGCAATCCTGACTAATGAATTGGCAATACCCCCACCCAAATTCAGTATAAATCCAGGCCTTACTTAGTGGATGCCCAGGCAGGGGTTGCATTGGCCATTTATCTTGGATAAAGTATTCATATTGGATTAAGTATTGCACTTCTGCTCAGCACTTCAGCGATTGCACAAAGCAAAAATACACAACAGACTTCTGCAGAACATTAAACAGACTACAGGTGATCTGATTCTCCAAACTTTTTCTTCTCTTATTCATGCTTCCTCTCAATCTCACCACTCTGTATCATGCACTCTCTATTTTTCCTTCTCACAGTTGCATCCTCTCTTCTCAAATTCACACTCCTTCACCCACCTTCTCCCCCCCACAGCTTACATATATCACCCTCACTCCTGCCTTCACCTTATTACTGCACTCATCAGCTCCTGCTAACTCTAAATCCATATACCAGTAAAGCCTGCAGGCCACTGGGATGTGTCCCCCCACATAAGTCGCATTCCCATATCACCTCTCTCACCCTTCTTCTTCTCCTAACTTCTGGAGATATTTCCCCAAATCCTGGACCACAATCATTTACCTTCGGCCAACATACCTGGCACAACCCATCCTCTGCTAGCAGCCGCAATCCACACAATCTCATTTCTATTCCTCTTAAGCCTAGAGCCAGCCTCCCCTTCTCCTGTGCCCTTTGGAATGCCCGCTCTGTTTGTAACAAACTCACCACCGTCCATGACCTATTTATCACGAACTCCCTGAACCTACTTGCAGTTACTGACACCTGGATTCAAGAATCTGACCTTCCTTCTCCTGCTTCTCTGTCCTATGGTGGCCTCCTGTGGACTCACTCTCCCAGGCCTAGTGGACGGAAAGGAGGTGGTGTTGGAATCCTCCTATCCCCTCAAAGCACTTTTCAGGTTCTTCATCCACCCCCCTCTCTGTCCCTCTCTTCATTTGAAGCGCACTGTATTCGCTTATTTTCTCCGGTTTCATTGAGAATTGCTGTGATCTATCAGCCCCCTGGACCGGTGTCTAACTTCCTTGACGACTTCTCTGCCTGGCTACCCTACTTTTTCTCCTCTGAAATTCCAACACTCATTCTTGGTGACTTCAACATCCCTGTTAATCTTAACACTCCTGCTACTTCTAAGCTGCTGAGCCTAACCTCCTCTTTTGATCTAAAACAATGGACAAGTGCTTCCACTCACTCTGTTGGCAACTGCCTTGACCTCATCTTCTCCTACCTATGCACTCCGCACACCCTTTCCAATATTCCTTTGCCTCTATCTGATCACCACCTTATTAGTTTCAATCTCTCCTTGTCTGCCTCCTCCTTACCTTCCAACTACCAAACTATTAGGCCGCGTACACACGGGCGGACTGTTCGCCCAACCTTGTCCGCTGAACAGTGTTTGGGCGGACAGTCCGCTCGTGTGTGGGCTTTCAGCGGACAGTTTCAGCGGACAGTTGGACGGACAAAGTCTTTCGGAAATTCCGAAAAACTGTCCGCTGAAACTGTGTTTGAGCGAACAGTCCGCCCGTGTGTGGGCCTGTCCGCTGTACTTTCGAAATGAGCGGACTGTTCCCGCTCGGAAAGTCCGCCCATTTCGAGCGCGTGTACAGGTAGGCGGGGCCCGCGAAGGAGACGCCGCGGGCTCCGCCGCCTGGAATGGGCTTAAAGGGGAACCCCAACGCCGAAAAAAATCGGCGTGGGGGTTCCCCCCAAGTCCACACCAGACCCTTGTCCGAGCACGCTACCCGGCCGGCCAGGAAAGGGGGGCGAGCGAGCGCGCCCCCCCTCCTGAGCCGTACCAGGCCGCGTGCCCTCAACATGGGGGGTGCCTTGGGGAAGGGGGGGCCGCGCGGCCCCCCCACCCCAAAGCACCTTGTCCCCATGTTGATGAGGACAAGGGCCTCTTCTCGACAACCCTGGCCGTTGGTTGTCGGGGTCTGCGGGCGGGGGGCTTATCGGAATCCGGGAGCCCCCTTTAAGAAGGGGGCCCCCGGATACCGGCCCCCCACCCTATGTGAATGAGTATGGGGTACAATGTACCCCTACCCATTCACCTGTGAAATAAAGTACAAAAAAAAACACAACACATGGAAAAAGTATTTTATTGCACAGCTCCGGGGGTCTTCCGTCTTCGGGGGTCTTCTCGCCGGACTCCTCCGCTATGTGTGTGTAGCTCTTTTGCTAGCGGAGGAGTCCGGCTTTCTTCCTCCCCGCCGCCGGCCTCTTCTCCCGACTTCGGGGGTCTTGTCCCCCTCTTCGGTTCTTCTGCCGGGCCACCGCGCCTGGTCCGGTGGCCCGGTCTTCTGTCGCCGTCTTCCGTTCTTCTGTCGCCGCCTTCGGTTCTTCTGCCGGGCCACCGCGCCTTCTTGTAGCTCTTTTACAGGCGGTGGCCCGGTCTTCTGTCGCCGCTGTCGTCGTCGCCGCCGCCGCCTTCCGTTCTTGTTCTTCTTCTTCTTCTTGTTCTTCTCCTGGAGATGTTGACTCGACGATCTCTCCGGCCGGAATGCCAGAGCCGCGCTGTGCGGTCACTTATATAGTGACAATGGGGCGGTGTCACATGGTATATGTCACATGGGTTGGTCACATGGTGACCCCGCCCCCTTATGATGTCATAGTCCCCATGTGACATCAACCCATGTGACCAACCCATGTGACATATACCATGTGACACCGCCCCATTGTCACTATATAAGTGGCAGCGGAGCGTGTCCCTGGCATTCCGGCCGGAGAGCTCGTCGAGTCAACATCTCCAGGAGAAGAAGAAGAAGAACAATTAGAAGAACAAGAACGGAAGGCGGCGGCGGCGGCGGCGACGACGACAGCGACGACAGAAGACCGGGCCACCGCCTGTAAAAGAGCTACAAGAAGGCGCGGTGGCCCGGCAGAAGAACCGAAGGCGGCGACAGAAGAACGGAAGACGGCGACAGAAGACCGGGCCACCGGACCAGGCGCGGTGGCCCGGCAGAAGAACCGAAGAGGGGGACAAGACCCCCGAAGTCGGGAGAAGAGGCCGGCGGCGGGGAGGAAGAAAGCCGGACTCCTCCGCTAGCAAAAGAGCTACACACACATAGCGGAGGAGTCCGGCGAGAAGACCCCCGAAGACGGAAGACCCCCGGAGCTGTGCAATAAAATACTTTTTCCATGTGTTGTGTTTTTTTTTGTACTTTATTTCACAGGTGAATGGGTAGGGGTACATTGTACCCCATACTCATTCACATAGGGTGGGGGGCCGGTATCCGGGGGCCCCCTTCTTAAAGGGGGCTCCCGGATTCCGATAAGCCCCCCGCCCGCAGACCCCGACAACCAACGGCCAGGGTTGTCGGGAAGAGGCCCTTGTCCTCATCAACATGGGGACAAGGTGCTTTGGGGTGGGGGGGCCGCGCGGCCCCCCCTTCCCCAAGGCACCCCCCATGTTGAGGGCACGCGGCCTGGTACGGCTCAGGAGGGGGGGCGCGCTCGCTCGCCCCCCTTTCCTGGCCGGCCGGGTAGCGTGCTCGGACAAGGGTCTGGTGTGGACTTGGGGGGAACCCCCACGCCGATTTTTTTCGGCGTTGGGGTTCCCCTTTAAGCCCATTCCAGGCGGCGGAGCCCGCGACGTTTCCTTCGCGGGCCCCGCCTACCTGTACACGCGCTCGAAATGGGCGGACTTGCCTCCGCCTTACGTGGGCGAGTCCGTTCATTTCAAAAGTTGAGCGGACTGTTTGCCCAACCTTGTTCGTCAAACAGTCCGCTCGTGTGTGGGCAAGTCTGCTCATGCAAATTTTGAGCGGACTGTTTGCCGAAACTGTTTGACGAACAAGGTTGGGCAAACAGTCCGCGCGTGTGTACGCGGCCTTACCTGTACAAACCTTCGCCATCTTAACCCTTCTCTTCTTTTCTCTGCTACAGATTGTCTCTACGACAAAATCTCATCCTTGTCCTGCCCCAACTTGGCTATTTCTGTCTACAACAGTTTGCTGTCATCCACTGTGGATACCTTGGCCCCCTTACTACGCACAGAATCAGGCCCCGACCACTACAACCCTGGCAGACAGACAGACAATACCAGAAGCCTCAAAAAACGTAGCCGTGCTCTCGAGCGTCTGTGGTGTACAACCAAGTCACAGCAAGACTTCAGCCAATATAAATCTGCCCTCCTAAAAATACCATTCCTGCCTGCACGCTGCCAAACAGACCTACTTTATCACTCTCATTAACACCCTCTCACGCAGTCTCCATCAACTCTTTTCTGCCTTTACCACTCTACTTCGTCCTCCATTACTCCCACCCACTAACTTACTCACTGCCCAGGAGATTGCTTATCACTTCAAAAATAAGATTGAGACGATTCGTCTTGAGATCTCCGCTCTACAGACATCTCCCTCACCTTAAAATCCCTGTCCTCCTGCACAATCAATACTTTCCTCTTTTGACCCAGCTACTATAAAGGAAGTCACTAAACTTTTTTCTAATGCCCACTTAACCTCCTGCCCCCTGGACCCTGTTCCTTCTCAAATACTACGGTCACCATCTGACTCAATCCTACACTCCTTAACGCATATCTTCAACCTCTCACTCTCTACTGGCATCTTCCCCAACCCTCTAAAACATGCACTAGTCACTCCCATACCAAAAAAGGCCTCAGACCTCACCAATCTTAACAACTTAAGACCCATCTCTTTACTCCCTTTTGCCTCCAAGCTCCTTGAACGTTTACTTTACAACCGACTGAGCAACCACCTCATAGAAAATAACCTTCTCGATCCTCTTCAGTCTGGATTTCGCCCACACCACTCCACAGAAACTGCCCTCCTAAAACTCACTAAACGACTTACTAACAGCCAAAACCAATGGTCATTATTCCATACTCTTACTCTTGGACCTTTCTGCTGCCTTTGATACAGTTGACCACCCCCTCCTCCTCAAAAAACTCAATTTGCTTGGTCTCCATGGCTGCACTCTGTTGGTTTGAACCTTACCCTTATCTCATCGCACCTTCAGTGTCACTTACAACTCCACTTCCTCTTCTCCAACTCCCCTTTCCGTTGGGGTTCCCCAAGGTTCTGTCCTTGGACCTCTACTATTCTCGATCTACATGTCCTCCCTGGTTCAGCTGATGGCGTCCCATGGCTTTCACTACCAGTTATAAGCTGATGACACACAAATCTATCTCTCTACCCCTCAGCTCACCCCATCAATCTCCTCACGCATCACTGATCAACTAACAGACATATCAGCCTGGATGTCACACCACTTCCTCAGACTTAATCTATCTAAAACCGAGCTCTTAATATTTCCTCCCCCATGTGCCCCTTCGCCTGACTTCTCTGTCAAGATCAATGGCACATCCACCAGTCCATCCCCACATGCCAGGGTGCTAGGGGTAACCTTAGTCTCCGAACTGTCCTTTCAGGCACACATACAAGCCCTGTCCAAATCATGCCGCCTTAGCCTCCGCAACATTTCCAGAATATGCCCCTTTTTAACTAATGACACCACCAAGCTTCTAATTCACTCCCTGGTCATCTCTTGCCTCGACTACTGCAACTCCCTCCTCGTTGGATTACCTTTACATAGACTATCCCCCCTCCAGACCATAATGAATGCCGCTGCCAGACTCATCCACCTTACCAGCCACTCAGTGTCCTCTACCCCTCTCTGCCAATCCCTGCACTGGCTTCCACTCACCCAACTAAAAAAATTATAAAGTACTAACAATAATTTACAAAGCCATCCATAACTCTGGCCCTAGTTACATCACTAACCTAGTCCCAAAATACCAACCAAGCCGCCCTCTTCGGTCATCCCAAGACCTCCTGCTCTCTAGCTCCCTTGTCACCTCCTCCCATGCTCGCCTCCAGAATTTCTCCAGAGCTTCTCCCATCCTTTGGAACTCCCTACCCCAATCTGTCCCACTGTCCCCTAATCTATCCATCTTTAGACGACCCCTGAAAACCCTTCTCTTCAAATAAGCCTATCCTGCTTCTAACTAACACTGTTTTACTTCCTCCATCAGCTCATTCCCCACAGCTATTACCTTTTGTATCAATTGACCCTTCCTTTTTAGATTGTAAGCTCTAACGAGCAGGGCCCTCTGATTTCTCTTGTACCAAATTGTAATGTAACTGAAATGTCTGCCCTCATGTTGTAAAGCGCTGAGCAAACTGTTGGTGCTATATAAAACCTGTATAGTAATAATAATAATAATAAGAATAATAACCTTAAGCTGCATAGGGGGTCAGGGCGTTAAGGATGTGGAACTCTCTTCCACAATCAGTGGTGTCAACAGGAAGTATTGATAGTTTTAAAAAGACTCTTGGACAGGCATCTTATCAAGCACATTATACAGGGATATGGGAAATAATTATTTACACAAACACACACCAACATAAGTTGAACTGGATGGACTATGGTCTTTCGTCAACCTTATAAACTATAGAACACCATTAAAGCTATACCGTTTGGTAAATAATTGTTCTCCTGTATATTCTATTTGAGGAAGATTTTATAGACAGACATCTGGGTAAAAGAGGAGGACATCCTGTGTGTTCCATTACAAGAGAAAAGAGGATTGCTTCAAGAATATCAAGTGGTGGAATGGGTAAAAAGAGGAAGTATTGTGGCAGAGACAGATGACCAAGACTACATTTCCTAAAGAATTGCATCAGATATGGATATTGCAAAGGGAAGTTTACCAGCTTTATATGCTGACAAGTTTCTTCATTATACGCTAGAACATTTTTGTACATGTATCTGCAGAAGAGCCCCATACTAGATCCCTTTTTGTCACCGTTATTTTTAATCCAAGATTACCAAGAAAATATGGTTATCCACTGTGGGGTCCTATACATGTAGGTTTAAAACCTGCAGGGTATTCCAAGGTGCATGTATGATCTAACAATTTTTGTTGTCTATTAGGAAAAAAAAAGGTCTACTCAATTACTTTGTTCTACAAATATTACACAGAGTTGCCCTAATCAAATTTAATTTTACAAGTCAACATAAATTGCTAACAAACAAAAAAAGTTGTATTTTTGTTGCATTTTAAATTAATCCCCAAGCTCCTGTTCAGCAACCTTGACTAAGCTTGCTGCGGGCAGGAAGGAGCATTTTCTCAGTCTCCTTCCTTGATCAAAGTGTAACATTGTAACACTGTAGTCAAGGTGAGAGCCTGCATCTGAACCTGATGTGTCCAACATTTGTGAACATTGCCAAGAACTGCACAAGAAAAAGAATTTACATGATTGTGTCACCTTTGTGGCAGCATCTCAGTCCAGAAAGTAAATGTTGTATGTTGCAAAACAATGATGGTGCAATCCTACTGGAAAGAAAAGCAGATGAAGGCATTGACAGGTAAGGCACCTAAAAAAGGTTATACTTTCACATTACTTGGCATGAAAACATACTGTATATCTAATGTATGATCACCTTGATAAAACTGCATGGACGCATGGTTGGTTGAACAGATCTGGTATTTTGTAGAATGAAAGTATCTAGTGTATAATACGGAGGGTCTCCCTTCTCTATGGGTAAGCAATGTGTTTTGCTGGATAATGTGTTACTATACGGAAATGTCATACTCTGTGGAATAGAACAAAAATGAGATTACTATTGGCTTGTAGTTAGGGAATGGTGCCAGAAGCTGGATTCCGATTACCTCTGAACATACTCACTGTTGTTAGGCTACACAATGGCCAACAAAACATCTTGTTATGTGCAAATGAACAGAAAATCTAATCAGATAAGAAATTGTCCAGAAACTCCTGCAAAGACATAGCCAGAGTGTAATGTCTTCAAGATGGGATCTGTCTTCTTATACAGCCCCCTTAAAGGCCAAGTCCATCTTTTATACCATCTTAAAATGATGCATCCATATTTTGCATGGTGCCAAGCTGCCTCCTGCCCACCCCTGAACAGTTTTCCTCCCTACAGGATTGTAGTGTTCTTTTTCCTGGCATCTCCTGTCACTTTTTACATTGTATGCGGCTGTGTGCGGCTCCACCTACACATGTCATTACTTCAGAGATCTTGTAGTTATCAAGGAACATAAGTGCAGTGATTATCACGCTTCTAGTCCATTGACACTTCCCCATAACTGAAAGTCTGTAACTTAGTACAGACATGGAGCTGGAGGAAAAAAGTTTGCAGGAGCCTGTGCATTGAACCCGCAAATCGACTGATTACAATATGCAAAAAAAAAAAAAAAAAAAAAAAAAAAAAAAAAAAAAGATGATACATGCACATTTTGTTTTTCTGCAATGTGGGTGCATTTAAAATTGTGAGAAAAGAACCCGGCGGCGGTGGTGGAGGGGGCCTTGTTGGGGACCCATTCCGACTTGCGAGATCTAATTTATAGAGGGCCCAGATCTAATCCGGGGGTGACGACGCCTATGAAGACAACAATACAAGTCTGGGACACGGTGACCAAAAAGCTGGGACAACCACACACCTGGTCCCCCGAGACGCCATTATGGGGTAACCCGCGTCTCCCCCACTTTTACTCCATCCCGGACCCGGTTGTCTGGACTAGATACGGGATTGCTACACTGGGGGATATAGTGTCCCAGGGGAGGCTTCGCACGTTTGATGACTTGAAGGGTCTTAGAGGCCTATCAAACCGCATGTTTTTCAGGTATCTCCAGATCCAACATGCTTATAGGTCCCAATTTCCTGAACCAATTACTCTCCAGATGTCGGATCTGGAGAAAGAGCTTAGGTCTCCTGAACGGACTAAAACGATGTCAACTATCTATAATATACTGTCACTCTTGGACACTTCTAGGGTTTCCCAGCTGTATGAGACCTGGCGAAGGGACATTCCAGATCTAGGGAAGGGGGACTGGGGGGAGGGGATCCAGCAATACTTGACCCTGGTTGTTTCTTCCAGGGACAGGTTTGCTCAATTAAAGTTTATACACCGTGCGTATTTCTCCCCGAAACGCCTGGCCAGGATGTATCCAGACAGACCAGCGGCGTGCCCCAGATGCAGAGCGGGGGAGGCAGATTTCTTCCACATAGTCTGGTCCTGTCCGCTGATTAGGAATTTTTGGTCAGAGGTCCTGGATGATATCAACTCTGTCAGTAAGCTACATGTTCCAAATAGCCCCCTTCCCCTTCTCCTGGGCATATGGTCTTCCATAGAAGCCCCCCAGCGGAAGAAATTGTTTGTGTTCTATGCCGCTATGTACGCTAGGAAGGCAATTATGCTTCACTGGAACCAGACTCAGCCTCCTACCAAACAGCTATGGTTGACGCTTCTTAATAGAGCGCTGCCTCTGTATAAATTAACATATATGGGAAGGAATTGCCCTGGAAAGTTTGATAGAGTATGGGCGGCCTGGGTAGAGGCAAAACAGGTGACTATTGGGTAACGAGGTTTCCTATCTGGATTGACCGAGATTGAAATATGCTCTGACGCCGCGCAGTGGCTGGAGTGGTGGGCGGATGGGGATGGGCGGTGGAGAGTGGTGGGTCTGGCGCCCCTTCCCCCCCCCCCCCTCTGGGGGGGAGGGGGTCTGGGCCCTGGCAGTACCTCTGTGTTTACCGCTTTGCGGGTGGGCCGCGGCCCCGAAGACACGACCATTCGCATTTTAGATGCACTAGATAAGTTTCCGGATCTGTAATCATCACTTGTAATATCTGTCCATTTTGACTGTTTTTGGATTGTATATGTTGTTTTGCCATGAATAAATAAATTTTATGTTAAAAAAAAAAAAAATTGTGAGAAAAGGGGAAAACGTGCTGGCAAAGAAAGTCGCTACCAAAAACAGCCAGACATACTGTGCAATACAACTTAAAACAAAGTATGCAGCGCTAGTATTAATATTTGTACATTAAGTGGCAAGAATATGTGATATTTCAAAACAGTCCAGAATAAGTTTCGTGCAATAGTGTTACTGGTTCCGGTCATAGAAACATTAGTCAAACATTAGACCCTGTCAGTGTCATTTATATAGCGACAGTCCATTTTTTTTTTTTAGGACTGATCGCTGTATTGGTGTCACTGGTCCTCAAAAAAGTATCACTTAGTGTTAGACTTGTCTGGCCCAATCTTGTAGTCCCGCTAAAAAAAAAATAAAAATCCATAAATCTGTGCTATAGTTTGTAGATGCCATAACTTGTGCACAAACCAATCAATATACGCTTATTGGGATTTTTTTTTTTACCAAGAACTTGTAGCAGAATACATGTTGGATTAGTTGATGAAGAAATTTGATTTTGTTACATTTTTTTTTATTGAATATGTTATATAGCAGAAAGTAAAAAAAACTTTAGTTTTTTTTCAAAATTGTCTTTTTATAGCGAAAAAAATAAAAACCGCAGAGGTAATCAAATACCAAGAAAAGAAAGCTCTACTTGCGGGAAAAAAAAAAAAAGAAATCAATTTAATTTGGGTACAGCGTTGCACGACCAAGCAATTATCAGTTAAAAGCAACATAGTGCCGTATCGCAAAAAATGGTCTGGTCAGGACGGAGGGTAAACCTTCTGGAGCTGAAGTGGTTAAATCAGAATAGAAATAAGACTATAGCTATAAAATGTACAGCTGTATTTAATATGAGAGTTCTATACAATCAATACCCATAGCTAAGTGAATACATATGAGGCAGATATGCACAGGCTCCGCACCCACCGCCTAAGACCCCAGAAAGAGAAAAACATTTTTACAAATGAATCATTCATTCATCATTGCTAAATGCCAAAAATTTCTTAATTTCAGGCACCCTATTGACACGTCTTCTCCAACCACAAGATAACCAAAGAAAGACAGACAATATAATTGGGGTTAGAAGGGCCCTGCTCCTGCGAGCTTAAAGATTATGCTGCCTGGCTCCCAGGAACAAATCCAGGGATGCCCGGGTGTAGAACCCTCTACTTAGGTAGGTGCTAGAGTTTAGACGTGGCTGGGAGTGGTTTAGAGGAGGCTGGTGACTCACAGCTAGTTTCATCTTTTGGCTACCTCACTTCTGCTTCTAGAGGCTTCTAGAAGGAAGGAGTGGAAGAAAGGTGGAGCTGTCTGGGGTGCTCTGAGGAGACCTGACCAATCCCCAATCTGGATTGGCAGGGGGCAGGGCTTCTTAAATACCCAGCTTTCAACCCAGGTCAACCCAGCTGGAGAGGGGATGTTCGGGTGGAAGAACTGGAGATGAAGTATTAGGCTGTCGGGGCCTTGGAGGAAGCCACTCAGTCTGGGAGGAGGGGTGACCTTGGGCAAGGAGCTCAGATCTGTGAAGGAACCCTACACAACCCAAGGGGTGTTCTGAACAAGAGCAGGAGAGAATGGTGGGGAATACTACCAGGCAAGACTCCAGGAGGGATCCATCAGGTGTCGATGAGCGGCAGGCACAGTCGGGAGAGCTGGGAGAGACATGCCGGAGAGGACTGGGAGTGTGCAATCAGAGATAGATGTAGAGTCAGCAGGGGAAAAACTGTGATGTTACTGGCAAAGTCCAGCTGCTGCAGCTGGGAGAGTTGTCAGGGTCGTCAAAGGGCTGACTGGGATCAGTAGTCCACCAACAAGGTCAGCTAGCACAAAAGACTTTTCCTATTTTGTTGCTACGCTAAAAGGGGCCCGCGGTCCCTGCCTGTTATGAGGAACTTCGCTAAGGCTTGGCTGAAACCAGAGTTGGGCCTAACCGTGTGCTAGCTGAGACGGAAGAATTGTGCTGGAGGGAGGAGGAGAGAATCTGCAGAAAGTGTTGTCCAGAAGGAGAATATCTGAATTGTCCCATACCATGCAAGAATCATTTTCTGGGCATCCCATGAATTTTCTTTACACCATCAAGTTCTAATCCCTCAAAAAAAATAAAAAATACAAAAACAAAGATGATGGACCTAATTGGTTCATTGTCTTGGAGTGTCTGGAAGTGAATACCGGGCTGTGCAGGGTGACAGTTGGAACTACTACATTCTGCAGCCCCTATGTGGGGGTACCCCTACACCCGGTTTCCAGTTACAGACCCCTCATAAAGGAGACTGTTGCAGGAAAATGGATAGTCACCTTGGCCCAGAGTTCAGCTTCTGGAGAACCTGCCATTTTGCTCAGCATAGGCACAAAAACTGCTGATTTGCTACGCCTGCTTACTTATTAATTAACAAAAAAAAGTTGGCCATCTACCGCTGCAATGTACCAGCTACAGTTTTATTTCAACATGCCGTGAAACCTTATTCCCTGCATCTGGCTGTTCCCGACCTAGAAGATCTGTACAAGCAAAGAACACAGGGATGGAATTGTTTCCCTGACGGAACTTAATGAAGATGGATGAATGGGAATATTTTGTGCTGTGTTGTGGTTTGTAATTACACTTGTGTTCTCCGGCACTGGCATTGTTCTCATATGCTCCCTATGATTCTACTTTTCCTTTCTAATCAACTAAAGAAGAAGGAAGCGATATGAAATGCACATGCGGGCAAAAGAAGAAAGGCAACATTATTTGGTTTACTGTATTAAAAGAGAAACTATTATGGTTTTGGGTTTCATTCTTTTAAGTAAAAAAAAAAAAATATTAACTGTTTTTAGTATTTTTTCTAATATATATATATATATATATATATATATATATATATATATATAAATAAAATAAACATTTAAGGCAGCCATAATGCAGGATTCCCAGAGTTATCTATAAAAAAAAAATAAAAAAAAATAGAGCACATAAGTGTTTACCTTTCAGATGTTCTCTCTCTAATTGAATCTCTATGCTCAGCCATCTCAAGAGAGGGAGAGAAGTCACTGCAATGGCTCCTTTTCTGGTGTGTGTATATTTCAATTTAGGCTGGGTTCACACTGGTGTGTCGTTAGACACCGCATGTGATTCATACCGCAGTGTTGTTCAGATCACATCCAATGTCTGTGCGATGCAAATTCAGCCAGCTATACATATCGTGCGGCTGAATTTACATTGCATTCGCACCAAAATGGTGCAAGATCCTTTTTTTGGTCTGCACTGGATTCCTGCACCATTTGACAGTTCACACTGCGATATATGCAAAAAATCTGGGGTTGTCATTCATTTTCTATTGACACCCGAAGCGGTTCACATAGGGCAGTGTGAACTGCCTGCGAGTTCTATGCAATGCGGGAACCAGCACTGAAATCGCTCTGGTTCCTGCATCGAGCCGACGTCAACTGACACTCTGTTAAGCCTCATGCGCACAGACAGCCATAGCAGTGAATGGCTGTATGCAGAAATACTCTGGTATACATGATGCTCTCATGCATTGGCCTAAACACATACATACCTACATGACATATTCCCTAAATGCAGAATTTCCATGTTTAGGGAATACATCAGACATGTGTTTTTTTTACGCAGATGCAAAAAAGCATTGGTGTATACCCAATTACAGCCATATTATTATTATACAGGATTTATATAGCACCAAGAGTTTACACAGCACTTAACATGGGGGCAGGCAGTACAGTTACAATACAATTCATACAGGAGGAATCAGAGGACCCTGCTCGTTAGAGCTTACAGTCTAGAAGGGAGGGTCAAGTGAAACAAAAAAGGTAATAACTGAGCTGATGGAGAAAATGAAAATGCAGTTAGGTGTGGGTAGGATAGGCTTCTCTGAAGAGAAGGGTTTTCAGGGATCGCCTAAAAGCTACAAAAAAAAAGTGCAGGCGATAAATCTGACAGATTTGGGTAAGGAGTTCCATATTATTGGAGAGGCTCTGGAAAAGTCGTGGAGGCAAGCATGGGAGGAGGTGACGAGGGAGCTAGAGAGCAGGAGGTCTTGAGAGGAACAAAGAGAACAATTAGGTTGGTATTTTGAGACTAGGCTAGTGATGAAGCTGGAGGCCAAGTTGTGGATGGCTTTGTACCTCATTCATGCCAGCTGTATGCCACCTACAGCTCTCCAGGTGGGGGAAATAGAGCTTTGTGCTAGAGCATTATTTAAACCTCAAACTGTATGTGAGGCCTTAAAGTGGTTGTAAACCTTAGACATGAAGTATGAACAATGCATATTCCTCTATAGTGTGTACTTGTCTGAAATAGGAGCACTGAGTGTCATTTCTGTCTGCTGCTACATTTCTCTGCTATCGGCATGAATCACTTCTTACAAGTGTAGCGCCGGTACTCCTGAAGAGTACGTGCTAAGTCTGTAAATTTAGTTTTTCCCCTCAAGATTATAGTTGAGTCTTGGGGTTAATTGCTCTAAATTGTGGTTTTGGCATCAATTTGGCTGGGCTGTACTAATGTTCTGCCTGGTCATAGGTGTAGGTAGCACCTTTGATAGGCATTGGAATGCAGTCTGGTTGGACGAATTGGGTACCAATCTCTCTCTCGGAGCCAATCAGTTGGTGCGTTGGCTCGCTGTGTATTCCAGGACAGGGTACTTAAAGGTGCTGAAGTCAGGTTTTTCTGGTCCAGAAGTATGTTCTGACTCCATGGTCTTGGTCCTCCTGACAAGCCCCCAGGGGCCCTCATGGCCTGGGGTGCGGATCCATCCATTTCGGAGTCTCGGAACTGGCTAGTCCGAGGCACAGTAACTGGAAGGATTCTAAAGTGGTCCGGTGCCGTATCGGGTTTTGGAGAGGCCCAGCAACTCGTCATGCAACCAGGGGAGGACTGTTCGGAAGAGGGCCACGCACGAAGCTGGATGCTTGATAAGAGCCTGGATGCTGAGCTGTATGGACACTAATTGAATCCACATTTCTTACGGTATGGCTGGACCGGCTGCAAGATACTGGTACTGTAGGAAAGTTCCCATTTTCATCCTTCAGTTACAACTAAACTCCTGTGAGAGACTGTGTTCATCTAAAGTTTGCAACCAAGTCTGTGGCAGAGACTTTGCTAAGTTTGAGTCATTTGTTGGCTGCTAAATCCCTAAACCAGGATTTATCCGACAGTGGAAATATCCAGTTGCGAGTGGATTACCTAGAGAAAGACATTTATTAAGTGTCAGCAAGTGTCAGTTTCCGGAGTGCCTGAGCTTCCATGCCTATGCCCTCTATTCCCAACTGGGAGACTGCGTTTCTGTTCGGCATTTTAGGAAAATGAAAATTCCTAGGTGAATTCAGGTGTCGGTCTCTGCGGTTGTTGGGCTGTCGGCCTCGGGAGCAGCGAGTTGCAGAGCAGGGGAGGTAAATGGTAAGCTCAAGAAAACCAGCCGCTCCTTCGGGGGTCAGTGCTACACAGGTTTTCTAGACACTAAGAGGAAAAACTGTGGCAGGAGAGGGATCTCCAGCTGATTGACAGCCACATCTCTGTTCCTGTGTGCTGTGTGGAGGGGGTGTCCCTCCCCTCCAATAACTTTCATCACTGAGCTCTGCAGTTTGTCATTTCATCTTTCTGTCCCCTGCTTTCTGACAGCTGAGCAAAGCTTTGTAAATGCTGCACTTTGAATGGATGTAGAGAAAAGAAGGATGCAGATAAATAGATACAACTTGTGTAGAAGATATTTGTTTCATCTGTGGATCACTAACGAAACAGTCACTTCACTGGGTATACAGTGCCTTGAAAACAATATTCATACCCTTCAAATTGCCTACATTTTGTCATGTTACAACCAAAAACTTAAATGTTTTTTAATGGGATTTTATGTGATAGACCAACACAAAGTGGCACATACTTGTGTAGTGGAAGGAAAACGATAAAAAGGTTTTCAATTTTTTTTTTAGAAAATAAATATCTGAAAAGTGTACCGTGCATTTGTATTCAGCACCCCCCGAGTCAATACTTTATAGTACCACCTTTGGGGACATCTCTACCAGCTTTGCACATCTAGAGAGTGACATCTTTGCCCATTCTTCTTTGCAAAATAACTCAAGCTCTGTCAGATTGGATGGAGAGAGTCTGTTAACAGTAATTTTCAAGTCTTGCCACAGATTCTCAATTGGATTTAGGTGTGGACTTTGACCGGGCCATTCTAACACTTGAATATGCTTTAATCTAAACCATTCCATTGCAACTCTGGCTGTATGTTTAGGGTTGTTGTCCTGCTGGAAGGTGAACCTCCACCCCAGTCAAGTCTTTTGCCGACTCTTAACAGGTTTTCTTCTAAAATTGCCCTGTATTTGGCTCCAACTATCTTCTCATCAACTCTGACCAGCTTCCCTGTCTTTGCTGAAGAAAAGCCCCCCTACAACATGATGCTGCCACCACCATGTTTCACAGTGGGGATGGTGTATTCAGGGTGATGTGCAGTGGAAGTTTTCCTCCACACATAGCATTTTGCTTTTAGACCAAAAAAGTTAAATTTTGGTCTCAGCTGACCAGGCCACCTTTTTCCACAAGTCTGCTGTGTCCCCTACATGGCTTCTTGTGGAGTACATGACTAAGACCCCATACACACTAAGATTTTCTGCAGATTTTTGTCTTCAGATTTACCAAAACCATGTAGTGCAAGGGCCTGCCCAATTGCATACTAATTGAAACTCTTAAGGTTTGACCTGATATTATATGGTGTTGGTAAATCTGAAGACAAAAATCTGCAGAAAATCTAAGTGTGTATGGGGTCTAATAGTTGTCCTGTGGACAGATTCTCCCACATAAGCCTACGGATCTCTGCAGATCCTCCAGAGTTACCCTAGGCCTTTTGGCTGTTTCTCTGATTAATGCTCTCCTTGCCCGGCCTGTCAATTTAGGTGGACAGCCATGTCTTGGTAGACTTACAGTTGTGCCATACTCTTTCCATTTTTGAATGATGGATTGAACAGTGCTCCTTGAGATGTCCAAAGCTTGGGATTTTTTTTTTTTTAACCTAACCCTGCTTCAAACCTTATCTCTGACCTGTCTGGTGCGTTACTTGGCCTTCATGATGCAGTTTGTTCAATAAGGTTCTCTAACAATCCTGTGAGGGCTTCACAGAACAGCTGTATTTATACTGAGATTAAAATTACACACAGATGTACTCTATTTACTGATTAGGTGACTTCTGAAGGCAATTGGTTCCACCAAATTTTAGTTAGGGGTATCAGAGTAAAGGGCGCTGAATACAAATGCATACCACACTTTTCAGAGATTTTTTTGTAAAAAAATAAATTGAAAGCAATTTATAATTTTCCTTCCACCACAATTTTGTGCTGCTTTGTGTTGGTCCATCACATAAATATATTTTATGTTTTTGGTTTTAACATGACAAAATATAGAAATTTCCAAGGGGTATAAATACGTTTTCAAGACACTGTATGTAAGATTTTACAACCATTTTAAGCTCTGTAAATAACGTGATATTTTCAGTAAAGGCGGCAAAGGTTGCTTGAAAAGCATGCAAAAGCGTGTCTAACTCCACCTACTGACTTTGTGTAGCATATGAATATTTTGTATTTTTATAAGGTGTGTAATATATATATATATATATATATATATATATATATATATATATATATTTTTTTTTTTTTTTTTATACACACACATAAATATACATACATATTTTATTTATTTTTTGACCATATTAAATAAAGAGGATTTAGGGGTTTCTATGTTAACCTTTCCTTTGCCCTGAATACATCACACAAAAAACAAAACAAAAAAAAATGCAATTTGAACAGCAGTTGATACCTTTATTATCTTTATCTTATCTTTATTAATTATTCTGCTCTTTTTTGCCTTGATAACATTTCTGAAACATTACTGTAAATTGGCACTCCTTTCCCCACAAGTTGGATAATCATTTTATCTCCCTTTTTAAAACTCTCTTCAGCTTTCATTTTGCCTTTCAAAAAGAGAAAGGACAATGGTTTTGGTCAAGCTGAATTCCAGCCTTCCCTTCAGACTTCTATAGCCATACAGTCTGCTCTCCTGTGTGTTAAACCGGGTACACACTATTTGTTTTTTCCCAGCTCCCACCAGAAGACTCCGATCTGCGTTCTTCGTCATTGGCTGAGAATGCCGATTGGGAGTCGGTCGGATGCCGATTTTCCAGCATGCTCATCCAACAAAAGCCAGCCAAACAGCCGGCTTCTGTCAGACAGACCGACATTCAGCCTGCGTGTACCCGGCTTTATTCTAATTTTCCTGCACACTGTGAGCTTAGAAGCTACAGCAAGTCAGACAGAACCCCCCATGTTTCCTGCCTGAAAAAAAGCAAACAAAATCTTTCAAATGGCATTTAAAATTTCTGAGAATTTTCTTACAAATTTTCATAGGTCTTTTCCTAAGAAGTTTTGTTAGAAATTCTAGTCATCTATGGCCAACAAGTATTAAACCAATGTGATGGCTGCATTAGGTTCCTTTTTTTTGGCTCTTTCTTCTGTTATCATCTAGTCATCCGTCAATCAAGTCTGTTTCTCAAAAGCACAAGCTCTCCAGCAGAATGTATCAGTTTATATGGATGAGACCTTGGGTTCCATTCTGCAACGTGATATTAGCAATGAGAAACTTACAATATCAATGAACCACTCAGAAAGTTTACTAGAGTAAATAACGGAACACAATGAACAGCATGAATAAACATAAGTGATACCAATTGCCAATTATCACTTAATTCAGATATGCAAAACTTATAGTCACTTTTGGGAGTATATTTGAACAGGTGTACAGAGGGAGAAGTACTCAATATCTTTGAAACATATTAAAAAGTGGTTGTAAACCCTTACAAACCACTTTGACCTACAGGTAAGCCTAGATTAAGGCTTACCTGTAGGTCCAAGAAATATCTCCTAAACCTATATGGTTTAGGAGATAATTGCCCAAAGACAGGCACCGCTGTCTACGGCGCATGCGCCATTGACAGCGGTGCGCAGGCGCATTGAGCATGGCATCGTCAATGACGAAGATGCCACGCAATGCCGCGCGTGTCGGCTCCCGTGCGCATGTGCGGGAGTGACGTCATTGCGGCTTCGTCGAATGACAGCATCAGAGCTGCGAGACCCCACCGAGAAGATGGATGCACTGGACTACAGGGGACAGCGGTGACTTCGCTGGCTCCCGTGTCAGGTAAGTGACACATAATGGGCTACTATGCGATGCATAGTAGTCCATTATGCTTTACCTTTGCAGGGAATGAAAGAGGAAGTAAAAAAAATATATATATATCTACATGGCAATATAATAGAGCCTAAAAAACGGAATAAGAAAAAAACGTTAAAACGTTTAATAGTAAGAAATTGAGAAAATGCCCATATCTTAAATCTCATAGCAGCGGCCATTTTCTTGAAGACTAATGTTAACCACTTCCCACCCGGCCAATGTACATATACGGCCAGGTGGGAGCGCTCTACTTCTGATAGGACGTTCAGGAACGTCCTTCAGAAGGAGGGGGACCGTGCAGCGGCACGATCCCGATGTGCTTGTGTCACCCGGACACAGCGCATCTTGGATCAGCAGGAGGGCTCTGTGATTGGCCCTCCTGATCACATTACTGCCGTGTCCAATCAGGGCCATCATGTGATGTAAACAAACAGCCGGTTGCTAGGCAATCGGCTCTCCTCTCCTCACACGGAAGTCGTCGCTGCAGCCGGCTGGTGATCAGTGAGTATGAGCTGTTTTTACAGCTTTTTACTAACTGATCACCAGTCTAGTATAAACCTACAGTGTAAACACACGTCACCATAATACACATGTCATCACACATGTCCCCAAAACACACGTCCCCAAATAAGTAAAGAAAAAAAAAAGAAAAAAAACACACATGTCTCCCACATATGTGACACTAAAATCACATGTTCCAATGATTATCTGCACACATATGTACATGATCATTTGCGTAAATATGTCCGTGATCACACAAACCAATTATTATACACTTAACGGATTTTTTTTTACCAAAAACATGTAGCAGAATGCATTTTGGCTTAAATTTATGACAAAATTTGATTTTATTGGATTTCTTTTAAAATAGAAAAAAGAAAATATTGTTTTTTTTCCAAATGTACGCTTTTGTGCTTATATCGCAAAAAATAAAAAAACGGAGCCGTGAATAAACACCACCAAAATAAAGCTCTATTTGTGCGAACAAAATGATAAAAATTTCGTTTGGGTACAGTGTAGCATGACCGCGCAATTGTCATTGAAAGTGCGAGATCGATGAAAGCTGAAAATTGGGCTGGGAAGGAAGGTGTTTAAGTGCCCTGTATTGAAGTGGTTAAATATCAAAAATAGGCTTCATTTAATCAAAATGCACATTATTAATCACTAAAGGGTATTTATAAAAACATTATCCGAATGCTATATGGAGCCAGTTTATGATACCAAGTTGTCAAAGAGATAAGTCATAATTATAATCGAATCAAACCAGTGGCCATTTTAACGTAGCCTAGCACAAAGAGACCCCTGCGGGTTAGAATCAAGGAACATGTACAAAATATATTGAAAGGGTATGACAAATTTGACCTTAACTGTTTCATTAGTGATTTCTAATTCTCTTTTTATCTGTAATACACTTGCTGTAGTTTATATATATATATTTAAGAGATTTAAGATATATCAAATTTCTATTAAATGTTTTTTCTTATTATTCAATTTTTTAGGCTCTATTATAACTAGTAGTTTAACCTGCAAGTATTCCCATGTAGATATATATCTCTTGGGGTTGTACTTGCTCAATCTGTCAATCATCCAGATAGGCGGCGCGTGTATCTCGCCGCTCTATATCTAGGTCACTTCCCATATCTCTAGCTGATCCCAGTTGAAGTCACGAGGCACGTGACGTAACGCGTAGGACACTGGAAGTGACGTAGTACGCACAAACAAATTAAATTTATGCCAGAGATGATCTTCGGATCCCTCTGAGCTTTCACCTTCACGGCAGGAGTGCAGCACCATTTTTATTCATAATTTATGCACTTTCTGTGAGATTTGGTTTGGCTCATACGGTGTGTGCAGCATTTGCTTAACGTGATTACTTCACCCACAGTCATGGTCGTCCCGGTAATCCAGTGGCATATGGGAGAACTGCCCGCAGAATCCCAATGTTAAGAACTAAACGGTATCCATGGCTGCGCGTTGGCACGAACGGACGCACGCGGGTGCGCGTTGGTACGAACGGGCGCATGCGGGTGCGCGATGACACGAACGGACGCACAATGACACGAACGGGCGCACGCGGGAGCACGATGACACGAATGGGCGCACGATGACACGAACGGGCGCACGTGGGTGTGCGCAAACACGCCGTGCGATTGTTTTTGGCGCCCAGAGGGCTACTTAAGGGAATCTGTCACTGTGCCTCCTTGCTGTCCAGTCTACAGCGTGTCCGGTGATCCTGCTATCTGCTACCTAGTTTGACCTTGATTCCTGTTTACCCGGCCTGTTCCTGACAACGTCTGTTTGCTGCCTGCCACCGACCCTCGGCTTGTCTGACTACGCTTTTGCCTCTTCCTTGGAACTGTTGCTGCCCGCCCGTTACCGACCTGGCTTGTACCTTCAACTACCCTTTACTACCCACTGTTCCAGCCTGACTGCTGAGTGCTTTTTGCCACCTGCTGTTCCAGCCTGACTGCCGAGTGCCTTCTGCCAGCCCGTTACCGACCTGGCTTGTACCTTCAACTACCCTTTACTACCCACTGTTCCAGCCTGACTGCTGAGTGCCTTTTGCCACCTGCTGTTCCAGCCTGACTGCTGAGTGCCTTCTGCCACCTGCTGTTCCAGCCTGACTGCTGAGTGCCTTCAGCCACCTGCTGCTTCAGCCCTCTGCCGCACTACAGGACACCTCCTCGCTGTCAGCCGCACCAGTGTCTTTGCCGAGTTCCTGTGCATCACCTGCTGCCTGCTGACCCCGCGCTCCTGTGGTACTTCTGCTTCTCCAAAAGGTCCGGACCAGTCCGACACCTGCTTGGCACTTGTGCCCTCTGAACTCGAGTCCCTGTCTCCACTATCAGGGGTTCTCGAGCCAGAGGCTTACGAGAGGTCGCTCCCTGCATTCTGGGCTCCTATACCAGGTACGTGACACCCACTATTCCTATTAGCACAGGAGCCACAATCACTTTTTTTTTTTTTACTCTGCACTCCTGCGCTTCCTGTCTGCTCTATCAGGGGCCTCGAGTCAGAGGTGTAATGGAGGCCTCCCGCTGCATACCAGACTCTACCACAAGGTACGCGACACATGCCCTTCTATGACATAGCAGTGAGAGGACCACCTCCACTGTAGCATTTTTCATTTCAATAGTTTTTATTGTTTTAGTAAAACTGTAAAGAACAGTTGGTAGAGCAGCGAACAATCCAAGGTTGCTCCAATTGTGACAGATAAACCCGTAAACATAGGAGGAGCTAACTAAAGTTCAACAAAAAGACACAACACACAGGTTGGGTCTGCTATGTGGGCCCCCCAAACACAATTTAACTAAAATAAAAAGGCAGGACAGTAACCATTACTGATATATTGGTAGAATGCTTGAATTACATGAGCTCTGCGATGCAGGTTCTCTACCAGCCACCCAGTGTGTTGCCACTGCAGCATTTTTATTGGACAGCTTGTACCAATGGTGCTTTACCATCGGCCCAAGGCTCCAAGCTGTCCATTGAGCTCAGTGCCTCTGACAAGTGAGATGCACTGTGAGCTCATCCTCTCAGTCTGCTGCAAACAGTGTGCCAGCTTGTATTTAAACTGACTGCTCTGTATGTAGCTTCTGACAGGCTATGCAAGGAGGCCTGTATCATCGGAACCATAGGAAGCAGGAGCCCCAAATTTTGACCAGTGTTGGGGTAGGACTTTGGCTTCCTAAATCCTAAATTTGTGAGCCAAGGTCACCAAGCTACGACCCTCAATCATTTTTTTTATACGTTTATGGCAGGTGAGACTTTGGCCGCGTACACATGGGCGGATTGTCTGCCCAACTAAATTCGTCAGACAATCCGACAGACAGTCCGTTCAACTTTTGAATGAACGGACTTGACCACACACGATGAACAGACAGTCCGCTGAAAGCTTGCGCGATGACGTGTACAGCACGTACGACGGGACTAGAAATACGACGTCCAATACACTGCAATGCAACCTTCGGCGTGTAAATCCTTTCTGAGCATGCGCCATACTTAGTCCGTCCAACTTGCCTACACACGAGCGGACTGTCCGCTGAAACCAAGTTTGGACGGACAAAATTACGGAAATTCCGAAAGACTAGAGTCCGCCAGACTGTCCGCTGAAAAAGTCCGCTGAAGCCCACACACGAGCGGATTGTCCGCTGAAACACGTTTCAGCGGACTAAGTTGGGCAGACAGTCCGCCCGTGTGTACGCGGCCTTTGCCTCACCTGCCTCCCCTGACTATACATCCCTGCCCCAGACTGACTTGACTCCTGTGCTCATTCATCCAGAGCGGTGTTTCACTAATACAGGAGGTGTGTTACTGGCCAGATCACCAGGGGACAACAGAAGGAAGAAAGCCAAAGAAAAGAAAACAAATGCAGCCACATCTATTGATTGGTAAGCTGTAAAATGATACATTTTCGGGTTGGGTTTAATATTGACTTACCCAAGTACCTAAGCAGGTTACCGATAATCTTTTCAAACATGGTTCCATTTTTTCCTTTCTGCCAGTGGGCTAAATGAAAAAAGCTGAACCGATTCCCCCATCCACACATTCAACGCCTCCACTGTCAGAATACATAGACCAGCACTGCAGCCTATTGCCTACAGCGCTGATTGAGCAACCTTTATCTACCAAGGTGGTTGAACAGAAGTCCATTAGTAAATTGACTCCTGTTCAACCGCCGTGGCCACACATGGATCTAAATTTGGCTGGTTCAGCAGCAGTAATTTCAGTTCATGCATGGGTAGATTTAGGCTGCATTCACAGTTGAGACAAGTGTCGTTTTATAGTTCTTTTTTATTATTATTTTATCAGTGTTTGTACAGGTGTTTTTGCAGGCATCTGATGTTTTAATTAAATCTTTCCAATGGAAAGTTACTGGGGAGAAAATGTGCATCTATTGGGGCCAAAAGTAATTGAAGCTTGTAGCTCATGTAATTTTTGAGGTTACAAGTGACCCTACGCTCAGGTGTGCACAAGGACAATTGAAGACCATGGGATTTTGGATGCTGAGCATTTTGGAGCTTCAAGCTCCATTGAGTTTTTAGCTAGCATCACAGTAGGTAATAATACTAACTAAATTGATTAAAATTATAAGATCCTGTCTGTATGTCACATCTCACAATGTGCAGGGCGTGATATGGTTTCAGCAGTGTGTAATAAAATGGGCTGACTAAAATTCTATATCGTACAGTATATACATGGAATCTGCTGATTATGTTAGAGGTCAGGGGCTCCCCTCGCCAGAAGGAATCAGCTAGATTTTATGTGCGATAACACGTAGCACTCACATTCCAAGACATGAACTTGGAGAAAGTCTTGTAAAATTCCAGAATGTGCAACACTGTACCTTTTTTTGGTGAACTACAAGTTCCATAAAAGCCTTGCTAGTCTAGGTCAATAAGTAGACTAGCTCTACATAGAGTTCTATGGTAGTGCCGGGGCCTAGGGCTGCAGCACCAAGTCTCAAAATACACAAATTGTGATAGATTTGTTCTTATTTTGATTCCCTCTTCTGGACATTTATGGCTGAGGTCAGCAAAAGAACTGTAGAAAAGTAGATGCAGGCAATGTTGAGAGGAATCAGAAGACTCTTTGCAGCTTTTGAGTTTCTGTCTCAGATTTTGTGGTCCGTACAGATGAAAAATAGTTCTGTATATAAAAGATGTATAAAAGATGCTCAGGAAGGGGGTGGGGGAGGCTCACCAAATGTCACTTGTCCTTTGTTTTTTATGACATTGTTAACAGAGATGCAGCTGTTATTGACTATTGGCTCTTGCGATTTCATAGAAAAACTGGTTAACCACAACAGACACACAGGAAAGAAACTGTGTCAGTGCCCACGTACTAGTGCTCTGTGACGGGCATTTGGTGGGTTTTTTTTTGTATTTCCATTACTCATGCTATACAGTAGAATATTCATCTTAAAAAAAAGTCAGCCAACACATATAAATGATCCTTTAGTCCAACTAAAGCAGTGTTAAACCCAAAACCAAAAATGTATTATATTGCAGCTTACTAATCATTGGATGTGGTGGCTATATTCATTTTTCTTTTTTGGCTCCCCCCCCCCGGTGATCTGGCCAGTAACACACCTCCAGTATTAGGCCTCATCCACACGAGACGCTGTTAAACGCGTGTTCAGATGCAGTTGGACACTTTTTTCAACTGCCCCTGAACTCATTCAATGTTATCCTATGTGTCAATGTACACCGTCTCGTTTTTTGCCGTTTTTATGCAGTTGCGTTTAACCTAGTTTTTCCAGAAGCAAAAAAATGGGTTCAGACGCAAAAATTTCCACGTTTCAGACGCAAAATGCGGCTAAACGCGGCACCCGTGTTTAGCCGCGTTTGCGTTTATATGCGTTTTTAAAAGGAACCCAATTTTTTGGACCTGAAAACTCAGAAATATGATCTGAGAATGACATTTTGTGACCCGAATTTGGGGGCCCATATCTTGGGGCCAATTATTGCCAGGAACCCCAAATTTGGTATGCAGACACTGTGGATCTAGCACTACAACATAGCCAATTATTGCCAGGAACCCCAATGTCATGTCATACACTTTTCTGCATCAGAGATACATGGCCTCAAAGTCAACTGTGACCATCTGCGGCAATGTAATTTGGTCATTAGGGTTGGGTGTTATGGTAAGTGGTTATCCGTTAGGGTTAGGGTTATTGTTTAGGATTAAGGGTTGGATTAGGGTTAGGGTTAGTGTAAGGGATAGGGTTAGCCGTTAGGGGTAGGGTTAGTGTTAGGGGTTAGGGTTAGGATGAATGGTTAGGGTTAGGATTCTGGATATTTTAATAAGGCATTAAAAAATATTATACTACCATATACAGCAGCAAAGAATTAAAATATATTAATCAATACATATTTCACGATAAAAATATACAACATGTATGTACAGCTGCGTACCTACCCCGACAAGTTTTTTAATTTTAGCCGGATGTCCATTGTCACATTTGATCTGCTCTTAGAAAAATTATGACCTGGTCTGACATTCGTGGACACCAATATGAGAAACAGTGTGTCACCAGAGGAACTGCTGTTGGTAACGATCAGGTATGTGTATATATTTATAAAATATATTTATCTATAGATGTACAGATTAATTTTTTTCTCTGTCCTTTATTTTAAAAAAAAATAATGTCTATTTATAGTAAATCATCCAATTTTTTTAAATATCTAAAATTTTCTTGTGGCAATTTTTAACATGTTAAAAGTATATTTAAAAATTGGCCAAATAAATTTAAAACAATTATAAAAAAAATCTAATTAACATAGATTTGCTTTTAAATAAAACAATTTGAAACTAGAAAAAATAAAAACATATATTAAGATTAAAAAATAAATAATTAACTATTTTAATATTGGTTTTATATTAGCAATAATGAAAACATGTTAAAAATTGCCACAAGAAATTTTGATATTTTCAAAAATTGGATAATTTGCTATAAATAGACACATTTTTTTTTAAATAAAGGACAGAGAAAAAAAATTAATCTGTACATCTATAGATAAATATATTTTATAAATATATACACATATCTGATCGTTACCAACAGCAGTTCCTCTGGTGACACACTGTTTCTCATATTGGTGTCCACGAATGTCAGACCAGGTCATACTTTTCTAAGAGCAGATCAAATATGATAATAGACATCCGGCTAAAATTAAAAAACTTGTCGGGGTAGGTACACAGCTGCACATACATGTTTGTGAAATATCCAACGGACATTCGCTGTCCCATCAATGGATGGGTCCAATATCGATGAGCTCTGACTCTGGACCTCTCACGAAGTTTGCGACGACGTTGCCGTCTCATCAAGAGCAACATCAGGAGCATTTCCTGACATATATTCAATATGGGATCCATTTCAAAATATATACCACAGAAAGAGATGCAAATGCAAGTGTACAACTGCTCTCTATGCTGCTGCTGCTCACTCTGATCAAAATAGCAGAAATAGTTTAAAAAAATGCTTTGAGAGCTTGGGGAGGGTCTACATGATGTTATCTTTATAAATGCCTATAAACGCAAACGCGGCTAAACGCGTCATGCAAATGCGGCAAAACGCCGCTTTTTTTGAGCAGAGTTTTCACCTGCGTCTCGTGTGCATGAGGCCTTAGATGAATGAGCACAGGAGGCACAGTAGATAGCAGCATTGTCACTCTGGGGGGAGTGTTAAATGTTTTAGCAGATTTAAATACACCAACAAATTGAAGCCAAACTCCATCTCACAGTTTATAATCCGTTACAGCAAACAGTTTTTTTCCCCTTTTGAGAAAAAGGTTTGGCATGAATAAATAAAAGCTGACCATTTTAGTCACCCACCAGTGTAGGTGGTTTGTCTCATCCATGTAAACTGATGCATTGCAGAGCTTGTGCTTTTGAAAAAACAATAAACTTGCTGGCTGGATCACCAGATGAAAGAAGGGCCAAAAAGAAAAAACAAATACAGCCATCACATCTAAGAATTGGTAAGCTGCAAAAGAATATAGGTTTGCTTTTGGTTTTAATACTGCTTTAAGGCCGCGTACACACGCGCGGACTGTTTGCCCAACCTTGTTCGTCAAACAGTTTCGGCAAACAGTCCGCTCAAAATTTGCATGAGCGGACTTGCCCACACACGAGCGGACTGTTTCAACGAACTGTTTGCCAAACAGTCCGCTCAACTTTTGAAATGAACGGACTCGCCCACGTAAGGCGGAGGCAAATCCGCCCATTTCGAGCGCGTGTACAGGTAGGCGGGGCCCGCGAAGGAGACGTCGCGGGCTCCGCCGCCTGGAATGGGCTTAAAGGGGAACCCCAACGCCGAAAAAAAAATCGGCGTGGGGGTTCCCCCAAAGTCCACACCAGACCCTTGTCCGAGCACGCTACCCGGCCGGCCAGGAAAGGGGGGCGAGCGAGCGCGCCCCCCCCTCCTGAGCCGTACCAGGCCGCGTGCCCTCAACATGGGGGGTGCCTTGGGGAAGGGGGGGCCGCGCGGCCCCCCCACCCCAAAGCACCTTGTCCCCATGTTGATGAGGACAAGGGCCTCTTCCCGACAACCCTGGCCGTTGGTTGTCGGGGTCTGCGGGCGGGGGGCTTATCGGAATCCGGGAGCCCCCTTTAAGAAGGGGGCCCCCGGATACCGGCCCCCCACCCTATGTGAATGAGTATGGGGTACAATGTACCCCTACCCATTCACCTGTGAAATAAAGTACAAAAAAAAACACAACACAGGGAAAAAATATTTTATTGCACAGCTCCGGGGGTCTTCCGTCTTCGGGGGTCTTCTCGCCGGACTCCTCCGCTATCTGTGTGTAGCTCTTTTACTAGCGGAGGAGTCCGGCTTTCTTCCTCCCCGCCGCCGGCCTCTTCTCCCGACTTCGGGGGTCTTGTCCCCCTCTTCGGTTCTTCTGCCGGGCCACCGCGCCTTCTTGTAGCTCTTTTGCAGGCGGTGGCCCGGTCTTCTGTCGCCGCTGCCTTCCGTTCTTCTTCTGACCCCGCCCCCTTACGATGTCATAGTCCCCATGTGACATCAACCCATGTGACCAACCCATGTGACATATACCATGTGACACCGCCCCATTGTCACTATATAAGTGACCGCACAGCACGGCTCTGGCATTCCGGCCGGAGAGCTCGTCGAGTCAACATCTCCTGGGGAAGAAGAAGAACAAGAAGAAGAACAAGAACGGAAGGCGGCGGCGGCGGCGACGACAGCGGCGACAGAAGACCGGGCCACCGCCTGTAAAAGAGCTACAAGAAGGCGCGGTGGCCCGGCAGAAGAACCGAAGGCGGCGACAGAAGAACGGAAGGCAGCGGCGACAGAAGACCGGGCCACCGCCTGCAAAAGAGCTACAAGAAGGCGCGGTGGCCCGGCAGAAGAACCGAAGAGGGGGACAAGACCCCCGAAGTCGGGAGAAGAGGCCGGCGGCGGGGAGGAAGAAAGCCGGACTCCTCCGCTAGTAAAAGAGCTACACACAGATAGCGGAGGAGTCCGGCGAGAAGACCCCCGAAGACGGAAGACCCCCGGAGCTGTGCAATAAAATATTTTTTCCCTGTGTTGTGTTTTTTTTTGTACTTTATTTCACAGGTGAATGGGTAGGGGTACATTGTACCCCATACTCATTCACATAGGGTGGGGGGCCGGTATCCGGGGGCCCCCTTCTTAAAGGGGGCTCCCGGATTCCGATAAGCCCCCCGCCCGCAGACCCCGACAACCAACGGCCAGGGTTGTCGGGAAGAGGCCCTTGTCCTCATCAACATGGGGACAAGGTGCTTTGGGGTGGGGGGGCCGCGCGGCCCCCCCTTCCCCAAGGCACCCCCCATGTTGAGGGCACGCGGCCTGGTACGGCTCAGGAGGGGGGGCGCGCTCGCTCGCCCCCCTTTCCTGGCCGGCCGGGTAGCGTGCTCGGACAAGGGTCTGGTGTGGACTTTGGGGGAACCCCCACGCCGATTTTTTTCGGCGTTGGGGTTCCCCTTTAAGCCCATTCCAGGCAGCGGAGCCCGCGACGTCTCCTTCGCGGGCCCCGCCTACCTGTACACGCGCTCGAAATGGGCGGACTTTCCGAGCGGGAACAGTCCGCTCATTTCGAAAGTACAGCGGACAGGCCCACACATGGGCGGACTGTTCGCTCAAACACAGTTTCAGCGGACAGTTTTTCGGAATTTCCGAAAGACTTTGTCCGTCCAACTGTCCGCTGAAACTGTCCGCTGAAAGCCCACACACGAGCGGACTGTCCGCCCAAACACTGTTCAGCGGACAAGGTTGGGCGAACAGTCCGCCCGTGTGTACGCGGCCTAAGTGTATCTAATCCCAAAATTATTTCAATTTTGGATAGAGTAGGGAGGTGTTAAAGCCTCTGAGTGTTTTTATGACAATCGGTGTCCCTCAGTGAGATTTATCCCTTCTGTTGGCTGGATATGTGTAACAGATATGTGTAATTCACATGAACAAAAATTAAAGCGGACCTCCATTTATGATCTGTATTGTATACTGACACTGGTCCATCTTGACACAATGCAAGTATGTGTATGTTATACATACAAAAGCTGTGATCTTCGGGGGGGGGGGGGGGATCAGCTTCCCCTCTGCACATTAACCCACAATTAGTCCCTCGCTCAAGACTGCCCCCTTTCATAAAATGCCTTAAATTCCTTCTACTAAACTCCAATATAAGAAGCATTCTTCCCACTGGCCTCCAATATCAAGAGCATTCTTCCCACTGAAGTTCAATGTATGGAGCATTCTTCCCACTGAAATCCAATGTAAGGAGCATTCTTCCCACTGAAATCCAATGTAAGGAGCATTCTTCCCACCATAGGCGTAGCATAGGGAGTTGCAGGGATCACAATTGTACGTCTGCCCCTAGCTCCAGGGGGCCCCTGCAGCCTCCCGTCACATCATATCCTCCACAAAATCCAGCTTTGATCTGCCCTAGGGCCCCACAGCCACACTCCAGTAGTGAGCTTCTACTTTGCCTTCCATAGTCCACACCCCTCTGTTTCCATTGGCTGGGGAGAAGTCGTGAGCCATTTCTTAAATGGAGAAGAGCACAAGGTGAGAACAGCCCAGGATGGGGAAGTGTCTGTGCTGTGTGCTGGCAACATGGAATGGTAACCAAGTTCAACGAGGCTAGAGGAAGAGTGTGCCGTCCTGTGACCATGATGGGACCGATGTCAATGGTGAGGTATGACACTGCTCAGTGTCTCCTAGTCACCAGCTGAGATTCTCTGTACCCCCCCTCCCCTCACCCGGGGATGTCTACTTACCCCACTTCCCTGACAACTGGGAAAAAGACACACCCCTTCCGGGAGGTGACCTTCCCCCAACACCTTCCAGCACTGACACGGAAACCTTCAGAAATTAAAAAAAAAAAATAAGTGAGTACTGTCCGTGATACTTTGATCATACTTAAGTATGATCAAAAAAAAATAAAAAATCCCTTAACACCTCCTGAGGGGCCCCTGAAGAGCTGCAGGCTCCAGATTTTGTGACACATGGCTTTTCCCTCCCAGATCTAAGCTGCCATCCCCCGAAGCCCCCTGACCACCGCCTCCACCCTGCATGCTATGCCCAGCTGTTGAGCTCCTTTCCAATAACAGCACTCTATACTGTTCCTCTTCCGCAGGGCTGAAATCACATTCCTTTACAACACAGCCAGTGTATGTGTCTACTGCAACTACACTGCCGTTCTGACCAGAGAATTTCACAAGTCAGAAGGGCAACATACAAGCCAGATACACCCTGTGATGACTGAAACTGTGTCAAGGAATGTGACTTCAGCCCTGTGAAGTGAGTGTGTGTCTGTGTGCGTGTCTGTGTGCGTGTCTGTGTGCGTGTCTGTGTGCGTGTCTGTGTGCGTGTCTGTGTGCGTGTGTCTGTCTGTGTGTGTCTGTCTGCGTGTGTCTGTCTGTGTGTGTCTGTCTGTGTGTGTCTGTCTGTGTGTGTCTGTCTGTGTGTGTCTGTCTGTGTGTGTCTGTCTGTGTGTGTCTGTCTGTGCGTGTCTGTGTGCGTGTCTGTGTGTGTGTCTGTATACAGTGCTGGAATGGGAAAGGAGCTCTGCCAAGTGACCTGCCAGGGGTCCCTGTCCTCTGATTCTCCAGAGGTAATCCCTATCCTCTGATGTAAAGAAGAACTCAAAACTCTCAAGCCACTTTGTGGATCTTCGCGTGCAGTGGATGTATTTGCACGCATGTTGGAAGTAGTGGGGAGAGGGGCCCAGGTCAACATTTGCATCAGGGCCCACAAGCTTCAAGATACACCTCTGCTTCCCAGTGGCCACCAATGCAAGGAGCATTCTTCCCAGTGGCCACCAATGCAAGGAACATGCTTCCCAGTGGCCACCAATGCAAGGTTCATGCTTCCCAGTGGCCACCAATGCAAGGTGCATGCTTCCCAGTGGCCACCAATGCAAGGTGCATGCTTCCCAGTGGCCACCAATGCAAGGTGCATGCTTCCCAGTGGCCACCAATGCAAGGTGCATGCTTCCCAGTGGCCACCAATGCAAGGTGCATTCTTCCCAGTGGCCACCAATGCAAGGAGCATTCTTCCCAGTGGCCACCAATGCAAGGAGCATTCTTCCCAGTGGCCACCAATGCAAGGTGCATTCTTCCCAGTGGCCACCAATGCAAGGTGCATTCTTCCCAGTGGCCACCAATGCAAGGAGCATTCTTCCCAGTGGCCACCAATGCAAGGAGCATTCTTCCCAGTGGCCACCAATGCAAGGTGCATTCTTCCCAGTGGCCACCAATGCAAGGTGCATTCTTCCCAGTGGCCACCAATGCAAGGTGCATTCTTCCCAGTGGCCACCAATGCAAGAAGTATTCTTCCCAGTGGCCACCAATGCAAGAAGTATTCTTCCCACGGACCACCAATGTACAGAGAATTCTTCCCACTGGCCACCAATGTAAGGAGCATTCTTTCTATTGACCACCAATATACGAAGAATTTGTCCCAGTGACCACCAATGTAAGGAGCATTCTTTCCACTGACCACCAATGTAAGGAACATTCTTCCCATTGTCCATCACGTTAATGTATCATGAGTTGTAGATTATAGTAATTATTAACAGGTGTTCCCTCAGACATGACATTTATTTAAAGAGGATCTCATTGTAAAAATCATTGGGAAAGGCTGACTCTATGAAGGGGAAGGGGTGTGCACTTATATTCAGTTACTTGGGCCCATAATAAATCATGGCATAGGCAGCAAATAACAGGTTAAGTGCCTTTAAGTGAGATTCCAGAACAAGCATTAGGTATGGCTGCAGTAAAGGAGGGTTTGAGCTCTCTGTACACAGTTAGTGGGAGGGGAAGAGAGATTTTAAATTGAGTTTAGGCGAAGCAGCCTTTCACTTTTGTCCTGGCCTGCTCAGCATCGCAGGAGGAGCAGATCACAGCAGCCAGTGCCAAGATACAGGTATGTTGTAAGGAAATATGAAAACTGGTCTTGTTAGTTTTCTGGGGATCTGAACATAAGAGAATGTAATATCCTGATACCAGCTCAGTTTCTGCACAGTAATAACTATGTGTATGGAGGCAGCATACAGTGTTAAGGATGGGCAACTTTTAACACTAACAGTTGTATGAATTACTTTCTTTAAAACTGAAAAAATAATTCAAATAGGAAGCTGTCCGGAAAAGATTTTGGAATTTACATTTGATAAGTACAATATGGATTTTGTTTAAAGGAGCCACACTAAAATGTTGATGTGCAGACATAGACAGGCTGGATTCACACCTATGCATTTTTAGTGCATTTTGCAGATTTGCACTACAGCCAGCTTAACATGGGTTCCTATGGAACACGTTCTGTAGTGCAAAGCTGCAAAATGCAAAAAGCACTAAAAATGAATAGGTGTGAATCCAGCCTTAGATGTATTTTAAGAAGTGAGAAATGTTATAATAATCTGAAATGCAGCCAATCAGAATTTAGTTTATTAAAAATAGTTGTGTAAAAGATGGTTGACAATTATTATGGCACTATTATGGCACCCTTAAGATGCCAAAACATGGTGTGCTGTGTCTACATATAATAATAAATTATATATATATATATATATATATATATATATATATATATATATATATATATATATATATATATATATATATATATAAAATATTACCTTATGTCTTAGGTTAAAAAAAGAGCAGTGCAGTGGGTCTGCAGGCTTCAACTATGCAAGCTCGCTGTGGTTGTAATTTGCATAATACAGCACCATGGGTTGTGCATCTGACAATATGTGGTTTTTAAGAATTTGCATTGTGCCTTTTTGTTTTGTAATGAACAAAGAGCAACAGTTAAAATAACGCCCCCTATAAAAAACAAAAAACGATCGTTAATTTTATTTCATGGTTCTGATTTACTGACGTACTGAAGGGCAGTGTTGCTGTGGGTGAGATTTCATTTTCTACATGCCACAAAATATATAAAATGTTAAAACTGTTGTATACCTGTATTGTAGTTACAAAAAAAAAATCAGATACGTAAGATTTAAATCTTTTGAAATTCTTCTGGACAGTAAAATTTAGACATGTTCTACACAACTGAAAACTGTCTTTCATTGCTGTCAAAGTACAGTCTTCGGAGTGTGTAACCTACTGTCATTTCACAGCAGTGGGAAGATGAAGAGAAATAAAATTATAGAGCAAACAGGCATCTAAATGCAACAGTGTTCACTTATCCAGGTTCTTCATTTAGATCAGGATTTCTCAACCATGGTTGCATGGAACCCTAGGTTTCCTCCAGAGGTTGCTAGGAGTTTCTTCAGCAATGAGCAATTTCTACCTCTCAGATAAGTTCCCACTGACACCATTGACCCTTTTAGCTATTTGCAAGGGGGGGGGGGGGGATTGTTCCCAACATCCACAAATGTAAGGAACATTCTTCCCACTGACCATCACACTAATGTATGAGCTGTAGATAAAGGAATTTCTAGCAGGGGTTCCCTGAGACCGGAAAGTTATTTCAAGGGTTCCTCTGTGTTGAAAAGGTTAAGAAAGGCTGAATGTTGTTGCATTTAGGATTCCTTAAGGTTTATAGCTGCAGAAATAAAATTCTTTCGTTCTTGCTTTAGCTAGTAAAAAAAGGATCCAACGTCACATTTGCTTCTAAAGCCAAAATAAAAGCAGGAGGTCCCAACTGTGTATGTTTGCAGATGGATTTGAAATCTGCACACTGCTGTCTAGGTAATAGCATACAATACAGCTTGAAATTAAAAATAGGCTCCGATCCCAAAATCATTTTTGAAAGTTATGTAACCAAGCTATCTTCTAGGAATAAATTCCATCCCGCGGGCTTCATACTGCACATTGCAGCAGGTGGATGGTGATGTCAGCTCTCTCACAGTGATTATTGCATCATACCTACATACAGCACAATTCATATGATCTGTAATACGCAAGGGGGTGACTTCTTATCACTCTGGTGTATAGTAAGCGCACTGAAATCCTGCATATCCTTGGATGATAAAGGCAGAGGGAAATAAAAAAGGAAAGCAAGGGAGGAGAGGAAAGGAAAAAGAAAAAAAAAAGGGAAGAGGAAGGGAAAAAGAAGGGAAGAGGAAGGGAAGAGGAAGGGAAAAAGAAGGGAAGAGGAAGGGAAAAAGAAGGGAAGAGGAAGGGAAAAAGAAGGGAAGAGGAAGGGAAAAAGAAGGGAAGAGGAAGGGAAAAAGAAGGGAAGAGGAAGGGAAAAAGAAGGGAAGAGGAAGGGAAAAAGAAGGGAAGAGGAAGGGAAAAAGAAGGGAAGAGGAAGGGAAAAAGAAGGGAAGAGGAAGGGAAAAAGAAGGGAAGAGGAAGGGAAAAAGAAGGGAAGAGGAAGGGAAGAGGAAGGGAAAAAGAAGGGAAGAGGAAGGGAAGAGGAAGGGAAGAGGAAGGGAAAAAGAAGGGAAGAGGAAGGGAAGAGGAAGGGAAAAAGAAGGGAAGAGGATGGGAAAAAGAAGGGAAGAAAGAGGGGAAGAAAGAGGGGAAGAAAGAGGGGAAGAAAGAGGGGAAGAAAGAGGGGAAGAAAGAGGGGAAGAAAGAGGGGAAGAAAGAGGGGAAGAAAGAGGGGAAGAAAGAGGGGAAGAAAGAGGGGAAGAAAGAGGGGAAGAAAGAGGGGGGAGGAGGAGGAGGAGGAGGAGGAGGAGGAGGAGGAGGAGGAGGAGGAGGAGGAGGAGGAGGAAAGAATGCACCCTGGGAAGAATGTAGGAAGGGAGCAGAGAAGGAGGGATTACTAAAGAAGTAAAGATGAAAGAAAAGAAATATAGGAGGGGGAGAAAAGTAAAGATACATTTTGATCTGCATTTAGTGACAACTTTACTTTACCTTCATGTGATATACATTACCTAGAGCAGTACATTCATTTGTGGCAAAAAAAAAAAAGTACTAATTTTTTCACACACCCAATATTTATCACCCCCAAACATGTATTTATCTCACCTGAGAAAATAACAATTAAACTTGAAAAAATTACCACTATCCTAGTACATTATACAATGTTCTTGTACAACTTTCTTTTAGATTTACCAAAACCATATAATATGAGGTTAAACCTAAACACTTTCAATTTGTATGCAATCAGGCAGGCCCTTCTACTTAATAAGTGAAGGTAAATCTAATGAAAAATTGAATAAGAAAACTGTATAGTGTATGGCCAGCTGAACCCTATATGTAACCTGTAATCTTTATACACCCCTAAATGTAAGCCAACTCCCTAACCGTACACTGAACCTATCATCATACCCATCATCCAACAAACTTATGCTGACATTTGTCATTCCAATACATGACAATAATTGTTTGAACACCAAAAGGGTGAAATAATGCTTTGTCTTGTCTCCCAGCAGCACTGCACTACTCTGACCTTATACTAATTGTAGAATAAGAGGAAGGGTAGATCTCCTATTTTGGTTATTTGATCTGTTTGGTTTACCTCCTCAGAGCTGTACACGCATTGAACAGTACACAGACACAGTGAAATCACCAAAGTCTCTAAATAAAATTCACTTTGTGCAGTTCTTTTTTTCTCTCAAGTCCATGATCTTACTATGTCATGAGTAACATCAGGACCGTTTTTAAGGCAGGACAAAAGGGACAGTTGCCCTGGGCCCCATCATTGTAGTGGGGCCCAAAGCAGCTGCCTCATAATTGCCAAATATCCCAGTTTAAATTCCCTTATCCCTTGAAGTTTTAGTCCCGTGTTGTGTCTTGATATCTCAGTGTAAACTTCTGCTGCTGCTGCCCAGCTTTGCCCTATTGCCATGTACAGATGAATTACCTGCAGACCCTGTGTTTACATGTAAATAACCTGCATTGATATATAAAAAGTAGTTGCAATAATATGTAAATAGTCGTGGACCTCGGCATTGATATGCAAATAGAGGCAGCATTCATATGTATATCATGTCCCCCTGAGGTCACATCCACCATTACGTCTGCTGAATGCTGCCCACTGGGGAGGTAAAGGGGCATGCTTGAAAGTCCTGCCTGCAACTGTGGTCATTAAGCCTAACATCAGCCTGTTCTACAAAGGCAGGCAGTGAGGAGATGATGTGCTGTAACCTTTAGCAGCCAATCAGTGAGTAGTAATGCTGTACAGTGACCAATTAGTGAGTGGTAGAGATGTTCATTAACCTCTAGCAATCAATCAGTGAGCAGTATTGCTGTACAGTAATCTCTAGCAACCAATCAACAAGCAGAAGTCATGTGCTGTAACCTCTAGAAAATAACAGTGAGCCATAATGTGTGCTGTAACCTCTAGCAGCCAGTCAATGAGCGGTAATGATACAATGTAACCTCTGGCAACCAATCGCAAAAGCTGCCTGATCTGATTCAGTAAACTGAATTTGAGTCTAGCTTCTATTTTATTGTATGTCTGAAAGCATGTGGAGAGCAAAATTGCGTGGAAGAGGGGGCCCAAGAAAATGTTTGCCCAAGGTCCAGTCAATATTAAAGACGGCCCTGAGTAACATGCTGGTAAATCTCATATTTTTTAAATTAGATATAGGATTGTACTGTGAGAAAACGTTATAAAAGGAGATGGTTTGTAAAAAGAGACATGCTTTTTTTTGCTTATAGCAGCCAATCAGAGTAGGTGTCCAGTTTCAAGGAGAGGAGACAGCTGAAACTGTACTGGTTGATTTGGTCATCACTTTAGGGCCGGTTCACACTGCGGCGCGAGGCGAGGCGACACGGCTCGCCTCGCCTCGCTCCCGCAAGTCGCCCCCGTTCTGTACAATGGAACCGTTCTGAGAGGAGCGACTCGAGTCGCTCCGACTCAGAAAAAAGGTTCCTGTACTACTTTGGGGCGACTTCGGGGGCGACTTGCATTGACTTCTATACAGAAGTCCTCTGCAAGTCGCCGCTGAGGTCCGTGCAAGTCGCGGCGAGGCAAGTCGGAGACGCCTCGCCGCGCATCGCTGTGTGCACCGGCCCTTACTCCTAGAAAAAGTTGTCAGGATGCCGGGATTCTTTTCAAAAGAGTTTTGGACACCCTAGGCTAGGACAAATATATCATTACTAGAGTCCTGGAGAGACATAAGAAAATAACTTTAGTTATCAATATGCAGGACTTTTTTTCAGTGGGAACGCAGTTCGGCACCTCCAGCACTGACTGTATGTAATGGTAAGGGGTGATGGGGTGTGCTGCAGGGTCTACTGATAATGGCTGCTGAGAGATCTATTCTACCTGGAGGGGATCTATTTTTGCAGGGGGGTCTGATCTTACTGGTGGGAGACCTATTGTTGCTGGGGGTGGGTCTTATATCGCTGAGGGGTCAGTTATGGCTGGGAGAGATCTACTGTTGAGGCAGGGGACTATTGTTGCTGGCTGCTGGAGAGTCTATGATGCAGGCTTTGAGGAGATCTGTTGTTGCTGCCGGGGGATTTTATTTCGGGTGGCCCGTTGTTAATGGGAGGGATCTATTGTTGCTAGAGGAGGCTTTATTGTTACTGGCTACAAGAGACCAATTTTATTGCTTTTCTTGTTATCATTAAAATTCCATACAAACTACTTACCACCACAAAATTATACTTGGTTCTGTATTCTCTAAAAGGGCAGTCATGGGAGATAGGTAGGAGGGTGCTCGGAGGTGGGTAGAGGTGAAGAAAAGGGGAGATTTAGAAAGGGGGAGTTACTGCACCTATTCTCTGAGAAAAAAAAAAAAAAAGCCCTGTCACTATGTACCAAAGGCCTAATGGTGATCTCCAGAGTCAGGGATAGCTGACATCCGTCGCTGTAGAGTGAGCATGGTGGGTCTGAAGACAGATGGAGTGATGTGCAGCAGACACTTTGTGAATGCAAAAGAGATCTATTTTCTCTTAATAGAATGGTGGGAGAGAGGGTCAGGGCCAGGACACCCTTCAGTAAATGCAATGATAATTGGCAGACTCCGAGTCTTCTAGAGACATCTACTATAGGTAGACAGTTATACAGGGGGAGGTCTCCAGCCGGATACCACTTCTGTATAGGTAGGACCGCTGTCTCCTATGGCAACAATCTTGTAACAGTCACTAACAGAAGTTTTATTTAACTATTGGCAACACAGAATATTTATTCTCTTACACTGCAGTCTCTCCCTGTAGACTTTTACTCACTGAGCTCCCAGTCTTTAACTAGACTTACAGATCCAATCGCCACTGAACCTCCTGAGCTCTTCTAACCTTCTGACTGAGTATCTTCCTCAAGCATAACCCTTGCTTCCCTGCTGGGTCCCTAGCTTGGCACTTACGGATACTCCTTAAGCGTCACCCCACTGGCCTGCTCGGTCTATGGCTTGGCACACAAGGCTGCTCTGCAAGTGCCACCTCCGCTGGCTGGGTCCCTGGCTTTACACCTGCTGAAGTCCCCCCCCCCCGGTTTCTGAGAATCCTACTCTGGTAGGATTCTCACTATGGTCCCTGGTTATACGGTGGTTGGTACCTTAGTGGCAACAGCTTCCCTTCTACCTCTGACCCCAACAGCCCCTCCCCCCCAGCAAGCTGCAGTTCCAACCTTACGCTGCTCTCTTGATTCTGGATAGGCCCGCAGACAGCCTAGTAGCCGGATAGGCCTCAGGCTCTGGCCTAGCAGCACAACACACGTCCACACAGACAGCCGTCCAGGTGGCACAAAACACCAATCACCTGACTCCACCACAATATATAGGCTCTCCCAGCAGGCTAAGGGATTTAAGAAAACCCCTGCCCATTGGCTGAGATCTAATGTCACCAAACACCCGGCCACCTAGTGACAGAAGAAAGAAATGCAGCAACTCCAGACTTAGGGTGAAATCAATTGATCCCTAACAACTGACCAAGGAAACTATACCCGGCAGGTAAATTTAGGAGCAACGCTGCCTAAACATCAGGGTGCTACATTAAAATATATTGCCGTGATATTGTCAGCCAGAACAAGATGTAAGCTGACCATAGATTGTTTGAATTTCGGACAATTCAGTAGGGATCGGCCGAGATTCTAACCATCTATAGGCAGTGACTGACCATCTCACTGCGGCTTTATTACTAATGCAGGATTCTGACTATAATCTTCAATGTATTTGTACTGCGAGACCCCTCGTTTGAGACTGCAAGCTTTGTGTCTATACCTATTTAAACTTCCATCGGAAGGACCAGGTTGTTTGATCTTCCCCCGCTGGGCCAAAAATACTCCAGGAGTGCAGGCTGAATACACACCATCCACTGACAAGGCCATTTTTTTACTCTTGCTGCAAAATTTACATTTTTTGTTTCAATTGCAGTGCCAGTTACCTCGTTTAGAATATAAATCATATATCATATCCATGCCTTTACGGACCTTGCTTTGTGCACTAGTCCAAATCATTTGGTGGAGGGGTAATTATGGTGTGGGGTTGTTTTTCAGGGATTGGGCTTAGCCCCTTAGTTCCAATGAAGGAAACTCTTAAGTCATCAGCAGACCAAGAAATTTTGGACGATTTAATGGTCCCAACTTTTTTGGAACAGTTTGGAGATGGTCCTTCCTATTCTAACACGACTGAACACCGGTGCACAAAGCAAGGTCCATAAAGACATGGATGAGTAGGTTTGGGGTGTATTAATTTGACTGGTCAATACAGAGTCCTGACTTCAACCCAATAGAACACCTTTGGGTATATTGTAGCAGGGGGGGCCGGTGAAACAAGGTAAAATGACAGGAAAAGTAATTGGTGGGATATATGTTCCTCCACGGATTCTTAGATTTACTATCTAAGGTAATACCAGCAAAGACTTCAGGGTAAAGAAGGATAGTTCTTTACCCTGTGTTGTTAAAGTCTGTTCCGGGGCTGGTTTTATTGAGAGTCTGATAGAGCTCTGGGGAACAGACTCCCAAGTCCGTGGACTGCAGTTTTATGTTTTCCTTTCAGGTCTTGATTTAGGGCCGGTTCACACAGCGAGGCGCGGCGAGGCGTCTCCAACTTACCTCGCCGCGACCTGCGGGGAGCTCAGCGGCGACTTGCAGAGGACTTCTGTATAGAAGTCAATGCAAGTCGCCCCCGAAGTCGCCCCGAAGTAGTACAGGAACCTTTTTTCTGAGTCGGAGCGACTCGAGTCGCTCCTCTCAGAACGGTTCCATAGTACTGAATGGGGGCGACTTGCGGGAGCGAGGCGAGGCGAGCCGTGTCGCCTCGCCTCGCCTCGCTGTGTGAACCGGCCCTAAGGCTGCTGGTCCTAACTCTCAGGGAGAGAGTGTGTGTCTCCATGTGAGGAGGCAACTAGGAGCATAGCTGCTTGTTTTCCCTAACTTTGGATGCAAAGTGTTTTTGTTTTGAAGGACATTTACTACATAACCAAGGACTGGTCAGACTATGGACACAGTAAGGCTGGGTAGAGCAGAAGTTTATTTTCGTTTGATTGATGGCAAGATGCCCTTTTTCTTCCGTTTGGAAATATCCTGTGCATTAAACATGGTGTTTTCCTAAAGAGATTGTGAGTTTGTCCCTGCCTTGAATCTGATGCCATGCGATTGGTGGCTTGAAGCGGGCACAAGACCCAGAGACTATACTCTTGCAGTGGCATTTTTGAAAAATAAAATAAATAAATAAAATAAGAGCCAATGCTCTTAATTCACTGGTACCAGTAAACTGATAAAAGAATGGAGGAACTAATCAAACAGCTGGTACAAGAATGCATAGACCAACAAAAAACTAACGGCTTGTTGATAACTACTACCCAAGCGGCCAAGCAGGAACAGAAGGAGTTCAATAAGCTCATACAGAGTAAGGTACAGTCCCTGATTAACAAAGTCCTACGTGTGGACAATGCAATTGGCTGAGGCCCTTGTCCCCTTTTTGACTGGAGACCCACAGAAGGCCTATTATGATCTAAATGCTGCTGAGGCCCGGCAGTATGAAACTCTGAAAACGTAGATTCTGGCCCGCCTTGGCGTAACAATGACTGTGAGAGCTCAACGTGTCCATGCTTGGCAATTTAAGGTGGACCAACCTGCAAGGTCCCAGATGTACGACCTCATTCACCTCACACGGCTGTGGTTACAGCCAGAGGTCATCTCCCCAGCCCAAATCTTGGAGAGAGTCGTAGGAGACCGCTTTGTGAGAGCCCTCCCAACCCCTATACAGCAGTTTGCCGGGAGAGCTGATCCTACAAATGCCAATGAATTGGTGGCCCTCGTGGAGTGGTACTTGTGTACTGAGGATTTTCTTCAGGGTGTAGTACCCACAGCATCCTTCTCCAAGAGACAGAAGCTCAACAACCTGGGAAAATGCGAGCCTGCCCAAAAGGTGGGGGAAAAGGGGTATATATATATATATATATATATATATATATATATATATATATATATATATATATATATATATATACACATACATACATACATACATACACACATATACATGTACACACATTTTTTTATATATATTTTTTTTTTTACCCCTGATGAAAGGATTTTGAACCTGAAACGAAACACGTTGGGTACCACTAAGATGTACCACTTGGACGTATTAGTACTATCAGACATTGGAGTGTATATACACACACACCTTTATATTTCATTTGCAACATATCATTTTATGTGTAATCGTGCTATTGTCAGTGTTTGTTTTATAAATCATCATGTGAAGATGATTTTTTTTTGCATAGTCTGTCTTATGTTTAATAAATCCATATTTTTTTAACCAATTTATTAGTGTCTTTGCCAATTTATAGTCCCACTTTTTTCATGGGGGGTACAAACTAAGTTTTCGATGTCTAGGAGACTGAAAAATGAAGACCACATTGTGGGCTGGAGCGGTTTCTTCTTTAGCGTTAAAAGCAGTATTAACCACTTCCCAACCAGCGCACACACATTTACATCAGCAGAATGGCATGGACAGGCAAATGGGCGTACAGGTATGTCCCTTTAAACTTGCAGCCCTGCCATTGCGTGAGCGCGCCATCGGGACCTTCGTGAGTCTGATCGCAGGTCCCGCGGACACTATCGCCACGGGGATATCCACGATCGTCTCACAGGGAGGAAGAACGGGGAGATGCTAAAGTAAGCAAGCATCTCTCCATTCTGCCTAGCAACAGGGACACTGAGATCTCTGCTCCCTGTGATTGGAGCAGAGATCAGTGATGTGTACAACACAGCCACGCCCCCAGGACACACTTAAGCCCTACACTGTCACCTAGTTATCCCCTTCACTGCCAGTGTCATTTACACAGGAATCAGTGCATTTTTTATAGCACCGATTGCTGTATAAATGACAAGGATCCCAAAAATGTGTCAAAAATGTCCAACGTGTCCGCCATAAAGTCACAGTCACAATAAAAAAAAAAAAAAAAAGAAGAAGTTAAAAAGTAAAAAAAAATTATTATTAATAAAAATGCCATAAAACTATCCCATATTTTGTAAACACTATAACTTTCGCACAAACCAACCAATAAACGCTTATTGCGATTTTTTTAACCAAAAATATCTAGAATAATATGTATCGGCCGAAACTGAGGAAAAAAAAAAAAAATTATACATTTTTGGGGGATATTTATTATAGCAAAACGTAAAAAATAATGTGTTTTCTTCAAAATTGTCGCTCTTTGTTTATAGTGCAAAAAAAAAAAAACCTGCAAGGGTGATCAAATACCACCAAAAGAAAGCTCTATTTGTGGGAAAAAAGGACGTCAATTTTGATTGGGAGCCACGTCGCACGACCGCGCAACTGTCAGTTAAAGTGACGCAGTGCCGAATCGCAAAAAGTGGTCTGTTCTCAAGCCAGAAAAATGGTCCGGTATGAAAGTGGTTAAATAATCTTGAAAGCAATCATTATTTAGCAACGTAAAGTGATATTAAAGGCTTGTTTAAAAAAAAATAAACATGTCATACTTACTTGCTCTGTGTAATGGTTTTGCACAGAGCAGCACTGATCCTCCTCTTACTCTTCATACTGGGCATGCTCTGTCACTCCCGGAAACCTGCCCAGCACTTGCTAATCCACTTGAACCCACCGACGCCTGCAAGTTTCGAGGGAAGAAAAAAAAAAAAAGGAAGGGGAATAACGGGAATAAAAATACAAGTTGTCACTTTTATAACATATTAACTATCCTGGGGGGGGGGGGGGGGGGGGGACTCTGGGGTGGAGCTAATAACAGGTATGCTGCCATGGAGGCACCAAGAAAAAACACTGCCCAAAAAAAAGCTCTATTTGTGTGAAAACAAGTTATGTAAAATGTAATTTGCATACAGAGTTGCATGACCGAGTCATGAAGTAGGTAAAACAGGGGTCTCAGCTATTGCGAAACTACAAGTCCGGTGAGGCATTGCAAGGCTGACAGTTACAAGCATGACTCCCACAAGACTTTCGCAACAGCTGGAGGGTCGACAGTTTGAGACCCCTGGGGTTAAACCTTCTGGAGGTCAAGTGATTAAAGCGGAAATAAAAACTCCTATCCTTTTCAACCATAGAAGCTGCCATTTCTTGATTCCAGCTTTTTCATCTGACAGTTTGGTTGAGAGTACCAGCAAATGTTACAGTTAACATTGCCGGCATGCCAGGAATGTAACTGTTTTTTAAACCATTGAATCGATGGGTTCATTTCCTTTTTATAAAAGCACCTGACAGGTCCTTCTATGTTTTGGGGACTTTATCAGTGCAATCTTGTGCGGAGTTCCCCCAATTTACCCACTGTGGACATTATGAGGAGTTTCCACTCTCTTTCTGTTTTTTTTTTTTTTTTGTTAATGTAGCGGATGACATTTTGGACAAAGTGTCATGCAGATGAAAATTTAGTTTGTGCCTCAGAACGGTAGGGGTTCTGAGGGTCAATTATGTAGGTTGACCTTGACATCAGTCTGGCTGGGCCATGTTAGAAGTTCTGCCTGGTCATGTGTACAGTGACAGGCCAGAATCAGGCCTGGTTGGACGTTTTGAGTGTCAGCCTTCTTGGAGCCAATCAGCCGGAGTGCCGGCCCCGCTGGGCAGTCTGGGAAGGGGTACTTAAGATGTGTGGGTCACGTGTTCAACAGAGGAGTTCATGAGGCCCATGTGGTCTGTTCTTGTTCCAGGACCGGGGTAGCCCCGTGAGGGGTCCCGGGCACGGGGTGTTCCACATCCCGCAACATGTTCCTGTTAGATGCCCCAATAGACCCGTCTGGTCTGGGGTAGGGAACAGTCTGTTTCCGAGTCTCGGAACCGGCTGATCTGAGCCGCAGTAACTGAGGGAGGATTCAAGGTGTCCGGGTGTGCTCTCGACTTGGAGGGGCACCACAGCTCGTGGAAGTGACCGTGGGAGGACTCTTCGGAGGATGGCCAACAAGCTGGCATCCTAATAAGTGCCTGGTTACTGAGTTGGGAAGGACATTGACGAATCCACGCTTTTTCCAGTACTATTAAGGAGACAGAGAACGTTCCAGGTACTGAAGAAAAACTTTCCTGTTGACCCTTAGTTACAATTTGTACACCTTCATAGGATTGTTTCAAATTTGAGTCAACGTGCTGACTGCCATGATCTCTGGCTAGAGATCGGTTCAGCCTTGCAGTACCCAGCTGCGAATGGCTACTCTCTGGGTGGAAGTAGAGACTTTGTTAGATCTGCAGTTCAAGGTGCCCGAGTTCTTCACCCCGTGCCCTCTGTTCCCATGAGAGACTGTGTTATTGGATGTTATCATTGCAAAATAAAACCTTTCAAAAAAGGACTTGATTTGTGTCAGCGTTCAAGTTGTTGGGTATCAACACTGGGAACCCCTAGACGTGAAAGGACAAGCCAAGCAGAGGTAACCGGTAAGCCCAGTTAATTAAGGCCGCCCTACAAAAGGGTTATGGCCGCTACATTAATATTACAGAAAGATAACAGGAGAAGCCAGAACACACAAAGTTGGGCAGGGACACCCAAATACTCCAGGTGATCAGGAACAGAAATCTGAAGTATGGCAGTCTACTTTAACCACTTAAGGAGCGCCGCATGGCAATGTACGTCAGCAGAATGGCATGTACAGGCACAAGCACGTACATGTACGTGCTTGCCTTCCAGTGGGTGGGGGGTCCGATCAGACCCCCTCCCGCTAGATGCGGCGGTCCATTTTGCTTCAGGAGCGATCCGGGATGAGGGGATGGCCCTTGGTTTTTGGCCATCCCCTCTCGATCGCTCCTGGCGAATAAGAAGCTTCCCCCGCTGTGTATTGTAAACACAGGTAGGGAGGAAGTGATATCATTCTCCTTGGGGCGGTCTTTTTGACCGGACTGCGAGGAGAACACAGAAAGTAAGTGCACCAAACACTACACTGACAAGTAGGTATACATAAGCACACAAATCCCCTCCCCGATCCCCCCCCTCCCAGTCACAATGTCACTTGATTGCAGTGATCATTAATTTACTGATCACTGCATTTAGTGTCAGTTGTGACAGTAAAAACTGTCAGGGCAGTTAGTGTTAGGTCCAGGGTAGCCCCCTACCCCCCCCAATAAAGGTTTAACCCCCTGATTGCCCCTAGAGTTAACCCTTTCACCCCCTTTTTGCCAGTGTCACTAAGCAATCATTTTTCTGATCGCTGCATTAGTGTCAGTAGTGCCGCTAGGTAGCTAGTTATTTTTTTAGGTTCACCGCCAGGTACCCCAATATACTACCCAATAATGGTTTTAACCCCCTGATTGCCCCTAGTTAACCCTTTCACCCCCTTTTGCCAGTGTCACTAAGCAATCGTTTTTCTGATCGCTGCATTAGTGTCACTGGTGGCGCTAGGAAGCTAGTTATTCTTTTAGGTTCACCGCCAGGTTTTTATAGCACTAGGTATCCCCATATACTACCCAATAACGGTTTTAACCCCCTGATTGCCCCTAGTTAACCCTTTCACCAGCGATCACTGTATAAGTGCCACTGGTGACGCTGGTTAGCCAGTTAGTTATTTAGTTTCCCCGTCAGGTTTTTATATAGCGTTAGGGACCCCCATATACTACCTAATAAAAGGATTTTAACCCCCTGATTGCCCCTAGTTAACCCTTTCACCAGTGATCACCGTATAAGTGTTACAGGTGACTCTGGTTAGTAAGTTTGCTTTTTATAGCATCAGGGCACCCACCATTTATTACCCAATAAAGGTTTAACCCCCTGATCACCCGGCGGGTGATATCAATTAGGTTTTAGGGTCAGGGTCTGCGTCGCCCCAGGCAGCGCTAGGTTAGTGCCAGTACCGCTAACACCCACGCGCAAAGCATAAACCTCCCGTAGTGGTATAGAATCTGAACAGATCAATATCTGATCTGATCAGATCTATACTAGCGTCCCCAGCAGTTTAGGGTTCCAAAAAAATGCATTGTTAGCGGGATAAGCCCAGATACCTGCTAGCACCTGCGTTTTGCCCCTCCGCCCAGCCCACCCAAGTGCAGCATCGATCGATCACTGTCACTTATAAAACACTAAACGCATAACTGCAGCGTTCGCAGAGTCAGGCCTGATCCCTGCGATCGCCAATATTTTTTTTTGGTAGCGTTTTATATTTAAATCCTGAAGGCAGTGCTTGGTTTTCGGGGTCCCGTACGTGGCTAGGCTCCCAAAAAGTCCCCCACACGTGGTATCCCCGTACGCGGGAGAAGCAGCAGAATTTATTTTGGGGTGTAATTTCATTTATGCTCATAGCATGTGTGAGCAATATATCATTTAGTGACAACTTTGTGCAAAAAATAAAAAAATAAATTGTAAAATTCCTGCAACTTGTGGCAAAATATAAATATTTCATGGACTCAACATGCCTCTCAGTAAATAGCTTTGGGTGTCTACTTTTCAAAATGGGGTAATTTGGGGTGGGGGGGGGGGTTGTGCCATTTTGGCATTTTATGGCCTTCGAAACTGTGATAGGTAGTGAGGAGTGAAATCAAAAATTTGCACCCTTAGAAATCCTGAAGGCAGTGATTGGTTTTCGGGGTGCTGTACGCGGCTAGACATATGTGGTATCCCTGTACTCAAGAGAAGCAGCAGAATATATTTTGGGGTGCAATTCCACATATAACTATGGCATGTGGGAGCAATATATCATTAATGACAACTTTTTGTAAACTTTTTTTTTTTGTGTCATTATTCAATCACTTGGGACAAAAAACTAAAAATAAATATTCAATGGGCTCAACATGCCCTTCAGCAATTTCCATGGGGTGTCTACTTTCAAAAATGGGGTCATTTGGGGGGGGGGGGGGGGTTTGTACTGCCCTGCCATTTTAGCACCTCAAGAAATGAGATAGGCCGTCATAAATTAAAAGCTGTGTAAATTCCAGAAAATGTACTCTAGTTTGTAGACGCTATAACTTTTGTGCAAACCAATAAATATACGCTTATTGACATTTTTTTTACTGAAGACATGTGGCTGAATACATTTTGGCCTAAATGTATGACTAAAATTTAGTTCATTCAATTTTTCTTATAACAAAAAGTAGAAAATATGTTTTTTTTTTTTTAAATGTCAGTCTTTTTTCCTTTTAGATCGTAAAAAATAAATAAATATCGCAGAGGAAATCAAATACCATCAAAAGAAAGCTCTATTTGTGGGAAGTAAAGGACGCAAATTTCGTTTGGGTACAACATTGCATGACCGCGCAATTATCAGTTAAAGCAGTGCAGTGCAAAATTATAAAAAGACCTCTGGTCCTTAGGCTGACAATTGGTCCGGGGCTGAAGTGGTTAAAAGGTGCCCTTATTTATATGACAAGATTGTGGTCTCTGTATAATTATTCTGTGGAATGATCATTCCGTAAACCCACAATCCCATACTGGGGGGGGGTTTGCTTGCTTATGTCCTGTGTAGACCTCGATGGCACTGGCCTTATCCCAAATGTACAACCATAAATGGGTGAGAAAAAGATTTAGAGGGACCACCCAAGATGTGAACCATGCATGAGCAGGCTAATTGTACCAGAGCTGATTGATCAATCAACTTGGGTACAACCAGCCTGTTGGATTTTTCCATGCAATTATTAACAATGTCTATAGCCACTAGTAATAATTACTGTGCGTTCTCCTGGTTGGGATGTCTTCCCCTCCCATCCCCACTGGGAAAACACAATGGCTCCATGGAAGGGTTTCCTCCCCATCAGCACTGACTGTGTCAATGGGGAAATTGAGCGATTTTCTTTCTTGCAACCCTAATCTATAGCCAGCTTTACAGCATGTCTATGTGAATCTTAAAGGATTACCGTAAGTAGCCTATTCATGTAAAAAGGAGTTTATTTTGTTTATATTTTGTGCAGAATCTCAATATGATGGCATGCATGCTTTCGATTCATGGTTGGTGGGAATTTTCATACTGTGGATGTAACAACAGAAGAGTGACATTGAGTAAGGTTGTGTTTATAGGTTACCATACTGTTGTAGGTTGCTTGATATGAGAATTGTTCCCATATGGGCACTTAAAAAGTAAAATGTTTGGGACCCAAGTCAGACAGTATCTCAGCTTGTTATTATAAACAGCTGGAATTGAATGACTGGTAGATTGCACGGTCTCTGAAATCAATGGCATTAAATGTTCCTACCATTAAGGAAAAATTCCAACTGAAAAAAGTCATATTTAAAACTAAGCAATAAGTAGTTACCAGGAATCCTCATTTACATTAAAATTCCATTCCATTTGAAGTAAATTTGTGCCCCATAACATTTTTAAAATTTAAATTTGCATTCCTAACAGCAGACACCACATTTTGCCTGCTTTCATTATGCAAAAATATTCTCTGATATAGTCTCACATAGGGCCGTCTTTAAGGTAGGGCAAAAGGGGGCAGCTGCCCTGGGCCCTGTCATTGTTGTGGGGCCCAAACCAGCTGCCTCATACTTGCCAACTATCCCAGTTTAAATTTCCTCGCCCCTTGAGGTTTTAGTCCTGTGCTGTGTCCTGATATCTCAGTGTAAAGTTCTGTTACTAATACTGCCCAGTTCTGCCCCATTGTTGTGTACAGGTGACTCACCTTCAAACCCTGTGTTTACATGTAAATAGCAGCTGCATTCATATGTAAATAGAGGTAGTATTCATATGCATATTATGCCCCTATGAGGCCGTATCCACCATCACCTATACTGAATGCTGCCCACTGGGAGACAAAGGGACATGCTTGAAAGTCCTGCTTACAACTGTGGTCATTAAGCCTATAGAAGGTGGGTGCAAAGATGAGCAAAGGAGGCAGGTAGAGTAAGCCCCTGTACACACCGTCGGAGATTTCAACAACCTTGTCCATCGGATCTTGTCCGAAACTGTTGCATACACACGGTCGGACTAAGTTGTCGAAAAATCCAATCTTTCAGAACGTGATGACGTAATTTCGTTACGATGGGACTACATTCAGGCTAGTAGCCAATAGCTTTGATGTAGGAATTTGATCTGAGCATGCGTGGCACTTGGTCCGATCAAAATTCGCTACACATGATCGGAGTATGTCCGATCGAACCAGTTGGTCGGGAAATATTTCCGACATGTTGGAAAATTGAGTCGACGGATATTCCGACGGAATCAGTCGGATGCATACCACACACAGTCGGATTATCCGACGACACGGTCCGATAGGACACATTCCGACGGATTCTACGACCGTGTGTACAAGGGCTTAAAGGGGAGGGAGACTGGAGTGGAGAGGATGGGGGGGTTGGGGTGCAGGGTTTTAGGATGCAAATGTGTACTGACAGGGTGGATAAAGATAGTACGTCTTGTGTAGGGTAGCCCATAATGTTCAATGGGCTGCTCTATGCGTTACAAATGTGGAAGAAAGTCCCAAACCCTTTTTCAAAATCACACGGTGCCAATGCTTATGTCAGCAGATGCGTGAGGGTGTCATTAACAATTGATGGCACTGCTGTGTATCTGCTAAAGGGCACCACATTTCTGTGGTGCCAGGAAAGCGTTTTTTGCATACGTTCCCGACACACAAATGTGAACGCAGGCTAAATGTCTCAGTTACATTGGTGATCAGTGTAAATCTTCTCATTACATTGGGTCTTGTGTGAATGAAAGGATTCTACACCTAGTGACTAGTGTTAATATTCCCCTTACATTGGTGGTCAGTGTAAATCCCTCCTTACATTGGTAGTTACTGTGAATGCTTATATTGGTAGTCAGTGCAACCCCCCCCCCCCCCCCCCCATTACATTGGTGGCAGGGTTGAAACTCCTCTTTATATTGGTATTCAGTATTAAAAAATAAATAAATCCCAGGAGTCATAGGAGTTTTCAGTCTATTAATGAGTCCCCACAACTACCCAGTCCATGGTGTGCAGGCAGTGAGGAGATGATGTGCTGTTACTTCTAGCAACCAATCAAAAAGCAGAAATCATGTGCTGTAACTTCTAGAAACTAATCAGTGAGCCGTAATGTGTTCTGTAACCTCTAGCAACCAGTCAGTAAATGGTAATGATACACTGTAACCTCTGGCAACCAACCGCAATTTCTGCCTCATCTGATTCAGTAAACCGATTTTGAGTCTAGCTCCTATTTATTGTATGTCTCAGAGCAGGTGGAGAGTGAAACTGCATGGAGGAGGGGGCCCACAAATTTTTTTTTCCCAGGGTCCAATCAATATTAAAGACGCCTCTGGTCTCATATAGTCTGACTTTAGGGCTAAACTCCCCCACTGTTAGCTACATGATAAACCAGACTTTAGGTTTTATTTTCAAGTGACCCTGTAGCCAGACTGTGGACATTTAAGTATTTACATGGTCCTAACAAACAATAAATGAGCTTCAAAAACTAGCCCTCACTGCAGTGGCATAACTAAAACCTTCAAGGCTCAGGTGCAAGAAACCATGAAGGGCCCCCCTGAGTCTGGTGGCAGAACGCCAGGAGTGGTTGAAAAGGCGACCTTTGCGACTCCCCCTGGTAGTTCTGCCCCTGATGTCAGTTTTTTTTGTGGAGCCCCCATGGGGGGGGGGGGGGGGGCTTTGATAAAATACAAGGGGCCCAAACCAGCCTTTCAACCAGGATGCCTTGGCAAAATGCCTAAAAAATTGCCCCAAAATTGTATCCAATCCAGTGGGTGGATGAAGCCTGCCTTTTAGTTACACAAAACCATGGGTTTTCATTGTACACCAATACAACCTTCTAACGAAGAATTACATCAGTTGATAAGGAGGATGTCAGCTGCTTGCATATCATCCTTGTTTGACCCTCCCCTGCCTTTCTACATCTGCCTTTGGGGTCAAGTTAGCTGATGTGGAAAAGCAGAGGGAGAAGAGAAACATTGGAATACTGGTCAGTACCAGTTTGCAAGTCTATTTGCTTTAGAAGAATAAATCACCTCTAACGTTGGGTGTCCTATGTGTATTGATGTTGCTGCATTATGTAAAACTTAGAATAGTCTTGACATTTTAAAATGGGGTGCCATTTAGAATGGACTGTCCATTATTTTGGAGGGTGCCTCAAGATTGTCCATAAGTTTAAAGGGTGCCTCGACTGAAAAACATCTAAAAACAGACCTCTGATGTTGGAGGACACATCCCTCAATATTTTGCTCTGCAGCCTGAGCTGTGCTGAATGAATAGCTCTGTACAAAGCTTCCTGTTCATTCACAAAATGAAGAATAGTAAACTGTGTTTACTATGTTTCAGTCATAAATGGACAGTCAGTGATCGATAAGGATCACAGACTTTCAAGTCAGAAAAGGAACATACATTTACCGGCCCCTTCCGTGCTCTCCAACCTGATAGATGGAGGATGAGGGGTTCAGCAAGGAGCACGGGGGGCTGGAGAGCATACAGTGTGCAGTAGACAGAAGCTAAATAGGAGGAGCAGCAGGGGCAGCTACAAATAGAGAAGCCAATCTCTCCATTTGCCTCCTTCAGCCACTGAAGGAATGCTTCTCCTCCTCTCCCTCCTGCAGGCATTCAGCATCTGCAGGAGGAAAATGGAGAGGTTGGTTCCTCTATATGCAGCTGCTCATGCCACTCCTATCCAGGCTTCAGGGGGGCTGCATGGGTCCCCTGCAGCATGGGGCGAGATCGCAACTGCGACCCCTGTAGGTACGCCCCTGCCTCACTGACCACTGTAGCTGCAAGTACTATAGAACAATTCATCCTGAAATTTCATAGTAGAAGCATTCAAGCTATTTCTGTCCTCATCTCTCAGCTATCTCTGCTCCCACCTTCTAGCAATGACCTTCCTGCCTTCTACTCTCTAATATGAATAAACAGCAGGGTAAGGTGAGGAGAGAGCAACTTCAACAACTGCTGTGCTTCTGCTGTGAACTTTGAGGATGAAGTTTGTTTGTTTTTTGAATTGCTGGCTGCTGCTAATTGCAGTTTTCTGTAATATGTGCAGAGGAACTCATCTGAACATCAAGCCATTGCTATTGTAGGATGGAAATTGGAGTGGCAGAAAGAAAGGGAGCCATGTGATTGACATACTTCCTATCTTTTTGCTGCTTCCCTCTGTAGATCTAAGTAAGTATATCATTTCATGACCTTGTGCTAGAGGTTTAGCACAGAACAAAAAAAGATCAGGCAGAGTGCCAGTGTAAAGCACCCATATTATATAAGATTGGTTGTGCATTCTTTTTTTTTTGTTTGTTTTATTAACCCAAGTACTTCTAATATTCTCTCATCCAATATAGGGAACATAATGGGTCTAGACTCCAAGCAGGTGGCGCTGTTGGTGTTGCTGGTGGCCTCAGTAATATCGGTGGTAATTGCGCTAATTCTGAGTTTGGTGAAGAGCAGCGATGTCCCACTTCCTCCTGGAACCAAGGTAATACCCGACAGTGTTTTCTGCGGTGATGGCACTATGTATCGCTCACATGACCTGGTGACATGTTATAGAGTGCCTGTCATAAGAGAAACATTTAAGCTTCTATTCTGAAAAAAGTTGCCTGGCAGCCACCCTATCATGGAAGAAAATTCAGATCAGCACATCTGCCTTCACTGATTGCATACTTGCTGCTGGTCTGTGATACAGTTCTAAGAGAAGAAGGTGAGCAATGTTAGGCCATGTTTTTCTTCCATGGCAGGTGTTTTTTAAAAAGGGGGCATATCAAGAGAGAAATATGGAAGCTGCCATTGCTGAGTTGTTTTTTTTATTTTCAGATGTTAGATGACTCTCAAATGAATGAAAGAAGGATTAGGATGACAGCCCCTATTACGACATCTTCCATATTTCTGTTAAGATGGGTTCTTTTTAAAAGGGGCTCATATACAAGCCAACTATCACAAAGATTATGTATGTTTTATAATCTTGTATCTAAGTGGTCCCATAAAAAGTCACAAAGGATGCCAGACAACTGGATCAAAAGTTGAAGTGGCTATAAACCCTTACATATATCCAGTGAAGTGGTTGGCCTCAGGTGATAGAGATGAAGCAAAAATTCTCCTACATAAGTACCTGTTTATTTGCAGTCTTCTCTTCAGCCGTTCAAAGTGCAGAATTTATAAAGCTTGTCTGAGCTGTCAGGAAAAAGAGGGCGGAGGGACTGAAGTTACACTCTGCAGAGCTCAGTGAGGAGTCAGAAAACTGATTGGAGGGGAGGGGAGGGGGAGGGACCCTCTCCACACAGCACACAGTAAATCAGCTGGAGCTCCCTCCCCGTCACCTTTTTTCTCTTGGCGTCAGAAAAACCTGGCAGAAGGGATTCATGCTGATAGCAGAGGAACCAGGCAACAGACTGGATGACACTTAGAGCTCTGGATTGAGACACACTATAGAAGAAAATGCTTTTCTCATATTTCATGATGTCTGAGGTTTACAACCACTTTAAAGAAGACATAAACGCTGCACTCCTTATTGCAATTTTTATCTAATATGATATGAAAATGAATTTGCAATTCTTGTATAGTATAATTGTATACATAATCACGGTTTACGTACGTTTTTTTTGTTTTGTTTACAAACTACTAAAAACAGTAAAAAAAAATTCTTCAGGGATTTGGCAGCGCCATCTTGAGTACTGTTTCTGACTGATCTTTGGACATCATTTCTGCCCTTCCTTGATTACTTTGCTATAATCTCATGCACGTGCAATCATTTATTATCCAAGCCTCTTTCACAAGATGATTGCCGCTATAGGAGTCAGTTTACCAGGGTGGTTTACTCCCCCTGTAAACGTCACACATTCATAAGGGGAGAATCAGAAAGACGAATGCCCAGTCTCGGGGGGAGTCAACAAAGCTGTGCCGTAGACAGCGGAGCACTCGTTAACATTATGCTGTGGATGGGGAAATGGCACACATAGTGTGCCGTGAAATCGCAGGATGGAAAGCTCATGCGCCGGTGACGCAAACAAACTTTACGGGACGGTGGACAGGAAGAAGAATTTCACAGGCACCAATCAATAGGTTTATTTATTATGAGTACAATGTGCTAAAGTTGCTTTGGAGAGTTTATAACCACTTTAAGAAACATGTAGCAACAATAAAACGGGCATGTTTTACACTATACCAATAAAAATAATACCTTTGGTTATACAAATAATTTTAAACCTTTATGGGTGTAGCAGACTAGTAACTATAACCAAAAGCAGAAATGGTTTATAGTAGCAATACACTGTCTTTCAACAGGTTTTATAAATAAAAAAAAAAATAAAAAAAAAAAAAAACATAAAACATAAAACATATGGTAATGTATCAAAACCTATTACAAATTTAAAAAAGCAAAAATTCACAAACCCACAACCACAGATTTAATGGCCCAAATAACCACGCACAGCCCACAAACATACACTGCGTTATAGACCAGAAAAGGATGCAAATGCTTGGGATTTTAATTATCCTTCCAGCACTGCAACTTGTAATCTTTGCTATTTCTCCAAGCAATGCCAAATACCATCTGTGTGAATCACTGTAGTAAGCTGGATCAATGTATGATTGCTACCGTTTTAAAAATTGTAGAATGCCAAAGACATGGTCTAGATAGAACAGTGCAGATAAAAACATGACTAAGTCAGGTGGATGGCACTGCATGTCATACTGCAGCACAACTTATTGCACTTCTGGTGAACACAAGAACGAAGTATCACTGTGACATTTAATTTATAAAATATGGTAAAAAAATAAATAAATCATGTGATGCGTTGAAACCTGTATTGCCTTCCTCCCTGCTGGGGCTTAGAATGACAACCTCCCGCACAGTAAAATGCTGCGTTTGCCATGCAAGCTAGTGTGACCCAACCCTGAAGGAGAAGTTAATGTAGAAAGTAAAGTGGGTACTGATGGCAAAGATTTACAGCAGATGGCTAAGTAATACTTTAATAGTGAGAAATTAACATCCTGCACTCACGCCTCAGATCAGCCCCAATTCCTGAAACTCCACACTTCAGATCACCCCCAATTCAAGCTCCTTCACACCTCAGATAACTGCCCCCCCTGCAAATCTGTCCCCCCACTGTACCTCTCCTGCTCATCTGCCCCATCACTATACACCCCCCTGCTTTCCTGGCCCACCTCTGAACACCCTTGTCACCCCTCCCATCCCTGTACCTCCTGCACATCAGCCCCACCAATGTACCCCCCTGCTCATCTGCCCCACCACTGTACCTCCCTGCACATCTGCTTCACCACCGTATACCCATGCTCTTCTGCCTCACTACTAAATCACCTTTTCCTCTGTCCTAACAATGAACCCATCTGCTCTTCGGCCCCACCACTGTAACCCGCTTTCTCATCTGCCCCACCAATGTACCACCTGCACATCTGTCCCACCTCTGTACCCCTCTGCTCTTCTGCTCCACCACTATTCCCCCTGCTCTCCTGTCCCACCAATACACCTCCTTTCACATCTTCCCCACTGCTCTAACGCCTGCTTTTTAACCCCAACACTGAACCCCCTGCACACCTGTCCCACCTCTGAACCCCCCCTACTCAACTGCTTCACCGCTGTACCCTCTTCTCATCAATGATATGTGTGATATGCAGAGGTGAGACACATCTACCTGTCCTGGCTCACTCATCCTGCTGATCTGCCTTTCGCATCCATCCCACATGATTGTATGGGATGTATGTGATGTCACATACAGGCATCTGGAATGGATAAGCATTGATCAGCTCAGGTCAGGGGCATTTTCCGAAAGCAGTGGGCCTTGTGTGCAGGATCATAGGTTGGGTCGCCGCAGCTGAGAAAAAAACAGTTGAGTGTGATTTTCATTGCTCTGAATACTGGCGGTGGCTTAAAGGGACACAGAGTGCAGAAGGATTCATTAGTAAGTGACACAAAGGTTCAGGAATCATTTCAACAAAGTTCCCAGAAGCTCAACAGTAATTCCACAAACTGTCACCTGATTGTGGTTTTCTCAATTATAGTGAAATCCCTTCTTTCTGAGATTGGTAGTGGCAACTAAGCAAGTCATCTTCCTCCAGATGTTGAACGGGGCTAGCAGGACTGTGATTGGCTTTAGAACTGGCCAATGACAGTCCTCCTCCTATTCCTGGAAACAGGGACTGCCCTTTAGCAGTATTGCACCCAATCTCTTCCCCATCACAAAAGCCTACTATCACAGCTACAGCAATGTTAGAGAACCAATGTTTCCCATCTTTTTCACTGTGTGGGGGCGCAGTGCCTCCTCCTCAGTGCAGGTGCGGTGTGGGGAATTTTGAAATTAGAATGCATTAGTGTCTCACTGACACTTCCCTGCCCTGCTCTGCTGATGGGGAGGCATCAGTGGTGAGGGTTGCCTACCCCTGTGATAGAGGATGTAATAATAGGAAGAACTGCAACACCCAAAAGGCAGGAAGAAACATCCAAAACTCCAAGGAGGGCAGGTACTCAATAGAGTTACTAAGCCATATATGAAGCTGTCAGGAGACATGACTGACCAGACACAACCTACAATGGAGATCAAATTTAATTGAAGTGACCCTTTAAAAGACAACACTGACAGCTTCAGAGCTTCGTTCTGATAACTGCATATACAGTGGACACAAAAAGTATGTGAACCCCTTGGAATTCATTGGTTTTCTGCGGTAATTTGCCATAAAATGTGACCTGATCCTCATCCAAGTCACAATAGACCAACATAATGTGCTTAAAAGAGAAGAAGTATGGGAGTTTTTTTTTTTTTTTTATCCCATAATCAGACTTACCTACGTGGATGCAGTATCGGTCTGATGCTGCATCTGTCCCTCCACCACCTCTTCACTGAGAGCTGAGCCACCGAACACCGCCGATGGCATCCATAGTTGCAAACATTGTAAAAAAAGGGACACTTTTGGCTGTAGGCGGGGGGGGGGGGGGGGGGGTGTCACAATTAGGGGGTGGGGCATGCATTTGTAGACGTGGCATAGGAAAAAAAAAATGTGGCACGCTGAAAAACGGCTGTGGATTATGTGAAATAGTGGGCGTGGCTTGAATGGGTGTGCCTCAAAGGGATGTGGTTATAGTCTGAGATAAATGAGGGATGAAGAGGGAAAGGGGGGAAGAGGGAAAGGGGGAAAGGGGGGGGGGGGAGGGAGGGGGATGGGGGGACAGCAGCCCCAGCTCCTACACCACAATAGCAATATGTGTATTCCAGAGTTTAACAATCAACAGATAAAGATAATCCAAACACCTGGTGTTAGAAATTCAATCATTCCGGCACCATGGTAGTTATGGTGTTAGCATGATTGAAGCGCATTATTTATATTATTACATTGTGATATAAAATTAAATCATTCAACTCATCATAATGCAGAATTAGTGGGAGCCCTGAGCGTCATCTGCCATCAGATACCATCAGGTGCCCCAGCAGATTCCATCCTTGCATCAGGTGCCCCCAGAGTGCCGCTGTCATGGTCGTCCCAGTGGTCCCATGGCATATAGGAGACCTGCCCGCAGAATCCCCTTGTTAAGAACTTGTCGGTATCCTTGGGCGCAAGTTAGCGCGAACGGACGCACGCAGGTCTACAGCGTGTCCGCTTATTCTGCTATTCGCTATCTGTTTGCCTCTGATTCCTGTTACCCGTCCTGTTCCCGACGACATTTGCTTGCTGCCTGCCACCGACCTCCGGCCCGTCTGACTACGCTTCTGCCTCTTCCTGTGTACCGTTGTTGCCCGCCTGTTACCGACCCGGCTTGTACTTGACTCTGCTGTCTGCCACCTGCTGTTCCAGCCTGACCGCCTGTGCCTGCTTCTGTCTGCCACCTGCTGTTCCAGCCTGACCGCCTGTGCCTGCTGCCGTCTGCTGTCTGCCACCTGCTGTTCCAGCCCGTCTGCCTGTGCCCGCTGTCTTCTGCATTCCTACCGGTCTGCCGGGTGTCTACTATCCAGCGCTTCTGTGGATCCTTTGCTCCTGTTGGTCCGGACCAGTCCTACACCAGCCTGGCACTTGTGCCCTCTGAACTCTTGAATTCCTGTTCCCACTTCCAAGGGTTCTCGAGCCAGAGGCTTACGAGAGGCCGCTCCCTGCATTCTGGGCTCTCATACCAGGTACGTGACAGCCGCCTTACATTAGGTGTCCCCAGCGGAGTGCCGGCTTACATCAGGTGTCCCCAGTGGAGTGCCTCAAATCAGTGCCCCCAGCGGAGTGTTGGCTGCAGTCTAGCTACATCTACTCAAGAGTGGTGACAAAGGGGGAGAGGTGTGGGGGTGGAGGCATGGTGACTTGGGGAAGGGTGGAGGCATGGTGGGGATTTGGGGGTGCAGGCATGATGGTGGCCTGGGGGATGCAGGCATGGTGTTGGCATGAGCGGGGAGGCAGACCCAGGCATGGTGTTGGCATGAGCGGGGAGGCAGACGCAGACATGGTGCTGGCATCGGGGGGGGGGGGGGGGGCAGACGCAGGCATGGTGGTGACACGGGGGAGGGGGGTGCAGGTGTGGTGATGAGGAGATGCAAGGGGGGAGCCAGGACCATCAGTGTCCCCAGCCAGCGGAGCCCTGGTCCTTCCATCAGTGTAACTGTGTCCCCGCTCAGACACACGGGGGCGGAGGGTTGGTGGCGGCAGTGGCTGGAGGCTGAACATTTCCTTGTGTTCAGTGGAGAGCGAGGAGGGGGTCACCAATCACTGTGGCCAATAGGCTTCAGTGTACAAGAGAATTTTCTATTTGTACACTGAAGAGAGAAGCCGATTTGCCTCCCCTCTCCTCTGCACTGAACACAAGGGGAAACAACACTCATGGCGGCAATGGCCAAAAACATTCCCCATTTTCCTGGGACAATAAATCAGGACAAGCTTAAATCTGGATGAGGGACCCAAAAATCGTGATTGTCCCGGGATAATCTGAACTGTTGGCAACTATGGGCATTGGTTCTCTCACCTCCCCAAGCAGAGAGTAGCTGCCTGTTAGTCAGCAGCTCTCTTGCTCTGCTCCTCCATGCTCATTGTAGCGCTAAGCTGTGGAGGGGCAGGGAGTGGCCTTCTCAGCAGCTCGCTGAGAGGCTCTGAGATACCTATCAGCACAGGCACCTGGCGGATCCAGACTCCCAGAGTCGTGATGACGCGGTGCCTGGATTGATCTTGGTGACGTCAGCACAGAGCAGACTTCAGACCGATCTCTGCTCAAAACGGGTCACAAGCGTGCAAAATGAATTGCACGCCTGTGACCATTAGGAGAAGCCCAGCCTAACAAGCTCAGGCTAAACTTCTCCTTTAAGCCGATGACACTCAAACAATTCTAATATCTTATGTCTTTATTGACCACACCCATTAACATTCACAGTGCTGAAGGAATAAAAAAGTGAACCCATAGATAGCTTTTGCTGAAGTAATTGGAGTCTAATTGGAGTCATTAGCTTAAACATCTATATTCCAATTAATGAGTATGGATGTGTGCTTTAGAGCTACTTTGATTGACAAAAGCCACTCAAACATTTTAAGACTGCTGTTCTTAATAAGCATCGGCTGTTGTGAACTATGCCTTGCAAAAAATGAGCTCTCTGAAGACATACAATCAAGAGTAGTTGATCTACATAAGGCTGGAAAGAGATACCCCCTATCAGACAAAGCATTGTATTTACTAAAACTGGAGAACACAGAATTTGGCACAGCTGTGCATCAGTGGCGGCTGGTGAAGTTTTTGGCCAGACCCCGCCTATCATGACCCCGCCCATCATTTTGGCCCCTCCCACTTCTCATAAACCACGCCCCTTATGTAATCTGAAAAAAAATTGGCGTGGGTTCCCCCCTCCGAGAGCATACCAGGCCCTTAGGTCTGGTATGGATTCCAAGGGGAACCCCCTACGCTGAAAAAAACGGCGTGGGGGTCCCCCCAGATCCACATCAAACCCTTATCCGAGCACGCTACCCGGCCGGCCAGGAAAGGGGGTGGGGATGAGCGGGCGCCCCCCCCTTCTGAGCCGTACCAGGCCGCGTGCCCTCAACATGGGGGGTGCCTTGGGGAAGGGGGGGCCGCGCGGCCCCCCCACCCCAAAGCACCTTGTCCCCATGTTGATGAGGACAAGGGCCTCTTCCCGACAACCCTGGCCGTTGGTTGTCGGGGTCTGCGGGCGGGGGGCTTATCGGAATCCGGGAGCCCCCTTTAATAAGGGGGCCCCCGGATACCGGCCCCCCACCCTATGTGAATGAGTATGGGGTACAATGTACCCCTACCCATTCACCTGTGAAAAAAAGTACAAAAAAAACACAACACAGGGTTAAAATATTTTATTGCACAGCTCCGGGGGTCTTCCGTCTTCGGGGGGTCTTCTCGCCGGACTCCTCCGCTATCTTCTTGTAGCTCTTTTGCTAGCGGATGAGCCCGGATTTCTTCCTCGCCGCCGGCCTCTTCTTCCGACTTCGGGGGTCTTGTCCCCCTCTTCGGTTCTTCTGCCGGGCCACCGCGCCTTCTTATAGCTCTTTTACAGGTCTTCTGTCGCCGCCGCCGCCGCCCGTTCTTCTTCTCCAGGAGATGTTGACTCGATGATCTCTCCGGCCGCAATGCCAGGAATTATTAAAGGGGGCTCCCGGATTCCGATAAGCCCCCCGCCCGCAGACCCCGACAACCAACGGCCAGGGTTGTCATGAAGAGGCCCTTGTCCTCATCAACATGGGGACAAGGTGCTTTGGGGTGGGGGGGGGCGCACGCCCCCCCCTCCCCCAAGGCACCCCCCCATGTTGAGGGCACGCGGCCTGGTACGGCTCAGGGGGGGGGGGCGCCCGCTCTTCCCCACCCCCTTTCCTGGCCGGCCAGGTAGCGTGCCCGGATAAAGGTCTGGTGTGGATCTGGGGGGGACCCCCACGCCGTTTTTTCGGCGTAGGGGGTTCCCCTTGGAATCCATACCAGACCTAAGGGCCTGGTATGCTCTCGGAAGGGGAACCCACGTCAAATTTTTTTTCAGAAATTTGGCGTGGAGTTCCCCCTTCAGAGCTCATTCTCTGATTGGCCACGGCAAAAGTCGCCTGGCCTGGGGAAACCTTTCTGGCTGTGAAAGCTTTTTTTCCATTCATTCAGCTAAATGCATGAACATTCTCAACAAAGTAGAAACTAGAAAGCCTTTATGCGGTGACTCACCTCCTGCCTCACTGTCTTGCAGCTCCGCTCGGGCTGAGGAACGGAGCTGCCGACGTCACTTCCGGGTTTCGTGAAGCAGCCGAAAGCGACCTGCCTATCTAAGAATGACAATGCTCCCGCCCGTAGAATCACAGTGATTTTACGGGCGGAAGCTAGTCGGCGTTCTGCAGTGCACCGCAAGGCGGGTTTTTAACCCGCAAATGAAGCGCCATGGATGCAATCTTGTGATTGCATCGACGTGGCGCTTCTCATAGTGCACTGTGACCGGCGCCACAGTACACTATGTTAAATTGTTAAATGAAATTTTTTTTTTTTTTTTAAATGTCTTAAAGGGCCCGTTTATTTTATTTTTTTTTTTTTTTTTTACACCTAGGGGGAGGGGGGGCGGCGCCCGGGCGCCCCCTATGGGCGGGCCGCCACTGCTGTGCATAGTAAACAATTGGCTTCTAGGTTTTAATTGTCAAAGCTTAATTGACCAAGCTAAAGTTTTAGGCCGATTGGTTACTATGCCCAAATGCAGCAGATTCTGTGTGCACCAGTTTTAGTAAATCTCCCCCATAGCATTTAGGCATCCATCAGTTGACGGCCAGACAAATTGTCTATAAATAGAGACATTTTTGTACCGTGGCTACTCTTCCTTGAGGTGGGTACCCAGCCAAGATGACTCCTAAAGGCACAACACAGTTCTCAGTGAGGTAAAAAACCCTTGAGTAACAGCTAAAGGCTTGAAGACATCACTGGACCTGACATCCCTGTACATGAGTCTACCATATGTATGCCTATGAAAATGCAGGGCATCCATGGCAGAGCACCACAAAGGAAGCAGATTGCCTCTGTCTCAAAAAACAAATAAAAAACACACACCACACCACATTTATTGCATGCCTGAGGCTTACCAAAGAGCACCTTGGCACACCACAAGGCTACTGGGAAAATGTTTTGTGGACTGATGAAACAAAAGTTGCATTGTTCAGGAAGAATACTCAGCATTATGTATGGCCCAAAAAAAGAAAAAAAAAAAAAAAAAAAAAAAAAAAAAGGCACAGCTAAACAACATTAATTCATCATCCCAACGGTGTATGGTGGGGGGAACATCACTATTTGGGCTTGCTTTGCTGCCTCAGGGCCTTGACACCTTGCCGTCATCACAGAAAGTGAATTTGTACGTTTACCAAACTATCCTACAAGACAATGCCATGGTGGTTGCCCGCCATCTGAAGCTTCCTAGAAGTTGGGTTTTAATGCATGACAAGGACCCTAAGCATCAAGGTAAATCCTCTGCAGACTGGCGTCAGAAAAAAAAAAAAAGCCTATTGGAGCGGCCCAGTTAGAGCCCACACCTTAACCTCATAGACATGCTGTTAAATTATCTACAGAGAGCTGTTCAAAATATGTCTGACCTGAAGCAGTTTTACAAAGAGGAATGGTCAAAAATTCCTCCTGAACATTGTGCAGGTCTGATCCAGAGCCCCCAGAAAGCTTGCTATGTTCAGTAGAGGGGAGGAGCCCAGAGTGCCAGTGGGGGAAAGAAGAAGAGGAGAAGAGAAGAGGAGGATCGGGGCTTCTCTGTGCAAAACATTTTAAACAGACCAGAGGAGTATAACGTTTGTTATTTTTTCTTTAATTCCTTTAAAAATATTGTGTGTCTATTGTTGTGACTTAGAGGAGATTACATCACATCACATTTATATTGCCAGTTTCTGCAGAAAACCAGTTAATTCCAAGGGGTTCACATACTTTCTTTTTTCCACTGTAATATATTTAAGGATAGCATTCAGTACATTATCTCCTTTTTATGTCCCATTCCTTTCATATTTACATGCAGGTCAAACTGTCCAGAAAACGTGACAGTGACAAGTGTTGGGACAAATGACACTTCCAAGGCAGCTTTTAAAGAGACCCTGTCACCAGACCATTAAAATCAATAACAATCTTGCCTTAGGCCTAATGCACAATGGGCAATTACCGCTGTTGCAAGAGACTCTGGATTTTAGGTGTGGGTGGAAGGCACAGGCGCATCCATCCAGCCCCTCTACCAGTAACCTGTAAAATTGTATATGGGGCTGGAAGTTGCTGCAGCTGGATGGTGCACTGAGTGGTACTAACATTTAGGGCAATATGTGCCCAGAGTGCAAACATCTTGTGTTCTGGGCATTCATCCCCTGGTACATACTGTCCTCCCTGTTAGTACCACTTGGGGCACTGTCAAGCTGCAGCAGCTTTCAGCATGCCATAGAATTTTTCAAGTTGCAGGCAGAGGGGCTGGACAGTGCACCTGTGCCTTCTACCCGTTGGAGTCTAATGCACTGGCATAACATGAGCATTTAACATATTTTATACATGTTATTAACCTGTAAAAGCTTTCCTTTTATAAACATGTAAAAGCCCCAAGACCGCTGCTAAGCGGCACCATCTTGTCTGTGATGTCAGGGCTATCATTCAAGTGACACTATAGTATTGACCTTTGCTACTCTTCTTGCTTTTACAAAGGTTAGGTAATCTGGTGAAGGGAGAGGTAGTGGTGTTGGGTCAGCGCAGACAGTAATTACATTATTCCCAGTAGAGAAGAGGGCTATGAGCTAAAAGAAAAATGGGGCCTTTGCTGGTGATTGCTTCTGAAGTAGTCAATTTTGCTAGCAATTACAAAAGCCCATAGCAAGTAATTAAAAACTTGTTTATGGAAAGGAAAATAAAACACTGCAAGTGAGTGTAGCACTGACCCCCGAAGGAGCTGCTGGTTTGATTTGGGCCTGCACTCTGCCAATAAACCCCACTAACTTGATTCAGTCCCCTTGACAAAGCTGTGGTGCAATACAATACAGTACAATATACCTGTATTGTCACCTCAGGATCCACTGGCTCCACCTACTGGGAGAAAACAATACTCCACACAACGAGGTATTTATCCAAGATATATTTTACTGTATATATTGGCAAACAGGTGACTATAGTAATTCTGCCATCATCCCAACATAGTGTAGCGCCGGTAGTCCTGAAGCATATGCGCTATGTTTTGTAAATTTTTTCTAAGACCGTAGTTGGGTCTTAGGGTTAAAATTATGTAAATTGTGATTCTGGCATCAGTTTGGCTGTACTGTATTGTGTTCTGCCTGATCATAGGTGCATGTATCACCTTTGACAGGCATTGGAACGCAGTCTGGATGGACGCATTGGGTATCTCTCTCTGAGCCAATCAGTGGGTGCGTTGTCTCGCTGTGTATTCCGAGAGAGGGTACTTAAGGTGCTGAGGTCACGTGGTTCTGGGTTAAGGTCCAGAAGTATGTTCTGACTCCAGGGGTTCTGGTGCTCCTGACCAGCCCCCAGAGGCCCTCGTGCCTGGGGTGCGGATCCATCCATTTACGAGTCTCGGGACTGGCTAGTCCGAGGCACAGTAACTGGAAGGAGGATTTCAAGGTGGTCCGGTGACGGGTCGGGTTTGGAGAGGCCCAGCAACTCAAAACGCAACCATATGAGGACTCTTCGGAAGAGGGCCACGCACGAGGCTGGTACTGGTACTGTAAGAAAGTTCCTAATTTCATCCTTCGGTTACACATACGTTTCTGTGCTAACTTAAAGTTCTACAATCAAATCAGTGGCAGAGACTTTGTTAATCTTAAATCACCCGTCGGCTGCTAAATCCACAAACAGGGATTTATCCGGTAGTATTCCCTGGATCATCTAAAGAGAGACATGTCAAGTGTCAGCAGTTTCCAAAAAGTACATGAGCTTTACTACCAATACCCTCTATTTCCAACTGAGAGACTGTGTTCTGTTCAACGTTTTATGCAAATAAAAATTCCTAAAAAGGGATTCAAGTGTCGGTCTCTGCAGTTATTGGGCCATCAACCTCGGGAACCCCTAGACAAGAACGAGGTGCAGAAGGTAAACGGTAAGCCCAGCAAAACCAGCCGCTCCTTCAGGGGTCAGTGCTACATAGAATGACAGGACAAGGAATTTTGGTAAAACAATTATAAACAATATAAACACAAGGGAGCTCCTGGTCCTGGTGTTGCTTCCATAACTATGATACAAGACTTGAGATGCAATAGAGACAGGCCTTATGCCTGTCTAATGTCAGTTGCTATACTCTTCCTCCGTAGAACTATGGATCCCAGCAAGGCCTGTGTATAAGTCTGACTAGGTGCAAAAGTTAATAAACTGTGGGCTGCAACCCGCTCAACAACTGGATCGGGAACTCTGGATGGTAGCTTTGGTCCGGTGTGGCTTGCGTCTATGTCCGCTGGCTCTGTCCTTCCATCCTGATGTGTGAACCCGGTCCTCCGATGCTCAAACGAGTGTCTCTGGATTTCCCCAATCCGGTCGCTGTGTCTCTGGCACCATCCAGTCACTCAATTTATCAGGGGTTGTGCTCCCAATGGCAGTAGGCCACTTCCTCCGGGAGGCCTCTTTGCAAGTCCTGAGAGGCAGGCCATGCGTTCCCAAGAGAGCTAAGATGGCCGCTCGGGGGCCTTCTATGTCCTACCCAGAATGCAGTGCAAGAGAGGGTGTCCATGGATAGGTCACCTGCCATTCTGAGAGGTAGGCCAAATATTAAAGTAAATAAACAGTCACTTCCTGTATTTAGTTCAATGCTCTGAAAAGAAAAGTTATCCAAGTCCACTATCTGTATTTGGCCGCTAGATGGCACCAAATACCAAGTTACAGAACTGTTCATAGACTTACGTTATAATAACATAAACATAGGATCAGTAGGCAGAGGTGTCAGTGCTACATGAGCATTTAAAGTAATTGATTTTTCTGTACTCTTTTCTGGAATTTTTGTTTATAGTTAGTGACCGGGTCTCTTTAAACAACTGGTGCTGCTACTGCTCAGCTCCCTTGACAGTGCTATGGTTTATACCAAGCACTGTGACCATCACTTTTGCTAGGAAGGTCAGAATGCATGTCAGTGTGGAAGAAAACATAAATAAAAGGCAAGTGAAATAAAATGAACAAATAAATAAATAAAATAAAAAGCCTATTGCATTAGAGTGTTCACCCCAAAGCTCAAAAAGAACTAGACAGGGAATGAGAGGGATAGTGCTCTGTGCTGCTGGCTTTCTTTTCATTCAGACTGAAGCATAGTAAATACAGCCTACTATGCTTCCGTTATGAATGACCAGAGTGAGCGAGTCTGTTCACTGTGTTCATTTAGAAAAAACTAAAGGTCCTGTAAACGACACATGTACTAGCCCTTTCCCCCACTCTCCATTCTGAAATATCCATGGGGGAGAGAAAGGAAGCCAGCAGCACTGCGGGGGGGGGGGGGGGGGATGCAACACGGGGGTAAGTAGGGGGAATGAGCACCACACAGACTGATTAGGGTGTGCCCAGGCACACCTGGCAAACCCCCTGCACACACCTATGATTATTAATGGATTCATATGCCAAATACCATTACATGTATTCATTGCATACAGTTATCAAAATACCATTTGAGACTATGGTCCATCCAGCTTCTGCCTCATCTCCCTGTACCTTTCCTGCTGCTATTTGTACATCCCCAATCTGACCCTGAGCTGGTTTAGGAATGCAGCAAAAAGAACCAGATGTCAGATGACTTCAGAGGGTATAGCACAAGGAAATATATGTAGTGCACGTGTCCTTGGTTAAATGTTGTGCTAATATTTGCTGCCAAACCAAATTTCAGTTCCTGTTTGTATGGCTCTTGCAAAATCATCTCTGCCCTCTACTCGCCACTTCATCAGAAAAAGGGACGTGTTATTTTAAAACACAGTAAGGGGAAATGAAAGTTTAAAAAGGAAAAGTATATTGTACTGTGTACTAAATTTTAATTGTTTATTTGCTGATGACTGGGTGCTTTTCTGTTGCCAGGCAGCCATGGTAAAGCTGCCATGCACTTAGATTTCTTTTGTACTGCAGGCAGGCTGAATAAAACCATTTGTGGTAATGCTATGCAGAAGAATGATGAATCTCCCACTATAGTTATTGTATTCTGACAGCCAGCAACCACCTGTCAGAATACCTGAACGGTGCTTGCATCTAATTGGATGTAGTAGCTGTTGGGCTGACAATTCTCAAACCAGCTACTATGATTTCTCCATTGAAAAAAATAAAAATAAAAGATATGTTGGTGCCAGAATCACCAACATAGCACATTTTGGACAATTCACCAGGAACACAGAGAAAAAATATACACCTCACCTCCTTCCCCCAGCAGTGATTGACAGAGGCTCTACATGCCTCTTGTGACGCCTGTGTGTGCTGTGCTCATAATGGCTGCACTTAAGCTGGCCATAGATGGATTCCCAACCATCCACACATTTGAGGAAGACAAGGTGAATCCTCCCCACTTTGCAATTGTATTCTGAGCTGCTGCAGGGGAGAGGAGAAAGCATCAACAACGACTGGACCATCGAAGCCTATAGGTGACATCACAACTCTGGGAGTCTCTCACTCTCTCATTGAAATGCAGTTGGTCCTTGCTGAACTGGCCAAAGTGAGTTCCATCTACCGCTAGCTTTAGAGTTGTAGTACAGAGTGTGAGATTGCACATAGAGGAGACTCATATGGGACAGGGCAGAGCGATAGAACGAGGAGTGCATCAATAAAGCAAGCTGACAATTTGAACAGTGGCAGAGGAAGACATTTAAAGTGGTTGTAAACCCTTACAAACCACTTTGACCTACAGGTAAACCTAGTATAAGGCTTACATGTAGGTCCAAGAAATATCTCCTAAAGCTATACGGTTTAGGAGATATTTGCCTGAAGACAGGCACCGCTGTCTACGGCGCATGCGCCGTAGACAGCGGCGTGCAGGCGCACTGAGCGCAGCATTTCCAACAACGGAGCTGCCGCGCGTGTCGGCTTCAGTGCGCATGCGCGGGAGTGACGTCATCGCGGCTCCGCCGAATGACAGCGGCGGAGCTGCGAGACCCCACCGAAAAGATGGATGCGCCGGACTACAGGGGACAGCGGTGACTTCGCTGGCTCCTGTGTCAGGTAAGTGACACATAATGGGCTACTATGCATCAGGGTTTACTTCCTCTTTAAAGAGATAGTTGATAGTACATGTAAGTTATTTGTAACTGTTTTATGGAGGAAAAAAAAAAAAAAAAAAAAAAAAGCAAGGAACAGTAGAAACTTGACCACCTCGGCGCTAAGTCACAGAGAAGCTGGCCATAGGATATTCAAATGAAATGACCACTGTGCACTCCGACTGGATTATTGTGGTAATGCCATCCTCCTCACAATAGGGGAAACTACAACTTTACAAACAGAAAAAATAAATAAATAAAATAAAAAGGGGGTGGGGGGCAAGCGCCTAGTGCATCATCCATGTTGTAGCACGTCATAAATTCAAAAACCAGAAGTCCGCCCTCTGACCTCATAGGTCCAACCGGATGACAGCACCAGCTGATGCGTTTCGGGGACTTGCCCCCTTCCTCAGAGTAAAGACTGGTTATTCACCAATTTCCACTTCATATTAAAGTAATGCAAAAAAACTCCCATCTCCTCCTAATGTGGAAGGAATGTGGAAGGGAAAGGAAAGGGGGGAGGAGGTCAAAAAGGAGAACACCACCCTTGATGGTCCCAAGTGGACTTTGTCCATTTAAGCTTTGCAGCCACCATTGGGAATGTTTATGAACACAGCAAAAAAATAATCCATCTCAATGTGTAAAATAAAAGAAACACAGGCTTTATTTTTGCAGCTGTTCAGCAGGGATGCTGACACACTGCCTGTCATTCAGATACCTCCAGAAAGGAGACTCTACAATCTGCATGTATGATTTCATCATGAAAAACAAGGCACAACAGAAATATAACAATTAGCACTTAACATCAAAAACGGCTTTAATTGAGATTACAATAACTTGTATTGTTTCCAAATGCACTTTAGCTCACCTTTAAAGTTTTATATTTTCTGCCAAGATGTTGAAAATTAATATTTGCACAGCTGAGTCATTGCAATATAATGATATTTGAATCGCAGCCACGAGTCAATGTGTTTACGTAGATTGTAGTCGGACAAGCTCTGTCTTAAATGATTAAAGTGGAGCTATAGTCAGATTTTAAAGCTAAACTCTAGGCTAAATACACGGATAAAAATAAATATCAGGGGCCGTTTTACCTGCCAAATGATTTTTCGTCAATCCGGTTCTGAGATTTACACAGCACAAACTGGTCTGGTAGAGAGGAGACCTGATTTACTTTGCTGTAGAAGCAGCACATTGATAAGCCCATCTCGCTGTCACTCTGCTCTCTCCTCCTATTAGCATGCTCTTTCACTGCAGTGCAACTGATTGCCCCCTGCCCCTCCCCCCCCCACCCCCACTCCCAATCTAAGCCGGTTATTTTGCAATGAAATATTCATAAAGCAAACAACCTTTTACCTTTACTGTCCCTGACCGAAGTGAGCCAACCTTATTTATTTTATTTACAGGTATTTATGTAGGGACGATAATTTACACAGTACTTTACATATAAGGTTCATTCACATCAGTACCTGCCCTCAATAGCTTACAATTTAAGGTCCCTAAATTACATACAAAGGTCCATTTTATACAAGAGCCAATTAAAGCAGTAGTAAACTCGGGGGAAAAAAAAAAAAAAAAAAGGGGTTTCCCCATCCACTTTAATCTTCCAGCATGTCTTTGGACTGCAAGAGGAAACCCCCCACGAGCTCCTTGCATGTAATGTCATGGTCAGGATTCAAGCGGATGACCCCAGTCCTGCAAGGTGGAAATGCTACCTACTAAGTCACTATCATGGCCGGTTTTAAGGCAGGGCAAAAGGGGCAGCTGCCCAGGGCCCTGTCATTGTTGTGGGGCCTTATACTTGCCAATTATCCTGGTTTAAATTCCCTCATCCCTTGAGGTTTTAGTCCTGTGCTGTGTCCTGATATCTCAGTGGGAAGTGCTGCTACTAATGCTGCCCAGCTCTGCCCTATTGTTGTGTACAGGTGACTCACCTTCAGACCCTGTGTTTATATGTAAATTTCCAGAATTCATATGTAAATAGGGGCAGCTAGCAGCATTGATATGTATATCATGCCCCCCTGAGGTCATATCCACAGTAATTTCTAGCAACCAATCAACAAGCAGAAATCATGTGCTGTAACCTCTAGCAACTAATCAGTGAGCCATAATGTGTGCTGTAACCTGTAGCAACCAGTCAGTGAGCGGTAATGATACACTGTAAGCTCTGGCAACCAATCGCAATAGCTGCCTGATCGGATTCAGTAAACTGATTTTGAGTCTAGCTGCTATTTATTGTATGTCTCAGAGCATGTGGAGAGCAAAACTGCATGGGAGGGCCCCCCCCCCCCCCCCCAAGAAAAGTTTTGCTCAGGGTCCAATCATTATTAAAGACGGCCCTGGTCACTATGATGCCCACCTCCTTTGCATCTCACATGCTCCTCTTCCCAGACATTGCAGCTCATGGGAAAGTTTCAGCAGTGAGGTCAATCAAAAAAAAAAAAAAAAAAAAAAAAAAGAAGAAGAAGGAGGGCAGGACTAGGAGGGCCAGGTGCCAACTGACAAGCGACAGGCTTGTGAATGAGCAGCAAAAATTCTGATAGTCAAGCCTCCAGCAACGGTTTATTTTATCCCACTGCAGTGCAAGCAGGCACATCCTACGTGAGTGGGGCAACTCTGCTCTTAGCTCAAGAGCAGTGCAGCGCCATTGCCACCCCATCACAGGAAACTGCATTAGGTGGACTTCACTGGCAGAATAAACAGGTATTTGTGGGACTTTTTCTATTCAACAAATAGAAAAAAAATCAGATTTGTGTTCCAGGGCTTCTCACAGTAATGGTATTTTCACAGCAAATTATATGAATCCAACAAGGTCCTTTATAAACAGATCATGCGGTGCCTGTATGCAAACAGGCTGGGACAGTACGCAAATTAAGAAAGGTGAGAACAGCACAATGAGCTTGTGCAAGAACAGAGACACACTCACAAAAAAAAATGCGCTTGCAGCCTCTTAATAGGCACAATTACTTCTGGCTTTATGGGAATGTAGATTGTCCATTCCTATTAAACTTTGTTCGTGTTAATGCACAAGGTTGTTAAGTTCTGTTTTCTATTATAATTAAGTGCTGCGGTACATTGTTTAATAGGAGGCCCTAGTTTAATGTTGAAATACACTATATTACCAAGTATTGGGACGTCTGCCTTTAGTCCGACGGATTGTGTCCGAAACTGTTGCATACACACGGTCGGGCCAAGTTGGCGAAAAATCCGATCTTTTAGAACGTGATGACATAATTTCGTTACGATGGGACTACATTCAGGCTAGTAGCCAATAGCTTTGATGTAGGAATTTGATCTGAGCATGCGTGGCACTTGGTCCGATGAAAATGCTCTACACATGATCGGATTAGGTCCGTCCGGCCCAGTTGGTCGGGAAATATTTCCAACATGTTGGAAAATTGGGTCGGACGGAGATTTGGACGGAATCAGTCCGATGCATACCACACACAGTCGGATTATCTGACGACACGGTCCGATAAGACTCATTCCGACAGATTCTCCGACCGTGTGTACAAGGGCTTAGTCCGTAGGGTTCAATATTGAGTTGGCCCACGCTTTGCAGCTCTAATAGCTTCAACTCTTCTGGGAAGGCCGTCCACGAGGTCTGGTTTGCAGTCTCTACTCCAATTCATCGGAAAGGTGTTTTTTTGGGTTGAGGTCAGGACTTTGTGCAGGACAACCAAGTTCCTCCACCCAAAACACGCTCATCCATGTCTTTTATGAACCTTGCTTTGTGCATTGGGCCAAATCATTTGGTGTGGGGGGGGGGGGGGGAATATGGTGTGGGGTTGTTTTTCAGGGGTTGAGCTTGGCCCCTTAGTTCCAGTGAAGGGAACTCTTAAGGCGTCAGCATACCAAGACATTTTGGACAATTTTATGCTTCCAAATTTGTGGTAACAGTTTGGGGGATGGCCCCTTCCTGTTACAACATGACTGCGCACCAGTCCATAAAGCCCTGGATGAACAAGTTTAGGGAGGAGGAACTTGACTGGCCTACACAGAGTCCTGACAGAACACCTTTGGGATGAACTAGAAAGGAGACTGCAAGCCAGGCCTTCTTATCCAACATCAGTACATGACCTCACAAATGCGCTTCTGGAAGAATGGCCAAACATTCCCATAGACACACTCCTAAATCTTGTGGACAGCCTTCCCAGAAGAGTTGAAGCCCTAAGGGGTGGGCCAACCCAATATTGAACCCTACAGACTAAGGCCTGGTTCACACCTATGCATTTGAGTGCATTTTTAGTCCACACTACAGCCCATTTAACATGGTTTCCTATAGATGTAGTTTACATTTGTGCATTTTATGGAAAGGCTCAGGGACTTTTTCCTGGATTTTGGTTCCATAGACTTCAATGGATCAAAAGCGTGTATTGAATATGCAAACTGCAACCTGATTCACACCTATGCATTTTTAGTGCTTTTTGCATTTTGCAGATTTGTATAACAATCCATTTAACATGGTTTCCTATGGAACACGTTCTGTAGTGAAAATCTGCAAAATGCAAAAAGCGCAAAAAATGCATAGGTGTGAATCCAGCCTTAGGCTCAATGCACATCTATGCATGTTGCTTTTGAGCGTTTTTGTGGTGCTTGTTGCGTTTTTGGATGCGCGTTTTTACCACGATTTTGCAATTTTTTTTTTACACTGTAGTTGCTTAGCAACCAAATATATACAGTGGGGAAAAAAACGCAGCAAAAAAGCGGTACTTTTGCGTAAAAAAAAAAAAAAAGCGTTTTTGATGCAGGTCCATTGACTTCTATTACTTGCAAAATGCTGCATTTTGCATGAAAAAAGTCAGCGACCCTTTCCAAAAACGCAGAGGCACAAAAATGCATTGATGTGAACATGTTCCATAGTAACCCATGTTAAAAAATTTCCTTGCATTTCTGCAAAATGCATCAAAAAATGTGCTAGTGTGTATCGAGCCTAAGGCTGGATTCACACCTATGCATTTTTAGTGCTTTTTGCAGATATGGGCACGTGATCTGTAGTGCAAAAAGCACTAAAAATGCATAGGTGTGAATCCAGCCTTAGGCCTGATTCACAAAATATGCATTTTTAGTGCTTTTTGCAGAACAGTCCATTTAACATCGTTTCCTATGAAACCCGCGGACTCGATCGCCGCGGGCATCCCCGCGATCGTCTCACGGAGCGGCCGAATAGAGCAAATGCTGTGTAAACAACATTTGTCTATTCTGCCTAGCAACTAGTGACGCTGATCTCTGCTCCATGTGATTGGAGCAGAGATCAGTGTACACTAAATGAAAGCCCAACCCCCTCACAGTTAGTAACACTCCCCTAGGAACACTTAACCCCTACACTGCCACCCACTGGTTAACCCTTTCACTGCCAGTGTTATTTACACAGGAATCACTGCATTTATATAGCAGTGATTACAGTGATTACTGTATAAATGACAATGGTCCCAAAAATGTGTCAAAAATGTCCGATGGGTCCCCCACAATATCGCAGTCACAATAAAAATCGCTGATCGCCGCCATTACTAGTAAAAAAAAAGAATAAAAAATTATTAATAAAAATGCTATAAAACTATCCCTATTTTGTAAACGCTATAACTTTTGCGCAAACCAATCAATAATCGCTTATTGCGTTTTTTTTACCAAAAATATATAGAAGAATACGTATCGGCCTAAACTGAGGGGAAAAAAATGTTTTTTTATATATTTTTGGGGGATATTTATTTTTGTTTATAGCGCAAAAAATAAAAACCGCAGGGGTGATCAAATACCACCAAAAGAAAGCTCTATTTGTGGGAAAAAAAGGACGTCAATTTTGTTGGGGAGCCACGTCGCACGACCGCGCAATTGTCAGTTAAAGCGACGCAGTGCCGAATCGCAAAAAGTGGTCTGGTCTTTGACCAGCAAATTGGTCCGGTCTGAAAGTGGTTAAACTCACATGGTGCCTTATCTACATTAAATTAGCCTCAGACCCTGTGTAATTCATATGTGTTCAGGTTTAAAGGAATGGGAGGTGACAAACCATTCATTTCAGTAGGTTTCACTACCCACAGAAAAATACCTTTTTTTAATGACGCCCCATTGAACCACATTGTGCTGAGGCAACTGCGAAGATGTAGGCATTTTGAGAGGGATGACAATAATTCTTAACAGCACCCACCGTGACTGCTAAAGAGTGGCACATTTCTCATGCTTGTTGGGAAAGGCGATTTTTGCATGCGTTCCTGACACGCCATAATGTGAGCCCAGGCTTAATAAGTTTCTTGATCAAAAAAGTCCACAGATCAGCACTTCACTTGTACGGTATGAATAGATGTTCTTTTGCAAAGTCTTACATAGTTAAGCTCACAAGGATTTATCCTTGTAGATTTAATACAGGGACTCTCAAGTGTATTTGGCTTTGGGAAAAAAATTTTTTTATATCTATAGGTTTTAAACATTTATATGTGATGGTGACTGTGTAAGATTTTTGAATATATTCCATTTATAGACCCATACACACTATTAGATTTTCTGCAGATTTTTGTCTTCAAATTTTCCAAAACCATGTAGCGCAAGGGCCTGCCTGATTGCATACAGATTGAAACTCCTAAGGTTTGACCTCATATTATATGGTTTTGGCAAATCTGAAGACAAAAATCTGCAGAAAATCTAATATAGTGTGTATGTAGCCCAAGGCTGGACATACATTAGACAATTTCACTTTAGATTTATCAAAACAATATAATATGGGCAGGGCAGGTCTTAGGGTGGTGGGGGCCCCTGGGCTTGAGTCACTTTCGGGCCCTACCTTCTATACATTACCGCATTTATCGGCGTATAACACGCGCAGGTGTATAACATGCACCCCAAGTTTAGGAGGGAATTTTAAGGGAAAAAAAAACGTATACTTAAATGCCCATCAATGCAGCCTGATCAGTGTCCATCTGCAGTCTTGTCCAGTGTCATTTGCAGCCCTGTCATTACAGTCTTGAAGTTTAAAAATGGCACCGCCAAGATACAGAGTCCTGTGTATCTTGGTGGCTCTCGGGTCCTCTCAGCCGTGCAACGACATATTCAGTGACCCATCACAGTTTGCTACGGAAGTGACATTCTGTTGCCACCATCTTGCTACATCCCACACTCTTCCACAGTAAGGATACACTAAGAAGGGGTAAAGCAGACATCTTGTTACACCCACCAGAGTTTTGCATTTTACACATATATATATATATATATATATATATATATATATATATATATATATATATATATATATATATATATATATATATATATATATATATATATATATAACAGTAAAGTGAGTTTATATAGTGAAATACAGGACTTAGAACTCCGTCTGACTACTTAGATCTCGAATTTTAAAAGCAGCAGCAACCCTGCTCATCTCCCAGGTTTGTTAATCTGACAGAAGTTCGCTACTTTTAAAATTCAACATCAAAGTAGTCAGACGGAGTTGTAAGTCCTGTATTTCACTATATTCTGACTTTAGTGTTATAAATACGTCTAAAATACAAAACTCCAGTGGGTGTAACAACATATCCACTTTACCCCTTCTTAGTGTATCCTTACTGTGGACAAGTGTGGGGTGTAGCAAGATGGCGGCGATGGAACGTCAATCCGTAGTAAACTGCGATGGGTCGCTGAATATGTCCTTACAGCGGCTCTTGGGTCTTCTCACAGTCCTGAGATTAGCCAAGTTTACTCGGCTCACAATCTCACCTAGTCCCTGTGTTATGTCCATCATAGGGCGGGACTTGGCATGACTGGGAGCCGAGCCGAGCCGAGCCGAGCCAAGCCCACTCGGCTATGTATCTCGGTGAGGCCCATGGGCTTGAGCCCAGTCAAGCCCAATGGTAAGTCCTGCCCTGAATATGGGAGGTCAAACCTAAACACTTTCAATTTGTATGCAATCAGGAAGGCCCTTATTACATCATAGTTGAAGATAAATCTAAAGTAAATTGCATGATGTATGGCCAGCTTCAGGCTACATTCACACAAGTATTTAGTTATTCCTACAGCAGGAGGTAACAACTGTGTGCAGATAGCTGCAGCTGTCGAGCCCATACATTGCAATGACAGGCTGTCAGCGACCGCAGTTATTCGGGACAGTTCACACAGTCGTTACCTGCAGTGATCGTGGCTGGACACATACACACAGCTGTCAATCTCAGCCACAGGAATCCGTAGATTCTTGCAGCATGGCTAAACACCCATGCAAATGCACATTTGTTGAGAAAACAAAAAACATTGATGAATGTACATTGCAGAAATTTTCAACAACAAACATTGTAGCAGACTCTTACCTTTTGTTGGGAAGAAATAGCTGCTCCTTTCTCCAGATTGATTGCAGACTGCTCCTGACTGGGAGGGACTAATTCATTATAATCAGCTGGTGCACTTTCTGTGTTCTAATGAGACAAGCTGCATCCCTTTAGAAGTAATTAACCCTTAAGCTTGCATGTATCAGTATTTTTTTTTTTTTTTTCAACCAGCTGGTTTAACCACTTCAGCCCCGGACGAATTTACCCCCTTCCCATCCAGGCCATTTTTTATAATACGGCACTGCGTCATTTTAACTGACAATTACGAGGTCATGTGACGTTGTACCCAAACAACATTTACGTCCTTTTTTCCCACAAATAGCGCTTTCTTTTGGTGGTATTTGATCACCTCTGCGGTTTTTATTTTTTGCGCTATAACAAAAGAAGAGCGACAATTTTGAAAAAACACATTTTTTACTTTTTGCTATAATAAATATCCCAAAATAAAAAATAAAACGTCATCAGTTTAGGCCAATATTTATTCTACATAATGGCGGCGATCAGCGATTTTTATCAGGAGTGCGACATTGTGGCGGACAGATTGGACATTTTTTGGGACATTTTTTTGGGACATTTATACAGCGATCAGAGCTAAAAATAGCCACTGATTACTGTTTAAATGTCACTGGCAAGGAAGTGGTTAACACTAGGGGGTGATCAAGGGGTTAAATATGTTCCTTCAGTGTGTGTTCTAACTGTGGGGGGATGGGACTGACTGGGGGAGGAGATCTTGGTCCTAAGCATTTCTGTCTCCTCACCCCTGACAAAATGGGTATTTGAGTGTTTACACACAAATCCCTGTTCTGGCTCTGTCAGGATCAATCGCGGGTGCCCAGCAGACAACGCAGCCGCTGGGCACTTGCATCGGCTTCTAAGTGAGCCGTACAGCTACGGCAATTCGCACAGGGGAGCCATTCTGCCGCAGTCAGACGGCGGATGGGGGAATCCTACCACTGTGCTATTGTGTTCTCACAGCAAGGGGCCTTCACCGCTGTCAGAACACACTGATCAGTGTTGCCGGCTATGGCTTTCACACTGAGGCTCTTTACAGGGGCTACAGTGCTAAAAATAGCGCCTGTAAAGAGCCTTTCCTGTCCCTCCAGTGTGAAATCCCTCGGGCTTTCACACTGGAGCGGTGAGCTTGCAGGACGGTGAAAAAAGTCCTGCAAGCAGCATCTTTTCAGCGCTTTAGGAGCGGTGTATACACCACTTTTAGACCCCTTTCACACTGCAGCCATTTTTCAGGCACTACAGCGCTAAAAATAGCGCCTGAAAAAAGCGTCTCCATTCAGTCCAGTGTGAAAGCCCGAGGACTTTCACACTGGGGGGCTGCGCTGGCAGGGCATCACAAAAAGTCCTGCCAGCAGCTTCTTTGGAGTGGTGAACTCACCGCACCTCCACCGCTGCTCCCCACTGAAATCAATGGGGTAGCGCTGCGATGCCACCGGCAAAATGCTGCTCCGGCGGCATTTTGCAGGCAGATTTAACCCCTTTTCTGCGATAGCGGGGAGTTTAAACTGCCCTGCTAGCAGCATAATAGCGCCGCTAAAACGACGGTAAAGAACCGCTAAAAATAGCGTTGCTTTACCGCTGACGCCCTAGGCGGCTCGGTGTGAAAAGGGTCTTAAAGCACCCCTGCCCATTGAAATGAATGGGGCAGCACCGCTGGCAAACCACCGCTGCATCTGCGCTTTGCGGGTGGTTTAAACCCATTTTTGGTTATAAGTGCCTCACTAGCAGCCGAATGGCGCCGCTAAAATAGCGGTAAAGCCCCGCTAAAAATAGTGCCACTTTAACGCCGATGCCCACCCCAGTGTGAAAGTAGCCTTAATCTTTAATAGGAATGAGCTCAGGCGTGTTCGCATGGACCACATGCAGAGCCCGCCAGGAAGCCGGCACAGCGCTGCGCTAATCACAGGCAGTGAGACAGTGCCCCATATGTGTGGCTGCAGAGATTGGGCAATGTCTCAGTGCCTGTAATTAGCTCAGCGCTGCCCCGACTTCCTGGCGGGCTCTGCATGTGGTCCATGCGAACACGCCTGAGCTCATCCTTAATCTTTAATAGTAAGACACACATACACTTACACAGGTTGAACTGGTTGGACTATTTTTCTTTTTTCCTTACCTACTATGTACCAATGTAAGACTGTTAGAATCTTACAGTATATTAACAATGAAGCTGTATTACAAATGCTTATTATTATTTATATTTTACAGTATGGGATGGTATTTGACGCCGGCTCCTCACACACCTCGCTTTTTATTTATCAATGGCCCACAGATAAGGAAAACAACACAGGCGTGGTAAGCCAGACACATGTGTGCGATGTAGAAGGTAAGTGACCAGCACAGTAATGACCAGTACCTTCACGATTCTGTTTTCATGCTATCACTCACTGTAATGAAGCTCTCTAGTGGTTTTCACATAGTTACTGCACGTTGCTGAGCAGGCAGCTTTAACCGTTTGCCGACCACTGCACATAGATGTACTTGGGCAGAATGGCACAGGCAGGCAAATGGGCGTACAGGTATGTCCCTTTAAATTTGCCGCCTTTCAGAGAAGCCCGCCGTGGGTCCTGGGAACTCAAAGTTCTCTGACGGCCTCCGATTGCAGTGTCAAGAGGTAGAAAGGGGAGACGCCTTTGTAAACAAGGCATTTCCCCGTTCTGCCTTGTGTAATGACAGAGATCTACTGCTCCCTGTGATCTGGAGCAGTGATCACTGTCATATCCTAGGTAGCCCCTCCCCCCACAGTTAAAATCACTCCCTAGGGCACACTTAACCCCTTCATCGCTCCCTAGTGGTTAAATCCTTCAATGCCAGTGTCATTTACACAGTAATCAGTGCATTTTTATAGCACTGATAGCTGTATAAATTACAATGGTCCCAAAATAGTGTCAAAAGTGTCCGATGTGTCCGCCATAATGTCGCAGTCATGATAAAAATCGCAGATTGCCGCCATTACTAATTAAAAAATTATTATAGCAAAAATTTAAAAAATATATTTTTTTTTCAAAATTGACGATCTTTTTTTGTTTATAGCACAAAAAAAATAAAAAATAAAAAATAAAAACCACAGTCGCACGACCGCACTATTGTCAGTTTACCACTTTCAGACCGGACCATTTTGCTGGCTTAAGACCAGACCACTTTTTAGCGATTTGGCACTGCGTCGCTTTAACTGACAATTGCATGGTCATGCGACGTGGCTCCCAAACAAAATTTATGTTTTTTTTTCCAAAAATAGTGCTTTCTTTTTGTGGTATTTTATCACTCCTGCGGTTTTTATTTTTTGTGCTATAAACAAAAATAGAGGGGCAATTTTGAAAAAAATGCATAATTTTTACTTTTTGTTATAATAAATATTCCCCAAAAATATATAAAAAAAAAAGCTTTTCTCCCTCAGTTTAGCCCGATACATATTCTACATATTTTTGGTAAAAAAAATCGCAATAAGTGAATAATGGTGGCAATCATCATTTTTTTATTTTTATTGTGACTGCGACATTATGGAGGACACATCGGACATTTTTGACACATTTTTGGGACCATTGTCATTTATACAGCAATCAGTGCTATACAAATGCACTGATTCCTGTGTAAATGCCACTGGCAGTTAACCAGGGGGTGGCAGTGTAGGGGTTAAGTGTTCCTAGGGGCGTGTTACTAACTGGGGGGTGCTGGGCTTTGTGCTAGTGAACACTGATCTCTGCTCCAATCACATGGAGCAGAGATCAGTGTCACTTATTGCTAGGCAGAATGGGGAGATGCTGTTTACAATGGCATCTCCCCATTCAGCCTCCCCGTGAGACGATCGCGGGTGTTCCCACGGCGATCGAGTCCACGGGACCCGCGACCGGACTCACGGGTGTCCTGACCGGCACGCGAGTGCACCGGTGGCGGCGCACACGTGATGGCAGGGCGGCATATAGAAATGGACGTACCTGTACACCAATATGCCTGCCCATGCCATTCTGCCGACGTACATCGGCGTGCTCCGGTCGGGAAGTGGGTAAAGCGACGCAGTGCCGAATCACAAAAAATGGCCCAGTCATTCAGCAGCCAAATCTTCTGGGGCTGAAGTGGTTAAAGAAGCTTGTCATAAGAGATATATGTAGGCAGGTCACCATTGCTGACATCCTTTGGAAAATAATTTACTATCTATCGGTTTCTGCCAACCCCACGCACACAACAAGTGAAGTCAGGCTGAAGTCAGAACTCTCAATTTTCTGACTCAGTGAAGCCAGGGGATCAGCATGGACTAGCATGTTTAGAAAATTATTAGCAATAAAAGTTCATAATAGTTTTCTGATCACAAGTTCTCTCATACCCCAGCAATAAATGAATACTGCTTTTATAGCTTTAGAGGTATATAGCACCTGATGGTGGAGGTCAGCTTCCAGGCTGCAGGTGACAACAACACACGGGGGGGTTATTTACGAAAGGCAAATCCACTTTGCACTGCAACTGCACTTGGAAGTGCAGTCGCTGTAAATCTAAGGGGTAGATCTGAAATGAGTGGAAGCTCTGCTGATTTTATCATCCAATCATGTGCAAGCTAAAATGCTGTTTTTTATTTATTTTCCTTGCATGTCCCCCTCGGATCTACAGCGACTTTACTGCAAAGTGGATTTTCCTTTAGTACCGTAAATAACCCCCATGGTGTGTGTAATTCAATTTGTATCCCTTTTATAGCTTTAAGAATTGTATCTGCATTACCCAACTTTCCTTTTTAGCAAGATGTTTATTGCAAAGTGACAAGTCCACTATAAAAAAAAAAAATGATTGGTGATCATTTATGTTTAATTTCACACTGCATTATTATCGCATTCAGTTTTTCCATGTCGAGTGTGTCTGGAGAGATTCACCATCTGCCTCTAAGAGGTTGTTGCTGGGACCTTTCCTCAAACTGCTCACATCCTTTTTACTATCATCCTGTCTGCGCTTCATCTACACATCTGGCTTTCTCGGCATGAAGCTCTCCAGTTTATAATAAACAGACTTCCTCTGCAGTGAGGCAGCGCAGACTCAGGTGTCTAATAACCCCTATCTAAGAGAACATCTGGGTCTATTTTCTTGTATATCTGAGGGCAAAAAACATATGAAGTAAATCTCTACAATACATGCACATTAACCACTTGACCTCCAGAAGATTTACCCCCGTTTATGACCCGGCGATTTTTTGCGATACGGCACTGCATTACTTTACTCACAATTACGCGTTGTTGCAACACTGTACACAAATAAAATGTATGTCCTTTTCCCCTCAAATAGAGCTTTTTTTTGGTGGTATTTGATTACCTCTGCATTATTTTTTTGTGCTATAAACAAAAAAAAATGATTATTTCAAAAAATATATATATTTTTTACTTTCTGTTATAAAACATATACAATAAAAAAATTGATAAAAATCAAATTTCTTTATCAACTTGGGCCAATCTGCATTCTCCTACATATTTTTGGTAAAAAAAATACCAATAAACGTACATTGATTGTGTCGTGCAAAAGTTATAGCGTATACAAACTATGGGATATTTTTTTATTTCTTTTATTTTAAATTTTTTTATCAGCAAAGGTGGCGATCAGCGACTTATAGTGGGACTGCAATATTGCGGTTGACAATTTGGACACCTGACACTTTTTACATTTTTTGGGGCCCAGTGACATTATTGCAGTGATCAGTGCTAAAAAAAAAAATGCACTGCCACTGTACTATTGACACTGGCTGGGAAGCGGTTAACATCTGGGGCGATCAAAGAGTTAAATGTGTTCCTAGTCTTTGGAGTTTTTCTCTAAACTGTGGGAGGTGCTTTTACTAGGGGAAGGCAGGTACACAGGATCAATGCCTTCCCTACTGAGAGTATGGAAATCTGCCTTGATTACATAGCCAGGTCGTCATTCTGCTTGTGTACTAAACAATCAGATGGCGCTGGCGGACATAGTCCAAGGTACCCACTGCTGGGCTCCCGCTGTGTGTGATCACAGCGGGAGCGGGCCGCCGGCAGCGTGCATGTGTGCGCCCTGCCCGGAAGAGCTGGTGTGTGTGTAATAATAAATATATATATATATATATATATTGACATGTGCATTTCGTTTCTTTCCGAATCGAAATTTGGACAAATTTTCATTATTTGGACATTCGGATGCATCCGAATTACAATGCTAACGAATTCAAACAAAATTCAAATCAAATTAGAAAAATTACATTTTGCGACCCGACTTTGGGGCCATGTATCTTGGGGCCACTTATAGCTAGGAACCCCAAATTTGGTATGCAAACACAGTAGAACTAGCACTACAAAATCTCCAAATTTTGCAAAATGTCATTCTCTGCTGCAGAAAAGTGCTTGACATTTTGCGACCCGATTTTGGGGCCCCGTAACTCGGGGTTACTTGGAGCTAGAAACCCCAAATTTGGAGATGTTGTAGTGCTCGTTCTACTGTGTTTGCATACCAATTTTGGGGTTGCTAGCTATAAGTGGCCCCGAGATACGTGGCCCCAAAGTCAGGTCGCAAAATGTCATTCTATTCTGCAGAAAAGTAATATAAATGAAATAAGATTTGTGTGTTTTTTTGCACTGGTATACTGCAAGTATGAGAAGTTGATGTGACAGATATATAGTAACTAACCATCTCCCAAAATTTCGAATTCAAATAGAAAAGATTAGAAAAAAATATAATTTAATAGAATAAAATAGAAAGAATATACAACCATCTTCTGAAATTCAAATTTCAAATAGAATAAATTTGAATTTCGAATAGTATGAATTCAAATTTTTAACTTAATTTAAAATTTGGATAGAAAAGATTATAATAAAATAGAAAATAGACTAGAAAAACAATAGAACAGAATAGAATATATTATATTTTATTCTGTTCTGTTCTATTGTTTTTCTAGTCTATTCTTTTATATTCTATTAAAATCTTTTCTATTAAAATCAAAATCATTATATACTAAATTTGAATTTCGGAAGATGGTGGTTTTATAATATATATATTTCTTTCCGACATTCGAATTTCGTATATAGAATGAATTCGAATTTGAATAGAAAAGATTAGAATGTAAATAGAGAATAGACTAGAAAAACAATAGAACACAATAGAATATAGATACTATCTATTTCATTTTTAATTTCTTTTGCAGATTACTATTTGTTTCCATAAGATCTCCTGCAGACTATTAGCATCTATTTACATTTTTTGCAGATCTAATGCAGACTATTAGTATATATTTTGTTTTCTCACCAGATCTATTAGCATCTATTTTTTTTTGCAGATCTCCTGTAGACTATTAACAGCCATTTCACTTTTTTTTTCTGCAGATCTCCTGCAGACTGTTAGAATCAATTTCATTTTTTTTTTGGAGATTACTATTTATTTCCATCAGATTTCCTGCAGTATAATAACATATATTAAATTTTTTGCAGATCTCATGCAGACAATTAGCATCTATATCTAAAGGAAATGGCTGTTCTAATGCAAAAAAAATAAAAATAAAAATGAAATTGATTCTAACAGTCTGCAGGAGATCTGCAAATAAAAAGAAGTGAAATGGCTGTTAATAGTCTACATGAGATCTGCTAAAAAAAGAAATAGATGCTAATAGTCTGCAGGAGATCTACAAAAAAATTAAATAGATGCTAATAGTCTGCAGGAGATCTGGTGAAAAAACTAAATGGATACTAATAGTCTGCAAAAGATCTGCAAAAAAAATTAAATAGATGCTAATAGTCTGCAGGAGATCGTATTAAAACAAATGGTAATCTGCAAAAAAAATTAAAATGAAATAGATAGTATCTATATTCTATTCTGTTCTATTGTTCTAGTCTATTCTCTATTTCTATTTTAATCTTTTCTATTCAAATTCGAATTCATTTTATACAAAATACAAATGTCGGAAATATATATCCATCTTCCGAAATTCAAATTTAGTATATAATGATTTCGATTTTAATAGAATATAAAAGAATAGACTAGAAAAACAATAGAACAGAATAAAATATAATATAGACTATTCTGTTCTATAGTTTTTTTTATTTCTTTTATTTTAAATTTTTTTATCAGCAAAGGTGGCGATCAGCGACTTATAGTGGGACTGCAATATTGCGGTTGACAATTTGGACACCTGACACTTTTTACATTTTTTGGGGCCCAGTGACATTATTGCAGTGATCAGTGCTAAAAAAAAAATGCACTGCCACTGTACTATTGACACTGGCTGGGAAGCGGTTAACATCTGGGGCGATCAAAGAGTTAAATGTGTTCCTAGTCTTTGGAGTTTTTCTCTAAACTGTGGGAGGTGCTTTTACTAGGGGAAGGCAGGTACACAGGATCAATGCCTTCCCTACTGAGAGTATGGAAATCTGCCTTGATTACATAGCCAGGTCGTCATTCTGCTTGTGTACTAAACAATCAGATGGCGCTGGCGGACATAGTCCAAGGTACCCACTGCTGGGCTCCCGCTGTGTGTGATCACAGCGGGAGCGGGCCGCCGGCAGCGTGCATGTGTGCGCCCTGCCCGGAAGAGCTGGTGTGTGTGTAATAATAAATATATATATATATATATATATTGACATGTGCATTTCGTTTCTTTCCGAATCGAAATTTGGACAAATTTTCATTATTTGGACATTCGGATGCATCCGAATTACAATGCTAACGAATTCAAACAAAATTCAAATCAAATTAGAAAAATTACATTTTGCGACCCGACTTTGGGGCCATGTATCTTGGGGCCACTTATAGCTAGGAACCCCAAATTTGGTATGCAAACACAGTAGAACTAGCACTACAAAATCTCCAAATTTTGCAAAATGTCATTCTCTGCTGCAGAAAAGTGCTTGACATTTTGCGACCCGATTTTGGGGCCCCGTAACTCGGGGTTACTTGGAGCTAGAAACCCCAAATTGTAGAGATGTTGTAGTGCTCGTTCTACTGTGTTTGCATACCAATTTTGGGGTTGCTAGCTATAAGTGGCCCCGAGATACGTGGCCCCAAAGTCAGGTCGCAAAATGTCATTCTATTCTGCAGAAAAGTAATATAAATGAAATAAGATTTGTGTGTTTTTTTGCACTGGTATACTGCAAGTATGAGAAGTTGATGTGACAGATATATAGTAACTAACCATCTCCCAAAATTTCGAATTCAAATAGAAAAGATTAGAAAAAAATATAATTTAATAGAATAAAATAGAAAGAATATACAACCATCTTCTGAAATTCAAATTTCAAATAGAATAAATTTGAATTTCGAATAGTATGAATTCAAATTTTTAACTTAATTTAAAATTTGGATAGAAAAGATTATAATAAAATAGAAAATAGACTAGAAAAACAATAGAACAGAATAGAATATATTATATTTTATTCTGTTCTGTTCTATTGTTTTTCTAGTCTATTCTTTTATATTCTATTAAAATCTTTTCTATTAAAATCAAAATCATTATATACTAAATTTGAATTTCGGAAGATGGTGGTTTTATAATATATATATTTCTTTCCGACATTCGAATTTCGTATATAGAATGAATTCGAATTTGAATAGAAAAGATTAGAATGTAAATAGAGAATAGACTAGAAAAACAATAGAACACAATAGAATATAGATACTATCTATTTCATTTTTAATTTCTTTTGCAGATTACTATTTGTTTCCATAAGATCTCCTGCAGACTATTAGCATCTATTTACATTTTTTGCAGATCTAATGCAGACTATTAGTATATATTTTGTTTTCTCACCAGATCTATTAGCATCTATTTTTTTTGCAGATCTCCTGTAGACTATTAACAGCCATTTCACTTTTTTTTCTGCAGATCTCCTGCAGACTGTTAGAATCAATTTCATTTTTTTTTTGGAGATTACTATTTATTTCCATCAGATTTCCTGCAGTATAATAACATATATTAAATTTTTTGTATTAAAACAAATGGTAATCTGCAAAAAAAATTAAAATGAAATAGATAGTATCTATATTCTATTCTGTTCTATTGTTCTAGTCTATTCTCTATTTCTATTTTAATCTTTTCTATTCAAATTCGAATTCATTTTATACAAAATACAAATGTCGGAAATATATATCCATCTTCCGAAATTCAAATTTAGTATATAATGATTTCGATTTTAATAGAATATAAAAGAATAGACTAGAAAAACAATAGAACAGAATAAAATATAATATAGACTATTCTGTTCTATAGTTTTTCTAGTCTATTTTCTATTTTATTATAATCTTTTCTATCCAAATTTAAAATTAATTCATTTAAAAATTTTAATTCATACTATTCGAAATTCAAATTTATTCTATTCAAATTTGAATTTCAAAAGATGGTTGTATATTCTTTCTATTTTATTCTATTAACCACTTGCCTACTGGGCACTTAAACACCCTTCCTGCCCAGACCAATTTTCAGCTTTCGGTGCTCTCACATTTTGAATGACAATTACTCAGTCATGCAACACTCTACCCAAATAAATTTTTTGTCCTTTCTCCCACAAATAGAGCTTTCTTTTGGTGGTATTTGATCACCTCTGGGTTTCTGTTTTTTTTTTGCGCTATAAATGAAAAAAGACCGAAAATTTTGAAAAAAAACGCATATTTCTTAGTTTCTGTGACAAAATTATGCAAATTATTAATTTTTCTTCAAAAATTTTGCCCACAATTTTTACTGCTACATATCTTTGGTAAAAATAACCCAAATTAGTGGATATTATTTGGTCTTTGTGAAAGTTAGAGAGTCTACAAGCTGTGGTGCCAATCACACAAAATTGATCACATCTGATGTACTGGTGGCTTATCTCACTTCTTGCGACCCGAACAAGCCAGGAAAGTACAAATACCCCCCAAATTACCCCTTTTTGGAAAGTAGACATTCCAAGGTATTTAGTAAGAGGCATAGTGAGCTTTTTGATGTTGTCATTTTTTCCCACAATTCTTTGCAAAATTAAGATTTTTTTATTTTTTTTATTTTTTCCACAAAATTGTCATTGTAATAGGTTATTTTTCTCACATGGCCTGTGTATACCACAAATGACACCCCCAAAAAAATTCTGCTACTCCTCCTGAGTATTACAATACCACATGTGTGGGACTTTTTCACAGCCTGGCCACATAGAGAGGCCCAACATGCAGGGAGCGCCATCATGTGTTCTAGGAGCATAAATTACACATCTAACTTGTTGACTACCTATTACACTTTTGAAGGCCCTGGAGCACCAGGACAATGACACGTGACACTGATGACAGATGGCAATGATGACATATATAGGTGGCACTGATGACAGATGGCACTAATACGTGGCACCGATGACATGTGGCCCTAATACGTGGCACAGATGACAGATGGCACTATTACGTGGCACAGATGACGCGTGACACTGACATATGGCACTGATAAGTGGCATTGATGACACGTGACACTGACAACAGATGGCACGTGACACTGATACGTGGCACTGATGACAAATGGCACTGATACGTGGCACTGATGACAGATGGTACTAATATGTGGCACTGATGATAGATGGCACTATGTGGCACTGATGACACGTGGCACTGATGACAGATGGCACTTATACGTGGCACTGACAACAGGTGGCACTGGGGACAGATAGCACTAACAACAGGTGGCACTGGGGACAGATAGCACTAACAGGTGGCACTGGGGGCAGGTAGCACTGGGGTGGATGGCACTGGGGTGGATGGCACTGGGGGAGAATGGCACTGGGGGAGGATGGCACTGGGGCGGATGGCACTTTTTTTTACTTTTTTTTTCACTTACGGCCGCTGCAGCTGTTCATCTCTCCCTTCTCACACGCTGTCTGTGTGAGGAGGGAGAGCGGCGATGAGAGATGATCTCATATGTTTACATATGAGATAATCTCACATTGGACACGCCGATCGCTCTGTAAACGGATGCTGTGATTGGCCGTTTACAGCGATCTATGTTTGCCTGTCTCCGGGGGACACGGCAAACACAAAACTTCCCCGATGCACGCCCGCGGCGGCGTGCATTGCGGAAGTAAACACGAGGACATCCAGGGACGTTCTCCTGGACGAGAGCGTCCGCTCTATAGCCGTCATTCAGCTATAGGGCGGGCGGGAAGCGGTTCAATTATATTTTTTTCTATTCTGTTCTAATCTTTTCTATTTGAATTAGAAATTTTGGAAGATGGTTAGTTACTTATACTTATATATATCTGTCACATCAACTTTTTATACTTGCAGTGTACCAGTGCAAAAAAAACACAAACATCTTATTTAATTTATATTTATGGTATCAATGAAGTTGTCAGCATGCCTGATTGAAGAAGTCACAGATGTCGATCGCAAGGCAAGTGCATATGCTGTATGTCATTGTCCACTTGCCAAAAATTGTGTATTGTATTTGTCCACTTGCCACGTCACCTGCCACAAGTTGTGTATTGTCCACTTGCCACGAGTGCCACGTGACCAGCCACGAGTGCCACGTGACCAGCCACGAGTGCCACGTGACCAGCCACGAGTGCCGCGTGACTTGACACGAGTGCCGCGTGACTTGACACGAGTGCCACGTGATCGGCCACGAGTGCCACGTGACCTCACACGAGGGCCATGTGACCGGCCACGAGTGCCATGTGACCAAATTGTGGATTGTCCACTTGCCACGTCACCTGCCACAAGTTGTGTATTGTCCACTTGCCACGAGTGCCACGTGACCAGCCACGAGTGCCACGTGACCAGCCACGAGTGCCACGTGGCCTGACACGAGTGCCGCGTGACTTGACACGAGTGCCACGTGATCGGCCACGAGTGCCACGTGACCTCACACGAGGGCCATGTGACCGGCCACGAGTGCCATGTGACCAAATTGTGGATTGTCCACTTGCCACATCACCTGCCACCAAGCGACCCCAGATTTGCACAGGACAGATCTGATATCCTGACATTATCAACAGGGTATTTTGTGCATTTATTGAACCAATATAAGAAAACAATTTTAATGGTAAAATCTAGCAGATCAAAAGAGAGCAAAAAAAGAGTTCACGTAAGGGTTGTCATATACTTTAGGTGAACCAGACATGGTCTAACACAGTTCTAATGTAACAGCAGTGCTGAAGTACAGAAACGTGTGGTACTTGCAAATACCCAAGTCAAATGTAACACACAGAGTGAAGGGATCGGCAGTGTGGAGTAGGAGTCAGAAGTATGTTACATGCAAAGTTCAGGAGTAAAAAAAAAAAGTAACAGAGTGCATGGGTCAAGAGTGTGTAACAGAGTGCAGAGGTCAGGAATGTGGAGTAGGAGTCAGGATTATGTAAAGCTCAGAGCACAGGAGTCGGGAGCACACATGGAGTGAAGGGGTCAGGAGTGTGGAGTAGGATTCAAGAGTATGTAACACAGAATGCAGGTGTCAGGAGCATGTAACACACAAATAGTGCATGAGTAAGGAGTGTGTAATGCAAAGAGTGCAGAGGTCAGGATTGTGTAAGGTGCAGGGGTGAGGGGCATGTAAAAACAGAGTGCAGGTGTCAGGGGTGTGTAATGACACAGAGTTCAGGGGTTAGGAGTATATAACACATGGAGTACAAAACACACAGAGACCAGGAGTAAAAAGCATGTAACACACAAGGTGAATTGGTCACCCACTCCCTTACACACTTCCTTCAATGGAGTGCAGTGGTCAGGAATGTGGAGTAAGAGTCAGACGTATGAAAAAGTACAGAGTTCATGGGTCAAATGCATGTAACACACAGAGTGCAGGGGCCAGGAGTGTGTAAGATACAGCGTTTAAGGGTCAGGAGTGTGGAGCAGCAGTATGTAATGCATAGATCACAGGAGTCAGGAGCATGTAACATACAGAGTGAAGTAGTCATGAGTCAGAAGTATGTGATGCAGAGGGTACAGGAGTCATGAGCATGTGACACAGTGCAGGGGTCAGGAGTCTGAAATGGACAGAGTGCATGGGATAGAGGTGCATGATGCCTAGAATGCAGGAGTCAGGAGTGGGTAACATACAGGGGGTTCAGGAGTATGTAATGCACAGAGTGCAGAAGTCAGGAGTAAGTGACGCACAGAGCATGGGGGTCAGAAGTATATAATGCACAGGGTGCAGAGGGGAGAGGTTCATAAAACCTAGAGGGCAGGGGTACATAAAGCATCCCCCAATCACAAATTCCACTCTCCTCCCAACTTGACAACCCCTCCTCAAGCTAAAATCGTTACAAGCACTTCCCAGACTTCCACAGTGATCTGAGCTGGAAGTGGGACTGGGTTCCTGTCTAAACAAGCACCTGCACCCCCCAAAAAAGTGCCAAATGTGGCAGTGGAGGGGGATGCAAACATGCAGAACTTTTCCTTTTGGGTGGAGCTCTGCTTCATAGATGAGCTTACACTTTACAGTCTGATTGTACAATCTCTCATTTAGATTTATACATACTGTATAGAAAAAAAAAAGTTAGACCAGACACAACTACTGTGACAGTCCACCTTTCCTATCAGCATATATTAGCAAAATGGCACAATCAAAGGGGCCCAGACTGTCATGAAATGTACCATACAAACATTTTACTACAAACAGTACAAAATATTTACTAGGACCATGAAAAACACCTAATTAAAAACAATATAGACTGCGTGGGTCACTAATATTTTATTAGGAATATTATAAAGTTTTCAATGCCTTCCTAATAGTCATCCATATGCCACACTTTACTATTACCCACCTATGATTTATTGAATATATGGGAGTAGCAAGGGTACAAAACAGAACAAAAAAAGGGAAAAAAGCCAACATTTATAGGCAGAGAGGTTTCACAGGCATGTTAGGGGCATCATGAGATGGAGGGGGTACCAAGTTTCCACAGCCTGAAAACTGTGTTTGAGAGATGTGATGTAAGGATGGAGGGTCTAGATAATGGGGGAACATGGGAGTGGGATTTTAAAATGTATGAGGAGACACGGGGCCCAGGGGCTCTATGGGGCCACATAATATATTATAATGGCAGCTCCAGTGTCTTTAATAACTTCTGAGTAAATAGGCTAAAACAAGTATTCAGATCAGAAAGGCCACAGTGAAGTCATGCCGTTTGCCTAGATGAAGGTGAGATGGTCTCTGGACTTGCAGTAAATTGTAAATGTGAAGACCATTAGGGGCTGAGAGAGCCTAGGGTTTCCGAAACACCTTCTCTGTTAGAAAAATAGGGCTCAACTGTAAGCAGAACCTGTTTACATAATTGCTACTTGTAACTTCCCCCATGTACAAATATGATTACAAACTACCCACAAAAATAAATAAAATAAAATGTATATAAATTTCCACATTTCCTTATTGTACATTCTCTGCACAACCATCTCTATGTTTAAAACCAACCATGTATGATCTGGGCCTAACTAACCAATCCATTCGGTTTATAGCTAAACAGGATTGTACAACAGCTTGTAGCCAACGTAAAGTCAATGTCTGGGCAAAATAAAAGACGCACATACATTACATACTCATTTATACTTGTTTTATCCCTTTACAAATGCGGCAAGCAAAGAAAATGCTGCCTGCTGATCTGCCAGAAATTCAACAACCTAACTTCCCATTTGAGCTGACAACATAGTGTCTCTACTGCACTGAAATCCCAAGCCTTGTTGTCAGGTCTGTGAAGAACGCAGTATCAGACCTCAGCCACCTTCACTGACTTCTGACAAATGACTAGTCAAACTCACACTGTGCTGCAACTAATACTCGACAATGTCACTCTCTGCTTCACTGTGCACAAAGGTTTTCCATCTCACTTCATCTCACCAGTTTTGACTTTTTGAAAATGTCTGTAATAACCACTGTCACCACAGACAGTAATATCCAGATGTAGCGGATGACATTTGGGATCAAATGTTACACGCATTGTAAATTTAGTTTTGACCTCAGGACAATAAAGGTTCTGAGGGTTAATTATTGTAGGTAGGCCTAACACCAGTCTGGCCAGGCTGTGTTTAAAAGTTCTGCCTGGTCATGTGAACGGTGAGGTGCACATGACAGGCTAGAACCAAGTCTGGTTGGATGTTTTGGTATCGGCCCTCTCGGAGCCAATCAGCGGGATTGCTGGGCCCGCTGAGGAGTCTGGAAGGGGGTACTTAAACAAGTGTGGGTCACGTGTTCGGGGTTCCGGAGTTGTTCGTGAGACCCGTGTGGTCTGTTCTGGTTCCAGGACCGGGGTAGCCCCGTTAGGAATCCCGGTCACCGGGTGTTCAACATCCCGCAACATGTTCCTGTCAGTAGCCCCTGATAGACCTGTCTGGTCTGGGGTAGGCATCCGTCCTTTCCCGAGTCTCGGTACCGGCTGGTCCGAGGCGCTGTAACTGAGGGAGGATTCAAAGTGTCCGGGTGTGCTCTTGGCTTGGAGGGACACCACAACTCGTGGAAGTGACCGGGGGAGGACTCTTCGGAGGAGGGCCGGCAAGTGGCATCCTGAGAAGTGCCTGGTTACTGAGTTGGGAAGGACATTGACGAATTCACACTTTTCCAGTACCACAAAGGAAGCGGGAAACATTCCAGGCACGGTTGGAAAAAGGTTCCTGTATACTCTCAGTTGATTGATCAAGTTTTGAGTCAACGTGCTGACTGCCATGATCTCTGGCTAGAGATCTGTTCAGCCTTGAAGCTGTGAGTGGCTACTCTCTGGGTGGAAATATAGACTGTGTTAAACCTGCAGTTCAAGGTGCCTGAGTTCTTTATCCGTGCCCTCTGTTCCCTAAGAGACTGTGTTTGTGAAAGTTCTACTGCAAAATAAACATTTTTTAAAGGACTTCATCTGTGTCAGTGTACAAGTCGTTGGGTATCAACCCTGGAAACCCCTAGACACCGAGGAGCAGGCCAGAAGGTAATCGGTAAGCCCATTCAGTCAAGGCCGCCCTGCAATGGGTTATGGCTGCTACACAGAGATTTACCATATAGTAGCATTCTTCAAAGAGACAGCGATTCTGTTCTGGTTTAGTGCATTAGAGACAAGATTAATGACTTTGAAATATTGTTTCTATGTTGGTTGAACTGGATGGACTTGTGTCTGTTTTCAACCAGATTAAAGGGGTTGTAAAGATTTTTTTTGTCATACTTACCTCCTCTATGCAAGGATTTTGCACAGAGGGGCCCCGATCCTCCTCGTCTGGAGTCTTCCAGCGACGCTCCTGGCTCCTCCTCTTCTCGAGTGCCCCATTGGAGAGCCGCTGTCCTTCGGGGGCACTCGTGTGGGCGCATTTCTAAATCATGCTGCTGCGTCCATTGTCACAGATAGCAGAACTCGACCCCACTCCACACATCACTGACTTTGATTGACATCAGCGGGAGCCAGTGCTTCTGCTGCTATCAATCGAGCCAATGAGGACCTGATAACCACGGCTGTAGCTGATCTGCTCATCCCCAGCGCTGGAATGATCGGGTTCAGGTAAGCAAAAGAGGGGCTCTGGGGGGCTAATGCACTACAAAAGGTTTTTCACCTTTATGCTTGAGGGTTTACAACTCCTTTAACTATTGAACTATGTTTAATAAAAAAAAGAAAAAGTAACAACAGTGTAAATTAAATATTTACAGAAAAAAGGTATTACAAAGAAAAATGAAACAGTTATGCTCCACAAAAGCAAAATGGGGTTTAGGAATTAGAATACTCAAAGCCCTGGTTCTGTGGGTTCTACTGCAACATCCAGTCAATGAGCATAAGATGGATCAGTGACTTTCATAAATTTTGGTGGATGTTCCTTGTTTGATGGTACAAGAGAGCTCTACACATCTGATGCAGTCCTTCTTTTCTGGTTCCTGAGGAGGGTGTTGACAGAAATGATCTGACCAATCAAGAGTGCCGAGGGGTTGGCCGATGTTATGTCACAGTGTTTATAACCATGCAGCTGCCATCCCTCAGATCCAGTTTTCTATAGGTATTAATAGATTTGAATACCTACAGGTCACAGTCTGGTAACTTATTGTCCATCATGAAATCACCTTTTGATTGAATACAAATCTGATGGGTATCAGATGCTTATTTCACCTAAGAGATGTAGCGTGTCCCACCCACCTTCTGTACCTTCTAATATTGTGGTGTTTGGGCTTAAAATGCTGTTAATATATTAATAAAAGTAAAGATAAATTTATTCTGGATGTACTATTATCAGCTCAGGAGTTATGAAATACACTGAAGTTTTCAGTCTCCAAGAAGAGATACTCAGACAGAAATGCGTATTCGCTAACTATGCCAGCTAAACCATTTATGAGAGAGGATTAGTCTGATACTATTAGGGCCGATAGCTGCGGAATTTTCTAATTACCATACTTATGCCTAAAACTTGAAGGTTTTATGATCGCTATTACAGTTAGATTGTGACATGCACTGTACTGTTAATGGGGTTTACGATGGGCTAAATTCAAAGGTTATCTGTCTGCCGTGCTTTGATTTGGGTTAGTTGATATGGTTAAGAGGCTCTGCTGTGTCCTATTAATGTACTGATAAGGGTGTTTAGAATGCAGCTATATGTATGTGAATTGTAGAAGATGCCCTCCTGGAATTATGGAAAGGGAATCATTGCTGTTATGTGTCTTCTGTTCTACAAAATGTCATGGCTAACCTATGAATTTTGAAAAACATGGCTGCTCTGCATCTTCTCACAAAGTTTTTTGGGGTGCCCTGTTTGCACTATCACCACAATCCCTACTTATTTCTCCCCTTGCTGAACTACAGAACACTTACCCTTGCCTTAATTTTTTAACATAAGGGGATGTGTTCTGTAGTACACCAGGGGATAACTTAAATCGGAGCTCCACTCAAACTGGAAGCTCTGCTTATCTACCCCTCAGTGCCACATTTGGCACCTTTCAGAGTGGGGGGGGAGCGGGTACCTGTTTTTGACAGGTACCCAACCCAACTTCTGGGTGATCTTGCCACGGCGAGATCACAGGGAAGTTCAGACCCTCTCCTCCTTCCCCTGACGCTAAACCATTCACAAAGTGTAGTGAACTTAGCGCATGCATAGTAGGGAACCGGCTGTGAAGCCAATGGCGGCGGGAGCACCCGAGAAGAAGTGAAGACACAGCAGGATCCCTGGACAGGTAAGTGTCCTGATATTAAAAGTCAGTAGCTGCAGTATTTGTAGCTGCTGACTTTTATTTTTTCTGAAGGAGGCTGGACCTTCTCTTTAAGTGGGGCTGACAACATTGCTTAGCTTTTCAGAGCAACAGAGGCAAGGTTACCACCTCACTACAAGAAATTATTAGCTCACTGGATTTCTGGCAATCTAACAATTATTTTTCTGTACTTGGAACATTTAAAAAAAAAAAACATATAAATGTGTTCATGCATTGCAAAAATATTTAACAATGGATTTGCATGAACGTGACGATTATGAACATTTTAGTATAACATTTTGTTAAAGATGAATGTGCTTTTGTGCAGGCCTCGGGATATCCAGTTATGCCAATGACCCCCCTTCCGCAGGCAAGTCCCTAGTGGCCTGTTTAGAAGAAGCGATGAATATTATCCCCCCAGAAGGACAGCGAGGAGCCCCTGCTTATCTTGGAGCCACAGCTGGGATGAGACTGCTTGAGTAAGTGGCCAGCTAATGTCAATCTTAGCAATATACTTTGTAGCCTTGTGGGATCCAACAAACTCCACATTAGTCATGCAAGGACTCGAAGAATAACCTTCTCCTATGCTGACCTTTTGGGGTCATTCCTGGGAGTCTTCATTAAATTGTGGAAACTAAAATACAACTTTGGAATGAGGCCATGAGAAGGGTTGGCCTGCTTCCCTGCTTACCTCTTAAAGACCAAGAATAGACTTCCACAGAGTGTGGGAACACAAGTTAAACAGTTACAGAAAACACTAAGCTGTTTAACCCCTTTTATAGCCAGATGTACCCTGTCACATAACACAAGGAATAGTTATAAATATGTGATTATGGTTTTCATTACCTGTGGGGCCCGACGGAGCTTGTTATGGAACAATGGTCAGCTTGTTCTACCTGCAACGCAGTTCTGATTTCATTCTCTCTCTAGAGATTACTTCCTTACATTGCTGTTTCTCAGGAACCTCTGCCTCCCAACCATCAGATTTCAACTATAATTCTTTATTGTATTCATTGATGCAGAATATTCTGCTGTGCTTTATAGAGTATGTAAAACCTTTTATACAGGACCCCCCTTTCTTTCACAAGAGAAATATATGGGCCGCCATTGCTGGTCTGCCTCCAAACATGTTAGTTGCCTGGCTGTGGTCGAGTTTAAATCTTCTGAGCCACAGACCTTGAATGAGGAGTTCCTTGGCTCTATGATTTTACCAGGTCAGTGACTTAGAAAGTATTCCGTCCCACTCCTGAAAATCACTTGGTTCCACTTTTAAGTTTAAAGTGTTTGTAAAGGCAGAAGTTTTTTTTTACCTTACTGCATTCTGTAGTAGGTAAAAATCATTCTGCATGCAGCCCCCCGAAATACATACCTGAGCCAGATCTCAATCCAGCAATGTGCATGAGAGCCAAGGCTCTCTCAGGTCTCTCATTCCTGCAGCAGCAGGAGCCATAGGCTTCCACTGCTGTCAATCACAGCCAGTGAGGAGGGAGCAGAGGGGTGGGGCCAAGTCCAAGTGACTTGCTCTGGGGTCATTTGGCAAGAGGGTGCAGGTAGAAGTGCCAACGGGACCCGAGAAGGGGAGGATCTGGGCTGCTTTGTTGCAAAACCACTGCAAAGGGCAGGTAAGTATATCCTGTTTGTTATTTTAAAACAAAAAACAAGGATTTACTATTACTTTAACCCCTTTGAGGGTGAAACATACCTTAAAGTGGTTCTAAAGGCAGAAGGTTTTTTTTTTATCTTAATCCATTCTATGCATTATGATAAAAAACCTCCTGTGTGTAGCTGACCCCTTCAGCCCCCCAATATTTACCTGAGGTCCATCTAGATCCAGCAATGTTGCAAGAGAGACTTAGCTGTCCAGGACTCCCCTCCTCATTGGCTAAGACAGCAGTGTGGCACCATTGGCTCCCACCGCTGTCAATGAACAAATGAGCAGAGAAAGGGGGCAGAGTCAGGCTGCAGCTCCGTATCTGAATGGACACAGAGAGCTACGGCTCGGTTTGGGTGCCCCCATAGCAAACTGGCCAGGAGCACCAAAGAGGGACCCAAGAAGAGGAGGATCTGGGCTGCTCTGTGCAAATCCACTGCAGAGGAAGTAAGTATAACATGTTTTTTTATTAAAAAAAAAAAAATAGTCTTTAGTTTCACTTTAACAACCAGTCCCAATTTTGCAACTTTCTCCATGTGTTAGTAAAACTGTACATATGATCACAACTTCTTTGTGTATTCAGGTGGATTATACCTTGTTTTTTTAAGGACAAATAGGGCTTTCATTTGGTGGTAAGTGGTAACAGATAGCTCCTGATTTTTTTTCTGTTATCAAAGAAAAACTGGACCAAAAAAAAAATGTTTTTAATATATCTGTATTTATCTGGCTATTACCATAATTTTACCACCAAAGAACAACCCAAGATGAATTATCCCGCTTCTGCGATTGCAGCAATGCCTCATATGTGTATTTTATTTGTTGTGTGTACTCGTAGTAAGACCCAGAAACAATAGTGCGCATTTTGTTTTGTTTTTTCATCCTACACACTCTGACACTGATACTGGTACTCATTTTAAAAATGCTTTTTTTTAAAAAAAAAAACCCTACCTAAAATATGCTGACCCTGACCTTTGACTCTGACCTTTGACCCTGACCTTGGCCTAACACTAACCCTGACCTAGATAAAACCTTGATCTACCTATTTTTTTTCTTAATTTTATATATATATATATTTTTTTATTATTATTTATTTTATTTTTTTTACACACTTTTGTTTGTTTACACCTTCCTCTCCTGCCAAAAATACATCCAATGACTGTGCAGGCACCGGGATTTACATGATTGTGTCAGCTATAAAACAGCATCTTAGTCCTGGACCTAAATACTAATCCTGGATGATGCATGATCTAAGATGTCACCATTGACATTGTCCGGGAGAAAATTGCAATCTATGTGTGAGAGCAATACTGGAGCCATTGGCAGGATACATTTTCAAAGCCAGTGGCTCAACAAAACAAAGTGAATTAAAGATGAAAATGACAGCTCCAAAAGGTGGCATCTTGAAAAGCAAGTTGGCAAAGCATCTTCCATATTTGTTTTTCTGTTTACCAAACAGGTTGTCTTTCCTTTCCTAGTAGCAGTAAAATGCAATAAGCATTGTAACTCTAGCATGTAAACGGTAATATGTCTAACATTTACATTTGATTTCCCTTTCTTTCTTTCTGGTTTTATAGCCTTGAGAATAAAACCGCATCAGACATGGTGCTATCCGAAGTCTCAAAGACCATCAGCAGGTACCCTGTTGATTTCCGGGGAGCTCGTATCATCAGCGGGAAGGAGGAAGGGTCATATGGCTGGATAACCATCAATTACCTCTTGGAGTCCTTTATGAAGGCGGGTGCTCTTGTTTTGCAATATTACGATCTTTTCTAATTCATTGATGTGCATGAAAGCCAAGACTAGATCAGCACTGGTAGTGGTGTAGAGCTCCACAGGAATCTGTGCCCTACACACACTAACCATCTCTGTAATCCTAACCTCACTGTAATCCTAACACTAACCCAACTGGTAAGCATAAACCTAGCATTTACCCTCTCTGTAATCCTAACACTAACCCTCCTGTAACCTCATGACTTCCCTGTTCTCTGTAACCCTAACACTAGACCTTCTGCAACCTCAAGACTAACCCCTTTTCTGTGATCCTAACACTATTATTATTATTATTATTATTATTATTATACACGATGTATATAGCGTCAACAGTTTAAGCAGCTCTTTGCAATGTATAGGGGGGGCAGCACAATTACAGTACAATACAAAAGGTATAGGAGGGCCCTGCTCGTAGAGCTTACATTCTAAAGTGAGGGGGTGGTGGTACAAAAGGTACACTAGACCTCCTGTAAGCTCAAGACTAACCCCCTCTCTGTACTCCTAACACTAACCCTCCTGTAACCTCAAGACTAACTCCTTCTCTGTAATCCTAATGCTAACCCTCCTGCAACCTCAAGACTAACCCCTTCTCTGTAACCCTAACACTAGACCTCCTGTAACCCCAAGACTAGCCCCTTCTCTGTAATCCTAACACTAGACCTCCTGTAACCTCAAGACTAAACCCTTCTCTGTAATTCTAACACTTACCCAACTGGTAAACCTAAACCTAGCATTTACCCTCTCTGTAATCCTAAAACTAACCCCTTCTCTGTAATCCTAACACTAACCCTCCTGTAACCTCAAGACTAACCCCTTCTCTGTAACCCTAACACACATTTTTGCTGTAGCTCTTACCCTGACCTTTATGTAGCCCTAATAGTAACCCGTCACATTATTCCTCTTTAGTACCCTCCCTATAACCCCAACACTCACATGTACATCCCTGTAACCTTCATGCTACCCTCCCCCCTGTAATCTTAACACTAACCTTCTCTGTTCTGTCATCCTAACACGACTCCTCCCTGTAATCCTAACAATAAAGTAGTTATAAAGCCTAAAAATTTTTTACCTAAACGCATTCCTTGCTTTAAGGTAAGAAACATTTAGCTAGTAGTAGTTATCCAGGAAGAAGACCCATCAAAGATGTCAACAGCCATTGAAGGTGCTCATACACACCACATAGCTGGAGTGGAGGTGGGTATAGTTCTACCTTAAAGCAGTATTAAACCCAAAACCAAAAATGTAATATATTGCAGCTTACCAATCATTACATGTGGTGGCTGCATTAGGTTTTATTTATTTTTTGGGCTTTTCCTCCTCTGTTTTCACCTGGTAATTTGGTGAGTAACATACCTCCTGTATTAAAGTGCCCCCACTCTGGATGAAGGAGGAGCACAGGGCACCTTTGGACAGCAGTATTGTCAGTCTGGGGGAAGGGGAGCGTTAGACGTTCTAGCACATTTGGATACACTAATAAATTGAAGCCTGAACTCACATTTTTTAGGCAGTTACAGGGACAGTTATGTTCTTTTTGGGATAAAGGTTTTACATAATTAAAAGCTGATCATTGCAAGCACTCCTTTTAGTGGTAAATGGTTTGCCTCAACCCTCTAACTGCCACATCTACAGGACAGCTTGTTCTTTAAAAAAAAAAAATGGTATGCTGCAATATAATAAATGTTTGCTTTTGGGTTTAATACTGCTTTAGAAAAACTCTTCACAGCCAGGCATTATGCCAAACTTTGTGTAGAATAATTTAGGTTTTATATACACTGTATGGAACCTGAGTTTATTACCATCCTCTTTATGTATCAGTCATGCCTTAATGACAGAACTTGATTAATCTTTAAAATTACCATTGAATGATGGAATATTACACCTTGTAGTTCCCATACCCAATGTAATAGTGGATTCAATATTTTAATTGACTTTTCCAATCTGATCATTTGATTTCTAGCAGATGAAATTATCGTTTTCATTTGAAATATGATATTGACATTGCGTGGTTTAGTGACATCTTTGTTTGTATAAAAGGGTATAGTCCTATATAGTTTTTACTCTGTGTTTTTCTACAGTATTCCTTTGGTGGTCGTTGGGTTCGCCCAGTGTCCTCGAAGATTTACGGCGCTCTGGACCTCGGTGGAGCTTCCACACAAATCAGCTTCATTCCAAAGGTGGAAATTGCAGACCCAGGGCAAAGGGCAGACTTTCAACTTTATGGCTTCCCCTACAGTATCTACACACACAGCTTCCTGTGCTATGGACAGAACCAGGCCCTGAAACAGATGTTGGTAAAAGCAGTGGAGGTGAGCAACCATGCAGAGCCAACCAACCAAACACGCTAAGCTATATAACAGGAATCTCATAGTCCTCATTTTTGGAGTGTCAGGAAGCATGCGTATCAAAGGGAAATTTTGATGCCTGCATACTTTCAATGCCCATAGCCTCCTACGGGTGGCCTAAAGTTCACCTGTCACTTACCCAAGCAAATGTTAAGCCCACTCTGGATCCTCCATAATTGGAAGATGGGAGTATGAATGAAAGGTCTTCCTTTTCCAGTAACAGCAACCCCCTGTGTCTAGTAAACAGCAGGGCAGCTGCTCAGCAGGGGACCTGGAAGCCAGTGGAGGTGACTGGAGTAGTGGTGCCTACTACAGTGATTTTCAGCTTCCATTTCACAGGTAGGGCACATACAAATTTACTTTGGTCCAAGCTGGACCTATGTAACTATGTAAAAATTGCCATATCTGGTATTCAGCTTTAAAAAAAATAAAGGCATTCACTAAAATTCTGCTGCTTAAAGTGGAGTTCCGGCCTCCAAAAAGTTTTTCTTTTTAAAAAACTGGGGAGCCCTGAATGTCGCCCCCCGAGGCCTATTCGTCCACCGGCTTGCGTGCAGGTACCGCCATTATAACTAAGGGAAACCGGCAATCAGGCTGCACAGCCGGGTTCCTACTGCGCATGCGCGAGTCGTGCGGCACTTTCTGAATGGCTACCTCGTCTTCTGGGAAACACACAGGTCCCAGAAGGCAGCAGGGGAGAAGGAGGGCTCGCTGCAGAAGAGGAAATTACGTACTTTGCTGCAGCCCGGCTAGGATGGAAGTACAACTTTGTACTTCTTAAAAGGTAGGAAAAAAATATATATATATATATATATATTTACCCAAAAAACGTGTGGTGGAGGTGGTCTTTAGTTTAGTTTTAGTTCTAGAAAAAGGGTTAAGAAATACTCTCAATCGGTTTTTTGTTTTTCTTTTGTCTGTTTTTCTCAATGAGAACATTTGACTAAACCATCTGACAGTGCGAGGCCCTGCCACTGTGAAAATGTAGAAGAAAATGACACAGGATTTGCATTAAGGTTTAATACAATGTTACAGACTATGGCTTCTGAGCAGAGAAAGCTGTGTTTTTGGCTCTCTATAGATTTTGTAAACCTGATTTGGGGCCTGGAGCTTGAAAGTTCCAAAGTGTCTTGGATGGGACGGAACCACACTGGATGCAGACAACCTGTGTGAGTACACAGGCGTGCAGGTTTGTTATATAATCAAGGCTCATGATAGCTCAGGGCTCCCAGTTTGGAGCCAGCAGGTCTTAACCAGGGGTTGGAGGTACCCCAGCCAAGAGACTGGAGGTCTTGTCACAGGAGACAAGTGGGCTCTTATTGAGGTGTCAGGAGAACCCCTACCTAGAGGTCAGGAGTGGGTCATGCAGCAGGGCATTGCAACTAAAGGCTAAGTGAGCCAAGTGAACCAGAAGAACTGGGCAATACAGCCAGAGGCAGTCGTAAGAAGTGCAGCTGTGCTATGACAAGGGAGTCGGGTGGCTAGGCATTTTCAGTTGACTGTTGAGTTGATGTTGAAGGTGAAAATCCCTGTGTGGGCAACTGATATCTATGAAAACTTTCCATTTTGTTCAGTAAATGTGGGCTGCCATGTCCTAAAGTACAGTTTGGACAGGTGCAACTCATTGGAAAAAGCACCTACCGCATGAGTATAATTACTTCAATACCACACATTACATTTATTTTCTTATGTCACAGTGGCAGGCAGCAAAAAAAAGTTGAGGGTCTGAATTTTACCCATGATATTGCAAACCAAAAAAAATGTTTTTGGCAGGAACTGAGCTTCCAATCTGCCGGTTGCATTGAATGGGCAAATGCTGATTCGTCTGAATCCCAGTGATCAATGTACTGTATAGTACAAAAATAAAGTATTTTGTATCTCTATTGGAATGGATATATAAATGATAATAATAATAACCAAGATGGTAACATGTAGCAAATAAATGACAAATCAAAGTTAATTTAGTTCACAAAATGATCCAGTCTCTTCCCTCGTGTTCCTATTATAATTCCAAAAACAATAATTTATCTTTTATTTGCAGGGAAAAGATCTACGTCAACCTATAAACATCCCCTGCTACCCTGTAGGATACAAATCCACCATTGCCCAATCTTCTCTCTATAACAGCCCATGTACTGTTAAGTCCGCCCCGTCATCTTCTCTAGTGCAGAATATCACCATCATCGGTACTGGGGACTCCGCACAGTGCCAAGATCTGCTCAAAACCATCTATGACTTCAACAGCTGTACCGGCAAGGAATTCTGTTCTTTCGAGGGAATTTATCAGCCTCCTGTTGTTGGGAATTTTTTTGTAAGTCAATTAAATTGGTCTGTACCTGTGTAGAAGACATAATTGAAATTCCCCCATGAAGTGTCCTGTGTTATGTGATTTAGAACTTTATTTTTTATTCCCTTACTAGGCATTCTCCGCTTTCTTTTATACATTTGACTTTTTGAACTTGACATCTGGACAAGATCTGCCAACAGTGAAGAGCAGAATCCAAACATTCTGCGAACGAGACTGGACTGAGGTAAGTAGGCCTACTGGCTCTAGGACCTCGTGGTAGATGGGGTGTTTGGGTTTAGCCAAAAGTCTCTTGTTTTCAATGGGAGTAGCCACAGAGCTTCTCAGTGCTCCCTGTAGGTAGATTTCTCCATTCTTCCGTTCATCCATGGAAGCAGAAAATCGGGAGAGAATGTCCCCAGTGGAGATATGGACAGAGAGGAAAACCCAACAGAGGTTCTATCTCATCCCTAATCTTTAGAAAGAAGGGTCTTTATTACCATCTGTCCCCAACTGACTTCTTATGTCATGTTGTCACTGGGAATGGAAGTAAGGAGAAATCTACCCAGTGGTGGCACAAGCAGCAGTAAAGAGGTTCTAATCATTCACACATCTAAAGCTATGCAAAATTTTGGTTGGAGTTTCTTTCACTTCAAGAGCTGTTATTTAAAGCCCAATTCCAGTCAAAAAAGAAGAGTACATACTGCTGAATTTTTTGGGGGGAGTTTATTGTGAAGATTTCCCTTTACTTCCTGTTCCAGTGACATCCAAGCAGAACAAATAGAAAAGTAGAATGGGTGTCTCCAGTATAGGAAGACATAAACAATAGAAACGCGACAGAGGTTCTAAATCTTAGCCACTATTCTCTAAACAAATGGGCTTTGCGTGGTGTCTTTGTCACTATCAGATAGACATCTTATCACTTCCTGTCCCAGTGACAGAAAGGGAGTTTAAATTTCCCCAATGGGCACACAGGCAGCAGGAAAAATCTAACCCTTAGCTCTGAGCACAACTTAAAGAAAAATAGTTTGTCTAGAGTTGCAGCAGGATTTAATTTTTTTTCTATTTATATGCACATGTAAATCTATCTGTGCCGACGTTCAGCTTCAGGCAAGTTTCCCAAAGCAGAGGACGGATCGATTGAGGGAATACTGCGCCAATGCAAACTACATCCTCACTCTACTGCTGGATGCCTACAAGTTCAATGAAAGCAACTGGAATTCCATCAGTTTTATGAAACAGGTGTTGTGTTTATTCCTTTTTGACTTTTCTCAATTATTACAGAACTACCCTTTCTAGGTATTTGGGATCAAATGTCCAATCACAGCATGGGTCAGCAGGGAACTCACTCACAGTAAAACAGGCAGCAATGTACAGGAACATTGTCTGGCCTACCCATGCCTTTCTCCCCCAGTAAAACTACTGTGAGCAGTCGGCAAGTAGTTAAACAGGTTTATTTTGTGCCTAGAATGTGTTCATTACAAGATGTATGATTTTTTTTTTCCCCAACAAAAACCATATTCACACGACTTTTAATGTTGGGATCCACCCAGATGCCTGAACCGGCAGCTATCTTGGTGTTTCAGCATGCTGTTCCCACCACCTACATAGGCTGGCACTCCAGTGAGCGATGTTGGGGCAGAGCAGAGAGACAGCCACCGGCTCTCTGCTCACTGAAGGCCAAGAACTGAGTGATCAGCAGTCTTGATCACTCTGTTCTTGGTCTTAAAGGCGGCGGGGGACAGATGCAGCATTGGACTGATGCTGCATCCACCTAGGTGAGTATGGCTCTTATTTTACATTTCCATACTTCTCTTTTAAGACAATAGCCATCTTCTACCATGGCCACCAGTCACTGTGGTGTACCTTCTTTAGTGCACAGTAAAAATTGTCCCTACCTAGGCTAAAAGTGTCCCAGCCCTCCCCTGTCCCCACATTTATAGCCAGCCTAGAACTATAATGAAATGCTTTTGTACTGATGATTCTGGCCTACGTGGCCTTTATACAAATTTAAGCCCAGAGCTCGGGTAGAATGACAAAGAGTAGAAAACTGGTAAACTGCAGGACAGATACATAACTATGTTTGAAATCTTCTCCCACAGGCTGCAGACACAGACATTGGCTGGACGCTGGGGTACATGCTGAACCTAACTAACATGATCCCTTCTGAAGCTCCAGCTAGCATGAGAACGCAAAGTTATGATGTATGGATCGCCGCCGTCTTCTTTATAGTCCTTACCTTGGCACTCGGCTTACTTATGCTGTTTTTATATTTCCGATAAACATTTGTGGAATCTTAGCAGAAAATGAAGGAGAATGCAACAGACATGCAAGTATATAATGTTAACTTTTTTAGAATTCTAAAAATATGAAAGTATCAGCTATAGACTTAACAACCTCAAGGGCCAAACTCAGGATTCTTATTGAACGTTGACCAAGCTGTGAACAATCCCCTTGTCATTTGGTCGCCTATGGGGCCCCGCCATTGATCTTGAAGAAGCAATGGGTATAGATAGACCTCTTACGGGAGAACAAAGGTTTGGCTCATGCAGAATATATCTCAGGTTGTGTTTGTCTTGGCCTACAAAACGAGGGCTGCATATTATGAATTTTTTTCTAGCAGGAATACCCTTCTCCAAAAGAGTATAGCCAGCAATCCAACTTCTTAATTTCCTCTCCATTGCAAATATGGAACAACAGGAAAAACCTTGCATGAAACGATTAGATTTAAGGCTAGATTTTCTCCTCTGAGCTGGAACGGACCTCATCAGCTTCAGAATTAATTTGTCTTTAGCTCTGTAAAATGTTTCCTGGATTCTGCCATAGGAGGGGAGATAAAAGTTTGGGGCCTTGTGAATGTTTTTCTTCAAGGATCTAACTTACGTCTACAAAGCTTGGAAAGAACTGATCAGAAAGTAACCTCAGACCTGGGCCCCAGGATAATTGTTACAGAGACCTCTGTTCCTCTATATATCACATGAAGTCAACTTCATCATCTATTCTCTTACAAAGACTGTAGCCTCCTTGTTTTAGTCTTAGTTACTTGACATAGCTGTCTAAAATATTTATACATTTTTAGCCTAATTATTTGTCTTTTTTATCTATGTCTGGATAAATCATTTTACATCTATAGGGATCTCAGAATAACTGTGTTTTTCTAGCAATGTCCTTTACTTTATTTTGAATAAAGCAGAGAAGGTATAGAACAATTCTATAGAGCAGCCTTTCTCAACCTTTTCAACACAAATGAACCCGTGAAATAGTTCTCCAGTCTCAGGGAACCCCTGCTAAAAATTATAAATCTACAACTCCTAATACATTAGTGTGATGGTCAGTGGGAAGAATGGTCCTTACACTTGTGGTCATTGGGAAGAATTACCTCCTTACAGGTAGCTAAAAAGATCAATGATGTCAGTGGAAACTTATCCGAGAGGCAGAAATGGCCCAATGCTAAAGGAACCCCTAGCAACCTCTGGAGGGACCCTAAGGTTCCACGGAACCCTGGTTGAGAATCACTGCTTTAGAGCTTTCTGTGGCCACTTTGTGGAGATTTAGCCTCACTTAATGTCCTAAAGCCAACATTGTCACCAGGACAGGAAGTCAGGGAAAGTCTCTACAAAAGGCACTATAGATTAACAAAACATGTGAAGAATAATAGTTTTGTCAGACTTCTATTGCAGTTTTAGGCCCTGCTGGAGATTTGCCCTAATTTTTTATCTCAGTGAGAACTTTGTCATCATCGGGGCTGAATACAGGGTGATTAGGAGAGGAAAAGGTAACTTCACACATCTATATTAGAAATGGCAATAAACTATTCTCATGGAGTAATAATGTGACAACTAGATGCTCATTGCTGCTTGAGTCCATACATATTTTAGCCTGGGTTGAGCTCTGATGAAGGAGTAGTAGTATTGCTCCTGAAACATGTTGGACATTTTTATACAATTTTGATTTACCAACAATTAAAAATGATCTTGGACCCTTTCGTCTCCTTTCTTTTATGCTATGGTTTGAGCTACTGGCAGGTTGAAGGAAGCCTTTCTGCATGGGAGCCACCCTGCCGAAGCTATTGGGCTTGTTTGAAGTTTTCCTACATCTGACTGCACATGCAAGTTTGAATGTTCCCAGCACCTCCCTACATATGTTGTTCTGAAGCATGAAAACCAGACAGATGTTCTATCTCTTCCATGCTCTACTGAAAACTAAAATGAAAGGCTTGGGCTAGAATTACACTTTATGTAGTAGTGTGCTCTGTATATATATGCTGAGTGGTAAGGATTGTTTTACAGGACCTGATAAATGAATGTATACAATATTGCCAAAAGTATTGTGACACCTGCTTTTACATGCACATGGAGTTTAATGGCATCCCAGTCTTAGTCCGTAAAGGTTCAATATTGCGTTGGCCCACCCTTTGCAGCTATAACAGCTTCAACTCTACTGGGAAGGCTTTCCACAAGGTTTAGGAGTGTGTCCATGGGATTATTTGACATTCCTCCAGAAGCGCATTTGTGAGGTCAGGGACTGTGGACGAGAAGTTTCCAAACTTAATACTCCCAAAGGTGTTCTATCAGGTAGAGATCAGGACTCTGTACAGGCCAGTCAAGTTCATCCACACTATATTTCCAAAAGTATTGGGTCATCCCTCCAAACCATTTGGTGGAGGGGGGATTATGGTGTGGGGTTGTTTTTCAGGGGTTGGGCTTGGCCCAAGTGAAGGGAACTCTTAAGGAGTCAGCATACCAAGACACTTTGGACAATTTCATACTCCCCAGCTTTGTGGGAACAGTGTGGGGATGGCCCCTTTCTGTTCCAACATGACTGCTCACCAGTGCACAAAGCAAGGTGGGTGGGGTCGAGGAATTTGACTGGCCTGCACAGAGTCATGACCTCAACCCAATAGAACACCTTTGGGATGAATTAGAGCCCAGACTACGAGCCAGGCTTTCTTGCCCACATCAGCGCCTGACCTCACAAATATGTTTCTGGAAGAATGGTCAAACATTCCCATAGACGCACTCCTAAACCTTGTGGACAGCCTTCCCAGAAAAGTTGAAGCTGTTATAGCTGCAAAGAGTGGGCCAACACAATATTGAACCCTATGGACTAAGACAGGGATACCATTTAAAGTTCATGTATGTGAGAAAACAGGCGTCCCAATAATTTTGGCAATATAGTGTATAATGTTGTGATCTTTTAACAGTTACTAAGATCTCATAAAATTTCTGAGCAGAAAGGAATTTTAACAGTAAATCGTCTGTTTTGTTATATCACTTAAGATTAACTGTGACATATTTTGAATGTCAGGCACTATTAGTAAGTGTTAAGTCACAAGAGTTCTACTTGAATCTACAGACAGCCAGTGAAATGTCCTGTCAACAAGTACATCAAATGTTTACATTGAACTGTATGTGTGGCAATAAATAACTACCGACCAATTCCGTCTCTGTCAGTTACTCTAAAGTTGCCCACTTATACTAAAGTGGTTGTAAACCTCAGACATTAAACATGAACAATGCATATCCCTCCATAGTGTGTACTTGTCTCAATCCAGAACGCTAAATGTCATTTCTGTCAGCTGCCTCCTTCCTCTGCTATAAGCATGAGTCACTTCTTGGGAGGGACCTCCAGCTGACTGACAGCCTCAGCTCTGTTCCTCTGAGCAGTGTGGAGGGGAGTGTGTCCAGGGCCCGAGTCCTGAGGGAACGCATGGGAATGGAGTTCCTGTACTTTTTCCACAACAGGAACTCAGTTCCCATTAGCAGCGTGTCTTGCAAGACTTTGAAGTATGCAAGCTGTGTGGCAGGTGCTACACCAGCAGCTGCCGACACAGCTCGCAATAGTAAGTGCCGCACACCTGACCATTCAGGCATTGCCAGTAGGGGGCCCCATGACAGCTTTCGCTTCGATCTACCTGTCAATCACATCTAGCTGACGGGTAGATCAGGTCTAGGTCTAGCTGACGGGTAGATCAGCTATTCTGCTCACAGGACATGCAGGGAGAGAGGTGAGCTGAGGGAAGAACATCAGTTTGGGGTGGTAAGCTGAGCACAATACCTGGCAAAGTTTAATGCCAGGAGGGAAGTTTATTTGGAAATATGTGAAGGGTTGGAATAGCAGCGAGTGTGTGTTAGAGCCCTGCAGAGTTTGCAGCCCCCCAAGCTAACCTACATCTCCTAAGCAGGAACACATCACTATCTCCCCAAGCATTCTGTCCAGATAATGTGCAGTTAATTTATGACCTTTCCATTTAACCCTGTGTTATCCAAACTCTATTCAATGAAAAGTGTAAACTCACCACATAAACACTCTATATACAAAATAAAATTCCCCAATAACGATCAGAACATGATGTTCACATTTGCATGGAAGCACAATTGAATGATGCTGATTATTCAGAGAATTACTGTATTTATGTTTATTGAGGAACGTTGTTTTTTTTTTTTTTATGTACTGACAGTTAAGCTTCATACACACAATACGAAAATTGGATGAAAAATACCACTTTTTGAAGCGTTTGTGCATATGAGCGTAACATTTTTTTTTTTTTTGGTGGGGGAGTGGATCTTGGGTGGGAGTTCCCACACTTTTTTCCCCAGGACTTGACCCCTGAGTGTGTCCCTTTCCTCCAATCAGCTCTCAGAGCTCTCCTCACTGATGTAGCTTCAGCTCTCCGCCCCCTGCTTTTGCACTTTGAATGTAGGGGACAGATGGCTGTAGATAAACAGGTACAGCTGACGTAGGAGTATTTGTTTAATCCCTGTGTACCACCTGAGGCCAGTCACTTCACTGGGTATATGTGGGCATTTACAACCCCTTTAAATCGCAGAAGGCTGCTTAGGATTTGTTAACTAAAGATCATCAGGCTAACATGGCTGGCCTATTGAGGTGAGAGTGCTGAGGACAATGGCAGAACTACTGATGGGCTGGTTCTGCCTGAACAGCTGACTTTTAGGTAGACTCCACTTGAATACTACAGTGGCATTGGTCACATGCCCCAGCACTGACAGGAGCCCAGTGATTGCAGGAGCAAATGAGGTTGTGACTTTCATAGTTACTCACTCGTGATGTATTAATATAGCAACAATTTGTGTTTTACTTATGCATAAATGAGTTGTTGGCAATGTTAATGTGTCATGTCACACCCTATATATTCATATATAAATATTTCACATTTTTAGTTCTGTGTTACCACTAAAATGTGAATAAAGTGTTAATCAACAATACTATACTAATTAACAGAAACCCAACCAAGCTGCTGCTAGCACCTACAATGTGTTACAATATCAATCATCGATAAAAAAGTATATGGTGTTGTGCTGCTTGAAATATACAAAAAACAAACTACTAAAATATTAGTAACAAATATTGTATATAAATATATACAACAAAAATTGTGCTCCAATCTGCGATATAATTGATCCCTACAATGCTTTTCAGGTAAACCTTTGCCAAGGTAAGTGATACCACAACTCCAGCACTCCGGAACAAACATTTAACACATATACAGAAATATCTGAAAATATGTGCACACCTGCAATATTAAACATCCTGTTATTACATTCAAAGTGAACATTTGCCAAAGATAGTGATATTAAAAACACTGCAAACATGTAAAATGTGCTCTATATCTGTGCTCCTATACATAATTTTTTTTTTTAAACAGCAGAAGAAAAAATAGTAAAGGATGTGAATTGTTGTTAAGGTCTTTCATTTTTCAAAAGTCTCTGTTATATGCAGTATATGATAATGTCATTTTCTAGTAACCTAGAAACGGCATTACACTGGAACCCCGGCCAGCTACCTTGTTGTTTGCTGCCCTCTAGTGGCCTGACTTCTCCTATACACAATGACAAGTGAATATTAGACCAATTCACAAAAGCCCTTAAAGAGAATCTGCACCTTAAACAAAAAATATTAAAAGTCAGCAGCTACAAATACTGCAGCTGCTGACTTTTAATAAATGAACACTTACCTGTCCTAGGGTCCAGCGATGTCGGCAGCAGATGACGAGCAATCGCTCATCTCTCGGCTGCCCCCGCCACCATCCTCTGTCAGGGAATCGGGAAGTGAAGAGTTGCGGGTTCACTGCCCGGTTCCCTACTGTGCATGTGCGAGTTGCGCAGTGCAATGAGACTGGTCCCCGCTGTGTCCTGGGAAGTGTGTGTTTCCCAGAACACAACGGGGGGCAGGGCGTCTGCGGCTAGCTATTCCTGGAAGTGGGTGCAGATACCTGTATTATATTGGTATCTGCACCCCCCCCCCCCCCCCGAAAGGTGCCAATTGTGGCAACGGAGGGGGGAAGGTTCCGATGAGCGGAACTTCCACTTTAGGGTGGAGGTCTGCTTTAAAGGGTAGCTCCACTTTCGTGGGGGGAATAGCAAATAAAGAAAAAAATAATATAGTGTATAAGAATACTAATGTATATTAAAGTGCATAAATAACAAGTGTTCGTAACAAATGTTATGTGAAAAAATGGAAATGAATAAACATCAACATATAACAACTAAACTGAAAAAACTTAAGTCCGTGAAAGGGAATATATATATATATATATATATATATATATATATATATATATATATATATATAAATCAGTCCAAAAAAGAGTTAGTCCCAATAATCAATAGGTCTGCCACAAACAGGGTGGTTCATAAAACCAGGAATGATTAGTGGATCTCTGCATAAATCACTTTGATGATGTAAAAAAATGATGGCGCCAACAGACCTACGTCTCAGCGACACCAGGTCAAACGAGCATAAAAGGATGGACACACGATCGTACAGAGACAGTGCAGCAGGCTGCCAGGAGTCCCTCATTTGATATGGAATGATCCACGATGTCCTCAGGGAATCCAGTCTTCTCTTGATGGAATCAGGAGGATGGAAGGAAGGCCCCCAAACAATGATTCACCCACCGGAGATTAAAATCAGCTCATAAGCCGGTAATATGTAAAACAGAAGGAAGAATGCTTCCAATGGTGTAGGTCAAAAAAAGATGGCCATTTATTTGCATATAAATCACATACAAGTAAAACAAAAAATGGTGATTACAATATATAAAAAAAAGGCAACATGGAGAGCGGAGAAACCAGGCCCTATGCATTTTGTCCAAAAAGGACTTCTACTGATGCCCTTAAGGCTGCTTTCACACTGGGGCGAGAGCAGCGTCGGCGGTAAAGCGCCGCTATTTTTAGCGGCGCTTTACCGTCGTTTTAGCGGCGGTGTGCGGGCGCTAGCGGGGTGGTTTTAACCCCTGCTAGCGGCCGAAAAGGGGTTAAACCCGCCCGCAAAGCGCCGCTGCAGCGGCGCTTTGCCGGCGGTATTGCCGCGGTGTCCCATTGATTTCAATGGGTAGCAGCGGTATAGGAGCGGTGAATACACCGCTCCTTCACCGCTGCAAAGATGCGGCTGGCAGGACTTTTTTCACCGTCCTGCCAGCGCATCGCTCCAGTGTGAAAGCCCTCCGGCTTTCACACTGGAGTTAAAGGGGCCGGTTTTTTTCAGGCGTTACACAGGCGCTATTTATAGCGCTGTAACGCCTGAATACCGCCCCAGTGTGAAAGCAGCCTAAGAGTAGCCATCTTTTCTTTTACATCATCAAAGTCATTTCTTCAGAGATCCACTAATCATTCCTGGTTTTATGCACCACCGTGTTTGTGGCAGTCCTATTGATTATTGGGACTAACTCTTTTTTGGACTGATTTATATTTATATTCCCTTTCACGGACTTACGTTTTTCCAGTTTAGTTGTTATATGTTGATGTTTATTCATTTACATTTTTTCACATAACATTTGTTATGAACACTTGTTATTTATGCACTTTATTATACATTGGTATCCTTTCAATCACCAGCGCTACATTTTTGCTCCTTCACACTTAGAAATTTTGTCACATTCATATGTAGCTGCTCCTTGTGTTATCCTGCAGATTAGCGCAATCATTTTTATTTTTTTTGCACATTTCAAATATAGTGTATACAATTGCGACACAAGTCATACTGTAATTGAATGTTATTAAAAATTACCTTTCCTTTTTAATCTGCAGCCACTGTAATTTGATCTAAATGCAAAGCAATATGGCTACATGTAGTTGTTCTGTACACACAAACATATTTTCCCATTTGTGTGATTTGCAATTTGCCCAAAATCTGCCTAAGATACAAGTCGGATTTTAGGCATCCCCTGCAAAAAAATGTAATTTTTGGTGATATACTCCCAGTAGGAACACGTCTAAAGAGATGCAGGCCCAGCAGATTTCCTCATTAGTGCCCTGCAGGTGCACAGCTGATAGATAATTATGAAACCACTCCCTTTAGATCCACTCAGCACAGAGGAACATACATCGATTTCAGAATAACAAAAGAAGGAATCTGCAACAAAGGTTGTTATAATCCTTGCAATGAACAAAGATCACCCAGAGGGGAATGTTTTTTTTCTCAACAAAAGTGGAGTTACGCTTTAAGCCTTGTACACATGATAAGAATATTGGATGATCATCCCTTTTATTTTATTTTTTGCATGCTAGCCTTATATCGACAGCGTACAACTTCGGAAGTAAGGGATTCTTTCATTTCCGAGCCTGCGTGGTCTTGGTCATACAGTTTTTTTTTTTTTTTTTTACAAATACCATACTAATTACACAAAAATCTTTTTGTGTTTGTTTTCCGAAGTTGTAGAGGCCGCGGACAAGGCAGCCCAGTATTATCTGTAGTCCTTACTCTATACATTTTGAGAGCCTCCATAGTAGGAGCACATACACTAACCAGCCACTTTATTAGGTACACCTGTTCAATTGCTTGGTAATTGCTAATCAGCCAATCACATGGCAGCAACTGATTGAAAAAGAAGGGATAATATTGAACACTTTTACCCATTTTAAAACAGTAGACAGAAATAGTTACCTGCCTCTGGATAGTTGCCATCATCATAGATGGCTTGATAATATACCCAGGGGACAGATGATTAGACTAAGACGCAATTGCTCTAATGAGTCAATGTTTTTTGAACAAGCCAAACGAATTGGTGAGAGATTTGTCCAGAAAGGGTATCACACTGACTTTATTGAAGAACAAATAAAAAGCGTGGCACTATTAGATAGGGAGAAATTAATACAAGATAATACCACTACTTCAGAAAAACAGGATAGGGTATCCATCATTATGGATTATAATATACAATATAAACAGATAGAAAAGATTATAAAAAAACATTGGGGTATTATTAAAATGGATCGTCATCTTCGAGACATTCTACCAGAGATACCGAAGTTTGTTTATAGGAGATCTCCCACTTTGAGGGACAGCTTGGCCAAAAATGTCCTAGATCCTCCTAAAAAACCGGTTTCGTTCTTTGAAGGAAAAGGCTTCTTTCCATGCAAGAGGTGCTATGCATGTAGACATATAAAAGAAAAAAATAAAAAGAAGTCTTTCATATCTACAGTAACTAAAAAAGAATATTTAATTGATGATCTCATCACCTGTTACAGTGAAGGGGTGATCTATGTTTTAGAATGTCCATGCCATATCCAGTATGTGGGAAGGACAAAAAGACAGCTATGGAAAAGACTTAGGGAACACGTTCAGAACATCAAAAAAGGTTTCGACAAACATAGCTTGTCCAGACATTATGCCAAATTTCATCAAAAAGATCCCTCATCATTAATTATTTGTGGCATTCAGAAGTACAAGCCACATTGGAGGGGTGACAATAAGGTGATCAGAATTAGCCAGGCTGAATCTCGCTGGATACACGAACTCCGTACTTTGACACCTTTAGGCCACAATGTCGAATTCGATCTTAATTGTTTCATCTCGAATTTTTAATTTTGAAATTTTCATAAAAACTTTTTTAACTTTTTATTGATGTGAGTTTTAAATTCTGCGGTAACCGCATCCGTATTATATTGTTTTAGATCTCAGATATTTTTACATATTTTATATTTTTTATATTTGGTACTGTATAGGTCTACATGCATTTTAGTATAGATGGTAGTGTAAATGGGGGAATACATTAGAAAACATCACGTCCCCCCTTTTTTATACCTTTTGCAGATTTTGTTTCAACTATTCCTTCCATCTTTTAATTTTAAGGTTTTTTATGTATTTTAATATATTTTTTCGCATTTCACATTAAAAAGACACCTGTTTATATTTATTTTAAAAATAATTTTTTAATGATGCATAAATATCTTTCATTTACTTATTACTTTGAAGGCTGAATTGCATTAGAGGAAGTCATTTGGTAATTTACCACTAGATGTCGCCCTTTATGTATATATATGTATTAGATGTTCTATATTTATTTATATACATCAACTTCTGTGTTTAAAAGTTATATGCTATATTTGTATTTTCCACATGCCTGGGATGGTATATGCATACCATCAATACCGCTATTGAATGTTATAGTCTGTATTCAGTGTGTATTTGTGGCGGCGCCGTCGTGGTTACCATGGCGACGACGTTGACCACATATAAGCTCCATCTAACACTACAGCTCCCATAACCCTTTGAGAAAGTCACGAGGGAGTGACGCAACGCGTCAGGGAAAGGAGCTGTGGTGCTACACGTGTTATTTCCGGTCGCAGCCGAGACCGGAAGTTCGAATGATTCGATGTTACCCGCTGTTCTTAGCCTTAATGTAAGTGTATAGTTATTTCATTAAATTCTTTTTATGAATTACTACACATGAGAGTCCCCCCCTGTCCTTTATTTGCATACTCTGCGTGCCGTACATTGTACTGAGAGGTAACGGAAGAGTCTGGGAAAGGAATGTGCAGCTTTGTACTATCTGCTGGATGGAAGAGAAGGGAATAGCCTTTGGGCTTTACTCTGAGTCTGCTTACTAAGCTTTTGAGGTGAGAGGCTGGGGGAAACGGTTTGGTGCACCTGTTTTGGCACTGAAGTTGTTTGCTGGAATATCACTGATTTGGAAATCACGTTTTTTGCATGGACTTGATTATACACTCACGAAGCTATTTCATGGACTTTTAAATAAGTCAGCACGTTATATTGTTTATTACATTTATGTGCACTTTTTATATATATTTTTTATTTTAGTCACGTCCAAAATTTCTCTGATTATTTATTTATGTATGATGTCATGATGGTTTTATACACGCACTAATTTTAGTGTCTATTGCGTTCATTGCACATAGTAACACTGTGTGAGGTGGATTCACTTATTTCACTGGTCATTTATTTATTATTGTTTTATATATTATAGTATAGTTTGCTGGCAGCGCCGCATTTATTATTAACACTGAGCAACTGAGCATCAGAATGGGGAAGAAATGGGATTTAACCACTTCAATACAGGACATTTATACACCCTTCCTGCCCAGACCAATTTTTAGCTTTGAGCGCTCTCTCACACTTTGAAGGACAATTTCTCAGTCATACCAGACTGTACCCAAACAAAAATTTTCTTTCAAAATTAAAAAAATTACTTTCAAAATTAAAATGACTGTAGCATCCAGTGTAGCCTATATCTACAGTGCATTCTGTGGTGTACTGTTTCTACTACTTTTCTGGTGGTGTACACAATACAGTGCAGCCATAGAGCAATTGCTCCTACACTTCTGGTGGTGTACACAGTACACAATACAGTGTAGTGTGGTGTTGCAAAACAAAATCCCTATCATGTCCGGAAGGCCACCAAGGAGGGGCAGATGCTCACAGGCCAATAAAAGAGGGAAAGCAGGCTCTGTGTCTACAGTCAACAGTGCTGGTCATGGACATGGTGCATCCTCTGCAGGTTGCCATGGGGCACGCTTGTCCTTTATTCCTGCTGCTGGGACAGCAGAAAAATTGGGCCTTTGATGGTGGTGGTGCCACAACATTGTAACCCCTCACAGATCTTCAAGGGACCCCACATCTATAGAAAAATCAATCAGTTACATCAGCATCAGGTGCTTGATAGCTGCCGATCCAAGACGATTCATTTTTATAAATGTGAGCCTACCAACGGAGTCTGTGGACAGGCGCACTCTATGATCCATTACAAACCCTCCAGCAGCACTGAATGTGCATTCAGAAAGAATGCTGGATGCAGGACAGGCCAGTAGCTCAATTGCATATTGAGCTAGTTCTCAAGACCCAGTAACCCAGTGGATGATTTGTTGGAAAGGTCTCCAAGTCTGCTCTTGCCCCTACACATTCCTGCAACATGTAATGCAGACACTGGTGATGGTTGCTTGAACTGAAGACTGAAAAATTGTCTAAAGGCATCGGTCAGCCAGCCACCTTCTCCACTGCTCTTTCTCTGAATGAACAAACCCTTAGCAATACGTTGTCCAGCACCAGGAAATTATAACCTCCCACGGCCTGGAAATACATTGCACAAACCTTTCTTCAAGGCCTCCTGTTTCATCTTCTGCTCCCTCTGCGAAGGCAGGACGAGTTTTAAAACCGTATCCTTGTAACGTGTATCAAGAAGAGTTGCCAGCCAGTAATGATCCCTCTCTTTGATACCACAAATCTTAGGGTCTTTTCACAGTCTTTGCAGAATCAGGGAGGCCACGCAGTGTAAGTTTGCAGAGGCATTCGATTCTGAGTCCTCTGTGTCACTAAGGATCACATGATCCGTAACAACCTCCTCCCAGCTATGTACAACTCCTTGGGTTTCTGGGGACTGAAAACCATCCCTTGAAGACTGCTAAGTGTTATCCTCCACGTCCATGCTGACACAATCCTCCTCCTCTTCTTCCTGTGCGTTTGGCGGGCTCGCAGGAATACTGGATAAAGGGGGCCTTGAGAGGTAGGGAAGTCCTCCACACCCTCCTGCTGTTCTGCCTCAAGTGCCCTGTCCATTATTCTATAAATTGTGTGCTCCAACAGGAAGACAAAAGGGACAGTATCACTGATGCATGCATCATCTCTGCTCACCATCCTCGTGGCCTCCTCAAATGGCGACAGGACAGCACATGCATCCTTGATCAGTAGCCACTGGTATGGCAAAAAGAAGCCAAGCTCCCCTGACCCTGTCCTGGTGCCATACTCACACAGGTACTCATTGATGGCCCTCTGCTGTGTCTGCAGCATTGCCAACATTGAGTTCCACCTGGTGGTTGGTAGGCAGGTTGCATTCCCTTTGAAGGTCAGCCAGCCGAACACTGGCATTGTATGACTGGCAGAAATGACCACAGACTTTTCTGTCCTGCCTCAGGAGATCTTGTAAGCTGCTCAAGTACAACTGCACCACCAAATTCAGGACATGTGCCAAACATGGAACATGGGTCAAGTGTCCCTGTCAGAGGGAGGACAGAAGTTTGGTGCTATTGTCGCATATAACCATTCCTGGCTGAATCTGGCATGGTGTCAACCACCTCTGAGCCCGCCCCTGCAGAGCTGAACGAATCTCTGCCCCAGTGTGGCTTCTGTCTCCTAAGCAGACCAACTCAAGCACCACATGGCATCTTTTTGCCTAAGTGCTTGCCTAGCCCCTTGAACGCTTATGGAGCACCGCTAGTTCAGAGGACAAATCTGCAGAAGAGGCCATAAAGGAAGAAGAAGAGGAGGGGGTGGGTGAGAGAGCTGTGGCAGAATCACCACTAGCATTTTGGCAGTGTGGTGGCAAACAAGCTTCAATATTACCGAACCCTGTCCTGCATCCTTCCCAGGTGCCAGCAGAGTCACCCAGTGTGCCATGAAGGAATTGTAACATCCCTGCCCATGCCTGCTAGAGCATGAGTCAGCGGTAATATACACCTTACTGCTGACCTTCCTGTCCAATGAGACCAAAATATTGCCTTGCACATGCCGGTAGAGAGTCGTAATGGCCTTCCGTAAAAAAAAAAAGGCTTTTCTCGAGCCTGCAACTGAGGTACAGCACATTCCACAAATTCATGAAAGGGGGCAGAGTCTACCAGCTGAAAAGGCAGCAGTTGCAGTGCAAGCAATTTGGCCAAGCTAGCATTCAGACGCTGAGCATGTGGATTGCTGGGACCAAATTTCTTTTTATGGTTTAGCAACTGGGGTAGGGAAATTAGTAGTAGGGTAGGGTAGGGTAGTGTACTGCTAGTAGATTGGCTGCAAGTACTTGGGACACCTATTCCTATACCTTCATTCCTCTCAGTACAGGGAGTGCAGAGAGGAATGGAGGTATAGTAACTTTGGAGATCCCAGATGAGGAGCAAGTCTGCCTTTTTCTTTGATGTGGGTCTTTCAAGTGCTATTGCCAATGGACTTGTTGCCTTATGAGTTTATGTAAAATATTGTAATTATGAATATATTTCATTTAGCTTGTATCTATGTAGGGCGGAACATATTATCTTCACAGAAATCTCTGGTAGACCAGACAAGTCGGTGCCTAGGCTTGTGTATACAAACAATGGGATCCAAACCTCATTGTTTTAGACATACTCACTTCAAAGGATCCCATTCTGGGTTGTACAATGAAGGGAGGCCAACCCGTAATCAATACTGAACTTCCTGGGAAAATTCAAGTTAAACTCCAGCTCAGAATAGTCATAAGGATTTGCATTAAAGGGGGCTGATGCAAAGTATAGGGATTGGAGATGTAGCCAGTCCTTAACCAGGAATAGGGAAGCTCACCAATCAGATCCACGTTATGCCAACCAATGAGGCATCAGCCTGTAATGATATACACAGACTAGATGGGAGGGAAACACACACTTTTATGGGAGAGCAGCCATCAGAATGGAACCTTGGTGCAAAGGGTAATTATGGGAAAGGTCTACATTTTACTTGTAACTAAATATCTTTGTAGGTTAATGTTTTAAAGAATATACTCTTTATTCCTTCATGTAATTGTCTTATTTTAACCTAATATTTTCTTCCTTGGTGTAGACTATAGATAGATGGTTGTGTATTAGACTTTCAACTACTCAGCAATAAATGTTGTTACTGTGTTAAAGATTTCACTCATGGACAAAGAACTCTCATTTAACCCAAATCATATCTGAGAGATATTAAATCTCAAATATAGTATATGGGAAACAGACTGCATGGGAGATCGTCATATGTCTGGTCAAGCATGTGGTGCCCAAGAGGCTGCTGTTCTGGCCATGCTTGATCCGCTTCAGACATAGGTTGCAAACAGCAAAGATGCGATTTGCTGCACACGTGTCAAAAACACCAAGGAACTTTTCAAAATCAGCGGGGAGTCAGCAGCTCCCTGCACCTGCGGAGCTCTGCGGTGTGATGCAGTAGGGTGGCTGCCCTTAAGCTGCCCCTAGAGGACATCCTGCCTCATTGGAGTTGTGCCTCCTCCTCCTCCTCTATTCTATCAGACACCCAAGTAGAGTCAGTGACCTCATCATCCACTCCTTGCTCGTCACTGGAGCAAACTTGGCACTATGCTGCAGCTGGGGCAACATGACTGCCAGTTTCTTGTCCTTCTTGGGCACCCCCTCTCTCTAGGCTCACGTTACTCCCTTCTTCAACCTGGGAACCAACATCGGAGCCTTCAAATCGTTGCTCATCCTTCAGCATCATGTACCCGACACTGTAGGTTCTGCGTGTTCTGATTCAATAACACAGCCAGCAGCAGAGAAATAGGACAAGCATGCCCCACGGGCACCTCCAGAGGATGTCCACGACCAGCACTATTGATTGTAGACACAGAGCCTGCTTACCCTCTTTTAGTGACCTGTGTGCGTCTGCCTCTCCATGGTGGCCTTCCGGACATGATGTATATTTTGTTTTACAACACCGCACTACACTGTATTGTGTACTGTGTACACCACCAGAAAAGTAGTTGCAACTGCACTACGGCTGCACTGTATTGTGTACTGTGTACACCACCAGAAAAGTAGTAGCAACTGCACTATGGCTGCACTGTATTGTGTATTGTGTACACCACCAGAAAAGTAGTAGCAACTGCACTATACCTGCACTGTACTGTAATTACAATTTTTGATCTAATATTTCACAGCAGGGCCCATTCCTGTGCCCAACAAGATTATCTGTGAGAGTTACAGTGTTGTGGCACCACCACTCAAGGCCTAATTTTCTGCCCCTGTTTAACAGGTGCATGTAATTACAATTTTTGATATAATATTTAACAGCAGGGCCCGTTCCTGCGCCCACCAAGAGTAAATGTGAGGGCTTACAGTGTTGTGGCACCACCACTCAAGGCCAACATTTTCTGCCCATATTTAACACGCACATTTAACAGCAAGGCCTGTTCCTGCGCCCAACAAGAGTAAATGTGGGGGTTACAGTGTTCTGGCACCACCAATACCTAAGGGACAATTTTCTGCAGAGTATATAGGGCAGGCAGTATAGTATATATACTTCTGTTCAGAGTATATAGTGCCTGGGGGCCCCCACATGCCATTTTGATTTTAAATTTGGGTGCGGGGTTCCCCTTAATATCCATACCAGACCCAAAGAGCCTTGTAATGGGGGGGGGGGGGGGCATGCCATTTTTCTCAATGGTTTTTATCCATATTGCCGGGACCTGACTATACATTATAGCCGCAAGCAGTTTTAAATAACTTTTTTTCCTTTAGAAATGTAATTTTGCTGTGGTATTGTTCTACACATGAGAAAACTGCGCCCCTTTACAGGCATACTATAGACACCCCCAGGCACGATATTTAACCGCTTCCGGACCGCCTCACGCCGATATACGTCGGCAGAAGGGCACGTACAGGCAAAATCACGTACCTGTACGTTGCTCTTTAAAAGGGCGGTGGGGGCACACTGGCGCGCCTGCGGGAGGCTCCGTGAGTCCAGTTGCGGGTCCCGTGGACTCGTTCGCCGCTGGGATACCCGCGATCTCCTCACGGATACCCGCGATCGCCTCACGGAGAGGAAGAACAGGGCGATGCTAAAGTAAACAAGCATACTGTTCTGCCTAGCAACAGTTACACTGATCTCTGCTCCCTGTAATTGGAGCAGAGATCAGTGATCTGTAAAACACAGCCACGCCCCCCAAAATTAGCAACACACCCCAATGACACACTTAACCCCTACGCTGCCACCTAGTGGTTAACCCCATTCACTGCCAGTGTCATTTACACAGGAATCAGTGCATTTATATAGCACCGATTGCTGTATAAATGACAATGGTCCCAAAAATGTCCGATGTGTGTAGAAGAATACATATCGCCCTAAACTGAAGGGAAAAAAAAAATGATATATTTTTGGGGGATATTTATTATAGGAAAAAGTAAAAAATAATGTGTTTTTTTCAAAATTGTCGCTCTTTTTTTGTTTATAGCGCAAAAAATAAAAACCGCAGAGGTGATCAAATACCATAAAAAAAGCTATATTTGTGGGAAAAAAAGGACGTGAATTTTGTTTGGGAGGCACGACCGCGCAATTGTCAGTTAAAGCGACGCAGTGCTGAATCGCAAAACGTGCTCTGGTCAGGAAGGGGGTAAATTCTTCCGGGGCTAAAGTGGTTAAAGGGATATTTATTTTTTATTATTTCACTTTAAGCATTCTTAAAATCACTGCTTCCGAAAAAACAACTGTTTTTAAAACTTTTTTTGCATCGATACATGTCTCCTGGGGCAGAACCCAGGTCCCCAAATACTTTTTAGAGCAAATACTTGCATGTAAGCCTTTAAAATGAGCACTTTGATTTTTCAAGTTCGTGTCCCATAGACTTTAACAGTGTTCACGTATTCGAACAAACTTTTTTGCATGTTCGGATGTTCTGGTTATGGCTCATCCCTATGTATATAGAGTGGGTTATAAGGCATAGTGGGTGTAATGCAAGATTCATGGGCGCCAGACACTTCTTGAATGCAAATAGATTTTATTTCTCTTAAACAGAATTGTGGGAGAGAGGGTTTAGGGCCAGGACACCCTTATGGCAATGTTAATTGGCAGCCTCCGAGACTTCTACAGGTAGACGGGCATACAGGGAAAGACATCCAGCACGACACCACATCTGCATGTGTAGGGATGCATGAATCCTAACACAAGTTGTAACAAACTCCTTTACTTTCTCTACAGTCACTACTCTCTCACTAGACTTGATGATTCACTGCCACTGAATCCCTTGAGCTCTTCCAATCTTCACTTTAGTATCTTCCTCAAGCATCACCCCCTGCTTATCTGCTGGGTCCCTAGTTTAGCACTTAGATACTTCTCAAGCTTCACCCCACTGTCCTGCTCAGTCCCTGGCTTGACACACAGGGCTGCTCTGCAAGCATCACGTCTGCTGGCTGGGTCCCTGGCTTGACACCTGCTGAAATTTCCCATTTCTTCACCGCCCCCGGTTGGTGAGAATACTGCTCCGGTACTTGCTTAAGTTCTCTGGCAGGCAGAACTGTCACTTCTGATTGGACTGCAAGCCACAGCCCAATCCTACGCTGCTCCCTTGCTTCTGGATAGGCCCTCAGACAGCCTAGCTGCCAGATGTGCCCGGGATAGGCCCAAACTCCAGCCTAGCAGCCCGGGCAATTCAACAAATGTCCACTCAGACAGCCTCACAGAACATAGATCACCTGACTCCATCCAAATATATAGTCTCTCCCAGCAGGCCAAAGGGATTTAAGAAAACCCCTGCCTATTGGCTGAGATACACCATATACACCTAATCTGTCCTTGCTTTTCCCTTGTCTTATCTAATGTCACCAGGTACCCGGCCACCTAGCGGCAGAAGAGAGAAGTGCAGCAATTCTAGACTTGGTGAAATCAATTGATCCCTAACAATGAGCCTAACAATAGGCAACTACACCTGGCAGGTGAATTTAGGAGCAGCCCTGCCTAAACATCAGGATAGATGTAGACTATTCAGAGAATTAAAGGAGTTGTAAAGGCAGAAGTTTTTTTATCTTAATTTATTCTATGCATTAAGATAAAAAGCCTTCTGTGTGCAGCAGCGCTCCTCAGGCCCCCTGCAGGGAAAGCCCCACAGAGTGGCTGTACAGAAGGCCAGTTGATTGATCGACCTCGGTACAACCACAGTGCCCATACATGAATCGAAATTAGTCCGGTTCCTGCTGAACCAGCCAAGTTTAGATCCATGTTTGGCTGTTTTTAGGTTTTTTGTTTTGAACGTCAATGTTTGTTTAATGTATGTATGTGGATTTTGTGTGCTGCACTCATATTTCAGCATTGTACATTTTATCTACCATATTTCATGTTCATTGGCTGACCTGTTGTATATTTATTTTACTACAGGCTTTGTATCTGTGTTTCCTCATAATAAGAGTGTAACTTAAAATGTGGAAAACTCAGAGGTGAGGTAGCAGACCTTGATGTCATTGCTGCACCTAACAGCCAGAAGAGCAGCCCATCTAGTAGTGGTGGTGAGGGTAATGAAGGTAAGTCTATACAGGGATAATAGTGGATCCTATAATTAGAAGGAATGATAGAATAATGTGTTGCCTCAACGGAGTGGTTTGCTGTCTCCCTGGTGCCAGGGTTCATGTGGTGGACCGGGTTGATAAATTACTAGGGCACGAGCATGACCCAGCTGTTCATGTTGGAACCAATTACAGGTTACATGGATGATGAAGCTAAGTAAAAAGGAAGAGTTTGTGAGACTTTAAATGAGGGAATGCCATGTTAAGATAAAATAACAGCAAAAAATAAAAATAACAATACATGATTTATTTATTACAATCTAGAATACATATCCTGCAGAGTGCCACTAGATGCCAACAGTTACTTGGTTCTATTACAATCAATTTATTTTACCATGTATATTTGCCATGTCTATTTTTTATCTGTATTGCATGCTATGAGCTATTTAGTGTAGGTCTGGTGACTAACTATCTATTTGATAAAAAATATCTGATATGTATTCTAGATTGTAATAAATAAATCATCTATTGTAATTTCATTTTTATGCTGTTATTTTCTCTTTACATGGCGTTGCCTCATTTAAAGTCCCACAAACTCTTCCTTTTTACCTGCCAAATCAGAGACGGAGGCTGCCTTGTGCTTCACATAGTGTCTGTGTTAGGTCACGCTAATTTACTGTGTATGGATGATGAAGGATCCTTAAGAATCAATTTAAAGAACTAGGATGCAAGTTGAAGGGAAAGACCTCCAAGGTGATATTCCCTGAAATATTGCCATGCACAACACAGAAAAGACAGAGGGAGATTAGAGAACTGAATGCATGGCTAAATACCTGGTTTAAGAGGGTATTCTAGAGCACTGGGCTGACTTTTTATTATTGGGGTACAACCTATATGTTATGTGGCTTATGTCCAAAGTTAAAATAATTATAAAAATAAATATGCATTTAAAAAATATCAAGGAACACTATAATTTTAACTGTTACATACAGGGCCGCTGATAGAAATCATGGGGCCCCGTACAGCCTACTTGATGGGGCCCCCTTCAGCTCCACCCTGGCCCCGCCCCTGGTCCCTCCTTCAGCCCCACCCCTGGCCCCACCCATTGCCCCTCCCCAGACCCCGCCTTGAAACAAAGTGTAGGTTTGTCTACAAGTAATATTTGTTTTTCTCCAGCCAGTTATAGGTTTGATTATCCAAAAGAAATACTGTTTTCAGATGAGAACAGACCTCGTTAATATCTATATGTAATACAAACCATTAATGAATAAATAAAATGGTATTTTGAAATTGAATTAGGGATATTAAACAAATGACAAAGGTTGAAAAAACAACAAGCCAGGTCTCGTTAAAGATAGTTTACTGTAGATAGTTTTCAGGTGTATTGGCAGGGCAGAGGCGGCTCTAGGCTTTGTGGGGCCTTATGCCCCGTACACACGTTCCGATTATCGTAAGACCGATCGTTCACATTTTGTTGTATACAACTAAGATTGAATACAACAGTGCAAAATGTGTGTAAGACTTTTGTCGTACGATTCGGGAAAAATCTTCCGTCGTGCGTAGCTACGTATTTTAAATGATGTCAAAAACGTGTGACCTGTGTGTCCTTCTGGTTTATTTTCATGTTTCCGATCATGCGTGGTGTTTGTCTAATGACTTTTATCGGACGCATACTGTACTGACTACACGACTGTCGTACGATGGGCTGTCATCCGACCAAAGTGTTCCTTCGGATTTAGTTGGACGGACTGTTGTGATCGGCTGTCGAAAGCTGCGTACTAACGATCAGATTATCGAACGACCTGTCCGAAAGCGACTTTTGTGGTCCGATAATCGGAACGTGTGTACGGGGCATTAGGCAAAACTTAGGCATGAGGCCCCACTCACACCCACAATGGGAAAAATAATTCAAGTGATAAATAACTGTATAAGGAGGGTAATTGGACACAGTACAGGGGGGAGCAGGACACAGCACAGGGGAAGGGTAAGCAGGCACAGTACAGGGGGCAGGAGTGTACAGCACAGGGAGGGAGGGCAAGTGGGCACAGTACAGGGGGCAAGAGGGTATAGTAAAGGAGGGAGCATGAGGGCACAGCACAGGGGGAGGGTAAGTGGGAACAGTGCAGTGGAAGGTAAGTGGGCATAGTACAGGGGGAAGGAGGGTACAGTACAGGGGGAGCAGGAAGGCACAGAACAGGGGGGGGGGGGAGTGGACAGAGTACGGGGGCAGGAGGGAACAGTACAGGGGGAGCAGGAGGGCACGGCACAGGGGGAGGGTAAGTGGGCACAGTACAGGGGGCAGGAGGGTATAGTAAAGGAGGGAGCAGGAGGGCACAGCACAGGGGGAGGGTAAGTGGGCACAGTACAGGGAGCAGGAGGGCACAGCACAGGGGGAGGGTAAGTGGGCACAGTACAGGGGGGAGGAGGGCACAGCACAGGAGGAGGGTAAGTGGGCACAGTACAGGGGGCAGGAGGGTACAGTACAGGGGGAGGGGGAGTGGGCACAGCACAGGAGGGAGGGTAAGTGGTCACAGTACAGGGGGGAGGAGGGCACAGCACAGGGGGAGGGTAAGTGGGCACAGGACCGAGCAGCAGGAGGGTACAGTACATGGGAGGGTAAGTGGGCACAGGACAAAAGAGTAAGGTAAAGGAGGGAGCTGGAGGGCACAGCACAGAGGGAGGGTAAGTGGTACAGGGGGAGTGGAAGGAAAGAAAGATACCCATTACATCAGAGTACCCCCCTAGAGACCCCCCTTATAGCAGCACCCCTTGCCCTCTTTAAGATCCACATCATTTGTATTGCCTTACCGGCATGAATAAGGTACCGTGAGAGCCGAAGATGGGGGGGCGGAGCTATCAGTGAGCTCCGATCAATCAGTAAACAACCAGCTATCTCTCCATGTAGCGGTGAGCAGAGTCAGCACTGTGTTGATGGCGGGGGGTGCGGACGGTGATCGGTGGAGGAGAATATTTATTTTTTTCATTAAAAATTGACTTTGCAGTTCAGGTTGCCCGGGCCCCCCCTGCTGGTCAGGCCCGGTACAGCAGGGCCAGTTGTACTGGCCTATCAGCGGCCCTGGTTACATAACAAGAATATGTAAAAAAGGAAATCAAGCTGCAAAAGTGAAAATGAATGTCAAGTTGCAAAACAGTAGGACAAAAACCCCCATAACTGCTTCTAAGATATTAACAATGTAGCACCCTGATGTTGCTCTTAAATTTACCTGCCAGGTGTAGTTACCTTGGCTCATTGTTAGGGATCAATTGATTTCACCCTAATTATAGAATTGCTGCACTTCTCTCTTCTGCCGCTAGGTGGCCGGGTACCTGGTGACATTAGATAAGATAAGGGCAAAGCAAGGACAGATTAGGAGTATATGGGGTATCTCAGCCAATGGGCGGGGGTTTTCTTAAATCCTACTCAGAGAACCTATATATATGGGTGGAGTCAGGTGATCGATATTCTGTGCCACCTGGACGGCTGTCTGGGTGGACGTGTGTTGTATTGCCCAGGCTGCTAGACCAGAGTTTGGGCCTATTCCGGGGACATCTGGCTGCTAGGCTGTCTGAGGACCTATACAGAAGTAAGAGAGCAGCGTAGCGTTGGTATTGCGGCTTGCAGTCCAACCAGAAGTGACTGCTCTGCCGGCCGGAGAACCTGACGTGATCAGAGCTAGAGGGGAAGCTGTCGCCTCTAAGGGAACAACTGCTTTTTTACCAGAGACCACAGTGAGTAGCTGAAGCAAGTACCAGAGCAGTATTCTCACCAACCAGGGATGGTGAAGAATTGGCAAGCTTCAGCAGATGTCAAGCCAGGGACCCAGCCAGTGGAGGTGACGCTTGCAGAGCAGCCTTGTGTGTCAAGCCAGGGACCGAGCAGGCCAGTGGAGTGAAGCTTGAGAAGTATCTGGAGTGCCAAGCTAGGGACCCAACAGAGAAGCGGGGGTGACGCATGAGGAAGATACTAAAGTGAAGATTGGAAGAGCTCAAGGGATTCAGTGGAAACTGAATCAGCAACTCTAGTGAGATAGACTGGTATCTCAGTGGGTTGAGAATTTACAAGAAGCGACTGTAGAGAAATTAAAGGAGTTCCTTATAACTTGGGTTAGGAACTGTTCGAAGACTGTTGCCATAGGAGACAGCATTCCTACACATGCAGATGTGGTATCTTGCTGGATGCCTTTCCCTGCATGGCTGTCTACCTGTAGAAGTCTCGGAGTCTGCCAATTAATATTGCAACTACCTAAGGGTGTCCTGGCCCTAAACCCTCCCTCCCATAATTCTGTTCAAGAAAAATAAAATCTCTTTGCATTCAAGAAGTGTCTGGCACCCATGAATCTATCTTGCATTACACCCACTATGCCTTACAACCCACTCTATACTGAAGGATATAAGCAGCTTTTGGCTCTGGATGTTCTCATTAGGCTAAAGAAGGCCTGATACCTTGCTACATAGGTAAGGCTGAATAAAAACAACAGTCCATCCAGTTTATCCTGTGTAGGTGTGTATGTTTTTTGTGTTTTTTGTGTGTGTGTGTTTGTGCTGAAAACACATCACACTGCCACCTCCATGTGGATCACTGCAGCCAAAACTAACAGTTGCCCACATGCTAAGCGACTTTGGTTTAATGTGCGGGCAGTGTACATGGCCCTTCCTAAACTCAATAGCACTTCTTTAAGGGCTGGTTCACACCAGAACACAATACGGGAAAAGGCATCTTCCACATGAGTTTCCACTACAGGCAGGGCGACCTTAACTTTTTGGGCTTACCGTTTACCTTCACTTGGCTTGTTCTTCCACGTCTAGGGGTTCCCAGGGTTCATACCCAACAAATTTGGACTACCAATAAAGTCCTTTTGAAAGGTTTTATTTTGCAGGGGTAACATCCAACAACACAGTCTCATATAGGAACAGAGGGCAAGGGTGAAGAACTCAGGCACCTTGAACTGCAGACATAACAAAGTCTCTAGTAGTGATGGACGAACTTCCGACGGGACGTTTCGCGAGCGCGAAATGCGAACGGACCCAAACGTTCGCGAAACCGAACGTTCGCCGCGGGCCCCATTGACTTCAATGGGAGGCGAACTTTGCAAACCTTCATGTCGAATTTGCGGCCACGTGGTAATTATTAGGGGGTAAAACGTAGTCCCACCATCTGGACAATGACATAATACATGTATGAGGTGAATTTGGGATCGATAACTACAAGCATTTTTATTTTATTTGGGAAATTGTTCTAACAATTCAGGACTATGGAGCTAATGAAGGCAATGGAGGAGAGGGAAGGTCAGGGACCAGGGTAGGCAAAGAAGAGGGTGCAGGAGATGATCACCAGCAGCGTGACATACCGGAATGACACATGCACCGTGATAGAGGCATCTGACAGCAGCACCGTAATACAGAGCACTGACAGCAGCACCGTGACATACAGCGCTGACAGCAGCACCGTGACATACAGCGCTGACAGCAGCACCGTGACATACAGCGCTGACAGCAGCACCGTGACATACAGCGCTGACAGCAGCACCGTGACATACAGCGCTGACAGCAGCACCGTGACATACAGCGCTGACAGCAGCACCGTGACATACAGCGCTGACAGCAGCACCGTGACATACAGCGCTGACAGCAGCACCGTGACATACAGCGCTGACAGCAGCACCGTGACATACAGCGCTGACAGCAGCACCGTGACATACAGCGCTGACAGCAGCACCGTGACATACAGCACTGACAGCAGCACCGTAAGCAGCCCCAGGAGGAAGTCAGCACAGCACAGGGATGGTGTGATCCCCTCATAATAAGAACCCCCAGGAGGAAGTCAGCACAGCACAGGGATAGTGTGATCCCTTCATAATAAGAACCCCCAGGAGGAAGTCAGCACAGCACAGGGATATCATAAGCAGCCCCAGTAGAAATATGACACCGCTCAACCTCTTCAAAGAGGAGGGTAGGGGCATATAGTACGGTGTGCTTTTTTGGGTCAAGGAAGTGAGCCAAATGAATTAAGAAGGTCTGTGTGCTTGATTAAAAAAATAGTTTATAGACATATACATGGTCTACTGGTCACATGTGTTGAATTCCTCCGAGATCCATGCCTCATTCATTTTTAGAAATGTGAGGTAGTTAACACTGTGGTGAGCTAGGCGAGTACGCTTATCGGTCACAATCCCCCCTGCTGCGCTGAACGTCCTTTCGGACAGGACACTGGATGAGGGGCAAGCCAACAGTTCGATTGCAAATTGGGCAAGCTCTGGCCAGAGGTCAAGCCTGCCCACCCAGTAGTCTAGGGGTTCATCACTCCTCAGAGCGTCCACATCGGCCGTTAACCCAATGTAGTCGGACACCTGACGGTCTAGGCGTTCCCTGATGCTGGATCCGGATGACACCTGTCGATGGGTCGGCTGAAAGAATGACCTCATATCCGAAGTCACCAACACATCTTCAAACCGGCCTCTTCTTGCAGGCGCTGTTGGATTGGTACCCGCAAATCCTTCTCTGGGAGTGGGAATTGCTCCTCTGCCAGCGCACGCAAAAGCAGAATGCAGCATTTCTCGAAGCAAGGCCTGGAAGTGCTGCATTCTGACAGCCCTCTGCGACGGCGGTAACATTTCCGCCATTTTGTGTTTGTACCGGGGGTCTAAGTACGTTGCCACCCAGTACTGGTCCTTGACCCTCATGCTTTTTATACGGGGGTCCCTATTAAAACACTGGAGCATGAAGGCCCCCATTTGCACTAAAGTGGAAGCGGTGTGGTGGCCTGGCTCCTGCTCATCATCCAGGATAATGTCGTCCTCTTCATTCTCCTCTCCCCATCCTCGCACAACAGGGATCCCAGAAAGGTTTAAAGCATGCTCTTCTTGCTCCTGCTCATCCGCCCCGGCACCATCCTCCTCTGACTCCTCATCAGACTCCTGTTGTTGACTTGTCTCAGATAGAGTAGCCCCCCCTGGGAATTCATCCAGCATTGCGACTTCCTCATCTTCCCGCTCCTGCTCCTCCACAGCCTGATCAATGACACGACGCAATGCACGCTCCAGAAAGAAGGCATAAGGTACCATGTCACTGATGGCGCCATGGCTGCGACTGACCAGTTTGGTGATCTCCTCAAATGGCCGCAGAAGTCTGCATGTGTCGCGCATGAGCAGCCACTGGCGCGGTGAAAAAAAACCCAGCTCCCCAGAACCGTTTCTTTCGCAGAGTTCATACAGGTAGACGTTAACTGCACGTTTCTGCTGGAGCAGCCTATCAAGCATATAGAAGGTTGAGTTCCATCGCGTCGGGCAATCGCAAATAAGACGTCTGACCGGCAGATGGTGTCGCCGCTGAATGTCAGCAAGGCGAGCCATGGCCGTGTAAGATCTTCTGAAATGGGCCGAGATTTTCCTTGCCTGCCGCAAGATGTCCTGGACCCCAGGGTATTTGACAAGGAATCGCTGCACGACCAAGTTTAAGACGTGTGCCATGCACGGCACGTGCGTGATTTTGCCCTGTTTCAATGCGCTAAGCAGATTGGCACCGTTGTCACACACCACTTTACCAACTGTCAAATTGAGCGGTGTTAGCCACTCATCTGCCTGTGAACGCAAAGCTGAAAGGAGTGCCGGGCCAGTGTGGCTCTTTGCTTCCAGGCACAACAGACGCAGCACGGCATGGCAACGTCTCACCTGGCATGTGGAATAGGTTCTGGGGAGCTTGGGCGGTGCAGTGGAAGAGACGCTAGCAGCGGAAAAGGAGGAGGCAGCTGAGGAGGAGAGGGAGGAGGATGGAGTAGGAGGAGGAGAAGAAGAGTCAGGCCTGCATGCAATCCGTGGCGGTAAAACCAAATCTACACGGGTGCCACGGGTTACATGCTTGACGGCCGTCAGAAGGTTCACCCAGTGGGCAGTAAAACTGATATACCTTCCCTGCCCGTGTTTGCTAGACCACGTGTCTGTGGTCAGATGTATCTTGGCACCGACACTGTGTGCCAGAGATACATTCACTTGCCGCTGAACATGGCCATATAGCTCTGGGATGCCCTTCTCTGAGAAATACTTCCTTCCTGGGACCTTCCATTGTGGTGTTCCAATGGCCACAAATTTGCGAAAGGCCTCCGAGTCCACCAGTTTATATGGCAGTAGTTGGCGGGCTATGAGTTCTGACAAGCCAGCCGCCAACCGTTGGGCAAGAGGGTTATCCGGCGTCATCATTTTTTTACGCTCAAACATTAGGCCCACGGAAGCCTGCCTTTTTGCAGAAAAATGTGAGCTTGGCGTGATGGAAGGTGGAGTGGAGGACAATTGTGAGGAGAGAGGAGAAGGAGAAGTAGAAGACGAGGCTGGACGGTGAGAGCCTGCAGTGTGGCTTTGTGTGTTCCGTTGCTCCCACTGGGCTCGGTGATGGCTGCTCATGTGCCTTCTTAAGGCGGTCGTCCCTAGGTGAGTATTGGGCTTACCGCGACTAACGCGTTGACTGCAAAGATTGCAGATGGCAACGCTATTGTCAGCAGCGGACACGTTAAAAAAAGCCCACACTGCGGAGCCATGTGCCGGTGTCCTGGGAGCGCCAGATGTGACCGTACATGGTCGATGACTCGCTCCTGATACATTTGCAGTCTGCTTTGTCCCTGCTGTGCAATGTAAGTCATTGCTGCTTCTCCTCCCTATCTGCTGGTCCATATCTCCCTCTGAACTCCCCTCCTCTTCCTCTCTTGTGGGCACCCACGTGACATCACTAGACACGTCATCATCAACGTCACCTTCCCCACCGCTATAAGTAGAGATCTCGGAGTAGGCAGCAACACCGGGGACCAACCTCCTCCTTGGGCTGATCTGGGTACTGGCGTCAGACTGCTGAGTAGCGCTTGTTGCTACCTCCTCTTCCTGATCCAATACCAAGAGTGGCTGCGCATCAGAAATGTCCTCTTGATATGGATCGGAAAATAATTCCAGTGACTCAAGCGGAAGGTATGTGGTGGTGGTGGTGGTGGTCGTGTTGTTGGTGGTAGTGTCTTTGGGGGTGCACATAGCAGAGAGTGAAGAAGAGGGTGCAGATCGAGAGGATGAGGAGGGTGCAGAAGAGTAAGGCTGAGCGAGCCACTCAACCAAGTCTGGTGCATCCTTTAAAGTAATTGAACGCACCTTCTGCAACTTCCCACTTTGGCTCAAGCCTGTTGCTCCTGCCCTACCCCTACCACCCCTGCGGAAGGGCCTGCCTCTTCCTCTGCCTGTCATTTTTTAAATGACCCTGTGACAAAACTCTTAGTCCCTATACCGATGAAGGACTGCTGCAGTATAGGGCAGCGGTCAGCAGTGGTGCACGTCAACCCTATCTATTGTGGACCGATAGCGGTCCTTACAGAACAGCAGACTGTACCGCACTCAAGCCTATGTACCGTAGCACCCTATACCAAGTTACCAGTCCTTATAAGAACTTTTGTGGAACAAGCAGGTTGTGTGTTAGTGATTAGCAGACTGTACGTCAGTCCCTATACCGCTGAAGGACTGCTGCAGTATAGGTGAGCGGTCAGCAGTGGTGCACGTCAACCCTATCTATTGTGGACCTATAGCGGTCCTTACAGAACAGCAGACTGTACCGCACTCAAGCCTATGTACCGTAGCACCCTATACCAAGTTACCAGTCCTTATAAGAACTTTTGTGGAACAAGCAGGTTGTGTGTTAGTGATTAGCAGACTGTACGTCAGTCCCTATACCGCTGAAGGACTGCTGCAGTATAGGTGAGCGGTCAGCAGTGGTGCACGTCAACCCTATCTATTGTGGACCGATAGCGGTCCTTACAGAACAGCAGACTGTACCGCACTCAAGCCTATGTACCGTAGCACCCTATACCAAGTTACCAGTCCTTATAAGAACTTTTGTGGACCAAGCAGGTTGTGTATTAGTGTTTAGCAGACTGTACGTCAGTCCCTATACCGCTGAAGGACTGCTGCAGTATAGGGCAGCGGTCAGCAGTGGTGCACGTCAACCCTATCTATTGTGGACCGATAGCGGTCCTTACAGAACAGCAGACTGTACCGCACTCAAGCCTATGTACCGTAGCACCCTATACCAAGTTACCAGTCCTTATAAGAACTTTTGTGGAACAAGCAGGTTGTGTGTTAGTGATTAGCAGACTGTACGTCAGTCCCTATACCGCTGAAGGACTGCTGCAGTATAGGTGAGCGGTCAGCAGTGGTGCACGTCAACCCTATCTATTGTGGACCTATAGCGGTCCTTACAGAACAGCAGACTGTACCGCACTCAAGCCTATGTACCGTAGCACCCTATACCAAGTTACCAGTCCTTATAAGAACTTTTGTGGACCAAGCAGGTTGTGTATTAGTGTTTAGCAGACTGTACGTCAGTCCCTATACCGCTGAAGGACTGCTGCAGTATAGGGCAGCGGTCAGCAGTGGTGCACGTCAACCCTATCTATTGTGGACCGATAGCGGTCCTTACAGAACAGCAGACTGTACCGCACTCAAGCCTATGTACCGTAGCACCCTATACCAAGTTACCAGTCCTTATAAGAACTTTTGTGGAACAAGCAGGTTGTGTGTTAGTGATTAGCAGACTGTACGTCAGTCCCTATACCGCTGAAGGACTGCTGCAGTATAGGGCAGCGGTCAGCAGTGGTGCACGTCAACCCTATCTATTGTGGACCGATAGCGGTCCTTACAGAACAGCAGACTGTACCGCACTCAAGCCTATGTACCGTAGCACCCTATACCAAGTTACCAGTCCTTATAAGAACTTTTGTGGACCAAGCAGGTTGTGTATTAGTGTTTAGCAGACTGTACGTCAGTCCCTATACCGCTGAAGGACTGCTGCAGTATAGGGCAGCGGTCAGCAGTGGTGCACGTCAACCCTATCTATTGTGGACCGATAGCGGTCCTTACAGAACAGCAGACTGTACCGCACTCAAGCCTATGTACCGTAGCACCCTATACCAAGTTACCAGTCCTTATAAGAACTTTTGTGGAACAAGCAGGTTGTGTGTTAGTGATTAGCAGACTGTACGTCAGTCCCTATACCGCTGAAGGACTGCTGCAGTATAGGTGAGCGGTCAGCAGTGGTGCACGTCAACCCTATCTATTGTGGACCTATAGCGGTCCTTACAGAACAGCAGACTGTACCGCACTCAAGCCTATGTACCGTAGCACCCTATACCAAGTTACCAGTCCTTATAAGAACTTTTGTGGACCAAGCAGGTTGTGTATTAGTGTTTAGCAGACTGTACGTCAGTCCCTATACCGCTGAAGGACTGCTGCAGTATAGGGCAGCGGTCAGCAGTGGTGCACGTCAACCCTATCTATTGTGGACCGATAGCGGTCCTTACAGAACAGCAGACTGTACCGCACTCAAGCCTATGTACCGTAGCACCCTATACCAAGTTACCAGTCCTTATAAGAACTTTTGTGGAACAAGCAGGTTGTGTGTTAGTGATTAGCAGACTGTACGTCAGTCCCTATACCGCTGAAGGACTGCTGCAGTATAGGGCAGCGGTCAGCAGTGGTGCACGTCAACCCTATCTATTGTGGACCGATAGCGGTCCTTACAGAACAGCAGACTGTACCGCACTCAAGCCTATGTACCGTAGCACCCTATACCAAGTTACCAGTCCTTATAAGAACTTTTGTGGACCAAGCAGGTTGTGTATTAGTGTTTAGCAGACTGTACGTCAGTCCCTATACCGCTGAAGGACTGCTGCAGTATAGGGCAGCGGTCAGCAGTGGTGCACGTCAACCCTATCTATTGTGGACCGATAGCGGTCCTTACAGAACAGCAGACTGTACCGCACTCAAGCCTATGTACCGTAGCACCCTATACCAAGTTACCAGTCCTTATAAGAACTTTTGTGGAACAAGCAGGTTGTGTGTTAGTGATTAGCAGACTGTACGTCAGTCCCTATACCGCTGAAGGACTGCTGCAGTATAGGTGAGCGGTCAGCAGTGGTGCACGTCAACCCTATCTATTGTGGACCTATAGCGGTCCTTACAGAACAGCAGACTGTACCGCACTCAAGCCTATGTACCGTAGCACCCTATACCAAGTTACCAGTCCTTATAAGAACTTTTGTGGACCAAGCAGGTTGTGTATTAGTGTTTAGCAGACTGTACGTCAGTCCCTATACCGCTGAAGGACTGCTGCAGTATAGGGCAGCGGTCAGCAGTGGTGCACGTCAACCCTATCTATTGTGGACCGATAGCGGTCCTTACAGAACAGCAGACTGTACCGCACTCAAGCCTATGTACCGTAGCACCCTATACCAAGTTACCAGTCCTTATAAGAACTTTTGTGGAACAAGCAGGTTGTGTGTTAGTGATTAGCAGACTGTACGTCAGTCCCTATACCGCTGAAGGACTGCTGCAGTATAGGGCAGCGGTCAGCAGTGGTGCACGTCAACCCTATCTATTGTGGACCGATAGCGGTCCTTACAGAACAGCAGACTGTACCGCACTCAAGCCTATGTACCGTAGCACCCTATACCAAGTTACCAGTCCTTATAAGAACTTTTGTGGACCAAGCAGGTTGTGTATTAGTGTTTAGCAGACTGTACGTCAGTCCCTATACCGCTGAAGGACTGCTGCAGTATAGGGCAGCGGTCAGCAGTGGTGCACGTCAACCCTATCTATTGTGGACCGATAGCGGTCCTTACAGAACAGCAGACTGTACCGCACTCAAGCCTATGTACCGTAGCACCCTATACCAAGTTACCAGTCCTTATAAGAACTTTTGTGGAACAAGCAGGTTGTGTGTTAGTGATTAGCAGACTGTACGTCAGTCCCTATACCGCTGAAGGACTGCTGCAGTATAGGTGAGCGGTCAGCAGTGGTGCACGTCAACCCTATCTATTGTGGACCGATAGCGGTCCTTACAGAACAGCAGACTGTACCGCACTCAAGCCTATGTACCGTAGCACCCTATACCAAGTTACCAGTCCTTATAAGAACTTTTGTGGACCAAGCAGGTTGTGTATTAGTGTTTAGCAGACTGTACGTCAGTCCCTATACCGCTGAAGGACTGCTGCAGTATAGGGCAGCGGTCAGCAGTGGTGCACGTCAACCCTATCTATTGTGGACCGATAGCGGTCCTTACAGAACAGCAGACTGTACCGCACTCAAGCCTATGTACCGTAGCACCCTATACCAAGTTACCAGTCCTTATAAGAACTTTTGTGGAACAAGCAGGTTGTGTGTTAGTGATTAGCAGACTGTACGTCAGTCCCTATACCGCTGAAGGACTGCTGCAGTATAGGTGAGCGGTCAGCAGTGGTGCACGTCAACCCTATCTATTGTGGACCGATAGCGGTCCTTACAGAACAGCAGACTGTACCGCACTCAAGCCTATGTACCGTAGCACCCTATACCAAGTTACCAGTCCTTATAAGAACTTTTGTGGACCAAGCAGGTTGTGTATTAGTGTTTAGCAGACTGTACGTCAGTCCCTATACCGCTGAAGGACTGCTGCAGTATAGGGCAGCGGTCAGCAGTGGTGCACGTCAACCCTATCTATTGTGGACCGATAGCGGTCCTTACAGAACAGCAGACTGTACCGCACTCAAGCCTATGTACCGTAGCACCCTATACCAAGTTACCAGTCCTTATAAGAACTTTTGTGGAACAAGCAGGTTGTGTGTTAGTGATTAGCAGACTGTACGTCAGTCCCTATACCGCTGAAGGACTGCTGCAGTATAGGTGAGCGGTCAGCAGTGGTGCACGTCAACCCTATCTATTGTGGACCGATAGCGGTCCTTACAGAACAGCAGACTGTACCGCACTCAAGCCTATGTACCGTAGCACCCTATACCAAGTTACCAGTCCTTATAAGAACTTTTGTGGAACAAGTGAGTTGTGAATGTTTAGCAGACTGCAGCAGAAGGGCAGCAGTCAAGTATAATATCCTTTCTATATTTGGAAGAAAGAATATTATACATGTACAAGCCTATTACTGTACCACTGATACCAGTCCTGAAAAGAACCTTTGTGGAACTAATAATAACAGCAAGTCTTTAAAATTACCCTCACTGCCTGACAACACTGCTTCCTTCCTGTCCCTATACAAATTGGCAAAAAAAGAGAACGATTAGTGGTTACTGGAACAGCTCTTTTGTGGACCTTGATAGTAACAGCTAATGATGATGATGATGATGATGATGATGAAAGACTAATCTGGCTGTCCCTGTAGCATACACCGTCCTTTCCCTTTCTCTAAACTAACAAAAGACACTCAGGCTGCTGCAAGAATCAGCAGCACAGCAAACCTATCAACACCTAACACCTATACCAGTCCTGAAAAGAACTTTTGTGTACCAAATAGCTAGTGGTTTATCTCTCCCTACTCCACACAGGAACCTGTCCCTATCGTAACAGAAGAAAGAATGTAAAATGGCCACCGGATCGGGTGTATTTATAGGTTAGGGGGAATGTACAAGTGTCCATGTGCTGTCATGTCTCAATTGGCTGTCCTGTATCACATGATAAACGTGTCACCAAAGGTTAAAGTTCTTGTATACATTAAACACGTAAGTCCGCCGCGGCGAACGACGGAAAAAGGCGTTCGAACGTGCGGACCGCAAATGTCGGAAATTCGCCGCGAAACGACCGCCGGGCGAACCGTTCGGCCATCACTAGTCTCTAGTACCACCCAGAGAGTAGCCACTCGCAGCTGGGCGCTTCAAGGCTGAACAAATCTCTAGCCAGAGATTATGGCAGTCAGCACTTTGATTCAGAACTTTTAAAATCTCTGACCTTGAACAAGTTGTAACTGAAAGTGAAAAGGAACCTTTTTCCTCAGTACCGGGAACATTCTCTGTCTCCTTGAGAGTACTGGAAAAAGCGTGGATTCGTCAATGTCCTTCCCAACTCAGTAACCAGGCACTTCTCAGGATGCCAGCTTGTTGGCCCTCCTCCGAAGAGTCCTCCCCCAGTCACCTTCACGAGCTGTGGTGCCTCTCCAAGCCATGAGCACACCCAGACGCCTTGAATCCTCCCTCAGTTACTGCGCCTTGGACCAGCCCGTTCTAAGACTCGGCAAAATACGGATCCCTATCCCAGACCAGGCGGGTCTATTGGGGGTAACCAACAGAAACATGTTGCGGAGCGTAGAACGCTCCATGACCGGGACCCCTCGTGGGGCTACCCCGGTCCAGGAAACAGGAACAGACCGCTAGGGCCTCATGAACTAACCTTCCCATAACTCGTGACCTCAACATCTTAAGTACCCTTCCCCAGACTCCCAAGCAGGGCCCGGCACACCCACTGATTGGCTCCATGGAAGCTGATACCCAAAACATCCAACAAGGCCTGGTTCTGGCCTGTCATGTGCACCTCACTGTACACATGACCAGGCAGAACTCTAAGGCCGCGTACACACGGGCGGACTGTTCGCCCAACTTAGTCCGCTGAACAGTGTTTCAGCGGACAGTCCGCTCGTGTGTGGGCTTCAGCGGACTGTTTCAGCGGACAGTCTGACGAACAAAGTCTTACGGAATTTCCGTAAGACAGTCCGTTCAAACTTGGTTTTGTCCGTCCAAACTTGGTTTCAGCGGACAGTCCGCTCGTGTGTAGGCAAGTTGGACGGACTAAGTATCGCGCATGCTCAGAAAGGGTTTACACGGCCGAAGGTTGCATTGCAGTGTATAGGACGTCGTTTTTCTAGTCCCGTCGTACGTGCTGTACACGTCATCACGCACGTTTTCAGCGGACTGTTCGTTCATCGTGTGTGGTCAAGTCCGTTCATGCTAATTTTGAACGGACTGTTTGTCGGATTGTTTGACGAACTTAGTTGGGCGAACAGTCCGCCCGTGTGTACGCGGCCTAACACAGCCCAGCCAAACTGATGTCAACGTTAACCTACCTAATTAACCCTCAGAACCCCATTACTGTTCTGAGGCAAAAAACTAAATTTACAATCGAATGACACTTTGTCCAAAATGTCATCCGCTACAATAGTAATAGCACCCTAAATGCAGCTCGCACTCTAGGGTTGCCACCTTTTCTTCACGTCAAACCCGAACACTTTAGTGGTGCACAGCATTTTTTTAATAGTATAAATACACTATACATATAGTCAAAAAAGGAAATGATTCAAACCTCCATCAGTACCCCATTAATTGACACCTCATCCCTTTTTGGAAATATCAAAAAAGGTTTTTTAAGGTAAACCAAACCTAAGAAAGTGGGATGTTAACGGTGCAATAAATCAAAGTTGTATTCATAATAGAAATTTTTTATACAAAATTTATTTATACATAATTCATAAAAACAGAGCAGTGATCTGTATAATCATACTGAGGTTATATACAACTTTGTGGTTCAATAGATGGTAAAGTTGAGGTAGTTGCGATTGATTTATCCCGACATGTTTCGCTTAATGCTTCATCAGAGGATAAGCCAACTACCAACATAATAAATTCAAAGAGAAAAAACATAAATTAATTTCGCAAAATACATTTCTTTGTACATCATTCATACAGATAATCGGCATATATAGTGTTTGAGGGACACGAGTAAGGTTCAAAAAACTATGGAAATATGCTCACCCCTATTTTACCGACCCATTCGTACCCCAGGAAGAATTATATGACTACCAGATGGATAGAAGAATGCAGGGCAACAAGTACAGCAGCCAGGCAATATAGCTGGAGAGGGCATAGACGGCGGCTGATTGGGACAGAAAAGTTATATCATATGTCAGCATACTATTTATAAATAAAAGCTATGTTGTTATATTATTTTGTACTGTAATCAATATATAGGAATAACCTATAGCCTTTTTAATGTATTTTATTTAGTATAGCAACCATTTTCAAATTTTTTTTTTTTTTTTTTTGCATTTTACTTTAAATGAATATTTTATATTAGTGGAGCCCAATTACTGTTTATTTAAATACATCCACTTACATTTACTGACGATAAAGTAGAATTTCCTTAATATATTTTATTTCCCAGGTTTTATATTATATCCACCAAGGTATGTAAGGAGTTCCCCTTCAGATTAAAATAAGCCCGGAATGATAGCTCACCCACACGGGCTCTACAGCCTGTTTACACGGTATCTAAGAAAAAAAAAAAATGCATTTCCCATTAATTGAAGTGTGAAAAAAGAAAGAAATTCATTCTCAGCAATCTGATGTTAAAGTTACTAACCAGCCAGCAAAAGTGGACTTCCTCCTAGCGCGGCTCCCCCACAATAGAGCCGAGTGTTTTGTGTCCCAATATATATGCTGCCGTCCATCGAGCCGGCGTCTGACGTCACCGGCTCGATGCGGACGTAAACAGCGGCAGTGCGCATGCGCGAGAGAGCCTTCGGGGGAATCTGGAGACTACATTTCCCACAAGGCGTCGGTGCAAACACCGGTATTCAGGGAAACGTAAAGGAGGGGATAGTCAGAGCACAGCTAATGCAATGCTCTGGCCAGCACACTCGTATTGCCCCAAGATGTATGTTTCCCTGTCTCACACGCAGGGACCACCGCTAACCAGTGGGCAGCCTGCCAGATCAGATATAATCCAATCCAGCAAAGGTGCCCTCGGGCGTCCATATGCTCCCCTCCAATGCCAAAGTGCCAAAAGCAGCCGACCAGAAGTCATGCATCACAATTACATGCGACATTCAAATAGCATGAGTCGCATGGCAAACCACACGTGGGGAGCGAAAAAGGTTTATAGATAAAAACCAATGGGGGAGAGAAAGATATAATTAAACAAGGGGGACAAAGGGATATATATACCCCTAATATATCAATCGGTGCGATCGCGATAATGGACCAAATTAATCGCGAAATCCGTGTATATATTTTTTGGAAAACTCCATCTCGTGTCCCAAAAACAAGATTCACAATCAATTTTGATATCGATAATATGAGGTATCACAGACAAGTGTAGATATATCTGATATGTCAGGATAATTAATAATTATATAAATAATAATTAATAAAAAACAGGACGAAATAAAACAAGACTAAACAAGAAAAAACATAACAAATATCCCCCCCCCCAGACCAAAGATCCTCAGAGAAATGATCGATAACTCAAATTTTCATTAAACCCAGGAAATATTATTGCTTTTAAATTATATATCCATCTTGCTTCTATCTGTAAGAGTTTTTTGTCAACGCTTCCCCCTCTCGAAGAGAGTGGGACATGATCTAATGCCTGGAATTTAATATAGTCTGGGTTAAAGTCGTGATGTAGGCCTATATGCCTACCGATTGCTGTGGTCATTTTTTTATTAAGAATTGGTTTTATATGGTCTCTCATCCGTATTGAGAAGGCTCTTTTTGTTTTGCCTATGTAAAATCCTCCACACCGGTAGTGATGGACGAACGTTTCGCCCGGCGGTCGTTTCGCGGCGAATTTCCGACTTTCGCCGTCCGCGGGTTCGAACGCCTTTTTCCGTCGTTCGCCCCGGCGGACTTACGTGTTTAATGTATACAAGAACTTTAACCTTTCGTGACACGTTTATCATGTGTTACAGGACAACCAATTGAGACATGACAGCTCATGGACACTTGGACATTCCCCCTAACCTATAAATACACCCGATCCGGTGGCCATTTTACATTCTTTCTTCTGTCACTGTAGGGAAAGGATCCTGTGTGGAGTAGGGACAGAGAAAACGCTAGCTATTTGGTACACAAAAGTTCTTTTCAGGACTGGTATAGGTGTTAGGTCAGCAGCCTGAGTTTCTTTTGTCAGTTTAGATAAAGGGACAGAGCGCTGTATGCTGCTATTTTAGGGACAGCTCAGCCAGATTAGTCTTTCTTCATCATCATCATCATCATCATCATTAGCTGTTACTATCAGGTCCACAAAAGAGCTGTTCCAGCTAATCGTTCCAGCCTACTCTTTTTTGCCAATTTGTATAGGGACAGGCAGGAAGCAGTGTGTCAGGCAGTGAGGATAATTTTAAAGACTTGCTGTTACTATTAGTTCCACAAAGGTTCTTTTCAGGACTGGTATCAGTGGTACGGTAATAGGCTTGTACACGTATAATATTCTTTCTTCCAAATATAGAAAGAATATTATACTTGACTGCTGCCCTTCTGCTGCAGTCTGCTAATCATTCACAACTCACTTGTTCCACAAAGCTCTTTATCAGGACTGGTAACTTGGTCTGTCTAGGGTGCTACGGTACATAGGCTTGGGTGCGGTACAGTCTGCTGTTCTGTAAGGACCGCTATCGGTCCACAATACATAGGGTTGCCGTGCACTACTGCTGACCGCTGCCCTATACTGCAGCAGTCCTTCAGCGGTATAGGGACTGACGCACAGTCTGCTAAACACTAATACACAACCTGCTTGGTCCACAAAAGTTCTTATAAGGACTGGTAACTTGGTATAGGGTGCTACGGTACATAGGCCTGAGTGCGTTACAGTCTGCTGTTCTGTAAGGACCGCTATCGGTCCACAATACATAGGGTTGACGTGCACTACTGCTGACCGCTGCCCTATACTGCAGCAGTCCTTCAGCGGTATAGGGACTGACGCACAGTCTGCTAAACACTAACACACAACCTGCTTGGTCCACAAAAGTTCTTATAAGGACTGGTAACTTGGTATAGGGTGCTACGGTACATAGGCCTGAGTGCAGTACAGTCTGCTGTTCTGTAAGGACTGCTATCGGTCCACAATACATAGGGTTGCCGTGCACTACTGCTGACCGCTGCCCTATACTGCAGCAGTCCTTCAGCGGTATAGGGACTGACGCACAGTCTGCTAAACACTAATACACAACCTGCTTGGTCCACAAAAGTTCTTATAAGGACTGGTAACTTGGTATAGGGTGCTACGGTACATAGGCCTGAGTGCAGTACAGTCTGCTGTTCTGTAAGGACCGCTATCGGTCCACAATACATAGGGTTGCCGTGCACTACTGCTGACCGCTGCCCTATACTGCAGCAGTCCTTCATTGGTATAGGGACTGACGTACAGTCTGCTAATCACTAACACACAACCTGCTTGGTCCACAAAAGTTCTTATAAGGACTGGTAACTTGGTATAGGGTGCTACGGTACATAGGCCTGAGTGCGTTACAGTCTGCTGTTCTGTAAGGACCGCTATCGGTCCACAATACATAGGGTTGCCGTGCACTACTGCTGACCGCTGCCCTATACTGCAGCAGTCCTTCAGCGGTATAGGGACTGACGCACAGTCTGCTAAACACTAACACACAACCTGCTTGGTCCACAAAAGTTTTTATAAGGACTGGTAACTTGGTATAGGGTGCTACGGTACATAGGCCTGAGTGCAGTACAGTCTGCTGTTCTGTAAGGACCGCTATCGGTCCACAATACATAGGGTTGACGTGCACTACTGCTGACCGCTGCCCTATACTGCAGCAGTCCTTCAGCGGTATAGGGACTAAGAGTTTTGTCACAGGGTGATTTAAAAAATGACAGGCAGAGGAAGAGGCAGGCCCTTCCGCAGGGGTGGTAGGGGTAGGGCAGGAGCAACAGCCTTGAGCCAAAGTGGGAAGTTGCAGAAGGTGCGTTCAATTACTTTAAAGGACGCACCAGACTTGGTTGAGTGGCTCACTCAGCCTTATTCTTCTGCACCCTCCTCATCCTCTCGATCTGCACCCTCTTCTTCACTCTCTGCTATGTGCACCCCCAAAGACACTACCACCAACAACACCACCACCACCACATACCTTCCGCTTGAGTGCAAATGGGGGCCTTCATGCTCCAGTGTTTTAATAGGGACCCCCGTATAAAAAGCATGAGGGTCAAGGACCAGTACTGGGTGGCAACGTACTTAGATCCCCGGTACAAACACAAAATGGCGGAAATGTTACCGCCGTCGCAGAGGGCTGTCAGAATGCAGCACTTCCAGGCCTTGCTTCGAGAAATGCTGCATTCTGCTTTTGCGTGCGCTGGCAGAGGAGCAATTCCCACTCCCAGAGAAGGATTTGCGGGTACCAATCCAACAGCGCCTGCAAGAAGAGGCCGGTTTGAAGATGTGTTGGTGACTTCGGATATGAGGTCATTCTTTCAGCCGACCCATCGACAGGTGTCATCCGGATCCAGCATCAGGGAACGCCTAGACCGTCAGGTGTCCGACTACATTGGGTTAACGGCCGATGTGGACGCTCTGAGGAGTGATGAACCCCTAGACTACTGGGTGGGCAGGCTTGACCTCTGGCCAGAGCTTGCCCAATTTGCAATCGAACTGTTGGCTTGCCCCTCATCCAGTGTCCTGTCCGAAAGGACGTTCAGCGCAGCAGGGGGGATTGTGACCGATAAGCGTACTCGCCTAGCTCACGACAGTGTTAACTACCTCACATTTCTAAAAATGAATGAGGCATGGATCTCGGAGGAATTCAACACATGTGATCAGTAGACCATGTATATGTCTATAAACAATTTTTGGAATCAAGCACACAGACCTTCTTAATTCATTTGGCTCACTTCCCTGACCCAAAAAAGCACACCGTACTATATGCCCCTACCCTCCTCTTTGAAGAGGTTGAGCGGTGTCATATTTCTACTGGGGCTGCTTATTATGAGGGGTTCCCACCATCCCTGTGCTGTGCTGACTTCCTCCTGGGTGTTCTTATTATGAGGGGCTCCCACCATCCCTGTGCTGTGCTGACTTCCTCCTGGGGGTTCTTATTATGAGGGGATCACACCATCCCTGTGCTGTGCTGACTTCCTCCTGGGGCTGCTTACGGTGCTGCTGTCAGCGCTGTATGTCACGGAGCTGCTGTCAGCGCTGTATGTCACGGAGCTGCTGTCAGCGCTGTATGTCACGGAGCTGCTGTCAGCGCTGTATGTCACGGTGCTGCTGTCAGCGCTGTATGTCACGGAGCTGCTGTCAGCGCTGTATGTCACGGAGCTGCTGTCAGTGCTGTATGTCACGGAGCTGCTGTCAGCGCTGTATGTCACGGAGCTGCTGTCAGCGCTGTATGTCACGGAGCTGCTGTCAGCGCTGTATGTCACGGTGCTGCTGTCAGCGCTGTATGTCACGGAGCTGCTGTCAGCGCTGTATGTCACGGAGCTGCTGTCAGTGCTGTATGTCACGGAGCTGCTGTCAGCGCTGTATGTCACGGAGCTGCTGTCAGCGCTGTATGTCACGGAGCTGCTGTCAGCGCTGTATGTCACGGTGCTGCTGTCAGCGCTGTATGTCACGGAGCTGCTGTCAGCGCTGTATGTCACGGAGCTGCTGTCAGCGCTGTATGTCACGGAGCTGCTGTCAGCGCTGTATGTCACGGAGCTGCTGTCAGCGCTGTATGTCACGGAGCTGCTGTCAGCGCTGTATGTCACGGTGCTGATGTCAGTGCTCTGTATTACGGTGCTGCTGTCAGTGCTCTGTATCTCCTGCACCCTCTTGTTTGCCTACCCTGGTCCCTGACCTTCCCTCTCCTCCATTGCCTTCATTAGCTCCATAGTCCTGAATTGTCAGAACAATTTCCCAAATAAAAAAAAAATGCTTGTAGTTATCGATCCCAAATTCACCTCATACATGTATTATGCTATTGTCCAGGTGGTGGGACTACGTGCTACCCCCTAATAATTACCCCGTGGCCGCAAATTCGACCTAAAGGTTTGCGAAATTCGCCTCCCATTGAAGTCAATGGAGCCCGCGGCGAACGGTCGTTTTCGCGAACGTTTGTGTCCGTTCGCGTTTCGCGTTCGCGAAACGTCCCGTCGGAAGTTCGTCCATCACTACACACCGGCACTGTGCCAAATACACTATGCCAGGTGTGGAGCAGATCACACAGGATTTCAATTGGTGCCAATTTCCATTTGGTAATTTAAATCTACTGCAGCTAGCCATATATCTGCACATATCACAATGTCCGCATGGGTAGGAACCGTATTTCCCTATTTTGGGTTCATTGTCACAGTCAATATAATGACTATGTACCAAACGGTCCTTCAAAGAGGGAGCACGTTTGTAAGTAATCTCAGGATATTCATTAACATATTTCTTCACCACTGGGTCGGCCAATAGTAGAGGCCAAAATGTCTGTATTATATCTCTAAATTTCCTATTTTGATTAGAATGTCGGGTAACTAGTCTTACAGTTTTAGCTGTTTTAGCAGGTTTTTTAGTAAAAATAAGGGTATTCCTATCTTTTTGTTGAACTAAATTATATGCTTTTTTCAGGCATTTGTGGGTATATCCACGTACTCTTAATCTATCATATAAGTCTCTAGCTGCTAATTTATAATCTGATTCCTGGCTACAGTTTCGTTTGAGCCTGAGATATTGACTGTACGGTATAGATCTTATCAGGGACGGTGGGTGTGAGCTATTGGCATGTAGAATAGTATTTCCAGCTGTCGGCTTCCTAAAGATAGAGGAGGTCAGTAGGCCTTCAGAGTCAACATGAATCTTTAGGTCTAAAAATTCAACCTCCCTTCTGTCATATTTAAGGGTAAAATAAAGGTTATAGTTATTAATCAGAATTTGTTGGAAAAATTGATTTAATTCAATTTCAGTCCCAGACCAAAAAATAAGGATATCATCCAAATACCTATACCAGGCAAGGACTTTTTCAATCATCGGTGTCATATCTTCTCGCGAGAATAGTTCTTTTTCCCATCCCCCCAGGTACAGGTTGGCATACGATGGGGCACATTTAGTCCCCATCGCAACCCCCTGCACCTGGAGGTAATGGGTCTGATCAAACTGGAAAATATTGTGTCTAAGCACAAAGTTCAACAGTTCAATTACAAAGTCCGTATATTTAGCACCTCGAGGGCCTCTTTCGTTGAGGAATGTCCGTACAACCTCCACCCCCTTATCATGGGGGATGGCGTTGTAGAGACATTCCACATCAATAGTGACAAGCCAGCAATCTGGGGGTAAAGACATTCCCTCAATTGTTTTAAGTAAATCTATCGTATCCTTTATATAGGAAAATAGTGATGTAACGTGTGGGCGTAAATAGTTATCAATTAGTGAACTACTGTTTTCCGTTAAACATTGGCAACTAGATATTATTGGTCTTCCTGGAGGTTCTAATATGGATTTATGAACCTTCGGGAGCGCATAAAAGGTAGGTATCTTAGGATCTTTAGTATTCAAAAATTCCCAGGTATTTTTGTCAATAGTTCCTGATCTGTATACTTTAAATATAATATTGCGGAATTGCATCTCATAATTAGTAATTATCGTAGTTGAAATAGGGCGATACCAATCTTTATTTTTTAAAATTTTGAGACACATATGAACATATTGCTCTTTATCCATGACAACCAAGTTACCTCCTTTATCCGCTGGTTTAATTATCAAGTTGGAATTGGATTGTAAAGAATGTAATGCCTGCAATTGATGTTCATTGAGGTTGGATCTTTGGTCTGGGGGGGGGGGGGGATATTTGTTATGTTTTTTCTTGTTTAGTCTTGTTTTATTTCGTCCTGTTTTTTATTAATTATTATTTATATAATTATTAATTATCCTGACATATCAGATATATCTACACTTGTCTGTGATACCTCATATTATCGATATCAAAATTGATTGTGAATCTTGTTTTTGGGACACGAGATGGAGTTTTCCAAAAAATATATACACGGATTTCGCGATTAATTTGGTCCATTATCGCGATCGCACCGATTGATATATTAGGGGTATATATATCCCTTTGTCCCCCTTGTTTAATTATATCTTTCTCTCCCCCATTGGTTTTTATCTATAAACCTTTTTCGCTCCCCACGTGTGGTTTGCCATGCGACTCATGCTATTTGAATGTCGCATGTAATTGTGATGCATGACTTCTGGTCGGCTGCTTTTGGCACTTTGGCATTGGAGGGGAGCATATGGACGCCCGAGGGCACCTTTGCTGGATTGGATTATATCTGATCTGGCAGGCTGCCCACTGGTTAGCGATGGTCCCTGCATGTGAGACAGGGAAACATACATCTTGGGGCAATACGAGTGTGCTGGCCAGAGCATTGCATTAGCTGTGCTCTGACTATCCCCTCCTTTACGTTTCCCTGAATACCGGTGTTTGCACCGAGGCCTTGTGGGAAATGTAGTCTCCAGATTCCCCCGAAGGCTCTCTCGCGCATGCGCACTGCCGCTGTTTACGTCCGCATCGAGCCGGTGACGTCAGACGCCGGCTCGATGGACGGCGGCATATATATTGGGACACAAAACACTCGGCTCTATTGTGGGGGAGCCGCGCTAGGAGGAAGTCCACTTTTGCTGGCTGGTTAGTAACTTTAACATCAGATTGCTGAGAATGAATTTCTTTCTTTTTTCACACTTCAATTAATGGGAAATGCATTTTTATTTTTTTTTCTTAGATACCGTGTAAACAGGCTGTAGAGCCCGTGTGGGTGAGCTATCATTCCGGGCTTATTTTAATCTGAAGGGGAACTCCTTACATACCTTGGTGGATATAATATAAAACCTGGGAAATAAAATATATTAAGGAAATTCTACTTTATCGTCAGTAAATGTAAGTGGATGTATTTAAATAAACAGTAATTGGGCTCCACTAATATAAAATATTCATTTAAAGTAAAATGCAAAAAAAAAAAAAAAAAAAATTGAAAATGGTTGCTATACTAAATAAAATACATTAAAAAGGCTATAGGTTATTCCTATATATTGATTACAGTACAAAATAATATAACAACATAGCTTTTATTTATAAATAGTATGCTGACATATGATATAACTTTTCTGTCCCAATCAGCCGCCGTCTATGCCCTCTCCAGCTATATTGCCTGGCTGCTGTACTTGTTGCCCTGCATTCTTCTATCCATCTGGTAGTCATATAATTCTTCCTGGGGTACGAATGGGTCGGTAAAATAGGGGTGAGCATATTTCCATCGTTTTTTGAACCTTACTCGTGTCCCTCAAACACTATATATGCCGATTATCTGTATGAATGATGTACAAAGAAATGTATTTTGCGAAATTAATTTACGTTTTTTCTCTTTGAATTTATTATGTTGGTAGTTGGCTTATCCTCTGATGAAGCATTAAGCGAAACATGTCGGGATAAATCAATCGCAACTACCTCAACTTTACCATCTATTGGACCACAAAGTTGTATATAACCTCAGTATGATTATACAGATCACTGCTCTGTTTTTATGAATTATGTATAAATAAATTTTGTATAAAAAATTTCAATTATGAATACAACTTTGATTTATTGCACCGTTAACATCCCACTTTCTTAGGTTTGGTTTACCTTAAAAAACCTTTTTTGACACTATACATATATTTTTCAATTAAATAACATTTCTAATCATATGAAGTTAATCATAAGAGTCCACCTTTACATCAGAGTCCATAGAGTTCCCCTTTTACATCTGAATCTGTAAAAATTCCCATTTTACACTTTTACATCTGAAAGTTCCCTTACACTGTAATGCCCTGTACACACGATCAGACTTTCCGCCAACAAAACTGTGGATTTTTGTTCGAAGGTTGTTGGCTCCAACTTGTCTTGCATACACATGGTCACACAAATTGTGCTTGATTCCGAGCATGCGTGAACTTTTGTGCGACGGACTTGTGTACACACGATCAGACTTTCCGACAACAAAGATTTGTTGGCGGAAAATTTGAAAACCTGCTAGCAAACATTTGTTGGTGGAAAGTCCGACAGCAAATGTTCTATGGAACATACACAAAGTTGGACTTTCCGACAACAAGCTCACATCTAGGGATGAGATTCGTGTTGGAGTCGAACATACGTTCGACTCGAACATTGGCTGTTCGTCCGTTCGGCGAAGTCCGAACATTTTGGTCCGTTTGCGCCAATTTCGTGTGGCGTTCACGGCCCACAATGCACTGCAATGGCGCAGTGCATTGCTGGCTCATGATTGGCCAAGCATGCACTGTGACCCCGCATGCTTGGCCAATCGCAGCGCCAGCAGCGAGGAGAGCCATGATTGGCCACAGGCAGGATGCCTGTGGCCAATCATAGCTCAGGCTGTGTAGTGCACGCCCCACACTATATAAGGCCGCCATCGCGGCGGCCTTGTGTAGTGTGTTGGCGTCTGAAGCAGTGGGTGTTCTGTGTACCTTCAACACAGTACACACCGATCGTTTTTGGCCGATTTTCGATCTTGCTGTTGTGTAGTGGTTATTGTCTGCGTGCCCTGACCGCAGTATACACCGCTATATTCACCTCACCTATATAGCTAGTGATCTATCTTTTATAATAGAGCTTGCAGTCAGTAGTGTTAGGAGATAGTGCGTGCTGTCTGCGTGCTCTGTACCCAGTACATACCGCTATATCCACCTACATAGCTGTTCTCTATTTGAGCCCACTTGCCATCTGCAGGAGTTATTGGAAGTTGTGTGTGCCTCCAGCACAGCACAGTATACATCTGTATATACCCCTTTATCTCTGGTGTTCTATAATAAAGGCATCTGCAGGAGTTAGTGGGTGTTGTGTGCCTCTAGCACAATATACACTACCCAACTGCTTTTTTACCCAACTCCCTTCAGGCCATTACCATGTCTGGAAGGCCAGCAAGGAGAGGCAGACAGGCGCAAGCCGATAAAAGAGGGCAAGCAGGCTCTGTGTCTAGAGACAACAGTGCTGGTCGTGGACGCGGTGCATTGTCATCAGCACGTGGCCATGGGACACGCTTGTCCTTCTTCTTGGCAGCTGGACATGTTGAACCGCAACATGCCAACGACTTGGTAGAGTGGATGACCAAGCCCTCTTCATCCTCCTCATCCTCTCTCACCCAGTCTCAGGGTACTAGCAAAGCAGCTGCCAACGCATCGTCTTCCCTCCTCTCAATGTCATCATCAGTGACTCCTTCCCTAGACCCACCACGTCCTCCTGAGGAGTCTCCTGAACTCTTTGAGCACAGTGTTGGGTACATGCTCCCGGAGGATGCCCAGTGTTTTGTGGGCTCTGATGATGACACTCAGCTAGAGGAAGGCAGTAGCGTGAGCGCAGAGAGAGGGGATGCTCAAGAAGGACAGCAATCTGGCAGTCATGTTCCACAAGCTGCAGCATACTGCCAGGTTTGCTACAGCGATGAAGAGGGAGGGGATGATGAGGGCACTGACTCCACGTGGGTGCCTGGAAGGAGAGAGGAGGAGGAGGAGGAGGCACATGTCCAACGAGGCAGGATGCCCTCCGGGGGCCAGCTTAGGGGCAGCACACCGACTGAATCACACCGCAGAGCTCCGCCTGTGCAGAGCGCTGCCTCTGCGCGTTATTCTAAAAGTTCTTTGGTGTGGGCCTTTTTTGAGACGAGTGCATCAGATCGCACCGCTGCTATTTGCAACATATGTCTCAAGCGTATCTCACGTGGCCAAAACATCAGCCGCTTGGGCACCACATGCTTGACCAGACATATGTTGACCTGCCATGCAGCTTGTTGGCAAGCGTACCTCAAAGACCCACACCAAAGAACAAAGCGGACCTCTCCTTGCTCCTCATCAGCTGGCATCTCCAACCCCACTAGACCTTCAGTCCTCTCTGAAACCTGCTCTGAGAGGAATGAAGGTGTAGAATTAGGTGTGTCACAGCCAAGTGCTTCCGGGCACTCTGCTAGCAGTACACCCACGTCCGATTATAGCAGGCAAATGTCCCTGCCCCAGCTGCTGGACCGGCGAAAGAAGTTCACTCCCAGCCATCCACATGCCCAGCGGTTGAATGCTAGCTTGGCTAAATTGCTAGCACTTCAACTGCTGCCTTTTCAGTTGGTAGACTCGGCCCCCTTCCGTGAGTTTGTACAATGTGCGGTTCCTCAGTGGCAGGTCCCCAAACGCCATGCTTTTTCTCACGGAAGGCGATTCCGGCTCTCTACCGGCATGTGGAAGGCAATGTCCTTGCCTCGCTGGACAGGGCGGTCAGCGGTAAGGTGCATATTACCGCTGACTCATGGTCCAGCAGACATGGACAGGGACGTTACCTGTCTTTCACGGCCCATTGGGTCACTCTTCTGGCAGCTGGGAAGGATGCAGGACAAGGTGCAGTAGTGTTGGAGGTTGTTCCGCCACCACGCCTCCAAAATGCTACTATTGGTTGTGACACACCTCTCTCCTCCACCCCCTCCTCTTCTTCTTCCTCCATGGCCTCTTCCAGTGCTCTGTCCTCAGAACCAGCGGTGCTCCATAGGCGTTCCAGGGGCTACGCAAGTACGCAGGCAAAACGATGCCATGCCGTGCTTGCGCTGGTTTGTTTTGGGGACAGGAGCCACACTGGGGCGGATGTTTTGTCAGCTCTGCAGGGGCAGGCTGAGAGGTGGTTGACGCCACGCCAGCTTAAGCCAGGAATGGTGGTTTGCGACAATGGCACCAACCTCCTCTCCGCCCTCCGACAGGGACAACTGACCCATGTGCCCTGTGTAGCTCATGTCCTTAACCTGGTGGTGCAGCGGTTCTTGGGCAGGTACCCCGGCTTACAGGATGTCCTGAAGCAGGCCAGGAAAGTCTGTGTGCATTTCCGCCGATCATTTAATGCCTGTGCTTGGCTGGCTGAGCTCCAAAAGGAGTTGAACCTGCCCAAGAACCGCCTTATATGTGACATGCCCACCAGATGGAACTCAACATTGGCCATGCTGCAGCGGCTGCACATGCAGCAGAGGGCCATCAATGAGTACCTGTGCGACTACGGCACCAGGACAGGGTCAGGGGAGCTCGGTTTTTTCTCACCACGCCAGTGGGGCATGATCAGGGATGCATGCACTGTCCTGTCACCGTTTGAGGAGGCCACAAGGATGGTGAACAGTGACAGTGCATGCATCAGTGACACTGTACCTCTTGTCCACCTCTTGGAGCATACGCTGCGTGGAATAATGGACAGGGCACTTGAGGCAGAACAGAGGCAGGAAGAGGAGGACTTCCTTGCCTCTCAAGGCCCCCTTTATCCAGACAGTGTTCCTGCTGTGCCACCCATCACACAGGAAGAGGATGAGGAGGAGGAGGAGGATGATTGTGTCAGCATGGAGGTGGAGGCTGGCACTCAGCATCAGCAGCAGCAGCAGCAGCAGCAGCAGTCTTGTAGGGATGATTTACAGTCCCAAGAAACATGTGGACTTGTACGCGGCTGGGAGGAGGTAGCTGCGGATCATGTTGTCCTTAGTGACCCAGAGGACTCCGGACCGAATGCCTCAGCTAACCTACGCTGCATGGCCTCTCTGATCCTGCAAAGCCTGCGGAAGGATCCTCGTATTCTTCGGATCAAGGAGAGGGACCATTACTGGCTGGCCACTCTCCTTGATCCACGGTACAAGGGTAAGGTTGCCGACCTTATCTTGCCATCGCAGAGGGAGCAGAGGATGAGACATCTCCGGGAGGCCTTGCAGAAAGGTCTGTGCAACGCGTTCCCAGAGACTGGGAGGTTACAAACTCCTGGTCCTGGACAACGTGTTGCTGAGGCATCGGTCAGAAGGAGCGGTGGAGAAGGTGGCCATCTGACTGATGCTTTCAGACAATTTTTTAGTCTGCAGCCCCAAGGTATGATCGGTTCCAGCACCCATCGCCAGCGTCTGATTTACATGGTGCAGGAATACCTAGGGGCAAGGTCAGACTTGGACACCTTTCCCACCGAAAATCCTCTGGCTTACTGGGTCTTGAGGATGGATCACTGGCCAGAGCTTGCACAGTATGCAATTGAGCTACTGGCCTGTCCTGCATCCAGCGTTCTTTCGGAACGCACCTTCAGTGCTGCTGGTGGCTTTGTTACCGATCACAGGGTGCGCCTGTCCACCGAATCAGTTGATCGACTGACCTTCATCAAGATGAATCAGTCTTGGATCACCCACAGCTACCAAGCACCTGAAGCTGATGTAACAGAATAATTTTTTTTTAAATATCACATCCCTTCAAGACTGCCTATGCTGATGCTGAGTGACTGTCCTGTTATGTTGATTGTCTATCCTCTTCCTCCTCCGCTGATATGTTGGAAGAACATTTCTGGTTCTGGTTGATTCCATCAGCCCAATTTTTCTGCCCCTGTTTAACAGGGGCGTTTAAGTACAATTTTTGATGCAATGCTTTGCAGCAGGGCTAATTCCTGCAATAAAACTAGAGTATATGGCAGAGGTTGCAGTGTGGTGGCACCAGCACCAGTGCCTAAGGCCCAATTTTTCTGCCCCTGTTTAACAGGGGCGTTTAATTACAATTTTTGATGCAATGCTTTGCAGCAGGGCTAATTCCTGCAATAAAACTAGAGTATATGGCAGAGGTTGCAGTGTGGTGGCACCAGCACCAGTGCCTAAGGCCCAATTTTTCTGCCCCTGTTTAACAGGGGCGTTTAATTACAATTTTTGATGCAATGCTTTGCAGCAGGGCTAATTCCTGCAATAAAACTAGAGTATATGGCAGAGGTTGTAGTGTGGTGGCACCAGCACCAGTGCCTAAGGCCCAATTTTTCTGCCCCTGTTTAACAGGGGCGTTTAAGTACAATTTTTGATGCAATGCTTTGCAGCAGGGCTAATTCCTGCAATAAAACTAGAGTATATGGAAGAGGTTGCAGTGTGGTGGCACCAGCAGCAGTGCCTAAGGCCAAATTTTTCTGCCCCTGTTTAACAGGGGCGTTTAAGTACAATTTTTGATGCAATGCTTTGCAGCAGGGCTAATTCCTGCAATAAAACTAGAGTATATGGAAGAGGTTGTAGTGTGGTGGCACCAGCAGCAGTGCCTAAGGCCAAATTTTTCTGCCCCTGTTTAACAGGGACATGTAATTACAATTCTTGATATAATATTTCACAGGAGGGCCCCTTCCTGTGCCCACCCAGAGTAACGGTGAGGACTTATAGTGTTGTGGCACCAGCACCACAACCACCAAAGGTCAATTTTTCTACCACTGTTCAACAATGGCATGTAATTACAATTCTTGATATACCGTATTTGCCGGCGTATAAGGCGACTGGGCGAATAAGACGACCCCCTATTTTTCAAGTGAAAACATAGGTTTTGGGCAATACTCGTGGTATAAGACTACCCCCCTTCTGAGGCAACACCATTTTAAAAAAATATTAGAACGATTAAAAAATACAAAGCAAGAATGCCAACTACTCATCCGCCATGCTGTGTTATGTCATAAAGTAAATCAAACAATAATAACACAAACAGATATCTATTGAATGCCACAACTCTGGAAAGTAGAATTTTTCACTAACCAAACCTATACCACTTTTGGGTTACATTCTATGGGAATTGTCCACCAAAATGCATTTAATAACCCCCCTGTCATATGTCCCAGATTTACCTGTCCCTCTTGGGTGCCTGAGACCTCAAAGGCAAATAGCAGGATGTATAGTAGTAGGAGATCAGTGAATGGATTTACCCAGGGAAGTATGGTGAGCGGTGTATTATTTTAATGAATACAACACCTGCTTGGATTGGCAGAGGCTGTAGCATCATCAGCCCCTCTCCCTCTCCCTCTCCCTCTCTCTCTCTCTCTTTTTCTCTCTCTCTCTCTCTCTCTCTCTCTCTTCTCTCTCTCTCTCTCTCTCTCTCTCTCTCTCTCTCTCTCTCTCAGCCAATCCGAGCAGGCTACTCTATGTAGCCTGCTCGGATTGGCAGTGGTTGTTACTCCAATCCAAGCAGGCTCTGTATTCATTAATAGAATACATCGCTCGCCGGGATTGGCTCAACGGCGTATACTGTTTGTTGCTGAAGCCACATACAGTATTAGCAGACATTTGGGGGCTGACATCCATCGTATACCTGTATACCCGGCGTATAAGACGACCCCCAATTTTTGGGCATTTTTTTTAAGTGTAAAAGGTAGTCTTATACGCCAGCAAATACAGTAATCGTTCACAGCAGGGCGCTCCAGCGCCCACCAAGAGTCACTTTGAGGGCTTACAATGTTGTGGCAAAACCAACACCTTGTTCCGCCATTTCTGCAGAGCATATAGGGCAGGCCCCTACTTTCAAACATCCAATTTACAAACATCTCCTACTTGAAAACGGAAGGAGACAACAGCAAGTGAGATGAAAAAAGATGGACGACACAACAAATTATACAGGGGTGAAAACCCTTCCCTATGTTTTCCAAAAAGCTTAAAAATAGTTTTTTTGACTGGAGCTACACTTTAAAAATGTACCAGTTGAAAATTACAAACAGATTCAACACAACAAACCTACACAGTCCCTGTCTTGTTTGCACCGCCTGTATACTGCTGTTCTGAGTATATAGGGCCTGGGGGCCACACGCATTTCCTTTTTTTAATATGGGTACAGGGTTCCCCTTAATATGCGTACAAGACCCAAATAGGCTGGTAATGGGCAGGGAGGGCTACCCATGCCATTTTTCTCAATGATTTTCAACCATATTGCAGGAACCAGATATAACATTAAAACCACAAGCAGTTTTAAATGGTGTTATTTCCGTTTAATGTCATTTTGTGCAGGGACTGTTCTAAACACGGGAAAGACGTGGCACTTCACAGGCATACTACAGACACCCCCCAGGCACCATATTTAAAGGAATATTTCACTTTTTTTTCACTTTAATCGTCATTAAAATCAGTGCTCCCGCCAAAACGGCCATTTTTTAAAACATTTTAGGCATTGACCCATGTCCCCTGGGGCAGGAGCCAGGTCCCCAAACCCTTTTTAGGACAGTATCTTGCATATTAGCCGTTAAAATTAGCACTTTTCATTTCGAACGTTCGAGTCCCATAGACTTTAATGGGGTTCTAAAGTTCGTTCGAATTTGGGGTCCGTTCGAAAGTTCTGGTGCGAACCGAACCGGGGGGTGTTCGGCTCATCCCTACTCACATCCAACATTTCCCGTCGTAAAATCTGACCGTGTGTACGAGGCATAAGCCCTTGTACACACGGTCAGACAGTCCGATGGACAATGTCCGATAGGACCGTGTTGTCGGATAATCCGACAGTGTGTGGGCTCCATCGAACCAAGTTTTCCAGCTGGGCTATAAGATTTACCAACAACATGATCTGATCGGACTTTGTCTGATCATGTGTAGAGAATTCCGATCGGACAAAGTGCCACGCATGCTCGGATCAAATTCCTAGACCAAAGCTATTGGCTACTAGCCTGAACGTAGTCCCGTCCTAATGAAATAACGTCATCACGTTAAGTACGATCGGATTTTCTGACAACTTTGTCCGACTGTGTGTATGCAACAGTTTCAGACAAAATCCGTCGGACAAAATCTGATGGACAAAATCCGACGGATTTGGTTGTCGGAATCTCCGACCTTGTGTACAAGGGCTTAAAGAAATTGCCCAAATTTTGGGATGTCCCTAGAAAAGTATTAGAAGGAAAATCTTCCAGTGAGGACACTGGCGATTGCCTTGATTTACAGGGATTTCCTCTCACTTCCTGTTTGGCTTTGGAACAGTATGCAACAGTTTCGGACAAGATCCGTCGGACAAAATCCGACGGATTTGGTTGTCGGAATCTCCGACCGTGTGTACAAGGGCTTAGGGTGGATTTGATTTAAATCATGTCAATTCAAATCACTATTTAAATTGTGATTTAAATCACTAGTAAAAAGGCTTGATTTAAATCGACTCAATTTAAATCACAATTTTTAAAGAGCAACTGTCATCCCTGTCCCACAGCAGCTCCTCCTCTGACCAGCTGTTGACTCATGACAGTCCCACTCACTTTAATGGGATGGCTGGTGATGCGGCAGTGACACAACAAGGTGAAGGATATGGCGGCAGCAGGTGAGTGGATGCCCGCTAATAAGCACTGCCATGATTCATCTGAAATGACAGGTGCTCTTTAACCACTTCAGCCCCTTCAGGATTTACCCCCTTAATGACCGGGCCATTTTTTGTGATACGGCACTGCGTTGCTTTAACTGACAATTGCATGGTCGTGCAATGTCTGACCATGTGTACAGGGCTAAGACTGTGCAGACTCTGATATAAGGGAGAACTCTGGGGACTCTAACATAAGGGATACTCTGGGAACCCTGATTTAAGGGGAAACACTGAGAACGCTGATGTATGGAGAGGACTCTGATGTAAGGGGGAACACTGTGGCCTCTGGTGTAAAGGGGAACCCTGAAGTAAGGGGTGTTCTGAGAACCCTGATTTACCTTAGTGTACTCACTCAGAGGCAGGAGAGAGAGAAGGGGGAGACTTCAGTCACAGACAGGGATGGATGGTGAGCTCACTTACCCCTTGGCAGTCAGCACCTCTCATCCAGATGTATCTGATCCTGCTGTACTTCAAATTTCCAACCCGCACGTTCCTTTTCTGAGAAGTGTGAGTAGACACAGTGGGATAGGGACGGGAGGAAGAGGAGCAGATCGAGCCCTCTCTTCTCTCGTCTGAGTGTATGTGTGTGGGGGGGGGGGGGGGGGGGATTGTTAGCGCTGGCTTTGGGCAGCCTGAAAGAGAGTGTAACAGACACTCTTGGTCTAGGCACCTGCAGCCATCAACCCTGCTGGGAAGCCATAGTCCAGTCTGAATAATGTAAAAATAAAATAAAATGCAGCACTTATATATCTATATATATACAGGGCTGTTTTTCAGAAGGAACTTGGGGGAACGCAGTTCCGCCACCTCCAGAACTGAATGGCAAGGGGTGCTGGGGTGTGCTGGACAGCCTATTGAAGCTGGCTGTTGATGAATCTATTACTGCTGGAGGGGATCTATTCTTGGGGAGGTAGGTCTACTGTTGCTGGGGAGGACTTCTGTTGCTCGTGGGGGATCTATTGTTGCTGGGTGTGGGTCTTATGTTGCAGGGGGGTCAATCATTGCTAGGAGGAATCTACTGTTGAGGGAGTGGTCTTTGTAGCTGGCTGCTGGAGGGTCTATTGATGATGGCTGCTGGGGAATCTATTGTTGCTGATGGGGGATCTATTGTTGCTGGGGGTGGGTTTTATGTTGCAGGGGGTCAATCGTTGCTGGTTGGGATCTACTGTTGAGCAAGGGGTCTAATGTTGCTGGCTGCTGAATGGTCAATTGATGCTGGCTGTTGGGTAGGCATTGTTGCTGGAGGGGATCTATTGTCGTTGGGCTATCTATTGTTGCTAGATCTATTTTTTTGCCTTTCTTGTTATCATTAACAAACTCCATATAAAATACTTGGTTCTGTATTGCCTTAAAGAGGCAGTACTGGGAGGTGGGTAAGGGTCGAACCCAAGGAACGGTGCGGAAATTACGCTAATCTTTACCAGAACTTCCGGTTATCAATTATTTTAGTTTGGGGCCACATAGCCTATTTAAATGCGTGGTTGTTGGCAGTAGGTCATACCCCAGATGACGTCTAATCAGATGAAACGTGTTGGGTCCACTTCTGCCAACATTACTGTGCCTCTTTTTGACTTTTTGTGAGTCTTTTATGCATTTCTTAAATGTGAGTGTTCCATTGTTACTCTTTTTAAATAAATGTAATTTTTTGACAATATCACACTATGTGGAACATTTCTTTGATTTTTGGTTTCAACGTGTGAGCATAAGGATTTCCTCCTTCCATTTGAGCCCCATATGCCTGTATGCCGTGGATTGGAAGTTGATCAACCGCAGGCAACAAAGTGAGTACACCCTTAAGTGAAAATGTCCAAATTGGGCTCAAAGTGTCAATATTTTGTGTGGCCACCATTATTATCCAGCACTGCCTTAATTCTGTTGGGCACGGCGTTCACCAGAGCTTCATGGGTTGCCACTGGAGTCCTCTTCCACTCCTCCATGATGACATCACAGAGCTGGTGGATGTTAGAGACCTTGTACTCCTCCACCTTCCGTTTGAAGATGCCTCACAGGTGCTCAATAGGGTTTAGGTCTGGAGACATGCTTGGCCAGTCCATCACCTTTACCCTCAGCTTCTTTAGCAAGGCATTGGTCAACTTGGAGATTTGTTTTTGGGTCGTTATCATGTTGGAATACTGCCCTGCAGCCCAGTCTCTGAAGGGAGGGGGATCATGCTCTGCTTCAGTATGTCACAGTACATGTTGGCATTCATGGTTCCCTCAATGAACTGTAGCTCCCCAGTGCCCACAACACTCATGCAGCCCCAGACCATGACACTCACACCACCATGCTTGACTGTAGGCAAGACACACTTGTCTTTGTACTCCTCCACTGGTTGCTGCCACACACGCTTGACAACATCTGAACCAAATAAGTTCATCTTGGTCTCATCAGACCACAGGACATGGTTCCAGTAAGCCATGTCCTTAGTTTGCTTGTCTTCAGCAAACTGTTTGTGGGCTTTCTTGTGCATCATATTTAGAAGAGGCTTCCTTCTGGGACGACAGCCATGCAGACCAATTTAATGCAGTGTGTGGTGTATGGTCTTAACACTGACAGGATGACCCCCACCCCTTCAACCTCTGCAGCAATGCTGGCAGCACTCATACATCTATTTCCCAAAGATACAACCTCTGTATATGACACTGAGCATGTGCACGTAACTTCTTTAGTCAACCATGGCAAGGCCTGTTCTGAGTGGAACCTGTCCTTTTATACCGTTGTATGGTCTTGGCCACCATGTTGCAGCTCAGTTTCAGGGTCTTGGCAATCTTCTTATAGCCTAGGCCATCTTTATGTAGAGCAACAATTCTTTTTTTCAGTTCTTCAGAGAGTTCTTTGCCATGAGGTGCCATGTTGAACTTCCAGTGACCAGTATGAGAGACTGAGAGGGATAACAACAAATTTATCACACCTGCCACCCATTCACACCTGAGACCTTGTAACACTAACAAGTCACATGACAACGGGGAGGGAAAATGGCTAATTGGACCCATGGGTGGCGCTGTCATCCCTGGCAGGGTCAAGAATGCAGTCTAGTTGGGTGCATTAAGGATTTACTCTCTCTCGGAATCAGCCCAGTGGGAGTGTCACTCATGCTGTGCATTCTGGGAGAGGGTACTTAAGGTGCTGACATCATGTGCTTCGGGTTTCCGGTCCAGAAGTGCTTTCTGGCTGTTTGGTCCTGGTCCTCCTGACCAGCCCCCAGGACTCTCATGTCCTGGGGTGCAGATCCACCCGACTACAAGTCTCGGGGCTGGCTAGCCTGAGACAATGAAACTGAATGAAGGATTCAGAGGTGGTCCCTTGCCGTCTCGGTTTGTGGAGAGGCCCAGGAGCTGTGAAGGTTTCCAGGGGAGGATTCTTTGGGAGAAGGCCACACAAAGGTTGGCTTCTCAGCAAGAGCCTGGACAACTTCAAGGACCCCAAGTGAATCTAGTCTTGTGTGGTATCGCCGCACCGGCTGCAAGACACTGGTACCATACGAGGATTTTCTGAGTCGTCTACAATCTGTGGCAGAGACTTTAACCAAGTGTTCTACAACAAGTCTGTGGCAGAGTCTGTATCTGATTGAAACACCCTGTTGACTGTTAGGCCTGGTGAGAGAAGGACTATCCGATAAGGGTGAGGATCCAGTTGGGAATGGCTATTCTCTGGATTTCCTAGTGTGAGAGACTTTTCCTATTTCACTTAGCACTAAGAGTACCTGGACTTTCCTACCTAAACCCTCTAACCCTATGCTGAGAGACTGTGTTCGTTATTTTTGCAAATAAAAATCCCTCTAAGTGGATCTGGTGTCAGTCTCTACAGTTCTTGGGCCCTTGGGAAAGTCCTAGATGCACACGAGGTCAAGAAGGTAACGGTAAGCCCAATTAAATCAGCTGCTCCTTTGGGGGTTAGTGCTAAATTTATATTGTAGAGAAGTATCATTTCTTTAGTGTTGTCACATGAAAAGATATAATAAAATATTTTAAAAAAATGAGAGGGGTGTACTCATTTTTGTGAGATACTGCGTATGTATATGTGTGTGTGTATATATATATATATATATATATATATATATATATATATATATATATATATTTTTTTTTTTTTTTTTTACCCCAGTACCCTTCATAAATTGGTAGTAATTGTAACATGCCAGAAGATGGCGATATAGTGTCTATTAAGAACCCACAGAATTCGACAGGAGAAAAATGTATGTCAATATTTTATTTTGCTTGTGTGTTTATGACAAAATCTGAAATCTTCAAGCTGATCTCCACTCTTGTGGTCAAAGTATTAAAAAAAAAAGAACCAGCCCTAGGTCCTATTCAAATCTGAGCAGTTTATGAATATGTGCACAATCACAAATCACGTGTCTGTTCACCAAATGCCAGAAAATCGCCTGTGACAATAGCCATACTATCCACTGTTAGGCTGCTTTCACACTGGGGCGGTATTCAGGCGTTACAGCGCTAAAAATAGCGCCTGTGTAGCGCCTGAAAAAACCCGGCCCCTTTCACTCCAGTGTGAAAGCCGGAGGGCTTTCACACTGGGGGGGTGCGCTGGCAGGACAGTGAAAAAAGTCCTGCTTGCCACATCTTTGGAGCGGTGAAGGAGCGGTGTATTCACCGCTCCTAAACCGCTCCTACCCATTGAAATCAATGGGACAGCGTGGCAATACCGCCGGCAAAGCGCCGCTGCAGCGGCGCTTTGCGGGCGGGTTTAAACCTTTTTCGGCCGCTGCTAAAACAACGGTAAAGCGCCGCTAAAAATAGCGGCGCTTTACCGCCGACGCCTGCACCGCCCCAGTGTGAAAGCAGCCTTAAAGTGGTGGTACACTCAACGTTGTGACTTTTATCTACTGGTAATACCTGCAGGTAAAAGTAATGTCTCCTCCTAGCACTGTTTAGGATATATATTTGTTTGTTTGGCAGCCGCTGATGTCACCAGCGAATGTGTTCTGAAAGAGCGGCATACTCATGCCATCCCTTAAGAGCTCTGTGCCACGGTTGCGACTCCATGTGCATATGCAGGAGTGACATCATAGTGGCTCGGCCATTTAAACGGGAGAACATGGGGTCCCCAGCAGCGCTGACAATGGGCCACTGCAGAGCTTTGTTGAAAGGTAAGTCTTTCATAATGTGCTAGCACATTATATTATCTTGCAGGCAGACCAGACTTTTATTTTTTAATTTTTATTTGACTTTACTACTGCTTTAATGGCATGCCAAATGCTGCAAATAGATGTGTGGTTTCTCTCCATTGGCGTGGGGGGGGGGGGGGGGGGGGGCGCACAAAGCTCAATGCTCAAGAAACTAAATGAGCTACTTTGACATATTTGCCACGTTGTCAGGCAGCCCATTGAAATTAATGGGTTGTCCTATGCGTGTAGTGTGCAAAAGGCGCATAAACGCAACGCTCTGTATCACGTCATAGTGTGAATGGGGCCTAACACCTTTTTAAACCAAAGAAGTCTTCAAACTGAACTCCTGCCTTACTTTTAGGGCCCAGTTGCACAAGGAACTGAATGTGAATCTGTCAGGATTGCTCTGCGTGTTCATGTGTGATTCACATGCAGTTATGTGAAGTGCGATTTCCGCCTATTCATTTTGATTCCATGCGATCAGGTGTGGGCAAACACACTGCGTTTGGACCCTGCAATTGCAATGTGCATTTGGGCTGTCGTTGCCTTTGCACTGACACCTGCTGCAGATCACAAGGGCAGTGAGATGGGAATGTGGTGCGGGAAACTGGCACAGAATGCGGGTTTCCTGCACGGCATTCTAGTATGAACAGGCCCTTAGTCTTGCATAGCTGTACAGACTCCTCTCTTATACTGAAAATGCTTACTCTGATTTCACTGCACACTATGAACTTCTCTCAGTGTTCAGTAGAAGCTGCAGCAATAGAGCTTGTCTCATTTCCTGGCTAAAAGACATCCAGCATCATCTGGTTCTTTCCTCCCCAGCCTGACCTCCCATCCCTGGTCCACCTCTTTCATTCATTAGACTTACATTTTTTCAATCATGGAGGCTCTGCATTATATGAAGGCATTGTCTAGAGTGGTCTATATGCAAATACAGCCTTTCTGAAAATGCCCACCTCTCCAGACTGACATCCACCCATCACGGTGTACTGATATTCGTATAACTCCTTCCACGAGTCAGTAATGTAAGGAAGCTGTGAACAGCCATGATCTGCCTGCATTGCACAGAGAAGAACAGAGACCTAGTGATGACATTGCTGTATCCAAAATAAGGTATGTACTATAAATGGAGAGGTTTATTTTAAAATGTCATTAGCATGTTGACAAGGAAGGGAAGGTGAAATTCCAACAGATTAAACTTCAGTTTTAACATGGAAATTGTAATTAAGACTTGCAGTGCCTTGCGAAAGTATTTGGCCCCCTTGAACTTTTCAACCTTTTGCCACATTTCAGGCTTCAAACATAAAGATATAAAATTTATATTTTTTGTGAAGAATCACCAACAAGTGGGACACAATTGTGAAGTGGAACGAAATCTATTGGATAATTTAAACTTTTTTAGCAAATAAAAAACTGAAAAGTGGTGCGTGCAAAATTATTCGGCCCCTTTACTTTCAGTGCAGCAAACTCACTCCAGAAGTTCAGCGAGGATCTCTGAATGATCCAATGTTGTCCTAAATGACTGATGGTGATAAATAGAATCTACCTGTGTGTAATCAAGTCTCTGTATAAATTCACCTGCTCTGTGATAGTCTCAGGGTTCTGTTGAAAGCGCAGAGAGCATAATGAAGACCAAGGAACACACCAGGCATGTCCGTAATACTGTTGTGGAGAAGTTTAAAGCCAGATTTGGATACAAAAAGATTTCCCAAGCTTTAAACATCCCAAGGAGCACTGTGCAAGCGATCATTTTGAAATGGAAGGAGTATCAGATCACTGCAAATCTACCAAGACCTGGCCGTCCCTCTAAACTTTCAGCTCAGACAAGGAGAAGACAGATCAGAGATGCAGCCAAGAGGCCCATGATCACTCTGGATGAACTGCAGAGAACTACAGCTGAGGTGGGAGAGTCTGTCCATAGGACAACAATCAGTCGTACACTGCACAAATCTGGCCGTTATGGAAGAGTGGCAAGAAGAAAGCCATTTCTCAAAGATATCCATAAAAAGTCTCGTCTAAAGTTTGCCACAAGCCACCTGGGAGACACACCAAACATGTGGAAGAAGGTGCTCTGGTCAGATGAAACCAAAATCGAACTTTTTGCCCACAATGCAAAACGATATGTTTGGCGTAAAAGCAACACAGCTCATCACCCTCAACACACCATCCCCACTGTCAAACATGGTGGTGGCAGCATCATGGTTTGGGCCTGCTTTTCTTCAGCAGGGACAGGGAAGATGGTTAAAATTGAGGGGAAGATGGATGCAGCCAAATACAGGACCATTCTGGATGAAAACCTGTTGGAGTCTGCAAAAGACATGAAACTGGGACAGAGATTTATCTTCCAACAAGACAATGATCCCAAACATACAGCAAAATCTACAGAGGAATGGTTCACAAATAAACGTATCCAGGTGTTAGAATGGCCAAGTCAAAGTCCAGACCTGAATCCAATCGAGAATCTGTGGAAAGAGCTGAAAACTGCTGTTCACAAACGCTCTCTATCCAACCTCACTGAGCTCAAGCTGTTTTGCAAGGAAGAATGGGCAAGAATTTCAGTCTGTGCAAAACTGATAGAGACATACCCCAAGTGACTTGCAGCTGTAATGGCAGCAAAAGATGGCACTACAAAGTATTAACGCAAGGGGGCCGAATAATTTTGCACACCCCACTTTTCATTTTTTTATTAGTTAAAAAAGTTTCAAAAATCCAATAGATTTCGTTCCACTTCACAATTGTGTCCCACTTGTTGGTGATTCTTCACAAAAAATAAAAATGTTATATCTTTATGTTTGAAGCCTGAAATGTGGCAAAAGGTTGAAAAGTTCAAGGGGGCCCAATACTTTCACAAGGCACTGCAACTAGTTCTAGGGACATATAAACCAATGATACACAAAAACTTGCCCTCACACCTGTGTATCACCATTGCGCTAAAAATAAAAACACTAATGCCGTGTACACACGACCGAACAATTCGATTGTGTGTGGGCTCCAGCGGACATTTTCATCGTAAAGTCCGGCGGACTTAGAAAGTAGTTTTGACTTAAGAATGACGCATGCTCAGAAGCATGTATGAGACGGAAGCTATTGGCTACTGGCTATTGAAATGACGCATGCTCAGAAGCAAGTACGAGACGGAAGCTATTGGCTACTGGCTATTGAAATGACGCATGCTCAGAAGCAAGTACGAGACGGAAGCTATTGGCTACTGGCTATTGAACTTCCTTTTTCTAGTCCCATCGTATGTGCTGTACGTCATCGCGTTAGAAATCACCGGACTTTCGGAGTGTCCACGTGTGGCCAAGTCCGTTCGTTAGAAAGTCCGGCGGATTGTTTGCCGGACTAAGTCCACCGGACAATTCGGTCGTGTGTACGCGGCATAAGTGAATAAGTAGCTGCCACTGTAAATAAACAAAACATGCAATCAGTATTCCTTACAAGTGACAAATGGAAAAAGTGGCACTAAAACAAATCAGTGTGAACTTGCTCAGTGCAAAGTACTAAACAGATATATAAATAAATAAATGCAAGGTATTAACAGTGATGTAAATCTATATATACACCCAGTGATTCAAGTGACAAATTGTCAATAACTCCAAAGAGTGAATCAAATAAGTCCAATAAAATAACAATGTATCAGTCTCTTAATAATTAAGTAAATAAACACAGTTCATATCAGTGAACAATTAAATAGATGAAAGCCAGTGAATCTCAAATGAAGTTCTTCCACACAGAACTCTTCCACCACACCACAGTGTTTGTGATTCCACTCCCCTTATGATCTCGTACTCACCAGCTGCATATGCCTTACACTTTTGTGTTTGGCTTAGAGCGCTTTGACCCTCTTTTCATGGGGGATATAATAATAATCTCAGAAATTCCAGTTAAGGACAGGTGCATATTTCTTAGCCCTTGTACACACGGTCGGAGATTCCAACAACCAAATCCGTCGGAATAATTTCGACGGATTAATTCCGTATGAGGACCGGAAGTGATGTTGCATACACACGGTCTGACCAAGTTGTCGGAATTTCCGGTGGCCAAGAACGTGGTGACGTAAGCCACGTACGGTGGGACTAGAAAAAGGAAGTTCAGCACCACGTCCGGCACCCTTTGGGCTCCTTCTGCTGATCTCGTGTGTATCGCGTGTTAGTAGAGGTTTGGTGAGAGACGATTTGCGCTTTTCAGATTAGTGATTCAGTTCGGTACTGCTCTTTAGTTTCTGCTTGTCTTTGCGTATCTGATAATCAGTGCGTGCAGTCAGTAAGTATTTGTTTCTCATTGTGGACTATATCTTGGTATAGTACGCTTTGATTTGCACTGCTTATTGTCTGCTTGCTTCTGCTATTCAGTTCGTTCTTTCAGGCATTGCCGTTTATCGGTGCTTTCTGTTGTCCATTCTGACCAGTCGACCGTTTTGAAACCATGTTTCGTCTATGTACTCGTCGTAGAGTTTGTGCTGTACAGGGGCTTCATGTTGGGGTTCTTACTTTGACACAAGCCCGATCCATGAACAGGGAGGGGAGGCGTTTGTGGACCAAGAATTGTTTGCGCCAGCGTGACCAGTTCTCACACATGCCTTTGCTCCATGAGAATAATCCTGATGATTTCAGGAATTATCTCCGGATGACGGACCCTGTTTTTCACCGTCTGCTGGCTTTGCTGACCCCTTATATCACCAGGCAGGATACCTGCATGCGGCAAGCCATCGCTCCGGAGCAGAGACTCATTGCCACGTTGCGCTACTTGCCGACTGGGAGAAGCCTTCAGGACCTCAAGTTCTCTACAGGAATCTCCCCCCAGGCTCTGGGGATCATTATTCCAGAGACCTGTTCTGCCATCATTCAGGTCCTGCAGAAGGACTATATGAAGGTAAGTTTTATCCTTTAACATCACATTCTATGTATTTAATGATTGCTAATGTCTTGCATTTCTTTCCTCATTCCCTAATTACCATCATTGCAATATGCTCTAATTCATATGCTCTGCCCCTTTGCCCTCATGCATATTTGCCTCACTAACTTCCCCACCATGCTCTTCTTGGCCCATAAAACTATAGTCTAGTCACTTACCAATGTCTTTAGTCAGCTCCATAGTATTGCTTTTCCCTAAACACCCCCTAAAATGTCTACAAATGTGATGTGTGTGCATCAATTCATGCAGAGTGACATTTTTTTTTTTTTGGTTGTGCCAAACTCATTAGGAACCCCCCTCCCCCCAACTGCTAGCTCAGCTGATGGCAATCCTCTATCTGCTGACTTTACCAAACCCAATACACACTATATCCACCTTTTTGATGGTCACATTTATGGATGAATTCACCAAAGCATGTAGTGCAAGGGCCTGCCTCAATACTTTCAAATGCAGTCATTTGTTTTGTTCCCCCCCCCCTATTATTATCTTGATATGTAATAGCAGAATGTCAAAATGTGCTTCCATTTTGTTTTATTTTTGGTATTATGACACTTCTTACCTGTCCGGTGGGCTGGCAATAGTGTAAGTAAGGAGGGGCTTCCCAAAGTATCACACATTATTTAGGCATTCAGCTCTCAATCAAGTGGAGAGGGTTACCTGTCCAAAACATCCCCCCCCCTCATTAGCAAGGGCCCATCAAATGGATGGGGGGGGTGATGACTCTGACAAGGGGACCTTATACTTTAGGCTTTAAATACTCAGTTCCCAAAATGTTATACTGATCTTGGCCAAAAATGTTGGTGTCTAATCTGCTTGCAATGTTGATTTGCTAAATTACTAATTTTTGGTCTTGTTTCACTCCACAATGTCCTTCAACGCCACAGGAATGACAGACTGTGGCCTCCCACTTTGCCAGTCGTTGAGACTTTCCCAATTGTGGAGGTGCAATTGATGGGAAGCACATCCGCTTCGTCCCACCACCCAACTCGGGGTCCTGCTATTTTAACTACAAGGGGTTTCATAGTATCGTGATGTTGGCGGTGGTGTCTGCGACCTATGACTTTTTGTATGTGCACGTGGGGCCAAATGGACGGATGTCGGATGGTGGAGTGTTCTCACGGACGGAGTTCTACTGGCGTCTCCAGAGTGGCAGTCTGGGCTTGCCACCCCCAGAGGAGAATCAGGAAGGACTCCCGTTCGTCTTCGTCGCGGATGAGGCGTTTGCCCTGGCGAACCATCTGATGCGGCCTTTCTCGATGAGGACCCTCACCCCGGACCAGAGGATTTTTAATTTCCACCTGTCCAGAGCCCAAAGAGTGGTGGAGCACACCTTTGGAATACTGGATAGCCAGTTCCGTCTTTTTTTAACGCCTATCCACATGGCGGAATACAAACTTAATCACATTGTGCTGGCGTGCTGTGTTCTGCACAATTTCCTAAAAAGACATTCTGCAAACTATGCAGTCTCAGTTGTCCAAGAAGCAGACTTTCTGGAAAATGAGAACCTCACGGGCCTTGAAGCTGCTCGTCCCGGCTTGCCCCCCCAAAGCGCTTGTGAGGTTAGAACCCAATACATGGACTACTTTGTGGGTAGGGGGGCCGTTGATATGCCAGACAATGTCTGAGCGGCATTTTATTAATACATTTTTCTTTGAAACTGCAAGGTTTGTTTTCATTTACTGCTTGGCTTGGTTTTAGGTGTCTCCTAGGTAAATTTATGTTTTTTCTTGTTGTGCCTTTTTCACCAACAGTGCAAACCCAAGTTCTGAGCGAGATGAGGGGACAGTCTCTTCTTCAGATAAGCTTATTATGTTGTGGGTCTGCTACACGCACACCTTGTTTTTGGGAGCTAATGTATGTAGTGCATTACTGACCAAAATCGTGCTCATTTTCAGCACCATGGCAGGAAAATGGCATGTTTGACAAAATTAACACATCACTGTGGGTGTTATTTACTAAAGGCACATCAAGTGCACTGCAAAAGTGCACCTGAAACTGCACTTGGAGTGCAAAGTGGAGTTACCTTTAGTAAATAACACCCATTCTCAACGAAAACAACAATTTTACTCCTAATACATCTTTTGCGCAATGAAAAAGGAAGACAAACATTGTTGATAATTTAACTTTTTAATGCAAACACATTCACATGTGCGTTTAGAAAAGGGTTTTACAACAAACCAACAAATTGGGTGTATCAAAAACAGTCTTTCAGGTAATTTTTTTTTAACTTTGTGTTTTTGTGTAAACAGGAATGTATCAAAGCGTAACATACAGAACACAGGAACTTACAAAGTTCAACTTTGAAAAGTGAAGACGATATCAGACATGAGTATGTACAAACTGGGCTGATATTGCCTTCATCACATGGGGTGTCACCCCTGGAAATTCCAAATTTGGAAGATGCACACAGTGTGTCAACATGTGCTATCTCCCATCATGGGGGATCAATGCACATGTTTTGGGGCTGCAACCAGTTCATCTCAGCCACTTTCCACAAAACACGTACATTGATCCCCCATGATGGGAGATAGCGCATGTTGACACACTCTGTGCATCTTACAAATTTGGATTTTCAAAAAATACAAAAGTTGTGGTTTAAAAGCCAAAAAATAAAACCCTAGCTAGTTTGGGCTGTTTCACACTCTCCCCAAAACATCAATGATGTTCTTCATTTTATTTTTAACATCATTGATGTTTTGCTGTATATTTTCTAAATCCCGATTGCACCCCATTATCTCCCCATTATCTCCCCAATCAGGATCTGGGCACTTTCACGGGTAAAAAGGGATTCTTCTTCGACATCACCTACAAAACAAAGCAAAAAACACACCATGTATTATAAATATGGTGACATACATTGATGAGTTTACCGGTAGCTGTGTTCTCCAACACTCACCTGTGGTGACAATTTGTCCAACTTCAACGAGCTCTCCTTCCTCCTCCTCCTCCTCCTGCTCCTCTGCTTCTGGTTTTGCAATTTTGCCTTCTTTGGGAGGGGTGGGGTCCCTGGTGTCCTCATACTTGCCTAGTCTTCTCTCCCCTATGAGAATGTAAAAAATGAATAATTACCACACAGATGGCAGAAATAGGAATATGAAACATTGCTTGGAAGTGTTGTACAATTGTGTTTTTTGGCCGAGTTCCAAGGTGAGAACATTATTGTGGACACTTTATTAAGCTGGAATACTTACCTGCAGAACTATGTTTCTTACGAACGAATGAAACCATGAACTTGAAAGTGGCCATTTTAAAATGCATAACATGAGATCAAAGCACATGGAGCATGTATGCAAGCAGGAATAATCATATGAACACACGACAACTACTTACTTTTTTGAAGAACACGCTTGATCCTGATGTACTGCTCGTGCTCCCTCAGTTTCAGGTCTGACCAGCGTTTTCTCAGTTGATCCATGGAACGGCGTACCCCAAAATTCTTCTGAAGACTGTTCACAACTTTATTCATGATCTTGGACTTTCTGATATTTGGGTTTGGGTAAGGTCCATATTTCCCATCATAGTCGGTCCTGTTCAATATGTCCACCATCTCCAACATCTCTCCAAAAAACATATTTGAGGCCTTAAATCTTCTCTTCCTGGATCGGGATGTTTCAGGCTCCGGGCTTTCCTCACCCTCCTCCTCGTTAGTGGAACTCTGATTGCCCACCAGCGTTCTCTCCGCCATGTGCTCTCCCCACTGCGCCAAAAGCGAAGAAGCGGGGAATAGTCTAGAAAGAACGTCAGGGGCGGGCGATGTTTCACGCATGCGCACTGTATATAAAACGCAACACGCGCGTGTCCTCTGTACGATCTGTGAACAGAGGGAGAAGCTGAGGCGACGAACGTGCAAACGAAGGTAAAATTTTGAACTTGGTACATCACTAGGCTATACTGCTTCTAGATTGAGGCCTGCATTAGTGGAGTTTAGCCTGACATTAGGGTTTGTCTTGTGTTATGTCTTGCAGACATTATGGACGGGTTCAATGATCATAGCTTCCTCCCTCTGTTCATCGATAAATACAGAGAGATGCCCTGCCTGTGGCAAGTGACACACCCTCAGTATAGTAACAAACTAAAGAGGCAGGCAGCAATGGAGAAACTGGTTGAGTTTGTGAAGCCGGTGGTCCCCAGGGCAGACGTCACCTATTTAAAAAAGAAAATTGGTGGCCTCAGGAGTACATATCTGGTACTTCAGCAGATGACGTTTATGTCCCCAGGCTGTGGTATTATAACAGGATGCAGTTTCTGTCAGACCAGGCTGAGGCCAGAGAATCACTCTCTACTCTTCCTTCCACGCGTCTTATGCTACATTCCACACCCGCTGAGTCTTCCTATGCCCAACCTGGGCCTTCCACTCAAGACCTGGGGGAGCCCAGCTTGAGCCAGGTATAGTATTGTTCTTCATATTTTGGGAGTATAAATGAATGATGTTAACTTGATTTTTGCTCACTAATTGCTGATTTTAGAAAGTGTTCCACATATCAATAGACAGTAGTGGCCAAAACCTTTGGGACAAGAATGAAAAATGCTGGGCTCAGAATGATAGTCTTTTGGATTGGTTAACAATTTGCAACAGTCTTGATGTGAAAATTGTGTGTGTTTGATGAACCAAAAACGAAAACTATGTCCCTTTTTCATACACAGGAAGACATCAGCCAGGAGGAGGGTGTGGAATGCAGCAGCCAGGAGGTGGCTGTGGAAAGTGTCAGCCAGGAGGAGGCGGGGGTAAGTGGCAGCCAGGCGGTGGGCGGGCAAAGGAGCCTCACATAATGCCAGGTCCCTCCCCTCCGCCTTCCACGCAAAAGGGCGAGAAAGGGGGGGAATGTGGAGGAGTCGGCCCTGAGGCTGATTGGGGAGGCATCAGCGGCCCTCCAAGCCAAACCCACCTATCAAGAGGCCTTTTCCGCCTTGGCTGCATGCAAGCTTGAGAAAATGGAGGAGGGGCAACAGCTCTTGTGTGAGGAGGTAATTATACACACCCTCAACAAGGGTCTGTTGGGCCAAATGACACAAACAACACACTTGTGTGATTTGGCCCATGCCCCTCCTCCTCCTCTTCCTCCTTCTGACACACCTCCAGCACCACAGCCACAGCCCGGAAGGAAGCGTGGAAGGAAGACCAGAGTGTGATGACCTGGGTTCAGTCTGGTCTGACAGAAGATGCAGCCTCTTGTAGTACCACAGCCTGGGAACATAGATGTCATCTGCTGCTGTTCCGGGTTTCTTGGACTTCAGGACCAGACTTCTCTCCCTCAGACATGTACTCCTCAGGCCACCAAGTTTTGTGTTTAAATAGTTGATGTGTGCCCTGGGGGCCAAAGGCTTCGCTAATCTCCCCAGTTTCTCCATCGCTGCCTCCCTCTTTATTTGTTACTGACACCTAAATAAAGGATTTTTTTGTTTGAAGAAATACTTGCTTATGTGTTTTACTTCAAAAAGGCCAGTTTATTTGTGAGCAGGCAGGTACATTTCAAAAAAACTAAGTGAAATGAATAACAAGGGGTACAAACACTAAACAACCTCCTGCAGATTAAAAAAGAAAAAGAAAATATAAAAAATATAATAATGTTGTTGTGGTAAGTTTACACACAAAACACACCCCAAAAAATGGAAAGATGAGCAAACTGTCAAAAAAGGAGATGTTTATGAAAAAAAACAAACACAAAATTCAACCAAGAAACAATAAACAAAAAATAGCAGCGTGACGAATGTGCTATATCGATTACGAGCAGTAGTTTTACCTGAGCGAACGCTTCCGTGTCCGAATTGGATTGTGAGCATGTGTGGCACCTTGTCCGTCGGAGTAGGCTACACATGATCGGAGTATGTCCGATCGGAGCAGTTTGTCGGAAAATATTTCCGGCAAGTTGGAAAAGTTGGTCTGACAGATATTCCGACGGAAACAGTCCGATGCAGACCACACACAGTCGGAATATCCGACAAAAGGTTCCGATAGGAAACATTCCGACGGAATCTCCGACCGTGTGTACAAGGGCTTAGACCATCCACGTGATGAGTTCCACATGCAAATAAAAAAATGCTTCCGATGGTGTAATAAAGTAACAAAACTTTAATCACAAATCTCACTGCATTACAATCACATGTGAAAACTTAAAAGCACGCCACAAGGTATAAAACCACAAAACTCCATGCATCTGTGACTGGATATAGGATAGTCACAGCGGACCCAGGGTGTGCGAGCATATAAGTTCATATCTCACCACTCCTCGTCCCCCACTATGCATTTGTACGGTGTAGTGTATCAGTAAATCGTATACAGCGTAATCTGTCTAGCTCAAATGATCGCCAATTAGCCACGCCCAACATGTTTCATCATGAATGACTTATTCATGGGATTCATGGAATTCATGGAGCAACGGTTTTCGCGAAGATTGACTTGAGAGGGGCATACAATCTCATGCGCATTAAGAAGGGCGACGAGCGGAAAACTGTGTTTAATACCAGAACAGGCCATTATGAGTACCTGGTAATACCTTTTGGCCTTTGTTATGCCCCGGCAGTTTTCGAGGAATTTATTAACAATGTCCTCCGAGATTTGTTGCAGTTATTTGTGGTGGTTTTTTTCTCGATGATATCCTCATATTTTCCAAGTCCCTAAAGAGCCACCACACAGACATCTGTCGTGTGCTTCAGAAACTAAGAGAGAACAATCTCTATTGTAAACTGGAGAAGTGCGAGTTCCATCGTGAACAGGTTACATTCCATGTCATTTCCACTGCTGGTTTTTCGATGGACCCAGAGAAACTTTCGGCAGTCCTACAGTGGCCTCGACCCGTAGGTTTACGTCCTCTGCAGTGTTTCCTGGGCTTTGCCAACTACTATCGAAAGTTTATTCATAACATCTCGTCTCTGGTCAAGCCCCTGACTGATATGACCAGAAATGACGGTAACCCACAGAGTTGGTCTCCAGAGTCCATTAAGGCCTTTGAGACTCTCAAGGCTGCGTTTGTTTTTGCTCCTGTGTTGGCACAACCTGATCCTACGTTACCTTTTTATCCTTGAGGTTGATGCTTCTGAGACTGGCACCCTTCTGTTTCAACATCTTACCTCTGAGAGCGCTATGCATCCTTGTGGCTACATTTCCAAGGAATTGTCACCTGCGGAGTGCAATTACGAGATTGGTGACCTAGAGCTGTCAGCAATCATTTTAGACCTGAAAGAATGGAGACATATCCTCGAAGGTACCACTGTGCTGGTTCTCATCCTTACTGACCATAAGAATCTCACATTCTTGTTTGAGGCTAAACACCTCTCTCCCAGAAGGGCGCAATGAGCTCTTTTCTTGTCTAGTTTCAATTACATTGTCTCATTCTTACCCGATACTAAGAATGTAAGGACTGACACTTTGTCATGACAATTTTCCTCCACTTCTAAGATGGAGTCGGTTGCGGTTCCTGTGATTCCTCCTGATCGTATTCTGGCTATGGTTTGCACCAGTCTCACTTCTAATTTGGGTGACAAAATTCTTGCTGCTCAGGTCCATGCTCAGCACCAACGTCAATTCCTACGTTGCTATATTTCTGACCATCATTACAACTGGTCAGACCTGTTACCATGGGAGGAGTATGCTCACAATAGGGCCTTGAATTCTGCTTCCTGATTGTACCCATTTATGGAGAACTATGGTTTCCAAATTTCCATGTTGCCTGACTCATTTGTTCCCCAGAGTATTCCTGCATTAGAGGAGCATCTCCGTGGTCTTTGTTCAACTTGGGAACAAGTCCAGGAGGCTTTGCGACATGCTAATGATAGGTACAGAATCCATGCTGACTGCAGATGCCTGCCTGCTCCTTCCTACCAGTTTGGGGACAGGGTCTGGCTGTCATCTCGCAACCTCCAACTTTGTGTTCCCTCTCTGAAGTTTGCACCTCGGTTTATTGGGCCTCTCTGTATTCTTCGCAGGATTAACCCAGTGACTTACGCGCTTGACCTTCCTTCTAATATGCGTATCTCAAATGTATTTCTTGTCTCCTTATTAAAACCTTTGGTCTGCAACCGCTTTACCACCTTGGTACCTTGTCCTCACCCTGTTTGAGAACCATGAGGATTATGAAGTACAGTCCATTGTTGACTCCCGTAGGTTCTGTGGGCGCAAACAGTACCTGGTGCATTGGAAAGGGCACTGTCCGGAGGAACGCTCTTGGGTCTCATCCTCGGACGTACATGCCCCTGTCCTCTTCCATGATTTCCATAGACGTTTTCCCCTCACGCCTTGTGGTCCTCCAATGTGGAAGGGTCATTAAGGAGGGGATACTGTTAGGGCTGGGCTCAGCCCTTCCTTCTCAATGCTGGCTGCTCAGCTGTCGACTAATTACCAGCTCCTATCTCTCCACAGTGATTCACCTGTTGATAATATCCTGCTCATCAGTCCGGCCTACTTAAGCCATTGAGTCCAGATGATCTCTACCTTCGCCTTGGGTCACATCTCTAGAGACGCTCTGCTGTTAAAGAGTTGCTTGGCTGACATTCCTTCTGGCTCCAGATCCTGCTTGCTGTTCTACTACGCTCATCTCTGGCTCCCTGACGTTTTGGCTTGTTTGACTATCCGTTCCAGTTCCTGAACTCAGGCTATATTTTGACTATGTTTACTCTGTTCACACTTGTTTCATAATAATTAAAAAGGGTAATTTAACTGTACTTCTGTCTCAGTCTGATTCATGGTTTCTGACAGGTTTATTGATGTTTACATTATAATAAAATTTACTTTTGACTACAAATTGTGTCTTAGTGCTCACCTCAGTGACAACCCTATATCATTTAAAATACTATCCAACAGATGGGGGGATTCGATTTTTCGTAGATTTTTCAGTTTTAACATAGTAACTATAAATAAACCCCACAATAAAAATGTAAAGCCTGGCAGAATACCAGTCCTCAGAGGGGTGTGTGTCTTTTTTTTAACTTGTCAAATAGATTTAACAAAATGCTTTCAATGGAATATTTAACAGACCAAAAGGGAGCAAATTTGGAGAGAAGTTTATTGTTGGGATGCACATATACTTTATAGCAATTTCAAATGAGCTTTTCAGTCTTTTTTGTAAATGTATAGCTTTCATTAAAAATGACTTAAGATTCTTGTTTATCAAGGTTATGGATTTTCTTTTTGTGTGTAGCATGTCAACAATCATAGGTGGTACAGGTGAAAATACAGTACATCTAATGCCAAAATTTGTTTTTTCAATATTCTTTTTTTTTGCCATCTGTGTCTCATTAGGGAGAATTCCCTGTTCACTTCCTATCCAGTAACTTTGGCAACATTAGGGATAAGGGCACCAAGGGGTCTATTGGAAACTAGCATGACAAACATTTACCTATCTTTAACCACTTCCGGACCAGCCGCTGCAGTTTTACTGCGGCAAATTGGCTCAGCTGGGCAAATTGACGTTACTTTAAGTCGCTTCGCCTTTTGGCCACTAGGGGCACTCGTGCATGTGCGTCGTGTGACCGGAGCTGATGCGAGTGCCCGGCGGGCATGATGACCGCTGGGCACCCGCGATCACTCGTGACAAAGCGAGAACCACAGATCCCGGTTCTCTCAGGGGAGAGGAGACAGACCGCATGTTCATACAAATTATGAACACCGATCTCCCTCTTCCCCTAGTCAGTCCCATCCCCCCTACAGTTAGAACACACCTAGGGAACACAGTTAACTCCTTGATCGCCCCCTAATGTTAACCCAGGGACATTTATACAGTAATCGGTGCATTTTTATAGCACTGATCGCTGTATAAATGGTTCCAAAAATGTGTCAAAAGTGTCCAATTTGTCCGCTGCAATATCGCAGTCCTGGTAAAAATTGCAGATCACCGTCATTACTAGTAAAAAAACAAATAATAATAAAAATGCCATAAATCTATTCCCCATTTTGTAGACACTATAACTTTTGCGCAAACCAATCAATGTACTCTTATTGCAATTTTTTTTTATTGCTGTGTGACGCTTCTCACACAGGGCACATAAAAGTGAACCAGCGTAAAAAAAAAGTCAAGTTTAGAGGTGCGCCCTTTCAATCTATGCAAATGCATTTACGTTGCTTGACATTTACTAAGATTTTGCTGGTACAGTGAACCAAAGCATTTGAACGTGCACAAATGCCGCTTGCGCATGCGCAGTGCATATATTTACCTCACGCAGTTCTAAGTGTACTTGCAGGCGCAGCAGGCTTGTTCAGAAAAAGTTATTTTCTCATTCTATTTTGGGCATATTTGTTACTTGGGCAGTTATAGCTATACTTCCTTACATCACCCACATCACCCCTATAATCTTTCCAGCTTCTTTAAATTTTGAGTTGAAGATGCCGTGCGCCATGTCTATAGTGGCGCACCGATCACCTCCTCCCGTGCGCCGAGAATACTATAATAAATGGGGAATTGCGCAAATGTTTTGCGAATACAAGAATGGCCGTTGTGCATCGGCGTGCGCTGTAACTCATGGCGCAAACCATTCATAAGTCAGCCCCATTGTGGGTTTTTTCAAAATTGTTGCTCTTCTTCTGTTCATAGCGCAAAAAATAAAAATCGCAGAGGCAATCAAATACCACCAAAAGAAAGCTCTATTTGTGGGGAAAAAAGGACATCAATTTTGTTTGGGTAAATCCCCTGTTCCCTGTCTGTTGGAGCTAGTTAATTTAGTTCTTTAGATGGGCTCCCTCCTTGTTCTGCTAGCCTTCATAGCAAGCCCAAGGCTAAGATTGTCCCTTTACACTTCCAATTACCAACGAACATACCATGTACTGCATTTTTAAGAAGTAAACTATGTTGGATCAAATTGCTGTGTCTAATTAGAGAGTTAAGCTGACTGTGGAAGATGCTTATTCAGCAGGTGACCTGCATACTAGCCAGACAGACCAAGGTCAAAAGGGTCAAAGTGGTGATTGAAACAGAATAGCTACAGACAGCCATAAAAAATAAAACAGCGGAGCGGAGAAGGGTTAGAACATCTGTTGGGTTTTGACTGCTGTATTTGTCCCCATTGGGATGATGTTTTCTATTTCCAAACCAGGTGACTGACCTAGCTAGAAGTCTTAAGGTTTGACACAGAGATTTAATCTTTTCTGTATGCTTGCTGGATCCACTGGTTGAACTCTTCACCTCTAACAAATCTCTGGCCAATAAAAGATGTATGGTGCCAGAGGGATAAGTAAACCAGTGCCTGGAGTAAAGGTAGGGCGCGGGAGGAGGCTGACTATTTAACTATTGGCATTGTGTTGCCCATTTATTGCTACCATAACAAGTGTATTACTTATGTTTGCTGCCCATGAGTTATCCCCATAGCCAATGTGTTGCCATAATGCCCCATGTAATGTCCTGGATGTCAATGTATTGCCCATGCAGTGTCATGATTGGCAGAGCACAGCCCACATTTGTTCCCACAACTGACAATATTTGTATCCCATCCCATACTGTCATGGCTGTTAAGCTGGCCATACACTAATAGATTTTCAAATGAAAATGAATATTTGTACGAAAATTCTTAGTGGATTCAGAAACTCAACAAATCTCGCTAAGTACTTCAAAATTCTGTTTGATTTCACATTAAATTTTGGAATGAATACAAGTTTCAAAATGGAAAACCTGTTAGAAATTTCAAGATTTCAAGATCACACTGTACATGTCACAGCAAAGTAATACAGAACCAAAAACACTGACGCGTTTCACACTAAACGTAGTGCATACTCATAGCTAATGATCACTAAAAATGCTAACAAATATATACTATTTGTGATAAAACATGTGACTGAATTGTTGATTAATTATTTGATTGGCTAACACTGGCTGAAAAAATCAGTTAGCATTTTTAGTGATCATTAGTTTGAGTAAGCACTATATTTAGTGTGAAACGCGTCAGTTGTTTTTGTTCTGTATTACTTTGCTGTGACATGTACAGTGTGATCTTGATGTTCTGATAAAAGCACAAGAAATTTCATTTGGAGTGCGGCTGCCCAGAATTTTCTACTCACCTTAAATAGCAGCAAGGTGGTTTGAAGGAGGAGGATGGAAAACCTCTTGAGCCAAACAAATTTCTACCAGTGTAGGTTTTCCATTTGTTCTGTATTACTTTGCTGTGACATGTACAGTGTGATCTGGATGTTCTAATAAATAAATTTAATTTGGAGTGCGGCTGTCCAGAATTTTCTACTCACCTTGATTTGCTATATGCATTAGCCAGCACCTGGGGCTCTTCATTTACTGGAGGAAAAACCTTTTTGTTTCAGCAGACCTACCTGGAGCGGTGGTAACCCCATCTCTGTATCTGGATTTCTGGACTTTGTGCACACTTTGCTGCTATGGTCAAAAACTAAAGTCAATTTGACCCCACTAATGATTAGAAAATTAAATGAGCGTTCTTTCAACAGAAAGGTGTATGAACAGCCTAAAGCTGACCATACACTAGTGGATTTCCTAACATAGAATTTTTATGAAAATCCTCAGTACGTTGGATGACTTGATGACTGCAGACATATAAAAAGTACATCAAAAATTTGTTTTGCTTTTAGCATTACATTTTGGGGTTAATGGGCTTTCTGAATTAAACCCATATTCACTGTTGGAAATTTGTTTGTTCCAGAAAAAATTTCCATCCTACTTCAAGCAAACATTCTTGTAATTGTATGGCTAGATTTAGTCTTGCCCACACACTGTCACCATCAGGGCTGCCAATAGGTGGGTAACACCGATCCTCTTGTAGGGGGACACAGTGTGGCCTGGACAGCAGGGGGATCGCCTTCGCAGGGTCACAATTACAGAACAATGTACTGTGTCTCTCCCTCCAGCGGCCTGAAAGCCTGTTTTCTCTCCCTATCCCTGCCGCCGGCTTTTAGCTGCTGGAAGGAAAGACACAGAAGGAGTGTAATTGTCCCCCTGCCCCACCACACTGCTCTCCCTGGGCTGCCCACATCTGTGCCCGGGCACTAGAGCGAGTACATATTGTATAGATAAAAAGTGGCAGAAAAAGGTAGAGGAGATCAGCAGCATTATGCTGAGCAGGAAAAGGGTTGAAACTAAAGGTGAAAACAGTATTTTATAGGAAAAAAAACATAGAAATTGTTTGTGAAACACGGTACTTTAGAAAACTTATTGTCACCAAGGTACAATTTTTATTGCAGGGAATGATAAGGGACTATATACAAATATTTGCTGAAGAAAACAGTATCATTAGTAGTAATCAGCATGGGTTTGCGAAGAGTCATTCCTGCCAGACCAATCTGTTAACATTCTACGAAGAAGTGCGCTTCCATCTAGATAGGGGGAGGCCTGTGGATGTGATGTATATGGATTTTGCAAAAGCATTCGATACAGTTCCCCATAAATGCTTAACCGCTTAAGGACCGCCTCCTGCATATTTACATCGGCAGAATGGCGCGGCTGGGCACAAGCACATACAGGTACGTTGCTCTTTAAGTGCCCAGCCCTGGTCCTGAGCTCCGTGACCGCGGGACCCGCGGACCCAATCGCCGCTGGTGTCCTGCGAACGGGTCACAGAGCTGAAGAACGAGGAGAGGTCTGTGTGAAAAAACCTCTCCCCGTGCTTCCTTTTTTTTTTTTTTAAATTCTTTATTTACGGATTGCAGGTAATACAGGGAAAAACTGTAAAAGACATAGATCACTCAGTTTTCCAGGGTAACAAAAACACTCACATAATCAACCAACACTTTGTGGGGGATCAGGGAAAACCAATCAGTTTGCTAAAGCAGTGGCCCCAGCCTTGTCTAAACCATCACGTTATCGTAGTCAAATTATCTGGCATCCCAGTGTCCACTTAGAAATGAGGGCAAACCCCGGGGCAACGCCCTTCCAAGCCCAGGTCGAGGGGTAGCCGACATCGGTCACTGTCATTTTATCGGACAAAGAGCTCAGCCGGGACCCTCCCAAGGGACACCCACCCCTAGCTGGGAAACCGAGGAAACAAAAAGGAGAGGTTTGTGCAATCACCGTGCATTTTAACTATATGAGGGGGTTGGGGGGTAGGGAAGGAGGGGGGGGCAAGCAGTGAGGAGAAAGGGATGGGGGTAAGCAGAGTGAAAGTTATGGGGGGTTAAGAGTGCTACAGAGCAGGTGGGAGAGAGTGAATCAGAGTGGAATATGAGAAATGATGGAAAGGAGGAGGACTCCGATGGATTCCCACGGCCGGGGCCCTTCCCCTGTATACGTGCCAGAGCCTACAGATAGGATCTGTAAGCGTCGGAGAACCGGAACAAACTCCAGGGCAACCATCGAGCAGTGTGTTCTTCCTCCTTGTCGCCCAGAGCCGAAGTGAGCTGTTCCATACGGCAGATGTCGCAAACTCTCGCAAACCAGTGAGACACCGTTGGAGCGGCCCGCTGCTTCCACACGCTAGGTATGCATGCCCTGGCTGCACTCAGAAGATGCTTTAAGAGAGACTTGTGATACCTCTTGTGCGAGAGTGGGGTCAGATTGAGGAAAATTGCCGCCGGGTCGTTCTGCAGATCGACAGCTGTGAGGTCTAAAATGATACTAAGAACCTGTCTCCAGAAATGGGTCAATCCCCGTGCTTCCTACTGCGGCTGTCACCGATCGTCTGTTCCCCTTGTAATGTTGGGGTGATTAAGCACAATTGGTAGATGCACGTTTTAGTCTACATCAGGCAGGCGTTTTATGGTTAAGGGCCTGGTAGCCCACGTTTATTATAAGAAAACAAAAATATTTAGTTCATCCAGTAATCCCACGCAGGGGTTTAAATTCATTCAGCACACAAATGAACATACCAAGCCACCTGGCTCTCAATTGTCAACAGTTCCTCTGCTTGCTCCCAACAGATTTGTCAACTCTTTCCAGCCCCCTGGACTCACCGACTTCCTTAGTCTTCCTGACTCTCAAGGTTGTCAGCCTTTCCCAGTCCCTTACACGGACTACAGTCTCCCACAGGGCAAACCACTCTTCAGCCAGCAGCAAGCTGTTCACACTCCTCCACCTTCCACACCAACAGCCCTTCATTTATATGGCTTATATGCAGCTGGGCACACACCCTGCTCGTTAACATCAAGACCCAGACACAGGGCTGGAGATATGCAAACTCTGTGTCTGCGTCTCGTTTTCCTCCAATTTCATAGGGACAGAGCCTCGCTCTGTCACATATCCCCCCCCTTTGTTTCGATCCGGAGGGAGGAACACCAGCACCCATCATGATGGTTGGGACACCTCTGTGCTGGCTGTCAGCCACGTAGGCCCAACCTTTTTTCCGGGTGCGCTTCCAGGAACATTCCCCCCTGGATCTTAACAGGTTCCTATATTTTCCTATACTCAGCCTTCGTCTTCTTTTGGGGTCCCTGGGCTTATTCACTTTTCTTGGGGGAACTCTGCCTTCCTTGAGCCCTCCTTTCACCTTACAAATACCCATTTTACCCTTCACCATCGGTATTTCAGGTTTAAAACAGTTTCTCTTGGTACCCACTGCAACCAAATCATTGTTTACAGAACGAACTCTTAACAGATCACAGCTTTCCAATTCAGTGTTTGTTAGAAGAAGACCTGAGGAGGGACTACATCCGACGGGACCATAGCACAGCTCCATCTCACCCGTTGTCCAACACTCCATGGGTACCTGTTCTAACAAACTACCCTGACCTAAGCATAAACCATTTTTTTCAGGTATACACATTACATTGTTATGGCAACCAATATTAACACTTTCTTCCACAGTGTCTCCGGGCACCTTAACTTGTACCTCTGGGCCAGTGACAGAAAGCATCTCTGCTACTGCCGAGTCCATTCTGGGCCGTTCCTTCTCATGAGGCCTAGCGGGTAAGGCAGTATCTGCGCCCTCTACTGACAACTGCTCCGCCGCACCTCGGACCACACCAGCAGAGATGTTTCTAGTCATCGCATCAGACGGAGAGACCTCTGATATCTCAAGCAGTTCTCTCGCGTGCCTTCCATACCAATCAATAACTAGAAGTACGCTCACAGAGAATCTGGAGATCCTGTGCCAAATGGGTAACCATTGGTCCCACCAATTCCACTGTTGGTCAAGGTTTCCCAGCACTGCCTGTACCACTTGGCTCCACCCATTGGTGCTACGCAGCACCACCTGGTCCAACTGCGGCGGAGATACCCAAGTATACAGTAAGTTCATCTTTACCAACTCTAACATTTCTAGTAAAGTTTCTGTCATCTCTAAACATCCCATGTCTAAACACCAGAACTTTCTAGGGTCCTTTACCCTGTCCAAGACATGGAGGGGCTCAGCGACTGCAGGTTGAGAGGGTGAGACATTTGAAGAGACCTCATCCTCCTTGGAGGTACTCATCATCACAGCTTGTTTCTCCCCTGGAGAGCTGTCAGACACATGTCTCACACTTATCCCTTCTGCACCAGTGTTGGTGAGCCTATGCAGGTCATTACAAGTCACACTATCACTTTGATACTCAATATCATTTAGCTGTGGGGCTGTGGACAACACATCTGCGATGCCAGTGCCCTGAACTGTTTCTTCAGAGGGGAGGGCATCAACCTTTGCAGGGACCAGGACGCCCTCAACCACCGGCGGCTCTGCGATCCCCCTGTCTGGCATAGCAGTTGTGTCCACACCCTTGTTACTTAAGCTAGCCCTATCCAGCATGGCTAGCAATTGTTTGGCCCAGCTGTCCCAGTCCATTGTGGTTCCACCATGGGTGTTCCACAGTGTTGCATCACCTGCTGTAGAAGGCCGCACAGAAACATGGGATTCATTAGCTTTAACTGCACATTCCTCACTTCTATATACATCATTTTGTAACACCATACTTTTATCAACGTTGCATTGGGGTGATGCTTCATCACCTAAAGCTTGGTGCAGCACACCATTTTGAACACCTTTTTCTGGTGGCATTACAGACACATTCAGCTTTGTACACTCAACTTTTGCAGGCTGAATTAACCCCTTGCCCACTGGGCTACATGTAGGGTTGTGGGGCTGCGCCCACACGCTCTCACTGTGTGAATTAGTCCCCCCTTGTTCCACCAGCATAGCACCAGAGCCATCCTGGGCAGCCTCTGACTCCAACACATGGAAACCCCATGAGACTTCCATGGACAATCCTGTGCCTCTGCCTGTCATGGGAGATTTCCTACTCTCATCACTGGTAGTGAACACATTACCAACCTCACTCTCAGATATGACATTACAAGAAATACATGCTTCAATGTCATTACACTCATCACGTTTAGCAATAGTATCACTTTTGTTAGTACGATCATTAGCATTCTCATTACATGTAGACACAACTGCTGTTTTTGTGGTTTGTTTATGAGCCACCATAACCTCTGAGCGACTCTTCACAGCTCCAGCTCTCTGTAAAGGGGCACTTTTGCCTATTTGGGCAGCTCCATAGCTGACCTGGGAAACTCTCTGCTCTAACACTGCAAGCTCCTTGGAAGTTTCCCTGGGCAACCCTGCAGCAGCTGTCACTAGGGAACATGGTACCAGCACTGTTTTGGTCACCCCTAGCTCAATTTTCCCAGCCATCTGCTGGATCATAGCAGGCATATGCAGAGTCCCCATGTCCTTTTCAGTCTTTAGCCCTGCGTCTAGTTGGGCTTTACGCTGCGCCTCCCCACTGCTCTGGGTAGCACAATGCAGAAAGTCTATGTCCATTTGTACTGCGGATCTCCCCACTGGACATACTCCCACTTCACTGGATTCAGCATCATAAACTGAAACAGTCTTACCAGTTCCTGCAGCTGATGTCATAGCCTTCACTTGAGTGCGTTGTCTCACTGGTGTGGTGTCTCCACAGGCTGACTCCCCCATGTGGCCAGGGAGCAAAACTGCAGCCTTTCTGGACCCACTGACGCCCCCTGTAGGTAACACAAGATCCTTGTTGCTAGGGGTAACTGCAGACTTGCGCTCCAAAGCTGGTTGGCTATACCTCATGCAGGATTCAGGCTGATATACTCTCCTTTCTGGACTGACCCCTTTGCCTAAGTGGCCATGACAGAAAACCTTACGTTTCTCTGGATTTCCAATTCCTAGGACTTCCGGCGACACTTCTCCCATCCTGGAGCATTGCTGGCGGCCCATGATACGATGGAACTCTCCTCTAAGAAGGATTTCCTCTTTAAACTTGCGATAGTCATCCTGGCCCCCATCCATCAAATGGTAAACCGACCGGAACTCTATCCGCAATAAGGTTTGCAGCAGTTTTGGCCACCGGTCCCTAGGCCATTTTCTCTTTACAGCAACTTTTTCAAATCTTACAAGGAAGTCTCCCACCTCCTCTGTAGGCAGCATGGGTTGCATATAGTCAGAGGCCAAGATCTCAGCCCCTTGCAGTGCACCCGACTCTTTGCGATTCCGCTTGAACCATTCATTCGCTGTCTCACATGTCACTGGCCCCTTTTTACTGGTCCTACAAGGTGGAGACATCTTCTCAGGCCATGCTGAGCTCACTTCTTGGCATCTCCTCCATGATTGGCTCTCACTCGTTGCCATTGGATACCACTTCTGAGGACACAGCTGATCACAATCATTAGTAGATGAGCTCCAGAATTCATCAACCTCCCATCCAGCTTGGTTATTCCACAAACATTCCTGTGACAAGGGGCAATGGGCAACAGCATGTCCCCACTCACTACAACGGATGCAGCGCAGAGGCCTCCTTGCGTCATGCTGTGGCACCTTTGGGCTCAGGCTGCCAGGAACAACATCCTCTTTAACTTGATTAAACATGAACTTCTTGCTTTTTGACTGCCTCATCCTTGCAATCACATGCACACAGCAGCTTGTAACAGTTCTCAGCAGAGAAAGGAAAAAAAAAAAAAATCTGATGTTTAATTCTTCCTTCACAGGTACACAACCTGCATGCAACACAGTCCATCAAATAAACGTATACGCAATGCTGTTCGCCTGGCTGCCACACACAGCTAGCAGTAGTTCCTGATGCGACTCACCATGGAGCAAGGACCCGGATTCCACCGTCTAAGGTGCCCGCATTCTCCACCACTTGTAATGTTGGGGTGATTAAGCACAATTGGTAGATGCACGTTTTAGTCTACATCAGGCAGGCGTTTTATGGTTAAGGGCCTGGTAGCCCACGTTTATTATAAGAAAACAAAAATATTTAGTTCATCCAGTAATCCCACGCAGGGGTTTAAATTCATTCAGCACACAAATGAACATACCAAGCCACCTGGCTCTCAATTGTCAACAGTTCCTCTGCTTGCTCCCAACAGATTTGTCAACTCTTTCCAGCCCCCTGGACTCACCGACTTCCTTAGTCTTCCTGACTCTCAAGGTTGTCAGCCTTTCCCAGTCCCTTACACGGACTACAGTCTCCCACAGGGCAAACCACTCTTCAGCCAGCAGCAAGCTGTTCACACTCCTCCACCTTCCACACCAACAGCCCTTCATTTATATGGCTTATATGCAGCTGGGCACACACCCTGCTCGTTAACATCAAGACCCAGACACAGGGCTGGAGATATGCAAACTCTGTGTCTGCGTCTCGTTTTCCTCCAATTTCATAGGGACAGAGCCTCGCTCTGTCACACCTTTTATAGGGAAAGACGATCAGTGACGTCACATGCCAAGCCACGCCCTCTACAATAAAAAAACACACACAGTGTCACACATAACCCCTCCCCGCCCCCTAGTGGTTAACTCCTTCACTGCCAGTGTCATTTACACAGGAATCAGTGCATTTAAATAGCACTGATTGCTATATAAATGACAATGGTCCTAAAAATGTGTCAAAAATGTCCGATGTGTCCGCCATAAAACGAACCCCTATTTTGTAAATGCTATAACTTTTGCGCAAAACCAATCAATAATTGCTAATTGCGATTTTTTTTACCAAAAATATGTAGAATACATATCAGCCTAAACTGAGAAAAAAAATTTATTATAGCAAAAAGTAAAAAATATTGCATTTTTTCCAAAATTGTCGCTCTATTTTTGTTTATAGCGCAAAAAATAAAAAACCGCAGAGGTGATCAAATACCACCAAAAGAAAGCTCTATTTGTGGGGAAAAAAGATGCCAATATGGGAGCCATGTCGCACGACCGCGCAATTGTCAGTTAAAGCGACGCAGTGTCGAACACGCAAAAAGGGGCCTGGTCCTTCGGCTGCAAATTGGTCCGGGGCTTAAGTGGTTAATCTACAAGCTGAAGTCTGCAGGCATGGACCATAAGGTTCTTTCTTGGATAGAAATAACATGTATTCAGACTGGTCTGGAGTGGTAAGTGGGGTACCCCAAGGCTCTGTCCTGGGACCAATTCTGTTTAATTTATTCATAAATTATATAGAGGATGGGATAAATTGTTCAATCTCAGTTTTTACGGAAGACACAAAGATAAGTAGGGCAATGACTTCACATCAGGATATAGAAATTTTACAGAAAGACCTGAACAAAATAATGGAGTGGGCAGCTGCATGGCAAATGAGGTTTATTGTGGAGAAATGTAAGGTAATGCACTTGGGGGCTAAAAACATAAACGCAAACTACTCCATAGGGGAAGAACCTCTGGGGGGATCAAGGATGGAGAAAGATCTGGGGGTACTAATAGAAGACAGACTGAGCAATAACATGCAATGTCAAGCTGAAGCTACCAAAGCGGGCAGAATTTTAGCAAGCATAAAAAAGGGGATATACTCCAGAACTAAAACTATAATCCTTCCACTTTATAAAACTTTGGTCAGGCCACATCTGGAGTATTCCGTGCAGTTCTAGTCACCAGTCCTCAGAAGGGATGTGCTGGAACTGGAGAAAGTCCAACGAAGGGCAACTAAATTAATAAGGGGACTGGAGGACCTCAATTACAAGGAATGACTACAAGCACTAAAGTTATTCTCGCTAGGGAAGAGACACTTGAGAGGGGACATGATAGCAATTTACAAATACCTCAATGGTGATCCCAGCCTAGGAAAAAAGCATTACGTCTCAGGGAGTGTAAGAGGACACAGGGATGACACACAATGAGATTGGAAGAGAAGTGGTTTAACCTTAAGCTGTTCAGGGGGTTTTTCAGTGTCAGGGCGATAAGGATGCGGAACTCCCTTCCACGATCAGGGAGTATTGATATTTTTAAAGGACTCTAGGATGTGTATCATAACCACTTCAGCCCCGGACGATTTTACCCCCTTCCTTACCAGAGCACTTTTTGCGATTCGGCATAGCATCGATTTAACTGGCAATTGTCGTGCGACGTTGCACCCAAACAAAATTGACGTCATTTTTTTCCCACAAATAGAGCTTTCTTTTGGGGGTATTTGATCACCTCTGCAGTTTTTATTTTTTTGCGCTATAAACAAAAGAAGAGCGACAATTTTGAAAAAAAAAACACAATCTTTTTTACTTTTTGCTATAATAAATATCCCATTTTTTAAAAAACAAAAACAAATGTTTCCCTCAGTTTAGGCCGATACGTATTCTTCTACATATTTTTGGTAACAAAAATCGCAATAAGCGTATATAGATTGGTTTGCGCAAATGTTATAGCATCTACAAAATAGGAGATATATTTATTCATTTTTTTTTTTACTAGTAATGGCGGTGATCTGCGATTTTTTTCCTGACTGCGACATTGTGACGGACATATCGGATACTTTTGACACATTTTTGGGACCATTCACATTTACACAGCAATCGGTTCTATAAAATTGCACTGATTACTATGTAAATGTGACTGGCAGGGAAGGGGTTAACACCAGGGGGCGCTGCAGGGGTTAATATGTTCCCTATGGGAGTGATTCTAACTGTGGGGGGGAGGGGACTCACAAGGGGAGGAGACCGATCAGTGTTCCTCTGTACTGGGAACACACCATCGGTCTCCTCTCCACTAGCAGGACGTGGATCTGTGTGTTTACATACACAGATCCATGGTTCTGCTGTGTTCCCGGGCAATCGCGGGTGCCCGGTGGACATTGCGGCCGCCGGGCACACGCACCGGGTCCCGAGCGACGCCGTGCGCCCCCCTAGGCGGCCGGGAATGGGAGGACGTCATATGACGCCCACCCAGGATGGGAGATCCTACCTGGCGTCATATGACTATGGGTGGGTAGGGAAGTGGTTAAACAACACGACATACAGGGATATGGAAAATGATTATCACCACTGACACACGTACACCTTCACAGGTTAAACTGGATGGACTATTGTCTTTATTCAACCTTACCTACTACGTAACTATGTACGGCTTATATGCACTCTAAGCCCCTGTACACACGGTTGGAGATTTTCCACAACCAAATCCGTCGGATTTTGTCCGTCGGATCTTGTCCGAAACTGTTGCATACACACGGTCGGACAAAGTTGGCGAAAAATCCGATCTTTCAGAACGTGATGACGTAATTTCGTTACGATGGCACTATATTCAGGCTAGTAGCCAATAGCTTTGATGTAGGAATTGAATCTGAGCATGCGTGGCACTTGGTCCGATCAAAATTCTCTACACATAATCGGAGTATTTCCGATCGGCCCAGTTGGTCGGGAAATATTTCCAACATGTTGGAAAATTGGGTCCGACGGATATTCTGACGGAATCCGTCCGATGCATACCACACACAGTCGGATTATCCGACGACACGGTCCGATAGAACACATTCCGACGGATTTTCCGACCGTGTGTACAAGGGCTAAGGAATAATATACCCCAGTGTTTTCAGTACATACCAACGTGATAGATGAACTTTTTAATATGGCTGGACAAGAAGGGAACATGAATTGCTGCTGTAGACGGGTGTATTGGGAACTAAGGCATTTTGTTTTTACAATAATAATACTGTCACAATTCTGCTATTGTTTCATTTGTACTCTGCTGTAGTCAGTAAATCTTAACCCATTCAGGGAGAAAATGTTACTGTCCTAGATAGATTTCTGGCAACCAAGGATATTTCACAACCGCAGATAGCGTATCCTATGTTAGAGTATTTTCTAGCCCAAATTAGAATGCACTATTACAGGAAGGATGCCATTGCTGATCATATTTCTAAAAATGCTACTTGCCTGGCTGTCTTGCTTCATCATATCTGAGTCAGATTACAAAGAGTACTGAATCTAAAGTATCAGCATGTTAACTGGCAATTGGCCTTCTTTATAAGGAGAGGTCGACAATGTTGACAATACCCTGTTGTAGTATATCAGCAAGATCCTGTTCTGTGATTGGAAGAAATACAGTCAGGAGGACGAGGCCGGTTACTGGGACTCTGTGGAGGCAATCATTTTAGTATGGCTAAGTTTACATGTGTGGCTAAATTGCCACACCTTTTAAAAGCAAACCATGTTCCAATAGCTTATATTATATGTAGTGATACCCCCGAAGGAGCTGCTTTTGTTTGTTTAGTCCAATACACACGTCAGGATAAAACACAGAAATTGTCTTTACTGCAATATTTCTGTGTAAGAATAACAGACAGTAACAGTTCATATTCAAGTTATCAACTAGAGAGCAATAACTGAGATTTAAGAGCAATATAGCTCTCAATCCTATATTCAAGCTGCTTTCAGGGGATTCCAAACCTGAGAATGTCCCCAAGAGCAGAGGCACACGTAAATGGTAAATAAAGCACAATATGACACTTTAAATCGGATTGGTTACCTTTAATCAGGTTGGCTCTATGAATCCATATGGCACTAGTAGCTTCAATCCTTTTGAAGAAAATATATGATTTGGTGTTTTCAGCTAGCCACTTTCGTTGGTGCACCTAAACCCCTGGATAGCAGGGCCAAACAACACAACTGTCCCAGATTATTAAGTGCAACAGGCAGGATCTTCCTCAGCAAGGTGAGGACAATGATGTCTGTATACAGTGTCCCATAAATGGATGGACTTATCCCTTATCCCTGTGGCACTACATGTGTCAGGAAGATGACTCCCAGCAACGATGTCTGTATACAGTGTTCATACTCCTTCTATGGTGCAGTGTCTCTGTTCCCTGCAGATGGGCAAAATGCCCTTTCACTAAATACTGTGGTCAAGCCCCAAACGAATGTCCTGAAACAGAAGGCCTTTCTGGTGGCCCAACTAGTCACCCCACACTGGAAAGCTTCACCATCGGTGCAGGTGCGCCTTGATATGCATCTGGAATCCCTCTCTCTCAGGCTGGATGTCCCGAGTGGCAGCGGAGGCCTGATTTGCGATCATCTGAGAGACAGCATCTCTCCTTTTTGTCTGATATATTTCAATGCCTCATGGTGACTGACTCTCTTCAGGATTTAAAATGGAGTCCTTTATTTTCCTGCCCACAAAGAATGCTGGGATTTGCAAGCATGCCTCTGTAAAAGTCAGTGAGGTTGCTCTGTGCTGAGACGTCATATTCCAGAGTCCTTCGCAGCTACGTCCTGCAGCTTGTTAAAGTCTCTCTGATTGGCTCCTGTAACTGCTCCTCTGATTGGCTTTCTTATTCCTGCCACTAAGGACACAGGGGAGGCTGCAAAGTGAACAGCTCTGCGTTAGTCAGCTCGCATTACAATAGATTCAGTGAGTCAATAGAACAGGGAGAAGGAGGGGGCATGAAATCCCCCGCAGACATGACAGGCAACTCTCTCCCTCTTTCAGGCTGGAAAACCTGTGTACAACACAGGACCTGCTTCCTGATTGGCCGGAAGGAGAATCAGGAAGACAATACTGAATATTAATTTGTTATTGTCACAAAACTGGGTGGGCTTAGGGCGCAGTGCTCTGCGCCCTGAGCCGACCCTTTTTTTAAGCCAATTAGAGCCTCATGCTCTAATCATGTGCTTCAAAAAAAACATTGGAATCCATTCATCTGGTGCCCTGCATGTAGATTAGTGGCCAGGCGCATGGATTAGGGGGCGGCAGCCCCTGTGCCCCTGACGGAGTGGTTGCCACTGGTCTGACCATTAGAGGACAGGCAGGCTGTGCTCCCAGCACAAAAAAAAATCAGGATTTGGCACACCCCGGGGAGACTGGTGTGGGTTGTGTCAGAACACTGATATGAAATGAATAAAGTGATAAAAACGTCCATGAAATCCAAATGACAGTCCTTAAAAATCAAGGGGTGCTTGGCTTAGTGGCTGTCAGCTTGTGCAGAACTAGAAGGATATACAAGGACAAAAGAATAGCACCATCTAAGTGCAGCAGTTATTAACCAAATGGTTAACAACTGCTGCACTTAGATGGTGCCGCTCTTTTGTCCTTGTATGTGCTCCTAGCACAGCCCGAAGTCTGATCATGCCAGAATGGATGTGCTCCTATGCCTAGTGTGGTCAGTTTGAGATCAGCAGGAATTTCAAACAAAGAAAGCAATGCAAAGAAAACATGAAACATTTTAACACAAGTACACAGTAATAGACACATATAGGAAATATGAAATGTTGGGGTAATAAACACTTTAACCTTGCCATAGTGTCTTTAGCAATACAGTGGCAGAAAATACAGAAGATAAATGCCAACTGTTCCGCTGCTTGTGGCTGCCATATCCATCTACCACTTTTGTATAAACGCAGAAATTGACAGCAAAGCACGTAGATGGATCAATGGATAGGATAGGTGTTTGCTACAATGCAATTTGCCATATGTCATCTCATACAGTTTATTTAATTTCACTCCAGGCTACATTTACTTGAACATCCTACAAAAATAGGTGTAAGCACAGTGGAATCTGAGGCTGAGTTGTGTTTAGATAGTTGAGTGCCAATGACCAGGTTTGGCATACTTCCACCCTCAGGTGATTGGACACCTGTAGAGGAGGAGGGGCTGTGAACTCTTCATTGTGCACACAGTGACATCGCACACAATGCACCTTGACCTGCGAGGTAGAGAGACTGGCAGAGGAAACCTCTCTGGGCTGTGGCTGACACTAACCAGGACGGGTAAGATCATTTGTCTGTCACTGTCATGTCTTACAAACAGGCTGATTTAAAGGATAAGTCCACCAAATGTGATATCTCAACTTAAGGTGTCTGTCTGCAGGCTAAGTCACCCACTAATGTTTAACATCTTATAGGGACCACATTAGAGAAGGCTGTGCATAGGAATGTGAAAGTCCACACATCGGTTGTGGCCCTTAAAGATGGGTATAGCTCTCCCCGTTTTTTATTTTACAGAACTGAGAATACAGCTGGTGGAGGGAGACAGTAGTAGAGCTGGGACATCTAAGGACCTTATTTCCTGAGGGTTCCACAGCTTAAATAACTTTTAGCCCCCGTTCACACCTATGCGAATTAGATGTGCGTTTCCCCGCATCTAATTCACATAGTAGGAGAATGTGACTGGCTCCCTATGGAGCCGGTTCACATATCTCCGGGGCGGCTGCGGAGCGCACTGCAGAAAAAACGCGTGCGTCTTTGGCTCAGTTTCAGGGCCGAATTCAGGCATAGAGTCAGCCCTGATTCGTCCTGTGCGTTCCGCAGCGGGTTATAGTGAGAACCCGGGCTTAGTGTTTTTTATTTCAACAAGTTCCACCTCTAACTGGACGATCGGGTTTAGTGGACTGAACAATAAATAGGGTCATTTTTTTTTTTTTTTTTTTAATTAGCAACCTGCAGAAATGTACAGCAAATAAATCATTATTTTCATGAATTAGTGATGTCAGAGCAGAAAAGATAAGTATTGATTGGTTAATCCGTTTTATCACTTTGATAATGGTCAGATTGTCCTCAGCAACAAAATGTATTTGGTTATAATTGATATAAAAACATTTGAGATGAACAGTAGGACATCTTCACAGCAGCCGCGACATTGCAACGCAGCAGCTGGTGTGCGATAGACATGGGCGCCGTCAATAAATTTGTTTTGTTCTGTTCCGTTACGGTTCGTATTAGAATAAATTCGTACTTCGTATTTCGTGTCCGAAATTCAATTTCAATTCGTACGAAATACGAATTGTCGTTAGGTTCGTTAACTTGTACGAACGTTCTTTACGATGAATTTAAAGGCAAAAATATACCTCAATATGACAGTCGATGCTGATGGAAGTTTGGTTTTTATCCGAAATACGAAATTCCGTTGAAGAATTTCCGATCCGAAATATGAATTTTCGTTAGATAAAGGGCTTCCACCACCCCTGTGCTGTGCTGACTTCCTCCTGGGGATTCGTAAACAAAAGTTTGTATTTCGTACAAAATTCGGACGCATGGCAATTCGTATTTCGGATGCTCCCGAACTAAGAATTTAGGAAAATTCATACGAATTTGAGATTCATACGAAACTAATCGCACATGTCTAGTGTGCGATGGGGCTGTGATCAGAGCAGTGATGATGAGGAGACAAGACGTTTTACCCTGTACATATGAGGGACTGTGCTGGAATAGCCGCCCAAGGCAGTCCCACCGCACGTGGTATGAACCTACCCTCAACTCCTATTTTCGAATAATTCTTCAGGTTCTATGCAAGTTAAGATGTAAGTAGGAAATAAAGATACTAGGTTTAGGCAGGTGCTGATTGCAAAGCATGTATGTGTGTGGATTTTTTTTTCTTTTTATTATTAACAAGAAAGTGTTTTTTTTGTTTTTTTTTAAACAAACCTGCTCTGTGCAATGGTGTTGCTAGATAGTCTGAGATGACTTGCATAGCGCAGAATGTGGTAGTATTAAATAGGAAAGTATACAGCGTTGGGTAGTATGTGCAGGAGAGGGGTGTGGAGTGTACGGTAATGGGTAGCATGTGCAGGCGAGGAGTATGGGGTGTATGGCTGTGGGTAATATGTGCACGTGAGGGGTGCAGAGTTTACGGCAGTGGGTGGTATGTGCTGCAGAGGAGTATGAGGTGTATAGCTATGGGTTGTATGTGCAGATGAGGGGTGTGTCCTGTACAGCGGTGGGTAGTATGTGCAGGGGAGGAGTGTGGAGTGTATGGAGGTGAGCAGTATGCGCAGAAGTGGAGTACAGAATGTATGGTGGTGGGTACTATCTGCAGGAGAGAAGTGCGGAGTGTACGGCAGTGGGTAATATGTGCAGGATGGTATCAGTAATTCTTTATTTTTAATTAAATATATTTTTTTCCTTACAATTTTTTTTTTTGTGTGTTTTTTTATCTATGTTTTTTAAATGCTTTTTGGGGGCCAGTGGATGGTGTTAATATGATAGTGGACAGCATCAGTAGGAGAATGCAGTGTCAGATTTTTTTATTTTATTTTTTATTATTTTTTTTAAAGTTTATAATTTTTATTATTTTTTTTCCCAATTATACTTTTTTTTTTGGGGGGGGGGGGGGTAGACCATTAAATGGTGACAGTAGGGCAGTGGCCGGTGTCAGAGTAGTGTTGTGTTTTTATTATTTTATTTTGTACAATTTTTGCCAGTGGACAGTGACATTAGGACAGTGTCAGTAGGGCAGTGTCAGTAGAGCAGTGGATGGTGTCAGTAGTTTTTTATTTTTATTTTTATCATATACAGTTGTTTTGTTATTTTACATTTTTATTTTATTACAATTAATTTTTTTTAATTGATTGCAATTCTTATTTTTTTTTATTACCCCTCTTGGTATGGGGGCTTGATGAGATAGGGGTCTAAACAGACTGAGAAAGGGACTGAGGACACAGATTAAAGGTGTGGCGCTTAGTGGTGTATGTATTACATTAAAACCAACACCGATCATCATCTCTAGACATCTCAAAATAGATGGAAATTCCCAAAAGAAAAAGGGAAAAAATGCCTCCACATGGTGTAAATTCACATAAAAATAAGGAAAGTAAAAAGCGCTATAAAATCGTGGCTCAGTAAGTATATCAAATCATATAGCGCTTTTTACTTTGTTCTTGTGAACTAACCTTTATGCCCTTGACGTTTGGGGGCTGGGAATTGATTTCCTAATACATTTCCTTATTTTTATGTGGATTTACACCGTGTGGAGGCATTTTTTCTCTTTTTCTTTTAGGAAATTCCATCTATTTTGAGATGACTAAAGATGATCAGTGCTGGTAACATTGCTTGAGGTTCCGACATATACAACAATGGAGGTTTCCATTTGATAGTATTTTTTTCTTTGATGGTTGGTGAATAGCAGCTTGGGTCATCCACTGACCTTCTGGGATCAAGATCTACATCTATACCCATTTGGCTAACATCTCCATTGACCGTATTCCGATACAAGCTTGATTGACTCACTGCTTTTGTGTAATACATACATCACTAAGCGCCACACCTTTGATTTATTTCTCACTTTACAATTTGTATGATTGTTGTGTTGGCTGCTCACTATTATAGTTGGCGTGGTGCTTTCCACCCAAATTTTCATGAGGATACAGATTCTCCAGTTCCTTTCTCTGTAGCCTCAGCTGCACTGAAGATAAATGAACAGGAGACAGGGGCTCCTATTCATTCATAAACTGAAGCATCATAAACACAGTTTACATTGTTTCAGTTATGAATGGACATAGTCTGGTAATCCAAACTGAGTTGATGAGTATTGATAATGAATGTGGACATCAGTGAATAGAGTATCAGTGTGTGTGTGTGTGTGTGTGTGTGTGTGTGTGTGTGTGTGTGTGTGTGTGTGTGTGTGTGTGTGTGTGTGTGTGTGTGTGTGTGTGTGTGTGTGTGTGTGTGTGTGTGTGTGTGTGTGTGTGTGTGTGTGTGTGTGTGGGGGGGGGGGGGGGGGGGGGGTGTATCCTCCCATGGAGTCGTAATCGGAAAAGATCAGATTATCATCAAGGTTGGGAATCTGCATTGTATCATAAGAAAAAAAATGTTTCTTGTTCAGGTTTACTGGTCTAGTTAAATGATAACCATGGCTGCCAGACATTTAGTAACTGGCTGTATTTATCATTAAGGCTAAGTTTAAATTTACAGCAGACTTTGCTTGCCCCTCTTTTGAAAGCAATCCTCAGTGGATCGCTTTTCATATGTGTGTGACAGTGAAGAGGGAGACTACATATTGTCACGTCACTGTACTATAACGGCATTACACGTAGTTGAAGGGAGGTTGCGGCGTGGCCTCAGTCACTTGAATGTGTCTCCTCTACCCCTTGAACATGCTGGGGTATAATTTTTGGTCCAATGTCTTGTTCAAACAATTGCACAAGACATGTTACATATCGTTGCAAAGCTTTGAGTGAGGAAACAATTCTAGGACCATCATTTATGGTTACCATACCTTTAAACTGGTAACCATAAAGGTTTTTAAAGTAATATATATGGTCAATTTTGGGTACCAGTTTGTCACTAATTCACAGGTATGTGCTATTTTAAGGCTTGACATGATGGAAATCTTTTTACTCCACTTACGCCTCATCCCCAGTTTACAAAATTTTTGGTTGTCCTTAAATAACCTTACTGTATTTTCTTACTGTATTCTAAATTTGCATTTGATAAACATGTGCTCTAATATAATGTGACATAGACAAGAAATTGCAACTACCACCATTTAATTCTTCAGGGTCTCTGCATTCAAAAATGTTTGGGGAGGGGGGTTTAACCTAATCTTCAGGCCTCAAATGTGCATTTTTTCATGTGTGCAAAAATGTGGAAAAATTTCTCTGGTATTAAAGTGGTTACATTTGTTTTTACTATTCCATGTTCAAGTTAACACAGTTATTTCTGTGAAAAATATCATGCACAGCTGTGCGTAATTCACTATGTCAATAAAGGCAAGTCTTTTTTATTATTTTTCTATTGTACATTTACAAGTTGATTTCGTAATAGCCCCAGTAAACACTGAAAGTAAAAGGGTACATCTGCAGTGAAGGCTTTTTTGCTCATTAACCTCCCTGGCGGTATGATTATGTCAGATTTTGGAATGCCAAAGCGGTACAATGTTTTGCATAGAAATTTGATGTTTTATATTGTAGGCCTGAAATTCTTAGAAATAGCACACTTAAATCTGTCCAAACAAGAGTCCAGTAGACATCCCGGGTATGATAAAGGTTGAAACACGAAATCATAAATTGTAATAAATTGTAATAAATAATGATAAAATAATAAATATATATTAATACAAAAAATGATTCAATAATGTAATCAAATCCAAAAATACTGAAATTTGCTCAATTGCAGCACTGTCACTGTCATGACTTTCTGTGTCTGATGACAAATTTCCCCACTAATCACTATCGTTCAATTCTGCAAGAGATTTTAATTCACTATCACTGTTTTCTAGCTGGTCTAAAACCGCTTTTGATGTAAAGAGACACTTTTTGGATGCCATGGACATTCTTAAGTTTCCAGGCAGAAAGAATAGTGTATATAATATAACAGTGCAGGCCGGGCACTGGACAAAGCACTAGGGACAAAAGGGACGTGAAATGATTTGATACAGTAATCTAATCTACAGATTATTGTGTGTAGCAAAGTCCAAGGCCTCCTTTGGTCTAATGAGAACCTCCAGGGCCAGAGATTGCAGACATCCTTCTGTATATGATAGGTTGTGAGGCATGATGGGTGCAAAGTAGTTTAAGTTATTGGGTGCCAGACACTTCTCGAATGCAAAAGAGTTTATTTCACTTAACAAACTTTTTGAGGGAGAGAGGGTTAGAGCCAGGACACCCTTGGGTAGTTGCAAGATTAATTAGCAGACTCCAACAGGAGGACAGCCATGCAGGGATAGGCATCCAGCAAGACGCCACATCTGCATGAGCAGAAATGCTGTCTCCTATGGCAACAGTCTTTAACACACAAAGCTTAATGGTTCCTCTTCACTTCCACTACAATCACTCCTTGTAGTTTTTCAGCCCACTGAGCTCCCAGTTTCTCACTAGATCCACCGATTCACTGCCACTGAATTCATTGAGCTCCTCCAATCTTCATGGTATTATCTTCCTCAAGCGTCGCCCCCTGCTGGGTCCCTAGCTTGGCACTCAGGATACCTCTCAAGCTTCACCCCACTGGCCTGCTCGGTCCCTAGCTTCACACACAAGGCTGCTCTGCAAGAGTCACCTCCACTGGCTGGGTCCCTGGCTTGATTCCCACTGAAGTTTCCAGATTCTTCACTGTTCAGTTGGTGAGAATGCTGCTCCGGGAACTTACTTCAGTTTCTCACTGTAGTCCCTGTTATAAAGTGGTTGGTCCCTTAGTGGCGATAGCTTCCCCTCTACCTCCGACCACGACAAATTCTCCAGCTGGCAGAACTGTCACTTCTGGTTGGACTGCAAGCTGCAGTCCCCACCCTGCACTGCTCTCTTGCTTCTGGATAGGGCCGATAGGCCATCAGATGGCCTAGAAGCCAGATGTGCCCAGGATATGCCCAATCTCTGGCCTAGCAGCTCAGCCATTACAACACATGTCCACCCAGACAGTCATCCAGGTGGCACAGAACATCGATCACCTGACTCCACTTGTATATATTGGTTCTCCCAGCAGGCCAAGGGATTTAAGAAAACCCCAACCCATTGGCTGAGATACCCCACATACCCGTAATCTGACCTTGTGTTGCCCTTCTCATATCTAATACCACCAGTTCCTGGCCACCTAGTGGTAGAAGAGAAAAGTGCAACAAGGTCAAACCTAGGGAGAAATCAATAGAACTCTATAGATCTCCGGGTGTTGCCTCCGGTACTGAAAATTAACCCTGAGCCACACTTTGGATTACCTCCAGGGAGGTTAAAGTGGAACTTCAGTCATTTTTCATCTTTCCATCTATTAAATCTTCTGCCCTTGTCGTTTTAACTTTGGATAGTAAAACATTTTTTTTCTGCCAGTAAATACCTTATACAGCCCACTTCCTGTTTCTTGTCTGGTAAAAATCCTAGGCTTATGACATCATGCACAATTCTCTCTTACTCTTGTGATAGTTTGCCAGGAAGGGAGGAGGGATGAGTCCTAAGAGGGTCATTGAGAGCTGCAGAGCTGGAGGTGTGCCTCTGTGTGTTTGTGCAAATCCAGGAAGTGAACAGACAGCCGTTTCAGCTGCCCACAGCTAAAACTGATGCAGCCAGACTCAGTGGAGGGAGATTTCTGCAGCATATTTGACAAGTACAGAACCACAGTATACATAAAATAATATGCAAAGTGTTTGGAGGGAAGCTTCAGAACGGCAAAGATGTTTTTATTACAAATTATGTGAGCAGACCGCAGTTCCTCGGAAGTATGTATGCCTGGCATACTGTATATTGTGTACAATGCCTGCACCATTTCAATGAAAGCTCATCAGGACAGAAAGTTGGGGAGAATTTACCCATCAGGGTCTCGCACTGCAAAAAAACCCGAAATAGATTCTAACTCTTCCCCCTTCTACCCAGAAATAGAATATGTAAGCTCAGATACTATTTTAAAGTGATTGTAAAGGACTTTTTTTTTTTTAAAAAACATCTTACCTGGTTTTACATGGTTTTGCACAGAGCAGCCCTAATCCTTCCCCCCCCCCCCCCCCGGCACACCTGGCTTCCTCTCCTTTTCTGAGCGCTTTGCTATGGGGGCATTCATGTCCATTGACACACACAGCTCAGTCCCGCCCCCCAGCTCCCCCCTCGCAGACTGTGATTGACAGCAGCAGCAGCCAATGGCCCTTGGGCACAATTTGGGATCAAGATTAAGTAACTCGGGCGGTGAGCTGAACAGTGTTTGTTTGTGTTTTCTTATGCATAGAATGCATGACGTTAAAATCTTCTGCCTTTAGAACCACTAAAAAGCCCAAATGTACCCACAAATTATGCGAGGTTAGGCAACATCAGGTAGTAGGTAGTAAATGTATTCAGGAGATATCCTTTTTTGCATACAAAACTTGTCCCTGGGCACACGTTGCCCTAAATGTTAAGTGGGTCTAAAGCCTCAAGGTTTTTTATCTTAACCACTTAAAGAGGAGATCCAGCCTGGGTGAATAATTTTTTACATTTTTAATATTAGGGCACTTACCTGTCCAGGGAGCCCACGATGTTGGAACCCCAGCCGATCTTCGGATTAGCTCACGGGTGCTGCCTCCACTATTCCTGGTATGGGAACCAGGCAGTGAAGACTTGCAGTATCACTTCTAGTGCCCTACTGCTTATACGGAAGCGCACTGCGCTTTCAAATTGGCCTGGCGGGGGAAGTGGGGGGGGGAACTTCTGGGAGATCAGGCCGTGGGAGCATATTAGGGGCATATAAGCGAGAGCTCCACTTGTGGATGGAACTCCGCTTTAAAAATCATAAGGTTTTACCCCCTTCATGACCAGGCCATTTTTTTGCGATATGGCACTGCGTTATTTTAATTGACAATTGCACGGTCGTGCGACACTGTACCCAATTAAAACCGATGTCTTTTTTTGCCCCACAAATAGAGCTTTCTTTTGGTGGTATTTGATCACCTTTGCGGTTTTGAATTTTTTGCACTATAAACAAAATAAGACTGACAATTTTGAAAAAAAAACCCTGGATTTACTTTCTGCTATAATACATATCCAAAAAAACTAATTTATTCATCGGTTTAGGACAATATGTATTCTTATACATATTTTTGGTAAAAAAAATTGAAATGGTTTGTGTACAAGTTATAGCGTCTACAAAATAGGAAATATTTATGGCTTTTTTATTATTATTTTTTATTTTTCCTAGTAATGCCAGTGATTTTAGCGGAACTGCGACATTGCGGTGGACAGATCGGACACTTTTGACACTTTTTTGGGACCAGGGAAATTATTACAGTGATCAGAGCTAAAATTATCCACTGTTCACTGTATAAATGACACTGGCAGGGAAGGGGTTAAGTGTGTCCTAGGGAGGTGTACTCACAGGGAGTACAGAGATTGCTGTTCCTGATCACTATGAACAGACGATCTCACTGTACTCTCCTGTCAGAACAGGTATATCTGCTTTGTTTACATAAGCAGCTCCCCGTTCTGCCTCTCTGAGTATTGGCTCCCCCGCTGTGTAGTGGGTGCACGCGGCCACAGTATCTCATGCACGAAACGATGTACAGGTACGTCGTTTCAAGCAATAGGGCCGCCCTGCTGCATTATATATGTGGTTGGCGGTCCTTAAGTGGTTAATGGATTAAGGTAAAAAACCTTCTGTGCTGCAGCCTCCTCTAATGCTTACCTGAGCCCCATCCATGAGAGCAGCGGCTCTCGCTGCTGTCTCCCTCCTCATTGGGCAGATTAATAGCAGCTGGAGCTATTTGCATCTGCTGCTTTCAATAAAATGCTGTGACGAGGGAGCAGGGCCACTTTGCCCAGTCTGTGTCAGTAGACACGGGGCAGCTCGGGAGCGAGCCTGCACAGGGGCCCCCCATGGAAAGTGGCTTTCCTTGGGGCACTCATCAAAGAGGAGCCTGGAGCACCGATGGGGGACCTTAGAAGAGGAGGATCAGGGCTGCTCTGTGCAAAACCATTGCACAGAGCAGGTAAGAATGACATGTTTGTTATTTTAATAATAATAAAGGGTCAATGTTACTTTAAAACCATTAGTCTGTGCACTGTTCAGCCACAGTGGCTTTTGGCCTTTCAGTTTTACAGGCTGCTAGCAGTGGGACTGGACATTGGACCTGTCTCTTCCACCTGCACTTTATCCCAGGCATATGGGACTCTTGCATTTAACACTCAGTGTGCATGGGACCTAAGACATTGAGCATAATAAAAGTAACAATAAATTCTTACCTCAGCACTTGCAGTTTACAACTTTCAATGCTGCTTTCCTGAACTTTTAACTCTTTTAACTCTTTCACAGGAATGAGTTAAAAATGGACAATGCAGTCTGGAGTCAGTCTGTTGAGAAGCTTTAAAAAAGGAGGAGCCAAGGAATGTAAAGGGGAGGAGCCAGGGAATGTCTTGCCATCCTGGGCTATGGGGCTGTGTGTTTCTAATGAACACAGTGTAAAGATACACAACTCTGGTCCTTGCATGCAAGGATATCTCCATAGGATAGTGCAAGAGAAAGGAGCCACCCTAAGAGTCAGGAAACCAGAGGGTCATGGCACCAGCTTAAAGCGGAACTAAAAATATGCTGTTACATACTGTGAGCAGGCAGGCTTTTTATTGCAATAAACTACACCTACCTGTCTGCTAACTGTGATCCCTGGTCTATAAACAGAGTTGTGCATGCGCAGCTCCACTTACAGCAGCCAACCAGATCCCTGTTTGCCATAATGAGTGGTTCCTGCGTATGTAACCCTTTCATGACTAAGCCTATTTTCGGCATTTGGTGTTTACAAGTTAAAATCCATATTTTTTGCTAGAAAATTACTTGGAACCCCCAAACATTATATATATATATTTTTTAGCAGAGACTCTAGAGAATAAAATGGCGATTGTTGCAATATTTTATGTCACACGGTATTTGCTCAGCGGTGTTTTAAACTCAACTTTTTGGGAAAAGGGACACTTTCATGAATTAAAAAAAAAAAAAAACAGTAAAATTAGCCCAATTTTTTTGCATAATGTGAAAGATAATGTTACGCCGAGTAAATAGATACCAAACATGTCACACTTTATAATCGCACGCACTTGTGGATTGACGACAAATACGGTACCTAAAAATCTCAATAGGCGACGCTTTAAAAAATGTTTACGGTTACCAGGATAGCGTTACAGAGGAGGTCTAGTGCTAGAATTATTGCTCTCGCTCTGACGATCGCGGCGATACCTCACATGTGTGATTTGAACACCGTTTACATACGCGGGCGCGACTTCCGTATGCGTTTTCTTTGCTTCGCGAGCTCGCGGGGACGGCGGGCGCTTTAAAAAAATATATTTTTTTTTATTTATTTTATTTATTTTAAAAAGACTAAATTGTTTTTTTAAAAAAATGTAAACATCCCTTGTGACAGTAATAGGTGGTGACAGGTACTTTTTATGGAGGGATCGGGGGGTCTAAAAGACACACTTCAATGTATTCAGATCGCCGAAAACGGCGATTCTGAATACTGTATATTTTTTTTAAACCGGCGCCATTGGCAGCCGAGTAAACGGGAAGTGACGTCATGACGTCGCTTCTGTGTTTACTATGAGGAGACTGGAACGAAGCCGATTACGGCTTCGTTCCAGTTCCTCCCCAGTGGCCGGAGGCAGCGCAACTTGAATCGGTGCTCCCGATCGAACGGGAGCACCGGTAACAGCGGCGGGAGGCGGCGGGAGGGGGGGACGTCCACTCCCGCTCCTCCGGCATAACAGCCGAGCGGCTTTTAGCTGCATCGGTTGTTATGGCTGGAAAGCCAATCGCCTGCTGAAGAAAACGGTACCGGGATGATGCCTGCAGGTGCGGGCATCATCCCGGTATACCCCCCGGAAGCTGAGTACGCAGATATGCGTACGCTCGGCGGGAAAGGGGTAATTAAGATGGCTGAAAATCAGCTCACAGAAGAAGATGCCGGCAAGAAAGTCTTAAAAGTGCTTTAAGAAATGAGAGTTTAATATCACTTTAAACTGTTAGCATTTGGAGGTAACAGCAATTTAACTTTGGGCAAAGGTGTTATTTTCCATTTACGCGCTTGTAACCTCAGTATTTTTTCCTCATCGGTGTGTGCCTCTAATGCTTATCTATCCTCTCCTAGGTCAATGCAGTGTAGAAATCGTAAGGGTCTGGCAGTAGCATGTCTAATTGTTATCTCTACCGTGTCTGGTGTAATCGCACTTATACTCAGCCTGGTGGACACCCGAAACGTGTATCGGCCATCACCTGACAAGGTAAGAGGACCTACGGCAAGACAGGAGTTGCAGCCATACATAGCAGCAGAAATATAGGGAGGGCATCATATGTAAAATTCATCAGAGAAGGTGATGAAAGTAGATATAAATCCAGTAGAGTAAGGAATTGTGACACGTCTGCCACTGTGTAAAGGTGCAGATGGCAATAGAAATGACTGACTGGAGACAGGTGGGTGTTGCTCACTCACAAGAAAGAGTAGTCTCCGATCAGTCAGTGCTCCCTCAAGAGATCCACCATGTGCAACTACACCAGGAGCTCTTGTCCAGACTGGCTGGCATTACAGATAAACACTTGGACAAGGCCAAGAGACTTAAACCCCATACACACTATCAGATTTTCTGCTGAGTTTTTCCTTTGGATTTACCAAAACCATATAATATGAGGTCAAACCTTAGGAGTTTCAATGTGTATGCAATCAGGCAGGCCCTTGCACTACATGGTTTTGGTAAATCTGAAGGAAAAACACAGCAGAAAATCTGATAGTGTGTATGGGGCTATAGTCTGGACCGAAGTAGACCAAATAACCAAGATTCTGAATATTTACTTTATATCTGTGTGATTCTAAGAAAAAAAGCCCCTGTAAAAGTAATCCTGTAAAGCAGGAAGCCCTAAAGTTGCTGGCTAGTGGTCTGAATTCATGGAAGGCTCTCCATTTGAAATTAATCCTTACAGAATGTTTTTCGTGGTTTTGCATATACACCGATCACCCATAACTTTAGGACCACTGACAGGTTAAATGAATAACATTAAATATTTTTTACAATGGTATCTGAAAGTCCTGGGATATATTAGGCAGCCGGTGAACATGTTGTCCCTGAAGTTGATGTGTGAAAGCAGAAAAAATGATTATCGCTGTTGTGTATAGGGCAATGTAGCCACAGACCAGTCAGGATTTTCATGCTGACCAGTGTCCACGGTAAAGCACCTACAATGGGCACATGAGCATCAGAACTGGCCCATGGAGCAATGGAAGAAGGTGACTTGGTCTATTTGTTTTACATCATGTGGATGGCCGGGATGCTTACCTGGGGAAGAAATGGCACCAGGATGCAGTGGCCTCTTTTCAGAAGGGTAATGCAGCCTGCCACACTGACAAAATTGTTTCAAGAATAGTTTGAGGAACACAACAATGAGTTTCAGGTGTTTACTTGGCCTCCAAATCTCAATTCAATTGAGCATCTGTGGTATGTAATGAGAAAAACAAGTCCAACCCATGGAGGTCCCACAGCTTACAGTGCTTAAAGAATCTGCTACTAACGGCTTGAAGCCAGATACCACAGCACGCTTTCAGAGGTCTAGTGTTGTCCATGCCTCCAACGGCTCAGGAATATTCTGGTGGCAAAGGGTAATCTACTCAATATTAGGTGGGTGGTCATAACGTTTATGGCTGATTGGTGTATTTTCTTTTATGTATGATGGTCAGGACTGAAAAAAGATACAGATAAAAAATGTCCCAGTCAGTGCAGCTCTCTATGGAGCCATTTCATAAATCTCCAGAGCGGATCTGGTGAGAATTGCACAGGAGTCCTGTGTGTCTTTTGGTCCATTTCAGGTCCCAATTCAGACAAAAATTCACACTGAAATCGGATCTGAATAAGTGAACAGGGACACACCGGACCCCTGCCATTAGCCGCTCCATACTACAGTGTGAACCCAGCCTTACAGAGTTCAATAGTTAAATCTGAAATTCACACACACAAGACAATGAGCCAGAGCAGTGGCTTCTTCCCTATCTTCTCCATCTGAGGTTTCAGAGATCTGAACCTCCAGCTACAGCTTTGGACACCAGTTACCTGTAATTTTAAATGGTCCCATAATAGTGGTCTGAAGTCTAAAAATTATCCAACTTGGTTTCATGGATATTCCTCTAGCAAAAGGGCAAGAGGAATTGCTATTGGGTTTGACAGAAATACCCCCTTTACTTTAAAGGATATGGAATCGGATTCTGAAGGGAGATATTTATTTATCAAAGGTTTGATTTTTAATAAAATGTATACGTTGGCTTGTATCTACTGCCCTAATTATCTCCCCTGTCCCTTCTTGGGGAAAGTGCTGAATAAATTAGAATGTTTTAAGGAAGGGGGGGTGATTATGGCAGGGGACTTTAATTTTGTATTTGATCCAACCCTGGATGCCCAACCCCCATCCCTACGCTCAGAAGGTAAATACCTAAAGATAATTAAACGAAAACTACATCGACAGCAACTAGTAGAGGTGTGGAGAATTGCGCATCCAGGGGGAAAGGATTTTACATATTACTCCCAGGTACATCACTCTTACTCAAGAATCGATTATATCCTCTTGGACCATCAGCTTTTGGAGGGGTTAAAGAAAGTAGAAGTAAAATCTATAACTCTCTCTGATCATGCCCCAGTTATGGCTGTTTTGGACCTGGAGGATATACCGATTAGGCAAAGAGTATGGAGGTTGGATGAATCCCTCTTGCATGACCATAAAATATTTGAAGCTTTGGAAAGAGATATGAACTTATTTTTTAAAGAAAATAATGTAGAAAATATTGCACCAACTGTGTTGTGGGAGACCCATAAGGTATACATGAGAGGGAGATTGATAGCAGAAGCAGCTAAGAGGAGGAAAATAAGGTCAACGCAAAAATCACTGATTTTACAGGAAATCCAGGAGTTGGAACAGTTACATAAAGGATTAAATGACCATAAAATAATGGACGAACTTATGGGAAAAAGGGAGGCACTGAGAGACATACTGGAACAGGAAACCAGGCAGGCCTTTTTAAAGTCCGCTAAAAGACAATATGAATTTGGTAATAAACCGGGGAGAATCCTGGCAGAGGTAATTAAACCTAGAAGAAATTTTAATTATATCGCAAAAATTAAAGATAAGAAGGGAGTAATGAAATATGCAACAAGGGATATTAGTAACATCTTCTCAGAATACTACCAACTACTGTATAAGGTAAATGGTAACCAGGACCCCAAGGATAAACAAAAGAGAAGGGAAAAAATTGAACAATATCTCCGGAAGATAGATCTACCGAGGATAGCAGAGGAGGATGCTGGTATGCTCGATAGGGATATCTCTAAGGAGGAAATAGAAAGAGCAATTAAGGATAGTAAGAATGGGAAGAGCCCAGGGCCCGATGGATACACATCATTATACTTTAAAAAGTTTTTGGGACCTTTAACACCTTATTTCCATCAGTACATGAACTCAATAGGGGAAGGAAGGGAGATACGGAAGGAAGCTTTGGGGGCCTTTATAACTATATTAGCAAAGGAAGGGAAAGACCCAACATTATGCTCTAGCTTTAGACCTATTTCTCTGATTAATGAGGATGTAAAAATTTATGCAAGGATTTTAGCCGAGAGGCTGAAACAATATATGCCAGATTGTATAGAAGGAGATCAGGCAGGTTTTGTACCTGGAAGGGAGGCGAGGGACAATATACTGAGGACAACCCTCTTAATGCAGGAAGTTAAGAAGAAGAAGAAGCAGTCTTCCCTTTTCCTATCGGTCGATGCGGAAAAGGCATTTGATAGGTTAGAATGGGAATACATGCTGCAGACATTATATAAATTTGGTTTAGGCCCAAGAATGCTGCGGTGGATAGAGGCCTTATACTCTAACCCTACAGCTCAGATTCAGGTGAATGGGACCCTATCAAATTCTTTTGGGCTATATAATGGTACACGTCAGGGATGCCCATTATCTCCTTTACTTTTTGTATTCTCCTTGGAACCTCTTTTGGTTTCTATAAGAGCGAACCAAGGTATTGAGGGAATAAAAGTATCAGAGAAGGAGCATAAGATATCTGCATTTGCAGATGATATTATGCTCTATATAACGAATCCCAAACAGTCCCTTCCTAGGATCTTGCAGGAGTTGGAGGAATATGGGAATGTTTCGAACTTTAAGATCAATAGAGAGAAAACTGAGATATTAAATGTCTATTCCTCCCCAGAGGAGAGAAGAGAACTTAGAGCTCTTTTCCCCTTTGTGTGGAAAGAGAAGGGCCTGAAATACTTAGGAATATACTTATCGACATCAGTTACAGATTTATATCAAGATAATTATCTCCCTCTTTTAAATAAAATTAAACAAGATCTTAAAGGTTACCCTGCACACAGACTGTCATGGTTTGGCAGGATAAACGTAATTAAAATGATGATTCTGCCAAAGGCTCTATATGTCTTTCAGAGCCTCCCGATAAATATCCCAGGGGCCTATTTTAGAATTATTAAATCCCTGATTCAGAAATTTATATGGAACAAAAGAGGAAGTCGCGTTTCTTATAAGGTAATGAATAGGCCTAAGGATAAGGGAGGGGTATCTCTCCCAGATTTTCAAAAATACCATTCAGCAGCGGTAATGAGGAGGATTTTGGATTGGGTTTACAACGCTCCATTTAAAAAGTGGGTATCACTGGAAGATAATATGAGTAATGTTGTCCTGAGCCAGACCATTTGGATTCCAATGAAGTTTAGGGGTCTCTCTGGAAGAATATCCCCGATTACAATGGAAACATTAAGAACATGGGATGGGGTACTTAAAGGTACAGAAGGTCAAAACAACAATAGCCCTCTAATGCCCCTGTCAGGAAATAACTATTTTCCTCCAGGGAAAGAAAACAAAATGTTCCAGAAGTGGACGCATAGGGACATATTAAGGTTAAGGGATGTGTTAAAAGCAAATAGCTTATGCTCATTAGAGGAGATACGAGAGAAATACGGAAGAACACCATGGGATGGATGGAGATACAGACAACTCCAACATTTTGTTGAGTCCCTTCCAAAACCTCTCCGCTCGGGTGACAATTTAAACCCTTGGGAGAAATTGATTGACCGAGGAGGAGCGGGCAGACAGGGGATCTCTAAGATATATAGGACCTTAATATCTTTAATGGAGGATGAGGCGATACCGGCTTTTGGGAGGTGGGAAGGGGAATTGAATCAATCAATCCCAGAAAAACTGAAAGGGAAAGTTATAGACTATACCCACTCCACTTCAATAGATACGAAGATCCAAGAAATGAACTATAAATTATTGGTTAGATGGTATTATGTTCCATCGAAAATGCATAAGATTAACAAAGACTTATCACCCCTTTGTTGGAGAGAGTGTGGGAGGGAGGGAACCCATGCCCATATATGGTGGCAATGCAGTGCAATCCAGTTATACTGGGAAAAGGTGGTGGGTTTAATTAAAGAGATCGACGGGAAGGAAATAGAACTGGATCCCTGGAAATGTTTGTTTCACGCGGCCGAGGGCCCTAGGGAAAAATATAGAAGAGCATTAACTCCATTTTTGCTAAACGCAGCGAAAGTACTGATCCCGAGATACTGGAAAGTAAAGGAAACACCCGGGATAAGAGAATGGTTTAGGGAAATAGATAGATTGAGGATTATGGAAGAACTAATACACCTTCAACGGGGAGCCGAAATTAGATTCCAGGTGACTTGGAGGAACTGGATGGAATTTAGAAAATCCTCAATATATCTTGGAATTATGGGGGATGGAGAGGGCATCTAGGGGAGGGAGATAAGATGCATATACTTCATAGCCCCCTATAAAAATTTTTTATTTATTTTTTATAGGGGAGGGAGGAGGAGAGGAGGGAAGAAGGGAGGAGAAGGGGAAAGGATCCTTTCCCCCCCTTGGTTCTCCCCCTTTTTTTTTTTTTTTTTTTTTTTTTTTTTGCGTGGGGGGGAGGAGATGGGGGACCCCTTGTTCTGGGGCCCTTTAGGGGGTTTGTCGGGGGATTTTTTTTTTTTTTTTTTCTTTTTTTTTTTTTTTTTTTTTTTTTTTTTTTTTTTGTAGAAGGGAGTGGGGATGGAAGGAGAGGAATCCCCACCTTACACAAATCACAAATTGGAAGTAAGAAAAAGCGTCACGTGGGAGGGGTAATAAATATGGGTAAGATAAAATCACAAAAGGATAATTCTAAACATATGAAGAGAGGGGGAGGGGGCGGGCTTAAAACCTTTTTTTTTTTTTTTTTTTTTTTTCTTCTTTTCCCTCCCTCTCTCTCTCCTCTTCTTCTTCTCCCCTTTTGGGATATTTAAGATCGATCCGGTTGGGCACCCAATGTGTACTTTTTTTTTTTTGACTGTTTGTTTTTATGTGAATGTTGAAAACACTGAAATAACATGAATGTTAGTCAAAGTGATTTTTAAAAGTATGTATAAGGAATATTTTGTACTGTTCTTTTTGTAAATGTGGAAAACGAAATAAACAATATTTAAAACATACTACAGTGTGAACCCAGCCTTACAGAGTTCAATAGTTAAATCTGAAATTCACACACACAAGACAATGAGCCAGAGCAGTGGCTTCTTCCCTATCTTCTCCATCTGAGGTTTCAGAGATCTGAACCTCCAGCTACAGCTTTGGACACCAGTTACCTGTAATTTTATAGGTAGGTTAAAGCAAGGCACAGTGAGTATTTTAATAACCTTCTCTGCTGCATTGAGCCATGTTTTGCTCCAATGTTTAGAGTTACAGAGGAGGTCTAGTGCTAAAGAGCTAGAATTTTTGCTCTTGCTCTAAAGATCGTGGCGATACCTCACATGTGTGGTTTGAACACCATTTACGGGACGGGCGCATTTACTTTTTTTTTATTTTTTTTACATTTATTTTATTTTTATTTTTTTACACTGCTTCTTTAAAAATAAAAATGTTTGATCACTTTTGTACCTATTAGCTCTTGTACACGCGGTCGGACATTCCGACCGCTTGTGTTGCATACACACGGTCGGACAAAGTTGTCAGAAAATCCGATCGTACGTAACGTGATGACGTTATTTCGTTACGACGGGACTACATTCAGGCTAGTAGCCAATAGCTTTGGTCTAGGAATTTTGGTCTGAGCATGCGTGGCACTTTGACCGATCGGAATTCTCTACACACAATCGGACAAAGTCAGATCGGATCATGGTGTCGGAAAGTTTTATAGCCCAGCTCTAAAAATTTGTCCGTCTAATATTCAGACGGAAACAGTCCGATGGAGCCCACACACAGTCGGATTATCCGACAACACAGTCCGATCGGACATTTTTCGTCGGAATGTCCCACTGTGTGTACAAGGGCTTAAAAGGAATGTAAACATCCCTTATAATATAAATAAGCAGGTCTCCAGGAGTTCCACGGGGGGGGGGGTGGAGCAGGAGGGCTGGTGGGTATTTGCGTGGTTGGGAGGACTGGGGGCGGAACCAGGGAGTACTGAGAGAGAGCGATCTGGGATGGGTGCGGAGCCGGTGGTGTGGACTGTGGTGGCACTGGTGGTGGAGAGAGGCGGCTGCTGCCAGGAGGGCTGGTGGGGCCCTGGGGTGTGGTGCTGAGATCAGTGGCCACATGGACAGCTGGCACTAGGACAACCACCATTTTTTTGCTACACCAAAGGAGACCGCGCTCCCTGACTGCAAGAGGCATTTGCTTAGGCCTGGCTGAGCCAGTGTCAGGCCTAAACTACAGTGCTAGCTGGTCCGTAATAAGCAGTAGTCAAGTGATGTGCTGGAAGTGAGGAGATGTGTATGCAGAGAGTGTATATAGTTGTAGTCCCAGGTCTTTAATTAGGCTCTAATAGGCTTCAAAATAGGGTGGGCTCTGGGCGCAGAGAATGCGAACAAGAAGCCATGACCTCATATTATATGGTTTTGGTAAATCTGAAGGAATAAATCAGCAGAAAATCTGATTTATTGATGAATCTGTGTATGGGACTTTAGAGTCTGCAAGAGACTTGAGACTGGGGTGGAGGTTCACCTTCCAACAGGACAATGACCCTAAACATACAGCCACAGCTACAATGGCATGGTTTAGATCAAAGCATATTTGTGTGTTAGACTGACCCAGTCAAAGTCCAGACCTAAATCCAATTGAGAATGTGTGGCAATACTTGTTAGTACAGAGCTTTCAAGAGCCAATTACGACAGTTCACCCGATATTATCTGATGGAACGAGCACGAAAATCATTCTCATATGATACCAAATCGTATGATTTTCATTTAACCACTTCCTGCCGGGAGGGCGTACATGGATGTCCTTCCATTTCAGTGGTTATACCGGGATGATGCCTGCACTTACAGGCATCAACCCAGTATCATTCTCTTCAGCTGGCGATTCCCTTCACCATAAGAACAATCATAGTGGCAGTTCAGTCACTTGATCATTCTTACAGGCAGCAGGAGGGGACGTCCCCCCTCCCGCCGCCCTCCAGTGCTTCTCCGGGCGAGCTGGAGAAGGAATCCACCAGCAAACAGATAGTCCCCAGTCATCTATATGACTCTCGGAGGTCCGGATGCGATGAGGTCATGCCCTGCCTGGCAGCTGTAAATACTGCCATATACTTGGCTGAAAAACCGAGATCGTGCTGTTTTTTTGTTTTTTTTTTACCTCAGGCTTTCCAGCCTGGAGGAGAGATGTGGGATCTTATTGACTCCACATCTAATCATAAAGAGGACTTGACACACACTAATCCTATTACAAGGAATGTATACATCTGCCTGGAATGTCCACAGTCTATGGCCACAGCCTCCAGGCCCATTAGCCACCTGATGTTGTTGCCGATCAAGCCAAGGCCAACTGTTTTGTGTCCCACCCTCTTTTTCATTGAGCTTGTGGGATAGACTTAATGTATCCTATGATCTTAAGTCTGTACACCCGTCTTTCACCCCGAGTTTCACTCCTGCAACATTCAAATGGTGGACAAACAAGGGATTTCAGTGGATCGCTGACACTGTATATGTAATGGTGATGTTCTCTCGCTCCAGTTTCTGTGATAAAACCACCAACTTCTAAATTCAGAACTACACCATTATACACAGCTGACTAATTTTATAAATTATTTACAACGTCAGGGAGATATCACTAGTTGGACCACTAGCTGGACCACCTTAGAAGCCTTGTGTAGATCATGTGATAAATGATCAGGTTTATTTTCAGCAATCTACACTTTACTAATGTCAAATCCCAGTATATTACAGTACATTGTACAGTATTACAGTATATGATCAAGTGAGAAAGTGATCTGAATTAGAACTTGACAACTAGTATAAGATAGGGGGACATGCATCCAGATCGTAAATCAATACATCTATCATAGAGGCTAACTACAAAGATTTATTCAGATGGTCCATGGCCCCGACGAGTTGGCCTCTTGCATTCCTGGAGCCTCTTCTCTGTGCTTTACAGGTTGTGGTCAGGAAGGCTAATTCCTCCATCTTTGGTGGGACTGCCCAAAAGTTTGACGATTTTGTATCCGTGTGCATGATTTTATATACTCACTGACTGAAACAAATCTTAAAAAGCATTCATGGGGGAATCTAGGATGGAAAAGAACCTGGGGGTCCTAGTAGATGATAGGCTCAGCAATGGCATGCAATGCCAAGCTGCTGCTAACAAAGCAAACAGAATATTGGCATGCATTAAAAAGGATTAATTCTAGAGCATAAAGAGTCCAGAGTCCAGCCGCACCTAGAGTATGCTGTCCAGTTCTGAGCACCAGTCCTCAGGAAGGATATACTGGAAATGGAGCGAGTACAAAGAAGGGAAACAAAGCTAATAAAGGGTCTGGAGGATATGAGTTATGAAGAAAGGTTGCGAGCACTGAACTTATTCTCTCTGGAGAAGAGATGCTTGAGAGGGGATATGATTTCAATTTACAAATACCATACTGGTGACCCCACAATAGGGATTAAACTTTTTTGCAGGAGGGAGTTTAACAAGACACATGGCCACTCATTAAAATTAAAAGAAAAGAGGTCTAACCTTAAACTACGTAGAGGGTTCTTTACTGTAAGAGCGGCAAGGATGTGGAATTCCCTTCCACAGGCAGTGATGCTGGGGGGGGCATACATAGTTTCAAGAAAATATTAGATAAGCACCTGAACGACCACAACATACAGGGATATACAAGGTAATAGTGACATATAATCACACACATAGGTTGGACTTGATGGACTTGTGTCTTTTTTCAACCTCACCTATTATGTAACTATGTAACATACGTAACTATGTTGGGCAGCCCAATTCTAGAGGCTCAGAGACATGTAAGGAGTTTGATCTGCTTTGTGTTCATAGTTGCATGTATTGCTATAGCCTGATCTTGGAAGTGTTCCACCAACTCGTTTGATATGGTTAAGACCAAACTATCCTGGATAATGGTTAAGGAGAAACTCTTGGCCATCTTGAATGATAAATGACCACGGTTTTAAAAAACATGGGAGCCCTGGATCAAATATCTCTCAGGAAACACCTAGAAGCTCCCAGTGTGCAGTGAAATCAGAGAAAGAAGTTTCAGTATAGGAGAGGAGCATGTACATCTGCAAGACTAAAGGTTGGTCTAGAGCAGTGATGGGGCGCCACCCCCCTAAACTACATGCAGGGCGCCGGACGCTTGGATTACTATGGATTTTTTATTTATTTTTTAGAAGCCCGGAGCCTACCCAGTTGTGTGACAATAGCAAATTAATATTTGCTATTGTCTTCCTGACTGTCCTCCCTGCCAATCAGGAAGAGGGTCCTGAGACCCGTCACCCAATTGGCCTAGAGGAGATGCGATCTCATTGGCCGCCGAGGAAGGGGAGGGAGCAGACACAGGGGGAGCTGCCTCCTGCACGCGATCTAAGTGGGAAATGGGGTAAGTGCTTGGCTGGTGACGACCAACCAGAGTGGGGTGGTGCCTGTGACCCGACCAAAGAAATATACCACCAGCTACTACTGGTCCGGAGGTCAGGATTAAGCATTACAGTTTTGTATTCTACATTACAGTGACATCTTTAAAGTTGTTTTGAAGGCTGAAGGTTTCCTACATTAATCCATTTTCTACATTAAGGTAAAAAAAAAAACCTGTGTGCAGCTCTAAGCTTTGTTCTTTCTTACAGTTTGGTGTAGTGTTTGATGCTGGCTCATCTCACACCTCACTCTACGTCTATCAGTGGCCGGCACACAAGGAGAATGACACGGGGATTGTCTCTCAGATCCACATGTGTAATGTTCCAGGTACGTAATTTACATTTTACTTAAAGTGGAACTGGACTTTGCCCAGAAGTAACATGTTTAGTTTTGCAGAAGGGACTATAGGGATCCTTTATTTACCTTCCCTTCACTTTCCACCACCATGATCCATTGCTAGGCAGCACCAGATTTCTGGTTACGTGCTAAGAGTTTTAACCAATTGGCCATGAAAATGAAGTGGGTCAGGGATGCAAAAGGCTTCTCGTGTGTTCCTTCACACCTGGAAGTATAGGTATTTCTCAGATGGTCTGGAACAGTAGTGAAGAAAAAGTATAGGGTAATTTCCTATACACAAAGTATGTTTTCACCTTGAAACTAATGGAAATATTTTCACTGAGGTCAGACCAATACGCAATGAATTCTGATTGGATGATAGAAGGTATTACACTTTAGTGCTTCACTCCTTGCCTGGCTGTATCATCATGTAGAACAGGGGTCTCAAACTATGGCCTGTTCAGGAACTACAAATCCCATTATGCCTAGTCATGTCACACGCCACAGCTGAAGGGCCGTAGTTTGGAGATCCCTGATGTAGAACAATCCCTGCAATCTTTCCAACAACCATGTAGCTTCTTCTGCTGCAAGAGCAAGCTAGGGGCTCTGCCCCCGACCCCCCCCCCCCCCACCCTAAAGTAACTTATCCCCATGTTGATGGGGCAAGGGCCTCTTCCCCACAACCCTGGGCTGTGGTTGTGGGGGCTCACCCTTATCGGAATCTGGAAGCTCCCTTTAACAAGGGGACCCCCAAATCCTGCCCCCCATGTCAATGTCAGATTCGAATAAGCCCCCAGGGTTGTGGGAAAGAGGCCCTTATACCCATCAACATGAGGACAAGGTGCTTTGGGCAGAGCACCATGTTGAGGGCATGTGGCCTGGTATGGTTCAGGAGGGGGGTCCCTCACTCGTCCCCTCACTTTCCTGACCTGCTGGGCTTTATGCTTGGATAAGGGTCTGGAACGGATTTTTGGGGGAGACCCCATGCTGTTTTGTTGCCTTTTTTGTTTTTTTGTCAACCGCAACGCATAAGCGCATAGGGCGTTTTATTTTTTTTTTACATATTTGTTTATTGAGTTTTAATATAAAGTGTTAACAGGCACTTTTGAAAAGGTACATCTGGTGTACAATGAGACTTATAGAATCACTAGCCAAACAAGGCCAACTTAGCACCACAACAGAATCAGAACCCCCAATTCCCCTAATGGGGTGAATGTCATAGAATGGGTTATCCATATTACTTTATAGGGGCCGCATAGGATCAAAAGCTTGTACAGTACAGTTTAACAAATGGAGGAAAACTTGCAGACACCATTCACACACAAACATACTAATCGCACAAACACCATACATACCCCATTGCCTCATCCCAAGCCATCAGATAGGAAAAAAAGCCTACATCTGAACACGTAATGGATTACAAATACAGTGGTATGAACATGTGTCAACTACCCACTACTGTTGGGAGAGCAGAGTGTTACTCCAAATGGAATCAGCAATAGCAAGCCATGGCAGCCAAATTTTGAAGAATTTTTTGGTGCAAGCTATGCCATTGTAAACGAGTTTGAAGATGGGTAAGACTTTATTCACCATGCAGTAAAAGGTTTGGACCTCTGGAGCATTAGCATTTTTCCATTGCAACAGAATTAATTTCCTGACATAGAATAATAATATACGTACAAGAGTACGATTATGGGTCTTGTGTACAAAGTCAATTAACACACCAAGTAGTCCAACTTCAGGAGTATGAGGTATATGTAAAGTGTTGTCAAAGAAAGAAAATAAGGCCTTCCAATATACTCATAAAGCAGGGCAAGACCAAAACATGTGTAAGTATTCTGCTTCTTTATACCCACATCTTGAACAGAAGGAAGCAGAGTCAAAGCCCATTCAGGCCAACCTGGCAGGAGTATAGTGCAACAGGTGTATAAATTTAAACTGAGTATATTGATCGTTAGAACCTATACGGTCCTGAAAGCAGATTTCGGAGGCCTCCTCCCACTCCTCCATGAACAGCTCAGGAATCAGAACCTCCCATTTACGTTGCGCTAGTTGGAAGGGATTAACTTCAGCTCACTGAAAACAAGAGTAAACAGTTGTAAACAGTTTCTCAATATCTGGGTAAGACAACAACACCTCCAATGGTGGTTCAGAGAGCTCCTGGGTCAGACCAGCAAACTATGCCCGAATGGCATGACGTAGCAAAAGATATTTAAAAAAAATAAAAATATTTGTCACTCCACACCTAGTGTCAGGTCACCTGAGACCAGGTGACAGATGCAGATACAGATACAGATGCACTCCGTAGGAGTCAGAAGTGCACCGCTAGGTAGTGGACCTTAGGACTGACTGTTGCGGATTGTACCCAGGGAGGTTCAGCACACAAGTCTACTGGATCACTAAACTGCAGGCTCCAGGTCGCGGCCCCTAGGGTCTCACAGCTCACGCTCACAGTAGACTACAGGAGAAGGAAGCAGCAGGCTGGGACGACAAGGATTGTAAGGGAATAAGGCAGAGGTCAGGGCAACTAGCAGACAGGAACAACAGAGTACACACCAAAGGTTCAGGGTTCACAGGCAGACAGGGATGGTTGGGGACATGCCAAAAGGTCAAGGTCACAAGCAGACAGGAATCGTTGAGAACACGCCAAGGTCGGTAACAGAGACAAACGTAGAGCACACGGCAAGCAGGAAACAGGAAGCCAAACACACAATGGATACACAATGGTTGATCAGCACTGCTGGCTTGCAGTGCACAGGTTAATATAGGGTTCCCTGATAGGGCCTGGGGTGGAGCCATGCTTAGAGGAGTGGTTATAAAAACCACCAGGTGGAAGTGGCTGGCCTCTTAGTCTGAACACATGAGGAGAGGTAGGCAAACAGAGGAAGATTACTGCATAACCATGACACCTAGTCTTCAACTCCTCAAACGAAGTAAAAATTTTGTTAACAAAAATGTGAGAGACATGGGTGACCCCAAGTCGTGTCCACCACATGGATGACTCAGGAGCTCTGAGAGATTGGGGTTGTGCCACAGGGGGACATTAGGAGATACCCCACCCGACTTTTTTTAACACGTTTTTACCCTCCTGCCACCCTTTATCGGAGAGCCGTGAGAGCAGCGTTTATGTAGAGACCTGTGGAGTGCATCCACAATTGAGGCCCTGGAACCCTGTAGTGCAGTCAGCAGAGTGGTGGAGGGGGATAAGGAGACCTCCAGGAACCAGTCATAGACATAGGTAAGTTGTAAGCCAAAAAATAGTGCCATAGATTCGGATAGGCCAATTCGCCATCCGATTTAGCAGCTTGGAGAGATGCCTTTGCAATACATGAGCATGCCCCCCTGCCAAAGGAAGGTGGACAAAATCAAATTTAATTTTATAAAACTTTTTTTAACAAAAAAAGGGGATGCCGAAAAACATCAAAAAATGTGGGTAAGTATATAATTTTAAAAATGTTCACACGGCCAATCAGATTCATAGGCAAGGTAGTCCAGGTACAAATACTAATTTCCATGAGTGTTATAATTGGGGTTATGTTGAGGGGTTCATAATTGAGGAGATCAGCATTTATATGGATCCCGAGATATTTTAATGTTGGTTGAATGGCCAGTTTAGAGAAAGTTAGATATGTGTAGTCGAGGTTGGGGCCAATTGAAAATGCCACAGATTTCTCCCAACCCACACGCAGCCTAGAGACCTTCCCAAACTCCTCCACAACACCCATTAGGGACACAAAGGACTGTTCTGAGCCATCTAAGTAAATTAAGGCATCATCCGCATAGAGAGAGATCTTTTCAGTATGCTCCCCATAACAGATGCCACCCACCGTTGCCGTCTGTCGCACTGCCAGAGCAAGAGGCCAGTGCAAACAGAAGCACAGAGAGCAGGCAGCCTTGCCTTGTACCTCTCTGTAAAGAAAAAAGCATCAGAAATATCCTTATTGGTGCATACCCTGGCCCTAGGGTTAGTGTAGAGCAGGCAGACCCAGTTAATGTAGTGGAAACTAAAACCCATACGGTGTATTGTTTCCCTGAGGAAGGACCAATAAACAGTATCGAAACCCTTCTGCGCATCCAATGATAACACCAATATTTTGGCCAGTGGCCAACCTGTGAATATCTAAATGAAGACAACGAATATTGTCGTATGTACTCTTAGTAGGCATGAACCCTGTTTGGTCCCAATGGACAAGGTGAAGAATGACCCTTTGTAGTCTTGTGGGCAAGGAGTTTGGCCAGCACTTTAACATCACAATTTAATAGGGAAATTGGACAGTAGGACCCACATAATTTGGGCAGTACTACAATCAATGCTTCATACATAGAGGCAGGAAGTTCCTCTCCTCTAGTGCTGCTCCAAACAGAGAATGTAATTTCTGAGCGAGGTTTTCCACATAATGCTTGTACCACTCTGTGGGTAGACCCTCTAACCCTGGGGTCTTGTTTTGAGGGAGAGAATAAATGGCCTCTGTAATTTATTCGATCGTTAGGGGTTTATCCAAAATAAGTCTGTGAGAGTCCTCCAATTTGGGGAATTGGATGGATTTGAAGAAACCAGCCACCTCAAGTTCAGTAGGGTGCACCAGAGTATAGGTATTCATAAAAGAACCTAAACGTCTGGTTAATGGTCAAAGGATCTGATGAAACTAATCCTTCGGGTAGTTGAATTTGTGATATGGACCTATCAGTGTATGCTGTATGAGAAAGCAGGGCTGGCGCTACCACTAGGCGAAGTAGGCAGCCACCTAGGGTGCAACCACGGCCTCTGTCCTGTGTAAGTTCAGCACTCCTCTCCTGATCGCTCGCCCCATTCAGTGTCGAAAACCCATCCGTTGTGTCCCGCCACCAATCCCCCATGAGTCATGCTGAGCGCCCCGCTGTGCTGTCACATCTCCTCAGTCCTCACACAGGTATATCTTACAGACTGTGTGTCTGTGTGTGCAGCGGCGGGCGGAGCTCGGTGGAGATGGGAGCATTGAGAGGTGCAGCACCTGTTAGCTCACCTCCCGCCCGGCAGGGACATCATGGAGCGGGTGGACTGCGCTGGCCTGGCCCCGGCGGGAACATCATAGAGCGGGTGGATGGCGCTGGCGTGTACTCCTAAACAATTCTGCACACCCAGTGCTGAGGAGAGCCCTGATGATGGTCGATGAAGCCACAAAGAGCAGAGGTAAGGAGGAGGATGGAGCCTCCCCGATCTACATTGAGCTGTATGGAGGGGAGAAGGGGGTTTGTGTGTGAGTAGTGCTGGAAGTAGGAGTCAGGTGGGTCTGTGTATGTGTCAGGTAGGTCAGTGTAGGTGTAAGGTAGGTGGGTCAGTGTGTCAGTGTAATGGTCAGTGTAGGTGTCAGGTAGGTTAGTGTAGGTGTTATGTCAGTGTAATGATCAGGTAGGTCAGTGTGTAGGGCTCAGGTAGGTCAGTGTAATGGTCAGGTGGGTCAGTGTAGGGGTCAGGTGGGTCAGTGTAGGGGTCAGGTGGGTCAGTGTAGGGGTCAGGTAGGTCAGTGTAATGGTCAAGTAGGTCAGTGTAGGGGTCAGTGTAATGTGAGTAGTGCAGGAAGTAGGAGTGAGGTGGCACATTGTATGTGTCAGGTAGGTTAACGTAGGTGTCAGGTAATTCAGTGTAATGATCAGGTGGGTTAAGTAGGTCAGTGTAATGGTCAGGTGGGTCAGTGTAGGTGTCAGGTAGGTCAGTGTAATGGTCAAGTGGGTCAGTGTAGGTGTCAGTGTAATGGTCAGGTGGGTTAAAGTGGAGTCAGGGGCGCAGCCTGGGGGGGGGGGGCAAAAGTAGGTTTCGCCCAGGGTGTCAAAGGTCCTTGCACCAGCCCTGAGAGAAAGATAGGACAGAAGCTTTCCATTCTTCCCACTGTGCTCATGTAACCTAGCTAACAAATAGAGTTGTCGTTTCTGAGTTGTATCCACCCTGTGAAGATCATGAGCTATATGTGCCCCTACGAGTACACCAAGGCAAGTCAGAATTGGCAGTGCAGTATACTGGGCCCTAGCTGCCTCTAAAGAGAACTCCAAGGTCCGAAGGGTAGCCTGAGTAGATTTCCTATGTGTAGCAATATTAGAGATATAAGAACCACGCACAGTTGCCTTGACGGCACCCCATGTTTGGCCCATGGAGGAGGACCCCGTATTGTCCCTCCAGTAATGAGACATATCCTGGAAAAATTAGGGGTGGTTAGCCAGAGTGGACTGAGTTTCCACAGCTGAAAGGAGGGCCTATGCCCCAATAGTAACTCTACACAAAGGGCAGAATGGTCTGATATAGTTTGAGCTATATACAATGAGATATATAAGAGACTGTATGAAAAGAGGAAATTAGATCTGGTGTCCCCGGGGCATAATCCAGCCTAGAAAGAGCACAATATGTCTGAGATTGACTGGAGTATACCCTTGCTGTGGGATTCTTCTGTTGCCATAGGTCGACATATCCATAAGAAGCACACCACTGACCAAACAGCTTAGATTCATAATGAAGAGGCTTCAATCGGTCCAGACTGGGGTCAAGTACGGAGTTAAAGTCCCCAACAATAAGGGTAGCAAGCTTTGGTAAGGTTGACAAATGTACACTCAATTCTGTGAAGACTGCAGCCATGACAGGGGGTGGGACATAGGACCGCCACTGATAATAGATAATAGCTCAGTGTATACAGTACAGAGGAGAAAAATATAGCGACCCTTTGGATCCAGAACAACCGAATCACATGAGAAGGGGAGACCTTTACGTATAAAAATTTACACTCCCCAGCATAGTTAGAACAGGTAGAGTGATATCCATGCATTACCCAGTGTTTTTTGAGAGCAAGGACCTTGGATCCCATTAAATGTGTTTAAGGAAATCAAATAGAGGCCCTTTTAAATTTAGAATTTAACCTCCAAACATTTCAGGAGATGCACGTGACATTAAACATGGTTGAGTAAAGAAAATGAAACTGAACCAAAAAAAGGGTACAGGCAATCAGCCCTTTGAACTATCCATAGGCCCTTACATGGCTGCAATCCCAGAGGGAGGAGGAGACAAGGCAAAAAAACAGTCACACACAGACACACTACATGCATACCAACTAACATTTGAGCTATAGCAAAATAAGACATGTGTAGTAAAAACCACGACCAAAATTTGACCCCTGCCCGGCTCCAAAAACAAGGAGTGGGCTTAGACCTCAAACAGCTAACAGATGCAGGAGGCATGGCCAATACAGTCAAAGTTAATGAACAAATGTTGGATCAGTCAGTGATCAAAGATTAAACTAGCATTACCAGAATAGTCTCCCACTTGAAGATCTTTATCCTCTTGTCAGGGCAAATAATCATGGATACATGTCCCTGCAATGATTCCAAGGGCTGAGAATGAAAAAGGGTAGAACACACTATGAGAAGCCCAATTCAGGTTTCAGGTGCCTGGTCGGACAAACGACCAAGTTGTTGCAGGGATTTAAACCAGGAGAGAGCATTCACAGAGGATTGAAAAAAATGCACCTGGCCTTGGTAAACGACCCGCAGGGTAGCAGGAAACAGCATGGAGTATTGAATGGCTTTTTCCCTTAACTTCTGCTTGACCTGTTGTTAATTGGACCTCAAGGAACAGACAGCAGTGGAGTAATCAGGAAAGAGGGACATTGTTGATCTTGAGGCTACCTTTCAGACAAGCAGAGCATAGTCCCTGTCCCGGTAGTTAAGTAGACTGATCACCATGGTGTGGGGAGGGTTACCTTCAGGGAACGGTCTGCCAGGAGCTCTTTTCAGTGTGAAGCAGGGAGACAGACTGTCCTGGATGAGCCAGATTTCCAGGAAGACTACCGGATCAGAACCCTCCACCCACTCTGACAGGCCCACCATCCTCAGGTTGTTCCTCCACAGACGGTTTTCCAAATCGTCCACCTTATCCTCCAGTAATTTGATTTTGGGTGAGGGATACCGGGAGAGGGAAAGGTTGTATGGTGTCAAGCTGCTGGAACTATCCCATGGATCCTCCTTGCTAGGATATTTTCTCTGCTGAAGATCTTTGAGAGTTTTTGATCCATGGATTTCCGGCCTCCATTTCCCCTTTTTGGTGCTGCCCACCTGTAAGCTGCTACAGTTTGGGATTTAGATTCCAATTTTTCTGAGACCTCAGTGCGCACACCTACCATCTGGTGGTCTGGATCCCGGGCCCCAGGTGGATTGGGGGTTATGCTCTGAGGGGACATTTCCATTCCCCTCTTTTGCCTCCCCCTGCTGTTTTTTTCCAACTACTTGCGATTCATAGAATTGGCTGATGTTACGACTCCATGCTGCATGAATCCCATAGTTTTTGATATTTCTCGGATGCTTAGATACACCCTGCTAAGTGATTGTGATACAGTTCTTCCCTGCAAATAACCCCTGATGAAGGAGAATATGTTGTATCTCCGAAACGTCGTTGGGTTCAGGGAACTGTTCACTTTTGTCTGTATTATGATGCATCTGTGTTTTTGTATATAACTATTTTTTTTTTTTATTGTGTATAATAAAATGTAATTATATATAGTATATTTTCTTTTGGTTATATGTGTATTGGTAGTGCCATTAAAGTCCCACTTATAGGGGGGGTTTTATTGTTATTGTGACCTATGATCTGACGGAACCCAGAGGAAGCACTGGAGGACTTCCTTTTATGGCTTGGGCAGGCACTGCAGTGATTCTGACATATGCCAGCATTTAAAGCATAGCTAAAGCGAAACCACAAATGTACACCAGGAAGTCCATATAGGTTTCAATTTACCTTTTACACATCAATGTACATGGTTAAAGGTGTGAATTGTTGGCAAATCTCCAGGGCAAAGGTGTTAAACAGCTGTTCAGGGATGGTACAATTTGATGTAGATAACCCTTTTTCACACCTTCGCAAACTAGTTGTTCTTTGTCCAAATGTGCACCTCACTGTCCTTCAAAGAATGTCTTAAATTCCACCCAAAAGGCCTCCTCCCTGACTTCTGTTTGTGAAACTGAGTTTTTGGCAAGGGCGGGGGGGGCAGGTACCCCAACTTGACAGGTACCTGCTCCCACTTCCGTTCTGGTCGCCTAGGCGATCAAAAGCAGAATTTCTCCTTACCGAAGTCTTCTGGGGATACATGACAGGTCCTAGAAGACTTCGGGAAGTCACAAGCTGTCACAGTCGGATGGATGCTCATAGTAGAGAGGCTGGCACCACCAAGGAAGGACACGGGAAGACACTTTTTGTAGCTGCTGACTTTTAACAAACAAACAAATGACTGGAACACTGCTTTAAGGTGCAGGAAGACTTAACTCTTGGCCTGTAGAGTTTGCCCTCCTATGTTGGGCCATGCATTTGTTGAGAGGTTGTTTATCTCCCCAAAGTACAAATCTCTGCACTCCTCCCTACAATGCTTTACCCTGGCAATATGATAACAATTCATACCTTTTTGCTATAAAATCAAAGAATAAAAACCTATGTAGACTTCCTGACACCATGGATAGGATTATGTAACTGGAACATAGTGGTTCCACAACTTTCACCCCCCCCCCATCCTGTTCTTGGACAGTCAACATCTACACATCTACACATTTCATGCTGATGGTGACAGGATATAAGTGTTTGTGCTACCTGTGTGAAAAATAATTGCAGCGGTATGTTCCCTACACTTATTTGAACAGGAGAAGTGGCTTGGAGTCTGGAGAAACTATGAAATGTCTTCAACGTTACAGAACAAGTCCAGTTGCATGTGACTAATTACTTTTAGCTATACCCTGGCCTGGATTAACGAGGACCTTCTTGTGTAATATGACATTTTTCTTTTTGAGTTTAGGTGGGATTTGAATAATATGTTGCATAAGAGTAGCTTTACCAATACAAGAGGCTCCTTTTGGAGGAGAAGACAGTGCAACTCAGTAAACACGGCCAAAAAAATATGAATTGAAGTACACAGGACATGTGTAGTAGCCCTGTCCTTCAGCCATGCTGCCTCCGCTTCTTTTATTTGCTGACAATTCCCAGTTGTGTATGTTGCTGTGGAAGTAGAGCAGCTATTAGAGCTTCCACACACAGCCATTTAGAACCAAACACTGCCCAATTCACCATATTCCTGTAGCGGTTATAACCAAATGTTTGGATCAGACAAGGACAGGAAGCCTGTATCAAATCAATGACAGGCTGACAACTGTTTCCATATAATTGCAGCTGATCGCTTGTGAACAGCTGCTGACAGTCAGTCTGTCATTGATTTTTACAGGCTTACTATGCACAGCTGATCGTAAACACCTGGCTGTACCCATCTCATGAACACACTGATCTGGGCGTTGAAGGGCCAGTGTGCCACAGCCACTACACTGACTACTGTCAAAAAACTGACCCTCTGACAGTGTTTTGAAACATTGTACAGACTCAAGATAGATACAAAATACCCACTTAATGAACACCCGCCCGCATTGTACTGCGGGTAAGCGGCTGCTGTAAGCAAAGCAATGTACTGGTACATCTCTGCCTACTTCCGGTTTGAGGGCGTGCACACCCGCTGTGATTGTACACAGCGGGAGCCTGTCAACAAGTCCAGGCCAATGATTCACAGCCAGGTCCTGCTGATTGGCTGTGTACATAACAGCCCAGAGCTCTGTGTTGACATTCAACACAGAGCTCTGTATACAAAGAGCGATCTGTCAGTTTCTCATCCCTGCACAGCAGGGACACTGAGAGATCACTAGTAAAAAGCAGCACACTTTACACACATTGCACATATCTAGGTACATATTTAACCCCTTGAGCCTCTTCCCAGCCAGTGTCATTAGTACAGTGACAGTGTATATTTTTTGCACTGATGACTATTTTTTTTTTAGAGCGGAACTTCAGTCATTTTTTAATCTTTTCATCTATTAAATCTTCTGTCCTTGCTGTTTTAACTTTGGATAGTGAAAAAAAAATTCTGCCAGTAAATACCCTATACAGCCCACTTCCTGTTTCTTGTAGGCTTATGACATCATGCACAACTCTCTCACTCTCGTGAGAGTTTGTCAGGAAGGGAGTTATGGATAAGTCATAAGAGGGCTGATGAGAGCTGCAGAGCTGGAGGAGTGCCTCTGTGTGTCTATGTAAATCCAGAAAGTTAACAGGCAGCAGCTTCAGCTGCCCACAGTTAAAATAGTTGCAGCCAGATTCAGTGGAAGGAGATTTCTGCAGTATATTGGGCAAATACAGAATCACAATATATATAAAATAATATGAAAAGTGATTGGAGGAAAGCTTCAGAATGGCAACAATGTTTTTATTACAAATTATGTGATTGTTCCATATGTAAAAAAAAAAATACAAATAAATATATACATTTAACATATTTATACATATTACCCTATGAAACATACATTTTCCCAATAATCCCATTTCCCACCCCTCTTCCCTCCCCCATTACCCCATATGAGCCAATCCCTCCCATTTCTCATCTCCCCACTCTCTTTCCTTCCGTCTCTACTCTACCCAGTATTCCGCATGTTTCTTGGTTTTTTAAATTCTATCCATTTTCCCCATATCTTGGCAAATCTCTTTCTACCTGGTCTTCTTCCCTGCTATTCAAATATTCCATTTTATAAATATTTTCTATTCTATTAAACTAATTCCTAACGGTGGGTCTCCTCGGGTCTAACCATTTTCTTGGTATTGCCCCCTTTGCTGCATTTATTAAATATGGCATGACTGAATTTTTATATTGTTTTTTTGTAATGTTTACATTATGCAATAAACAAAACCATGGGTCATTGGGAATCTCTGACCCCATAATCTCCCCCATGTACTGTTGTACCTCATGCCAATAGTCCCTTTATCTTTGGGCATTGCCACCATATGTGGAACATAGTGCCTTTTTTGCCCGCGCCCTCTCCAGCACAGTTGGGTTTTCCCTGGTTGATATTTCTGTACTTTATCCGGTGTCACATACCAAATTGTCAAATATTTATAGTTTATTTCTATTGTATTTATGTTTGATGCAAAGCCATGTACGTCTCCCAGTATTTTACTTATTTGTTGTTCTTTTAAATGTGATCCTAATTCCTTTTCCCATTTTTTTATGAATGGAAGTGTTCCCAGTCCTTCCATCTGCATGAGAACCTTGTAAGTCTGTGAGATCCTGTATTTCTTTTTTATCGATTGATTACATAGTTGTTCTACTGGGTTCAGATTCTCCCCATCTCTAATTGGTTGTAGCAAACTTCCCACAACATGTTTTAACTGGAAATACCTCCATTCATCTAATATCACCAGTTCTCTGGTGTGCTTTACTTCATGATATTGACATATTTTCCCTTTTTTATTATATATTTTAACTGTGCTTTTTTTACCCAGTTTCCAAAGTGTGTACCATTACCCGGTAGAAAATAATTTGTTCCCCCAAGTGAAACTAGTGGGGAATTATATTCCCATTTTGCCTGTCTATAAATTATATCCCATATTTTGAAAACATTCCTAATCAATTCATGTGTGTTTTCATCAAATCTTCTATATTTTTGTGGTATCCAAATATTCTTACTTAATTGTGCTCTACGTAATGTATTTTCAATCTTCACCCATCTTTTATCGCTCTTTGGGTTCGTTCATTCTATCATTCGTGCAAACACTGATCACTGTTTTAATGGCACTGTGACGTCAGTGGTAGTTAGTCCTCCCTCCCCCCCACGTCAGTTAGTGCCGGATTTCACGCCGCACAATCGCAGTCCCATTATAAGTCATTTATTGCTGCCATTAGTAGTAAAAAAAAAAATGAAATAAAAATTCCAGTATATATACTATAGTTTGTAGGCACTATAACTTTCATGCAAGTCAATCAATATACACTTATTGGGATTTTTTATTTTATTTTATCAAAAGCCTGTAACAGAATACATTTTGGCCAAAATGTATGAAAATATTTATTGGATATGTTTTTATCGGAAATTAAAAAACATCTTTTTTTTTCCCCCTAAAATGTTTGGTCTTTTTTCATTTATATTGCAAAAAATAAAAAACCTAGTGGTGATCAAATACCACCAAAAGAAAGCTCTAGTTTTTGGTCGGTCAATCGTGTGGTTATCAGATCCCTATGTTCCTATCCCTATCACGCTCTCAATGTTGGTCGGTCGGTAGGTGGTACTCATGCGGTCAGGTTATGGTTTGTTGGCCATGTTGGCGGCAAGCCAAAGCAGAGAGATCGCTCCGATGAGGACGGCCATCGGTACGGGGAGATCTCCCGGATCTACCCGTACATCCTAGCCGGTGCCGGCCAATATGGTCGCTTCTCCTCTTGTCCAATCAAGTCTCAGGACCCGCTTCCTGATTGGCCAGGAAGACCATAGTGAATATTAATTCACTATTGTCACACAACTGGGTGGGCTCTGCGCCCCGCATGTAGATTAGGAGCTGAGCACATGGATTAGGGGGGTGTCGCCCCTGCGCCCCTAATGAAGCGTCCGCCACTGCTGCAGATCAAAGGGATGAGCTTCTGTCTGCATATGATGTTGGTTAAAGAATCCAAAAACCCCTTCATCCTTTAACTATTATTTTACAGCAGATGTTTTATTTATTTTTTTCCTACACATTAATATGGAAACTTTTTTTTCCATTTTTATTTTGTTTGCCAATTTTTTCTCTTTTTTTAATGTTGTGTGAAAAAAAGTGCAACATTGTAAATAACTTTGCAATGATTTTTTATAAAGATCTGCATCCTTTTTTTCTCTCTTTGAGCTATTCCTATTTTCCATTGGCCATCCCTTTATCTCTAGTACCATGAATCAGTCACGACTTATGCAAGACCCTCAATGCTTAAGGTAGGGGAAACACCAGTTGGTAAGTTTTCAGGAGACCTTAAAAGAGTGCCCTCTGATACAGTTTGCTTTGATTTGTTTCAGCCCCATATGCTCAAGCTCCAGACGTCACTCCCGGTCAAGAAAGAGGTCCAAAAGGGGACCTCATGTCTCCTCTTCTCTGGAGCAATACAGACGTCCCAGCAAAAAATCATATTGGGCTTGTGGTGCAGTCCCCCTATCCAACAATTAGTGTGCAAAGACTGTCTCAAAGAATTTGCAGTGGACAGGGAACAGGACACTGCGCAAGTCTCGTCATTACTAAAGAAAGTAGTGCGAGAATCCTTATCTGAACTTAGATTTCCTGCATCCCCAGGTGGAGGGAACAGATGCGCTGGTTACACCCTAGAATTGCCGCCTGGCTTACGCCTTTCCTCCAACAGCTCTAATTATGAGGTTCCTCCTGAGGCTATTGAAAGAACAGGTGACAGTCATAGCCATCCTCCCGTTCTGGCCATGGAGGCCTTGGTTCCTCTTAGTGATACACCTCAGCAAACAGCATCCAATCCCCTTACCAGCATTCCCGCACTTGCTGGTACAGGGCAGGTTCCTGCACCCGAACGTACACAGGCTGGAACTTCGGGCTTGGCTGTTGAGAGGGGGAGGCTGAAGAGCTTAGGATGCTGCTCTGGAGTAATTGCCACCGTACTGAAGGCCAGAAAACCCACTAATAATAAAGTCTACACCAAGATCTGGGACAGATTTGCACTCTTGCTAACTGAAAGAGACCTGGATCATGCAGCCCCACCTCTATCAGCAGTATTCAACTTCCTTCATTTGGGCCTTATCCTCAGCATATTAAAAGTGCAAATATCAGAAATCTCGGCAATAACAAAGCTCAGATGGACTGAGGAGCCATTAATCAGACAATTCTTAAAAGCAGTTATCAAAATTCGCCTACCAAATAAGAGTCTTTCCCCAGTGGGATCTGTCAGTTCCAGTGGCATCACAAGGGGGGTACGAGCCGTACCCGGGTGACACCCACCATAGGGGTGACACCAGTGAATAGCAGCACCACTAACACTGCTCGCTGACCTTATGATCTGTGCCTCATGGCTGTGTCCCTCAGTGGAGCGGACTGCCTCCCCCTGCCTCTGTTTACATCCACAGAGGAGGAGGAGCCAGAGCTTGAGGGGCACAAACGCTGTGTGTATCTGTCCTCGCTGTTCTGATGGGGGGGATTGCACTGAGCGGGGGGGGGGGTCTATACTAATGGGGAGTCTGCTCTAAAGGGGAGTTGCCTGTACTACTGGGGGGTGTCTGTACTGATAGGGGGTGCCTGTACTGATGGGAGGGTCTGCACTGAGGTGGGGTGTCTGTACTGAGGGGGGGTGTCTGTACTGCTGGGGAGGTTTGCTCTGGGGGGGTGTCTGTACTGATGGGGGGTCTGCACCGAGGGGTGGTGTCTGTACTGCTGGAGGGGGTCTGCACTGAGGGGGGATTCTGTACTGATGGAGGTGTCTGTACTGATGGGGGGTCTGCACTGAGGTGGGGATGTTTGTGTGTCTGTACTGATGGGTGGTCTGCACTGAGGTGGGGGTGTCAATACTAATGGAGGGTGGTCCTCACTGAGGGGGTGTCTGTACTGATGGAGGGGGATCTGTACTGAGGGGGGTCTATACTGACGGAGGGGGGGGTGTGTACTGAGGGGGGAGGTCTATACTGAGGGAGTGGGGTCTATATTGATGGAGGGGAGTCAGTGCTTAGTGGGGGGTATGCACTGAAGGGGAGATCTATACTGAGGGAGGGGGATCTATACTGCGGGAGGGGTGTCTGTAGTTAGTGGAGGGGGGTCTATACTAAGGGGGGACTATAGTTGGTGGAGGGGGCGGTGACACCATTTTTTTCTGCACTGTGTTCCAACCGAGGATTGTTCTGTTTGGGACATAACGTACAAGGCAGTTTTCTTAACAGCAATTACCTCTGGAAGGAGAGTGTCAGAGCTTTAAGCCCTGGGAGCCTCAGAGCAGCAAATAAGATTCTTTCCAGATCAGGTCGAACTAAGGCTGGTCAACCACTTTATTGCAAAGGTAGCAACGCCCTTCCACCAGGCTGGTATTTGGGCTTTGCCCAACTTCCCAGAAGAGTACTCAGGAAATCTGGTTGAATTAGATGTCTCCAGGACGTTAAGGAAATGCTTATCTGTTACAGCACCATTTAGATCTTCGGAGAAGCTCTTTATATTCCCAAAAGGGAGTTACCGGAGGAAGGAGGCCACTGCAAGAACCTTGGCATGATGGATCATCAAATTCATTCGCAGAGCGTATCGAGTGAGGGGTGGTGACCTTCCTGCAGTGGTGACTGCACACTCCACCAGGGCAGTGGCAGCCTCATGGGCAGCTCTCTCAAATGTGTCCATGGAAACCATCTGTTAGAGCAGCATCTTGGTCTTCTCAAAATACTTTCTTAAGACATTATAGAATCGACCCAGGAGCTTTGTCGTCTGTAGATTTCAGAAGGAGGACTATCCAGTCTTCTGTTATGATTTAAAATAAATTTGGCTTTGTCAAGAAGTACCCGCCCTGTCAGCTAGTTATTTATCACTAGTATGCTGCCATGTTGGCATCAGGAAAATGGAAAATTGTATGAAATACTTACCGTAATTTTCGTTTCCTGATGCCAAACCATAGCAGCATATGAGCCCACCCATGCTCACTCCAGTAAGTCACTGTGGCTTGTTACAAAGAATCGGGTGGTGGCTAACTATGCCTTTAGTTGTGCTATTCACTGATCCTGAGGGAGTGGTCAAGAGGCAGAGCTCTATCACTAGTATGCTGCCATGGTTTGTCAGGAAAGGAAAATTACGGTATTTGATACAATTTTCAGTTTTTATGAACACTTATCAAAATAGGAAAAGGTGTGTTTTTTTTTCTATGGATTGTATAAACCTTTTTACAAGATATCACCAAAGGAAAGCCTGGCAGTCATTTTGAGCTTCTGGCTTCAGTATTTTCACTGTCCCACAACAGTTATGTAGATGAGGAAGGTCAAGTTAGACGGCCTTATCTGCAGACATCTGTTTTTTAGTTAGTCAGCATATTGAAGCCAGAGGGTCAGCATGGCGACCAAGCACCTAGAATGAGCAGAATGAAATTCCAGCAATGGAAGCCTCCATGAGATTGTGTGCTGCAGTAAAAATTGCCTAACAAACAGCAGCCATATCTGTAGTCATCTCATCAATATCATCGGCATGATTCACTTTTACGAACAGACAGTAAGATTTAACTACAAGGAAAAAGGAAGTCTTTTAATTGTCTGTAATAAACCACACCTTTTTATATACCATAATGTATGATAACAGCTCTATAAATAGGCTTCTTCTATAACCCTTCTTTTGCTGGATTGCCTTTAACAGGCAGAGGGTTCCACTTCCCATAAAAGCAATAAACATTTATCACAAAACTCACTGATTTGTGAAATTTTATAAGGTCCGCCTGTTGCAATCATCTATCAGATGGAATGTGCCAATCTAAGATAAGCAGAAAACAAGTATAACAAGTCATTCCTTGGAAAAATACCTGTGGCTGCCTGCCTCTGAGATTTATCGCACGTTTAAAAGGATAAGCCCAACCAAAGGGAAAGTTCAGTTATAAATGGAGTTGGTCACAGGCCTTAATGGACAAGCTGTCTTTAAGCAGGATTGCTTCTCCAGAAAAAATTCCTCCGCAAGACTCCTTTCACACTGGAGACGTTTTCAGGCGCTACAGCGCTAAAAATAGCGCCTGCATAGCGCCTGAAAAAAGCAGCTCCATTCACTCCAATGTGAAAGCCCCAGGGCTTTCACACTGGATCGGTGCGCTGGCAGGGCATCAGAAAAAGTCCTGCCAGCAGCTTCTTTGGAGCGGTGAACTCACTGCTCCTCCCCTTTGAAATCAATGGGGCAGCGCTGCTATACCACTGGCAAAACGCCGATGCAGCAGTGTTTTACGGGCAGATTTAACACCCTTTCAGGCGCTAGCGAGGGGTTAAAACCGCCACGCTAGCGGCCAAATAGTGTCCCTAAACGATGGTAAGGCGGTGCTAAAAGTAGCGGCGCTGTACCGTTGATGCCCTAGGTCAGCACAGTGTGAAAGGGCTCAAAATGATGGCCGAACCCAAAAGCTGACATAGGCTGTGTCTAGCAGAGAGGGTATATGATTGATATTAGGCGGATTACAGTGTTACCAACCCTCATCCAGTAAAAAACAGAAACTTTTCTCCTGTCTGTAACTAACAGTGACAGGAAAAGGTTGCCAGTAAAAAAAAATGTCTAACACTTGACTCGGAACTGCGCATGCGCAGTTCCAGTCCGGGGCTGGCCAAGACCATCCGAGTCTCACTGAGACTGTCATCAATCAAGCCAGCTGACAGATCCAGACTTCCTAGGTCAGGATGACGTGGTGCTTTGACTAATGGCAGTGACATCAGCAGAGAGCAAACTTCAGACCGCTCTCCGCTGAAAACGGGTCCCAGGAGTGCAAAATGAATTGCACTCCTGTGATTCATAGGAGAAGCCCAGCCTAAGAAGCTCAGGCTGCACTTTTCCTTTAAATCACATTGCTAATTGCATATTGTACTAGTTTGCAGCGTAAATACTGAAATTTGCACTTAAAACTGGAATTTTGTATCTTTTTGAAAATGCCAGTAAAAACTTCACTGTGCCAGTAAATTTTAGGTGTTGTGTCAGTAAATTTCAATCTGGTAGGTTGGCAACACCAACCAGTTTTTAAAGTGGAAATTCACTCACCCAATAAACATTGATTATTTTTAATCTTGTTAGTATTAGAAAAATTGATAGGAAAGTGCATCATATTTTACTTATGTTATTTTGTTACATTTCTTCAGTTACTTCCCGATTTCTTGCCTAAGCAAATTATACCATACATCCCAGGAGTCTTCGGGAGAGGAGGGGGGGTTTTCTCAGCTAAGCACACCCCCTTGCCTGCATGCTTGAGCAATGGGCAGATAGATTCCAGGAAGTAAATACTACATGAATCATCTGCCCTTACTCAAGATGGCCACAGCCAGAAATGCTAGTGGGGTGTTTTCAAAGTGATTTCTCAGCAAAATAAAGACATGGGTGGATGCGAAAGTTTGCTTTAAATGTAAAAAATGAATTAAATATGGTTTATGGTGTTCAGATTCAGTGAAGATCTGTGTTTAAGTTTTATTAATTTAAACTCAAGAACAAGAAATGTAATATTGCAGCCTACCAGTCCTTAGATGTGTAGGCTGCATACATTTTTTTATTTTTCAGGGTTTTTCCTTTTATTTTCATCCAATGATCCTGCCTGTAACACACTTCTGTCCTTGGGTGACAGTACTCGGCCACCATCCCATGGAGAGGAACAACATTATCACAGGACAGAAACACATTTCCCTCTTGGTATTTCCATAACACAGGGGAGATGCTCTGTAGTTCACACAACTAAGAGCAATGCTAACTGATAACATGACCAAAGGGAGAAAATCTGAGAAGTTCTTGGTTGGGGTTTAGATACCCTTTAAAGAGGAAGTAACCCTGATGATTTTACTTCCTCTTTCATTCCCTGCAAAGGCAAAGCATAATGGACTACTATGCATCGCATAGTAGCCCATTATGTGTCACTTACCTGACACAGGAGCCAGCGAAGTCACCGCTGTCCCCTGTAGTTCGGCGCATCCATCTTCTCGGTGGGGTCTCGCAGCTCCGCCGCTGTCATTCGGCGAAGCCGTCACTCCCGCGCATGCGCACGGGAGCCGAGACGCGCGGCATTGCGCGGCATCTTCGTCATCGAGGATGCCATGCTTAGTGCGCCTGCGCGCCGCTGTCTTCGGGCGAATATCTCCTAAACCGTATAGGCTTAGGAGATATTTCTTGGTCAAAGTGGTTTTTAAGGGTTTACAACCACTTTAAGGGTCATTCCATCCCTAAGCACAGCATGTGCCTGTGGTGGGGAAATCCTGCAGCTTGGAAAGTATAAGATCATGAGGGTGTCTAGGCTAGGATTGAGGTTCTGAAAAATAATTTTTTTGTTTCACATTGCAAGGCAGAGGTACTTTTTTTTTTTTTTTTTTTTTTTTACTCAAAATCATGATTTGATTATACTGATCTGTACTGTTATGATAGCAATTTGGAGCTGCCAGGAATGCAGCATGTGTGTTTGGGTGCCATCCATTTTCAATGACATCTAAATATGGTGCAGTTTTGCCACGATTGTCGCACTACACAACGCTTGTCACTCAGAAGAAACTCCTGCTCCTTTTGGGCGACAAGCTTTGTGCAATGCGGATTTGCCACCATTGCAGCGTGATTTATTGCTGCAAAACCACACAGCATTTAGGTGTCATTGAAAAGGCAACTGACATGCTGCGATTTTCCAGTGCTGCATGGCTGCACCCTCCGTTGGTTCCAATCTTACCTATCTCACCGCACCTTCAGTGTCACTTACAACTCTACTTCCTCCTCTCCAACTCCTCTTACCGTTGGGGACCCCCAAGGTTCTGTCCTTGAACCTCTACTATTCTCGATCTATACGTCCTCCCTGGGTCAGCTGATAGCCTCCCATGGCTTCCACTACCATTTATATGCCAATGACACCCAAATCTATCTCTCTGCCCCTCAGCTCACCCCATCAGTTTCCACACACATCACTGATTTACTAACAGAAATATCAGCCTGGATGTCACGCCACTTCCTCAAACTGAATCTTTCCAAAAACCAAGCTCTTAATATTTCCTGACCCACGTGCCCCTTCCCCTGACTTCTCTGTCAAGATCAATGGCATATCTATCAGTCCATCCCCACATGCCAGGATACTAGGGGTAACCTTAGAATCTATGAGAATGTGAAATAAAAAGGTTATGGCGCTAAACCCTATTAGTGATGAGGTGAGTTAACTTATCAAATCCTAGTGTTTGATTTTTTATATAAAAAGAGAAAGAAAAAGAAAAAAGCTGTTGGTGATACCGTGAAAAAAATATATATCCTAAAGCAATTTTATCCAAAACAAATTGTGTGTGATTAATGTGGAGTCAGCATTCATGTTCCATTATAATAAAAACAAAAAATGAGTATTAAATTATCATATACGTATCAGCCTACTAAAAACATGTAAACCTTCATTAAATGTGCAAATTAGTGGAAATAATGTTAATATTCAACAGTATGTTAGTGTAAAACAGATTGTGCAAACATGTGCAAAAAAATGTGCAAAAAAATGTACAAAAAAGCAACTAAAGGTCAGAACAACCAAGGATCAGAAATAATTTAACCATAAAATCGCATGGAGTCGCTAAATGTGCGAATAGACAATATTTTCAACCAATAATCGCATGAAGACGCATCTGTGTCCAATATAAGTCCAAAATTAATATTTGGCTTGATAGTGCTGCCTCTTCAGACTATTGTTGTAATTGTTACAAAAAGTCAATGGGGGGTATTTGATTTACTCGTGCAAATAGTGCGGGCTTTCAATTAGAGAACTTCATCCCCGGTGCGCCACTCTGTGCTATAGTATGTGAATGCTCTCACCAGAGTTAATGCCCCTGTGGGGCTGGATGGACCTTCACAATGTAAGCCACTGTGTCGCTCTCTGGCTGCTGCTGGTGCACTGGGTGAAGCTTCGTTGTTCCGTCCGTATGGTATCCAACGTTAATTATATAAGGGAAGACATATCCATAGTGTAATACGTTCTTAACCAAATCGTTCGTTTATTAATATTAAAATCTACTCACATTTTACATTAAAAGCATGTGCATATAGGAAAAACTCCGCCGTTCGTCTCAAACGAGTGCACACAACGTGGCCACGTTGTGTGCACTCGTTTGAGACGAACGGCGGAGTTTTTCCTATATGCACATGCTTTTAATGTAAAATGTGAGTAGATTTTAATATTAATAAACGAACGATTTGGTTAAGAACGTATTACACTATGGATATGTCTTCCCTTATATAATTAACGTTGGATACCATACGGACGGAACAACGAAGCTTCACCCAGTGCACCAGCAGCAGCCAGAGAGCGACACAGTGGCTTACATTGTGAAGGTCCATCCAGCCCCACAGGGGCATTAACTCTGGTGAGAGCATTCACATACTATAGCACAGAGTGGCGCACCGGGGATGAAGTTCTCTAATTGAAAGCCCGCACTATTTGCACGAGTAAATCAAATACCCCCCATTGACTTTTTGTAACAATTACAACAATAGTCTGAAGAGGCAGCACTATCAAGCCAAATATTAATTTTGGACTTATATTGGACACAGATGCGTCTTCATGCGATTATTGGTTGAAAATATTGTCTATTCGCACATTTAGCGACTCCATGCGATTTTATGGTTAAATTATTTCTGATCCTTGGTTGTTCTGACCTTTAGTTGCTTTTTTGTACATTTTTTTGCACATTTTTTTGCACATGTTTGCACAATCTGTTTTACACTAACATACTGTTGAATATTAACATTATTTCCACTAATTTGCACATTTAATGAAGGTTTACATGTTTTTAGTAGGCTGATACGTATATGATAATTTAATACTCATTTTTTGTTTTTATTATAATGGAACATGAATGCTGACTCCACATTAATCACACACAATTTGTTTTGGATAAAATTGCTTTAGGATATATATTTTTTTCACGGTATCACCAACAGCTTTTTTCTTTTTCTTTCTCTTTTTATATAAAAAATCAAACACTAGGATTTGATAAGTTAACTCACCTCATCACTAATAGGGTTTAGCGCCATAACCTTTTTATTTCACATTTTCATTTCCCTCTCCTCCCCAATAAGGAAGTGAGGGCTTCAGGCACAGGCAGCTCTAACCCAGTATATTTTCTTTCCTTCCTCCAATTTTTATTTTCAATTTATTTCACATATTTCTATCACTTAGGAGATTTGTTTTTTCCATAGCGCGACTTTATTTATTTATTCAACCTTAGAATCTAAACTGTCCTTTCAAGCCCACATTCAATCCCTGTCCAAATCATGCCGCCTTAGCCTCTGTAACATTTCCAGAATACGCCCCTTTTTAACTAATGATGCCACCAAGATTCTAATTCACTCCCTGGTAGGGATGAGCTTCGTGTTCGAGTCGAACGTACGTTCGACTCGAACATTGGCCGTTCGGCGAATTCCGAACGTTTTGGCCGTTCGCGTCAAAATTCGAGTGACGCGCGCGCGGACCACAATGCACTGCGTTGGCGCAGTGCATTGCTGCCCGATGATTGGCCAAGCATGCACTGTGACCCCGCATGCTTGGCCAATCGCAGCGCCGGCAGCGAGGAGAGCCATGATTGGCCACAGGCATCCTGCCTGTGGCCAATCATAGCTCAGGCTGTGTAGTGCACGCCCCACACTATATAAGGCCGCCTTTAAGGCGGCCTCCTGTAGTGTGTTACTTTGCATCTGAAGCAGTGGGTGTTCTGTGTACCTTCAACACAGTACACACCAATCGTTTTTGGCTGATTTCCTATCTTGCTGCTGTGTAGTGGTTGTTGTCTGTGCCCTGACTGCAGTATACACCACTATATTCACCTCACCTATATAGCTAGTGATCTAGCTTTAACCACTTAACAACTGCCCATTGCCGATTAACGGCTTCAGGGCGGTTGTTTAACTCAGAGAGGCCGTTAATTAACGGCCTCCCAGAATTCTGCTCTCGCGTGCCCCGAGGTGTGCGCACTCGAGAGCATCCGTGACCGCCGGGTCCATAGGACCCGGCGCATCACGGTAAACGGCCGCTCATAGCGGCCGTTTACCACGTGATTGCTCCGTCAAATGACGGAGTGATCACTTGGAAACAAACCGGCGTCATATTATGACGCCTGTTCCTACCTCCCCTTTCTGTACCGATCGGTACAGCGGAGGGGAAAGAGATCGGTGTCAGCAGCGATGTGGGCTGCATCTGCAGTGCCCACATCGCTGCTCACCGAATTTAACCCCTCAATTCCCTGCCAATACTCTGCAATACCAGTGCATACTCTGCAGTACCCTGCCATTACTCTGCAGTACCCCGCCATTACTCTGCAGTACCCCGCAATTACTCTGCAGTGCAGTACCCCGCCATTACTCTGCAGTGCAGTACCCTGCCATTACTCTGCAGTGCAGTACCCTGCCATTACTCTGTAGTACCCTGCCATTACTCTGCAGTGCAGTACCCTGCCATTACTCTGTAGTACCCCGCCATTACTCTGCAGTGCAGTACCCCGCCATTACTCTGCAGTGCAGTACCCTGCCATTACTCTGCAGTGCAGTACCCCGCCATTACTCTGCAGTACCCCGCCATTACTCTGCAGTGCAGTACCCCGCCATTACTCTGCAGTGCAGTACCCTGCCATTACTCTGCAGTGCAGTACCCTGCTATTACTCTGTAGTACCCCGCCAATACCCCGCCAATACTCTGTAATACCCTGCCATAAATTGCCATACCCAGCCATACTCAGAGATACCCAGCCATACTCGGTGATACCCTGAAATACCCAGCCATAGACGCCCCCCACCCCTCACCGCCCTCCGGTGCTTCTACCAACTCGCCAGTACGATCAAAGCCAGAATCTTTTTTTTATTTTTTATTTCAGGCTTCCCAGCCTAGAGGTGAGATGTGGGGTCATATTGACCCCCCAGATTTCACTGTAAAGAGGACCTGTCACCCCATATTCCTATTACAAGGGATATTTACATTTCTTGTAATAGGAATAAAAGTGACCAAAATATATTTTTGGGAAAAAAAATGTCAAACTAAAATAAATAAAGTAAAATGAACAATAAAAAAATAAAATAAAAATTAAAGCGCCCATGTCCCCATGTGCTCGCATGTGCCACACATGTGAGGTATCGCCGAGAATGTTAGAGCGAGAGCAATAATTCTAGTCCTAGACCTCCTCTGCAACTCAAAACATGTAACCAGTAAAAAAATATTTAAAGCGTCGCCTATGGGGATTTTTTAAGTAGCGACGTTTGGCGCCATTCCACGGGCATGTGCAATTTTGAAGAGTGACATGTTTGATATCTATTTACTCAGCATAACTTCATCTTTCACTTTATGCAAACATTGGGCTAACAAGTGGTTAATAATAGAGCTTGCAGTCAGTAGTGTTAGGAGTGCGTGCTGTCTGCGTGCTCTGTACCCAGTACATACCGCTATAATATAGGGCAGGCCCCTACTTTCAAACATCCAACTTACAAACATCTCCTACTTGCAAACGCAAGGAGACAGCAGCAAGTGAGATGAAAAAAGATGGACGACAAAACAAATTATACAGGGGTGATAACCCTTCCCTATGTTTTCCAAAAAGCTTAAAGATAGTTTTTTTGACTGGAGCTACACTTTAAAAATGTACCGGTTGAAAATGACAAACAGATTCAACTTAACACAACAAACCTACACAGTCCCTGTCTTGTTTGCACCGCCTGTATACTGCTGTTCTGAGTATATAGGGCCTGGGGGCCACACGCATTTCCTTTTTTTAATATGGGTACGGGGTTCCCCTTAATATGCGTACAAGACCCAAATAGGCTGGTAATGGGCAGGGAGGGCTACCCATGCCATGTTTCTCAATGATTTTCAACCATATTGCAGGAACCAGATATAACATTAAAACCGCAAGCAGTTTTAAATGGTGTTATTTCCGTTTAATGTCATTTTGTGCAGGGACTGTTCTAAACACGGGAAACACGTGGCACTTCACAGGCATACTACAGACACCCCGCAGGCACCATATTTAAAGGAATATTTCACTTTTTTTTTTTCACTTTAATCGTCATTAAAATCAGTGCTCCCGCCAAAACGGTAGTTTTTAAAACTTTTTTTTGCAGTGACCCATGTCCCCTGAGGCAGGAGGCAGGTCGCCAAACCCTTTTTAGGACACTATCTTGCATATTAGCCGTTAAAATGAGCACTTTCCAATTCGAACGTTCGAGTCCCATAGACTTCAATGGGGTTCTAACGTTCGTACCGAACGCGGGGGTCGTTCGCAAGTTCTGGTGCGAACCGAACCGGGGGGTGTTCGGCTCATCCCTACTCCCTGGTTATCTCTCGCCTCCACTACTGCAACTCCCTCCTCATTGGATTACCTTTACATAGACTATCCCCCTTCAGTCCATAATGAATGCCACTGCAAGACTCATCCACCTTACCAACCATTCAGTGTTCTCCACCCCTCTATGCCAATCCCTTCACTTGCTTCCACTCACCCAACTAATCAAATTCAAAGTACTAACAATAATTTACCAAGCCAGCCATAACTCTTCCCCCAGCTACATCACTAACCTAGTCTCAAAATACCCACCAAGTGGCTCTCTTTGGTCCTCCCAAGACCTCCTTTTCTCGGCTCTAGCGCCCTTGTCACCTCCTCCCAGGCTCGTTTCCAGGATTTCTCCAGAGCTTCTCCCATTCTTTAGAACTCCCTACCCCAATCTGTCCGATTGTCCACTAATCTATCCATCTTTAGACGATCCCTGAAAACCCTTCTTTTTAAAGAAGACTATCCTGCTTCTAACTAATACACTGTTTTACTTCCTCCATCAGCTCATCCCCCACAGCTATTAACTTTTGTATCAATTGACCCTCCTTTTTTAGATTGTAAGCAGTAATGAGCAGGGCTCTCTGATTCCTCTTGTACCAAATTGTAATGTAACTGTAATGACTGCCTTTATTTTGTTAAGCGCTGCGCAAACTGTTGGTGCTATATAAATACTGTATAATTGCAGTGCAACACACAGCCATTAATGTCTAAACCGCTGGCAACAAAAGTGAGTACACCCCTAAGTGAAAATGTCCAAATTGGGCCCAATTAGCCATTTTCCCTCCCTTGTGTCATGTGACTCGTTAGTGTTACAAGGTCTCAGGTGTGAATGGGGAGCAGGTGTGTTACATTTGGTGTTATTGCTCTCACTCTCTCATACTGGTCACCAGTGTTGGTCATCTTACTTTTAAAAAAGTAATTAGTTAAGTTACAAATTACTTCTCCCAAAAAGTAATTGCGTTAGTAACTCCGTTACTACATTGGAAAAGTAATTAGTTACTCAGCAAAGTAACTGTGACTTTTTTTTTTATATTCTAAGGGGCAGGTCTAGTATTACTGTAAGCAAGGGGCGCGTTCCCCCCTGCACGTCTATTTCCCCTCTGTACCCCCCTGTACATCTGCCCCCCCCCAAACTCACGGATCGGATCATTCCTCAGATCAGAGTCACAGATCAGATACATTTTTGGATCAGCAGATAATAATTGAATTTGCAAAAACCTGTGAAAATTCCACCACCATATAGTCCCCACTGTAATATCCACAATCTCCCCACTGTAATATCCACGTCATCTCCCCCACTGTAATATTGGCTGAGCATGGCTGGGTACGGCTGAGCATGGCTGGCTACGGCTGGGAATCGCGGAGTATGGCTGGGTATTACCGAGTATTGCAGAGTATGGCAGAGTATGGCTGGGTATTACCAAGTATTGCAGAGTATGACAGAGTATGGCTGGGTATTACCGAGTATTGCAGAGTATGGCTGGGTATTACTGAGTATGGCTGGGTATTACTGAGTATGGCTGGGTATTACTGAGTATGGCTGAGTATTACCTAGTATGGCTGGGTATGGCAGAGTATTGTCAGGGTATTGCAGAGTATTGCAGAGTATTGGCAGGGAATTACAGAGTATTGGCAGGGTATGGAGGCCATCCGATTTCTCCCCTCCACTGTACAGATCTGTACACAGAGGGGAGAGAGGAACAGGTGTCATCATGACCTCCTCATGGTGGTAGATGTAATTGCGGTAATGCCGTCCAAGTAATGGGAACGGCGTTACCATGAGGGGAAGAGTAATCAGTTAGATTACTCGTTACCCTCTAAAGTAACGGCGTTAAGTAACGCTGTTTACTTTAACTCAGTTACTTACATAACTGATTACTGCTGGTCACTGGAAGTTCAACATGGCACCTCATGGCAAAGAACTCTCAGAGGATCTGAAAAAAAAAATTGTTTCTCTACATAAAGTTGGCCTAGACTATAGGTAGATTGCCAAGACCCTGAAACTGAGCTACAGAACGGTGGCCAAGACCATACAGTGGTTTAAAAGGACAGGTTCCACTCAGAACAGGCCTCACCATGGTCAACCAAAGAAGTTGAGTGCATGTGCTCAGTGTCAAATCCAGAGGTTGTCTTTGAGAAATAGACGTATGAGTGCTGGCAGCATTGCAGCAGAGGTTGAAGGGGTGGGGGTCAGCCTGTCTGTGCTCAGACCATACACCGCACACTGCATCAAATTGGTCTGCATGGCTGTCATCCCAGAAGGAAACCTCTTCTAAAGATGATGCACAATAAAGCCCGCAAACAGTTTGCTGAAGACAAGCAGACTAAGGACACGGATTACTAGAACCATGTTCTGTGGTCTAATGAGACCAAGATAAACTTATTTGGTTCAGATGGTGTCAAGCGTGTGTGGTGGCAACCAGGTGAGGAGTACAAAGACAAGTGTAACTTGCCTACAGTCAAGCATGGTTGTGGGAGTGTCATGGTCTGGGGCTGCATGAGTGCTGTCGGCACTGGGGAGCTACAGTTCATTGAGGGAACCATGAATGCCAACATGTACTGTGACATACTGAAGCAGAGCTTGATCCCCTCACTTCAGAGACTGGGCCGCAGGGCAGTATTCCAACATAACGACCCCAAACGCACCTCCAAAACAACCACTGTCTTGCTAAAGAAGGTTAGGGTAAAGCTGATGGACTGATCGAGCATAAACCCTATTGAGCATCTGTGGAGCATCCTCAAATGGAAGGTGGAGGAGCGTAAGATCTCTAATGCCACGTACACACGACCAGACTTTCCGGCAGAAAAGGTCCGACGGTCTTCCCAACGGAGTTCCGACCGAACGTGCTTGCCCACACACAAACGGACCAAAGTCCGTTCATTTAGAACATGATGACGTACGACTGGACTAGAAAAGGAAGTTCAATAGCCAGTAGCCAATAGCTGCCCTTGCATCATATTTGGTCTGTCGGCCCAGCATACAGATGAACAGTTTTCCCAATAGAAATTTATTCTGTCGGACAGATTTGAAACATGTTCTATTTCTAGGTCCATCAGAATGTTTGAAGAAAAAAGTCCACACACGATCGTAATATCTGATGGAATGATTCCGTCAGACCTTTTCTGCCAGAAAGTCCGGTCATGTGTACGTGGCATTACATCCACCAGTCGTCTTGGAGGAGTGGAAGAGGACTCCAGTAGCAACCTGTGAACCTCTGGGGAACTCCATGCCCAAAAAGGTTAAGGCAGTGCTGGAAAATAGGTGGTCACACAAAATATTGACACTTTGGGCCCAGTTTGAACATTTTCACTTGGGGCGTACTCACTTTTGTTGCCAGCAGTTTAGACATTAATGGCTGTGTGTTGAGTTATTTTGAGGGGACAGCAAATTTACACTGTTATACAAGCTGTACACTCACTACTTTACATTGTAGCAAAGTGTAATTTCTTCAGTGTTCATGCGTTTAATCACTTACGGACCGCCCGTCGCAGTTTTTTACGGTGGCTGTTTGAAGGAGCATATCGTTCTTATGGCAACAGCTAGCTGCCATAACCCCGGTATCCCCTTCTTCAGCGGGCGGTCCGCTAGAAGATAAAAGTGCCACATGCTAGAGCAGCTCATGGACCTGCGGGTGGGTGTGTACAGAGCAGGGCATCACATCATTGCAGCTTCACGGAGGAGGATTGGCTGGCTGGGGAAACCTATGTCAATCAAAGGAGGACAGATAGAGGGGGATGTGGTTTTACTGATTGAACCTAAGGGACATTGTGTTCTTGCACGGCGTGCCTGTATCTCAGAGCGGAATGATGGGGTCGGCTTCTATGGTTGGCATGGTCAGTTTATTACCAGGATGAAAGGAAACTGGCAAGATCAACCAAGTAATGCAAACACAAATAAAATAGTGATATTACAAAGTTTAACAGGAACCCCCTTAAAGAAACAGAAAATTGCTTATTAATTTCTAATTTTAAGGTTACAAACACTTTGAGAGTTCAGCCTCTTTGAATTCTTGGTTTGCCCTCCCCCCCCCCCAGTGGGCAACCATTATACTGATCTTGGACATATTTAAACCACGCTCAAGCTCCACTAACTGTAGAGTTTGGAGCGTATTTCCTCCCCTTTGCACACACAACCGGGCACACAGCATTTGTGGGAGTCTCCCTCTGGCTCCAGAAGTAGTCTAGGGGCTTATTAGTTTATTAAGATGAACTTGGATGGTGTCATGAAAAGGTTCACCCATTGGTGGCGCTGTCGGTCTCTTGGATCGCAGTACCAGTGTCCAGCAGCGGGTGTCTTCTAACACCCAGGGCCTGTAATAAGTGGACTCACCTGTTGGTGGCACTGTTGGATCCTTGGGCCTTAGTACCAGTGTCCACCAGCGGGTATACTCCGGCAGTGTGGAGCAGACAGCACCTTCTGCGCTCACATGTTACGTGAGGTTAATCACTGGCAGTCTTATAAATACCCGGCAGGCCCTCAGATGCTTGCCTTGGTATCTCTCTCCTTGGGCTCTGACCTTGCTGCCTGTTACCCGATCCTGCATCTGACCTTGTTCCCGAGCGTACTCTGACCTGATCCTTCCTGTGTTCCTGTACCCATACCCTGACCCTTCAGCTTGATCCATCCCCTTCCTGTCCTGTTGGTTTCCTGTCCCTTACTACTGATCTCCCTATGTATGACCTTGGCCTGGCTAAACATTTATGTTTCTGGAACATCCCTTGTCCTTCTGCTGATCTGCTGTGTATGACCCTGGCCTGGCTGACATTGGTGTTTCTGGTACTGTCCCTGTATATATTGTTGTTGTTGGTGGGTTTGTTGGGGTAGTTGTGCACTGCTTGTATTTTCTTATTTTATCACCTATCTTAATAAATATCATTACTGTTCACTTCACACGTACCCTAGGCATAAATGAGCATTTAAAGTGATTGTAAAGGCTTGTTTTTTTTTTCAAAAAAATAACAAACGTTACACTTACCACCTCTGTGCAGTTGGTTTTGCACAGAGGTGCCCAGATCCTCCTCTTCTTGGGTCTTTCCTTTCTGCTCCTGGCCCCTCCATCCTATCGAGTGCCCCCTCAGCCAGCAGCTCTCTATGGGGGCATCCGAGTTGAGTCAGAGCTCCGTGTATCCATTCAGACACAGAGCGGCGACCTGGCCCCACCCCCTCTCTCCCCTGATAGGCTGACTGACTTTGATTGACAGCGATGGCGCCTCTGCTGTGTCTCGGACAATCCAGAGTAGTGTCCTGCATGTCTTAGACACTTGTGGACATCGCTGGAGAGAGATGGGGCTCAGGTAAGTAATTAGGGGGTGCTGGGGAGGCTGCTACACACAGAAGGTTTTTTATTTAATCTTAATGCATAGAATGCATTAAGATAAAAAAGAGACTTCTGCCTGTACACCTCCTTTAACCCTTTTACTTCCACTGCTGTACAACATAAAATGTCACTTCCGGGTCCCGGTGTCACTGTCACCAGCCTGTATGGCTGGGGTAGAAGCTGATGGAGGGTGATCTGTACTCCAATAGATTCATTGATGGACAAGTGAGAATTCAGGGGTCTTTTAGAACCCTGATGTCTCATTAACCTCTTGCCGACCGGCTCACACCGATATACGGTGGCAGAATGGCACGGACAGGCATATTATCGTACCTGTACTTCGCGAGCTCCGTGAGCGTGATCGCGGGTCCTACGGATCGTCCCAAAAAGAGGAAGAATGGGGAAATGCTGATGTAAACAAGCATTTCTCCATTCTTCCTAGTGACAGGACACTGATCACAGCTCCCTGTGATCGGGAGCAGTGATCATTGTCGTGACACACGTAGCCCATCCCCCCTACAGTTATAACACATCCCTAGGACACACAACCTCTTCAGCGCCCCCTCCTGGTAAACCCATTCACTGACAGTCACATTTACACAGTAATCAATGGATATTTATAGCATTTTTATAGCACTGTTTCCTGTATAAATGTGAATGGTCCGAAAATAGCGTCACAAGTGTCCGCTATAATGTCACAGTCATGATAAAAATCGCTGATCACTGCCAAAAAAGAATTATTAAAAAAATTGCCATAAAACTATCCCCTATGTTGTAGACGCTATAACTTTTGTGCAAACCAATCAATTGTCAGGGCTGGCTTAGCCCTTCCTTCTCTGGGCTGGCTGCTCAGCTGTCGGCTAATTGCCAGCTCTCATCCCTTTCCACAGTCACCCAGCTGTTCCTGATCCTACTCGTCTGACCTGCCTACTTAAAGCTGTCCAGCTAACTTCATGCCTGCCTTCGCCTTGGTCACATCACAAGAAACCATCTCCTGCGGTTCTATTTAAAGGCTGGCTTGCTGACATCCCTTCTGGCTCCTTACCCTGCTTGCTGTTGCTCCACTTGGATCCCTGACTTCTGGCCTGGCTAATTACCCGATCTGGTTATTGAACTCTGGACTGGCTGACTATGCTTTGACTACGCTTACTCTATTTACCTTTTTTATTTTTTATTAATAAACAAGTGTGATTTAATTGTTCTTCTGTCTCAGTCTGGTTCATGGTTTCTGACATCAATAAACAGTTGAAAAAAATGAAATAGTGGCACTGGCAGTGAAAGGTTTTAACCTTGAGGTGAGGGAGATCCTCACTGCAAAGGTAGTTTTTTCAGTTCCTTGGAATTCTGCTTTAAGTATATCATCAATCTATCTATGGACAGCCTACAGGAAGCTTTAGGCTGTATTAACCTGAGTAGAGCAATTTTTTTTTTTCCTCTTCATTTTTTTTTGTCTTTGCATATGTAGACAAGTGGTTTAGAAGTCTATTTAAATGCTTGTAAAGCCTTACAATTTTTTACCTTAATGCATTAAGCTGAAACCCCCCTCCCCCAAAACCTTATACCTAACTGAGCCCTTTCGCGATCCAGCGCTGTGCATGAGAGCAGTGGCTTTTGCAGCTTTGTCCTTCCTCACAGGGCAGATTGATAGCAATGGGAGATATTGGCTCCTGCTGCTGTCAATCAAACTCTGTGGCGGGGCCGTGCTTCGCTGTCTGGACACAAGCAGTGGAGCTTGGGAGCTTCCTATGGGGGCAGCAGTAATAATGAGGCCTTAGTTGCAACCTTTTTACATGGCCTCTCTGATAGAGTGAAGGATGAATTAGCGAGAAGAGCTATTCCTGCTGATCTGGATGGTGTCATCACCTTGTGTAACCAGATCGATAATCGCTTTCAAGAGGACTCTGGAAAAAAAGCACTCACCGTTCTTTAGGCAGCCTGAGCTCCCTGTCCCCTCTCTCCTTCCCGAAGAGCACCTCCTGCCTGCTGAGAAACCTATGCAGCTGGGCTGGATCAAGTTATCTCCCAAAGAATTCGCTAGGTGCAGAACTCTGGGCCTGTGCCTCTATTGTGTGGTCAAAGGTAATTTTCGTGACCCTTGCGCTCTCCGTCTGGAAAAACTTTTGGGGCTAATACATCTGGAAAGTGGAGTATTGGACCCAGAAATATCACCTTCTCGTCTATTCCTTTCTGTGTTCCTTCATGTTGGCACTTCCTCTCATTCGATCTCGGCATATATGGATTCCGGAGCTGCTGGCAATTTCATGGACTGGGGAACTGCATCTTCCATGAGGCTTACCCTTTTGCCCCTCACAACACCATTGGTGGTCTTAGCGATTAATGACACTGTTCTTCGAGGGGGCCCTATCCGCTTCCAGACTCTCCCTGTTAAGATGTCCGTGGGGACACTCCACCAGGAGTGGATATCCTTCCTTGTCTTACCTAAGGCTTTATCTCCTATCATTTTAGGTTGGCCTTGGTTACGGCTCCATTTTTCACATGTTGACTGGACTGCTGGATAGATCCTGGCTTGGGGTTCCTCCCGTTCCTCTTCCTGCCTACACAAGGTTAGCCCAAAAGGGAAACTTCCTGTTGTCACCATTCCAGTATCTTTTGCTCTTCCCACTGTATATAGCGATTTCTGGGATGTGTCCTTCAATAGTCGGGCAAAGGCACTCTCTAAGTCATGTGGCACTCGGGATGAGGAGCCCACCTGTGAACCTGAGCCAATCATTTACTCCAGTTTGCATAACCATTTACCTTTGCCTGTCCCTAAACTCCCTTGGACACACAGCCAGGTTAACTTGTCCGCAAGTTCCACAGTCGCTACGCCCTGCGATGCGATGAGGTAGTTGCTGCACCTGGCAATGCTATTCAATCAGCTTTTGCGCCAGGCTGTGTGTCCAGCCCAGCCTATGCCCATGCCCAGTGAGCTTCCTGCTTTTTCCTATTCAGGACCTTCTGTAACATGGCCTCACCCTACTAGTACTACATCTATTCAAGCTTGTCTGAGAGGCTCAATCCATCCTTTGGATGGACTGCCTCATTCGGCCAGGTGGGGTTTTTAACCTTCCTTTCTGGACACTCTGCATTCTGCTTTTTTTTCAGCTATCCAGCTCGTCACAGGGATCCATTGACCTCTGCCCAGTCTGATGGTCCTGTGCTGGATGTCCAGCTCATCTTTAAGGGTCTGGGGGACCCATTCCTAAGAAGCCTTTAGTCCTCAATAAGACCTCTCGTCCTCTCCCTACCTCGGTTTCGGTTTCTGAGGATAATCTAAAGTATGAGGTTAGTCAAGTTCTGGATTCCCGGTGCCGTAGAGGCATTCTTCAGTACCTCATACATTGGAAAGGGTTTGGTCCTGAGGAGTGGTCTTGGATCATTGCACCTGAGATCTTTTTGCCTTGTCTGTTGAGAAGGTTTCATCTGGAGTTTCCCTTTAAGCCTGGGCCCACTCGGGAGAGGGGGAGGCCTCGTAAGAGCGGGGTACTGTCATGGTTATGCAGTAATCTTTGTCAGCTTACCTCTCCTCCATGTGTTCACCTTTAGAGGCCAGCCACTCTCACCTGACTGCTTATATAATCTTCCCTCAGCATAGCTCCACCTTACCCTTTAATTAGGGACACTATGTTAACCTGCGCATTGCAAGCTAACCTGGCTGATCAACCACTGTGTGTTTAGCTTTCATGTGCTACTTGCTGTGTCTCCTACGTCTAAATTCTAGTTACCGATCTTGATCTGTTCTCCACTATCCCTGTCTGCTTGTGACCCTGACCTTTGGCGTGTTCTATGTTTATCCTTATCTGCTAGTCGCCCTGACCTTTGGCGTGTTCTATGTTTATCCTTATCTGCTAGTTGCCCAGACCTTGGCTTATCCCTTTACTATCCTTGTTGTTCCAGCCTGCTGCTTTCTTGCTCTTTCTCCTGTAGTCTACCGTGAGTGTAGCTGTGAGACCCTGGGGCCGCAACCTGGAGCCAGACTGCAGCGTAGTCCATCCTCACCACTAGAGGCTCTGGTGAACACCTGCTGGCTCTTAGACTCCGCACCCTGGGGAATCTATGCTCTAGCTCCCAGTGTGATCTGTGTTGATGCTCCAGTAGACCTGCTTCCTGAACCTCCCAGACTCCTACGGAGTGCATCTGTCACCTGGACTCAGGTGACCTGACAGCTTTTCTGTTTAGTGTGGTCAGTTTTTTGTTATAGGAAAGCAGAGGGACTGCCAGGAATACCAGTGATTTCACACAAAGGAAGCAATACAAAGAGAACAAGATACTTTTTTTGTACAAGTGTAACACACCCCACGTAGGACCTGCAGATGAAAGGGATTTCCCACCCCTTCACAGCCAAACACGCCAAATCTTCACAGGTGCACAGAGTCAGGAAAACAGTTCGCAGCTTTCTTTTTTTTGTTTATTAGAGGGTTAACAACTTGGATAAGGATGGGAAGTTATGGGATGCCCACTTGACTTCAACAAACCTCAGGGACAACTTCCTATATACATCTCCTCTTCACTCTCCTCTTTCACACTCTTGGCCTCTGCTGGTACACTCCTGGGGTAACTTGACAGTCTCCTTGTCAGTTTAGTAGCATCCCATTACAGGCAAGAACTCGCAGTCCCTTAACAGTAACGCACGTGGAGTGACTCTGCCTGTAACTTTCCCTTCTGCTTCCTTTATGTTTACTGATCCCAGCACCACCTCCTCAGGCCTTGCTAACTCACCTGGCTGCAGCTGCCTCTTTCACTGGCTCTCTTACAAGTCACTCCGACTGACTCTCTGGATATCTCCCAGGGGGAGGACTGAAGACTTAAGCCCACCGCTGTCTTCAAGGGAGGCTGGCTACATGTGCCAATCTCCCCCTTTGTTGGCCCCCACCAGTGTTGATCTACTCTGTCTTCTCCTTGCTCCTGTGCCTCCAGGAAAGACTTCCTTGTGTCTTTGGCAGGATCTCTCCAGCACCCAAACCCCAGCCCTAGGCAGGTCACCCCCCCCCCCAGACTAGGGGTTACTTCTCAGGTCCACCAACACCCTCCTCAACACTTCATCTACATTTTACACCCAACTGCCCCTGCTGGCATGGCCCATGTTTATTTATGAGGTATGCTCTGACTCTTGCCAGCCCACCTCTGGGATTGGCTGAGGCCTCAGAAATATGCATGGCAGCTGCTCCTAACCCCCGCCCTCTAATTCTAGAAGATTCCCCAACCTTCCAGACCAGGGGGAGGCACCAGAGGGCTGCCAGGATGAGTCACCCAGCCCTGACCTCTAATAAACCTTCCCCAATTCCATGACTCAGGTTATTTTTGCCTACTCCTACTTCTAGCACACACTAAAGGGTGCTACGCAATTACATGGTACAACAGACACATATCAGGAATATAAAATGTTGAGGTAACAAACACTTTAAGTGCTTTAGATATGTATTTAATCTTTAGGTGTGATTGTTCTGGCCAATGAAAAGCATTACAGGCTAAATGCCTGAAAAAACACTTGGTTCAGGCATTCCTATTTAAATTTGTGGAGCCAAAAATTACAATTTCTGCCTCAAAAGTAGCTCATGTAGCTTTTAGAGCATCAGCTTCAAGCTATAGGCCCTTGAGTGCTCATATGTCAACAGCCACCATTGAAATACATGGGGTTTTAAATGTTGAATGTTTTGAAGCTTTGAGCCTTAGGCTTCATTAATATGTGCCCGAACAGCATGAATGCATTATTGATTGGAGATGCAGTGGTTGTACGGACACAGCACAGTTTGACAAGTATGCAGGGACAGGTGCACACTCTGGGCTCTCCGCACCTACCCCTGTACACCTGGCTGTGTCTGTACAGCTGCTGCATCTCCATTAGACAACACAGGCTAAATCAAAAACCTTATACAGTGATATAAGGTAAAATAATATCTCCTGAAAATTCAAAAGAAAAAGAAAAATACTGTGTCGACACCAGTGTTCACACTAGACAATAAATCCAACTGTATAACTACATAATATAGTCAATTACAACTCTTTAAGCCTGTGATAAGGAAAGTGCCTTTTGGCACATTATAAATATATATCCAAATATCTGATCACACAAAAAGTGCTGATGAAAACAAACGAAATCAGTGAACACATAGACGTGAACTTTCTCCCCTAGGAAGTAATTAAATCCTATCTGGATAGGTGAAAAATGCTGCCTCCCATCAAAATAGGTAAGAAGTGCTGCCTTTTAAAAGTGTTGCTATGCCGAGAGAACTGTATCCATCCACATATCATCAGTAACAATCCATATGTAGTAGTAAATGGATAGGGAATGCTTAACACAACCGATGTTCACACACACTATATAGCGGTGAGTCAAACGAGCATTCGGATTGTTTAATCCAGCAGATCTTTAGACAGGAATACTGACAACACAGAAGCTTGCTCCAACCACATCATGAAGGAAGGACGGTGGGTAGCTGGTACTTCAGTCAGTCCGAAAGGTAACCATAAGGCAGATCAAACTCTGGACAGCTGTATATATGGAACTCTCAATGGCATCCAAATGAGGATTTTGGATCATAAAAAAAGAGGAGAAAAAGGCTTCCACATAGTGCATGAATCAGGATACAAAAGGGATCTTTTATTAAAAAAATAAAACTAAAGATAAAAGTGCACAATTACCCATACGGTAGGTGCATATGAAATTCACAGCGTGGTATCAGAAAATCAAGTGAGTTACAAACCCGACATGTTTCGGACTAAAGTCCTTCTACTGGGGCATCTAACTCATTGTTGGCCTCTTGTTTTTTTCACTGTAATGGACTATATTATGTAGTTATACACTTGGATTTATTGTCTAGTGTGAACACTGGTGTCGACACAGTATTTTTCTTTTGAATTTTGAATTTTTAGGGGATATTATTTTACCTTATATCACTGTATAAGGTTTCTGAGATTATTGGTTTAGCGCTGCATTTTATTTATAACATTTTTTGTTACACAATTATACTAGATTGTTGATGCTAGCTGCTGATTCATATTATTTTTTTTCACACTGTTATTAGTAGCGCAACTTTTTTTCACTTTTATAACACAGGCTAACTGTATGCAGCTCCAAGCTCCTCCAAATATGTAAACATTCATGCTGCACAGGCCTCAGCACCTATATAAAACAAGCCTTATAGTTCAGCTCCCAGCACTGATCATACTGTACATTAGTGGTATGTAGTTTACAAAACCTAATCATCGTATCTTATCAGTGTTCTGTGCAATACATCTACAGTTCATTCAGCTGACGCCTACACTTTGCACTGAGCTGTGTCATAGGGCATATTACCAGCAGCCAGAACCATGTCCAGAATTAGCAAGAATGTAAACAAAGAAGTGGGAATCTCTCAGCTGATATATACTATTCTAGGATATCTCCTGTGTGTGGGAAGTGATACCCTCTCCTGCATGCCCAGGGCACCCAGCTCATGCACAGGCAGTTTACAGTAGGCCTGGCAGCCATCCCAGTGTAGCTGGCCATGTCAATATTTGCCTTTCCCAGACCTTTAAACAATATTGATTAACAGTGTTCATCTGGCACAGTTATCAGAGGAAAGCCTGAGGCATGCCTTCAGCAAGAAATTAAAGCCAATTAAAGGGAAAATATGACTCTGCAATCAGTAAAGTATTGGAAGAACAACAACATGTAATGTAAAGTACTGTGGACTATATAGAGTGTATGCAATATACCTATCTATCCAGCAGGTGGCACTCTAGTGCGTATCTATGATAATGTATTTAGAGGAAGTGTTATCTCTCTCAGTATATGTAGTTGTATACTCCCTGTTCCTGTTCATGTTTGTCATGCTGTAAGACACGCATTGCAATCCTCCATACAAGTAAAGCCATTTGATGTATCCAAGAAGCTTCCAAAGCATGATTTCAATACTCAGCTAACAGGTTATGGGCCCAGGCACACCCATGCATTGGAGAGGATACCCCATGCACTCGAAAGCACCCAGCATGCACTGGAAAAACAATCAGATGTGAAGTGGTTTCTGTATTTATCATGTGCTCTATGGCGTCGTCCCAGAACAGCCATGCTTGCGCGTACCCGCTGTAAAGAACCGTGGCTCTTTAACCATGTGATCAGCTGTGTCCAATCACAGCTGGTCACATGTAAACACGGAGATGCCGGTAATCGGCTCTCATCACCTCACACTGACAGAGGGTGAGGCGAGAAGAGCCGATCAGCGGCATCTCCTCACAGGGGACATCCAGAGAAGTAATTAGGGCACTGATCATCAGTGCCCTGATTACAATACAGCACCACCAGTGCCAGCAAATAAGTGTGATTTAACCGAACCAATTCCCATTTTTGAAGACAACCAGGGATGTACAGTGCCTTGCGAGAGTATTCGGCCCCCTTGAACTTTTCAACCTTTTGCCACATTTCAGGCTTCAAACATAAAGATATAAAATTTTTATTTTTTGTGAAGAATCACCAACAAGTGGGACACAATTGTGAAGTGGAACGAAATCTATTGGATATTTTAAACTTTTTTAGCAAATAAAAAACTGAAAAGTGGTGCGTGCAAAATTATTCGGCCCCTTTACTTTCAGTGCAGCAAACTCACTCCAGAAGTTCAGCAAGGATCTCTGAATGATCCAATGTTGTCCTAAATGACTGATGGTGATAAATAGAATCCACCTGTGTGTAATCAAGTCTCTGTATAAATGCGCCTGCTCTGTGATAGTCTCAGGGTTCTGTTGAAAGCGCAGAGAGCATCATGAAGACCAAGGAACACACCAGGCAGGTCCGTAATACTGTTGTGGAGAAGTTTAAGCCGGATTTGGATACAAAAAGATTTCCCAAGCTTTAAACATCCCAAGGAGCACTGTGCAAGCCATCATTTTGAAATGGAAGGAGTATCAGACCACTGCAAATCTACCAAGACCTGGCCGTCCCTCTAAACTTTCAGCTCAGACAAGGAGAAGACTGATCAGAGATGCAGCCAAGAGGCCCATGATCACTTTGGATGAACTGCAGAGAACTACAGCTGATGTGGGAGAGTCTGTCCATAGGACAACAATCAGTTGTACACTGCACAAATCTGGCCTTTATGGAAGAGTGGCAAGAAGAAAGCCATTTCTCAAAGATATCCATAAAAAGTATTGTCTAAAGTTTGCCACAAGCCACCTGGGAGACACACCAAACATGTGGAAGAAGGTGCTCTGGTCAGATGAAACCAAAATCGAACTTTTTGCCCACAATGCAAAACTATATGTTTGGCGTAAAAGCAACACAGCTCATCACCCTCAACACACCATCCCCACTGTCAAACATGGTGGTGGCAGCATCATGGTTTGGGCCTGCTTTTCTTCAGCAGGGACAGGGAAGATGGTTAAAATTGAGGGGAAGATGGATGCAGCCAAATACAGGACCATTCTGGATGAAAACCTGTTGGAGTCTGCAAAAGACCTGAAACTGGGACGGAGATTTATCTTCCAACAAGACAATGATCCCAAACATACAGCAAAATCTACAAAGGAATGGTTCACAAATAAACGTATCCAGGTCTTAGAATGGCCAAGTCAAAGTCCAGACCTGAATCCAATCGAGAATCTGTGGAAAGAGCTGAAAACTGCTGTTCACAAACGCTCTCCATCCAACCTCACTGAGCTCAAGCTGTTTTGCAAGGAAGAATGGGCAAGAATTTCAGTCTCTCGATGTGCAAAACTGATAGAGACATACCCCAAGCGACTCGCAGCTGTAATCGCAGCAAAAGGTGGCTCTACAAAGTATTAACGCAAGGGGGCCGAATAATTTTGCACGCCCCACTTTTCATTTTTTTATTAGTTAAAAAAGTTTCAAAAATCCAATAGATTTCGTTCCACTTCACAATTGTGTCCCACTTGTTGGTGATTCTTCACAAAAAATAAAATTTTTATATCTTTATGTTTGAAGCCTGAAATGTGGCAAAAGGTTGAAAAGTTCAAGGGGGCCGAATACTTCCGCAAGGCACTGTATAATGCAAACACATCAACGTCAAGTATCACCTACCAAGGGACAATCAAGAGCAAGGTGTTAATGACATTCAATACTGCCCATCAGAGGAGATGACTGCTGATGCACTCACCAAGCCTTTGTTGAAGGAATGTCATAATTATTTCCAGAAGAAGCTGATTATAATTTGACAAAGCACATGCTGTTGAGAAGGGATGTTGGAAGAACAACATGTAATGTAAAGTACTGTGAATTATATAGTGTATGCATTATACCTATCTTTAGTTCACAGAACTTTACATCCGAGTGATTCGGATGGAGACCTTTTGTGATTCCTGTAGTCAAATTAGTCCAATGGTGGTCAACTTGAAAATAAAGGACCTCACATGTGGCCCCCAAAACTTTCAGAAGACTACGTAATAGCAATGTGTGTTTGTTCTTTGCACTGAATGGGCTTTAACGCACCTCAAAGCCCAGAAATGTTGACCCTGCTGCATTATTTGTACCACAATACACATCATAATTGGTGTCAGTGGCTGCATTAAAAAACATAAAACAAAAAAAATTATCGATAACTGCAATATTATCTCTCAAGATTGATGTCAGAGATAACAGTAATAACCCCAAACATTTGTGTCAGTGGCCACAATAACACCCAGTATTGGTGTTAGTAGTAGAGCTGTTAAGCCCCATCTTGCACTGGTGCTCAGTAGTGGTGCTATTTAACACACCCCATTAACTTGTGGTCAGTGACAGTGCAGCAGCAGTGAAACTAAACTCCCTGACTGTGTTGGTGGTCAGTGCCAGTGAAAATGAACCCCCCACCCAGTATTGGTGGTCAGTGGAAGTGAAATTTAACCCAACCCACCCCCTGCATTGGTAGTCAGTGGCAGTAAACTTTACCCCCCCCAGTATCATAACAATCCTCACTGCATTGATGGCCACTAGTGCAGTGTGAGTCCGCGTCTGTTGTACTGTCAGGCATAGATTAGATAACCTCACCTGTCAGTACTGTCAATATTTCAATGCTGAGGGCTGTATCAGAGTTTCAGCACCTGGCACCTTGTTGCCACTCAGCAAGGTTGACAGGTGGTGGAAGTAGTGTGCTGAACCTTGTGCACCACTGCTTTAGTCCCTTTTCACCATAACCTGTATGGTTATATTGTCTTGTTGGGTTCCAAACCCTAATTCATAGATCCATGGTTACCATAAACTACACTAACTATGGTCAGCCTGAAACAGCTGTATTCAGCTTGGATTAACTCAAATTAGGTTGTAGTTTTTCACTATATGCTAACGGGGAAAAATTTGCATGGCTCCATCATTTAGGATATGTAATAGAATAATATGTGAATATCTAATGTTCCAAAAAGGCTTAACTGTGCTACATAGAGTAATTCAAAGAGTACCTAGTTACTTAAAGCGGGAGTCCGCCGTTTTAAAAAAAAAAAGCCAGCAGCTACAAATACTGCAGCTGCTGACTTTTAAAATAATGACACTTACCCGCCCAGCACGCCCGCGATGTCGGCACCCGAAGCCGATCTCTTGATCGTCTCTCAGGTGCTGCCGCCGCCATCTTCGTTATGGGAATCAGGAAGTGGAGCCTTGCGGCTTCATTTCCCAGTTCCCTACTGCGCATGCTGCACAATAAGGATGGTCCCCGCTGTCTCTGGGATCCGTGTGTTTCCCAGCAGACAGCGGGGGACCTTCGGAAAAAGGCGTGTAGATTCTGCGGAAAGGGGCGTAGCTTCTGCAGATATCTATGCTGGAAGTGGGTGCAGATACCTGTACTGTACAGGTACCTGCACCCCCCTCCCCCCTGAAAGGTGCCAATTGTGGCGCTGGAGGGGGTGAGGGTTCCAATGAGCGGAAGCTCCACTTTAGGGTGGAGCTCCGCTTTTTTAAGTTGAAAAAAGACACACGTCCTTACAATAAAATAACTGAATCTTCTGAAAAGAACACCCCCTTTATTTGAAATCCAAATAGTGTCAAGACAAATGGAATCCTGCATGCCTCCATGTCAAACAGACAAGGAGTGAAGGAAGAGCTTGAGGCACAACCAACACCTATTATGCAGTATCTCACAAAAGTGAGTATACCCCTCACTTTTGAAAATATTTTATTATATCTTTTATCATTTAATGGGACAACACTGAAGAAATTACACTTTGCTATAATGTAAAGTAGTGAGTGTACAGCTTGTATAACAGTGTAAAGTTGTTGTCCCCTCAAAATAACTCAATACACAGCCATTAATGTCTATACTGCTGGCAGGGCAGGACTTAGGGTGGTGGGGGCCCCTGGGCTTGAGTCACTTTCGGGCCCTACCTTCTATACATTACTTTAAATAAAACAATGATACATACACAAGCTATGTATTAGAGCTACACAATTCAGAATAAACTGAGAATAAAAATAGAGATCACGATTCTGAACAAACAACTAAACAAAATTACATAATTTATGTTAATTGATGAAGTCTATTAAAAATGTTAAATTAATCTCAATAATTGTTATTGTAATAGGTTATTTCTCTCACATGGCATGTGTATACCACAAATGACACCCCAAAATACATTCTACTACTCCTCCTGAGTATTACGATAATACATGTGTGGGACTTTTTCACTGCCTAGCCACTTAGAGAGGCCCAACATGCAGGGAGCACCATCACGTGTTCTAGAAGCATAAATTACACATCTAAGGGGGGCGTGTCTGGGCGTGGACGACGGCGGACGTCTTTCTGGAGAGCTCCGGGTGCATCGGTGCTTATCCGCCGCCATCGGGCTCATACACGGCGGCTAGTTATACAAAAACCAGCCTGCATGACAGTCCGGGCTCCCCTGCAGTGCCTGGAGTGGTTATTGTCCCGGGATTCGGCTGACAACATCGGGGAGAGTCCGCACCGGTACTCCCGCGGCCGCCGCCATCTTGCTACTCCCAGGCCTCCCGAGGACAACGCCACCCATCTGGAGGTAGGAGACCTCTCCTTCACCCCTACCCTGTCGGGGGACTGCCCGGGCAGCATAGGAGGGCCTCTCCGGGTCCCGGGGACGCCGCGGCCCGGTCCGGCCTAGTGCGGCCTAGTGGAGCCTGCGGATCCCCGCTGTTTCCTGGGGCTGGATCCCCGCCGGAGGCTGCCGCGGCCGGTCTGGCCTACTTCATCAGTGCGGCCGCCTGTCTGGGCCCACCCCGTCATTTCTCCGGTCCCAGGCCCTGTCCTGGGGTGTCACCACAGCCCCTGGACTGACCCTTGCTGGCTACAGACGCTGCAGTGCGTGAATTTGTGCCCTGGACACACCGCATCGGGGAGATCCCAGCTTTGGGGCCTTGCTGCCTGGCCGTCTCCTCTGGCCTATTAGTGTGCCCGGTGGGCCTGGGGCCGCCTAGTGCTCTACCCAACTGTCACTCAACAACAGCCCGGGACCGGCTGTGGCAGAGAGGGGGCGCTCCCAGAGGAATTCCTGTGGACCATGGCAGGACAGCTCCCCTCCCCGGGGACGGTGACTTGAGGATGGCTGGGTGAAGATAAGCCATGGGGGGACCCCATGCCTGACCCGGACCTTATGGGCCACAACGCAACTTCACCGGATGTGACCTCGGCATGACCACCCCCAAAAGTTACAGGACAAGATCGGCGACCCGCGGTACCCCCAATCGACCTTCACAGCCCGGTATTCAACGTTTCTTCAGGGTAAACCCATGCACTTCACCTGGTGACACCGCCGATACGCCTCGGGTACCCCAATTGGAATCAGCCCCCGCTGGGACACAGGACCTCCCAGGTACACCCGCATCAGACTATCTTTCAGGGACTCCGGCGGTGTTCAGATCTGAGATGGCAGGCTCTTCCTCAAATCAGGGAAACCTTGATGACGACCTCCGCAGTATGCTACGTGCTCTGCCTACAAGGGCGGACATTGAGGCCCTCCCTACGAGGGCAGACATCGAAACCCTAATCCTGCGGATAGAGGAGGCGCATAACAGGGATATACAAGAGGTGAGGACTGAGCTACATGCCATAGAAGACCGCGTCTCCTCAGGGGAAACCCAGCTCACTTCATTGGCGACTAGGGTGCAAGCACTGGAACATGCACAGGATACCCAGGCGGTGGTGGCGCAGGAGATGCAGCTTCACCTGGAGGAAATGGAGGACCGCAGTCGCCGCAATAACTTGCGACTGCGGGGTATCCCAGAGGCTACGGGTCACGAAGATCTGGCAGAGACTGTCACGGCTATCTTTCACAGGCTCCTGGGTGACCCGCCTCCCTCCCTGGAAATTGACCGAGTTCACCGGGCACTGGGCCCCAGATCTACCGATCCAGCACGACCTTGTGATGTTCTATGCCGTTTACACAGGTACGCACGGAAGGAAGCACTTCTAAAGAGGGCGTGGGACCACGGGACCATTGACTTTGACGGTGCACAGATTCAGATACTCCCGGATCTCTCCAGGGCCACGCTACAACGCCGCGCCATGCTGAAACCAGTTCTGGAAGCTGCAAGACGCCGGGGTTGCACGTACAGATGGGGCTACCCCCTAACAGTCATCTTCCGCACGGATAGCGGAGCCTTTACATTACGCACGCCGGCGGACCTCCCCGCCCTCTTTGCTTTCCTGGGCACAGATCCAGTCCAAGTGCCTAACTGGCTGGTGAGGATCCCACGCCCGGCAGGCCGTTTGGGCCCAACGTCGGGTGGCGCCGCCCCACCGGCTCGCCCCCAGAGGTCCAAAGGTCGATCCCGCACTACGTCCACTTCAGTGACCAGGTCACGTGAGTCATAACAGCTCCCCTCAGCACCTACTATGTTGTTCTGCACTGGCTGAATTTTTTCACCCCTCATCCACATTATTTTCCTGTGCTCCACATCCCCCCCAATCAGGACTGTCCACGGCCGTCCTGGTCCCTGATGACATGCTGGGGACGTGAGGAGACATGCTATCCCTGGACGCTTCCATATGTGTGTCACCATCTGGGGAGAAGGCGAGGTCTCTGTTGCAACGCCCTGGGGAGACGCTTTCGGCCCCCCGGTGGGCCTGGGCGGCCCCCGCCCTCAGGGCCTTCCACAACCCATCCACATGGACCCCAAGACTATTGTGCTCCTGCGGAGGCTTGGAGTGGGATGACATAACGGAACATTTGGGGATCTGGGTGGGCTACTGTGATGGGCCCTGTACAGCAGTTGGGGGGGGCTCTGGACTTTGTGATGTGGGGTGGGGGCTGCTGGGGTGGGGCCTGTTTTCCTCCCTCCTCCGTCCCCTCCATCCCTGCCTTCCTCTCTTCCCGCCCCCCCTCTGTCTCCCTCTACCCGGGACCTGTGGATGCCCCCCCGGGGGGCATGGGGGGGATGTGTTGCAATGTTTTGTATGGGGGGATGTTTGTTTGTAGCTGTTATATGTTTGTTTTTTGTTTTGTTTTTTGCTGTTAGCTAGCGCAATGTTTCCAGCCAGTGTAGATACCTTGTAGATACCTGTGCAACTTTATAATTTGTTTAGTTGTATGACATGTTTTATGCTCATGAACCCTGGACGACCCCTATCCCTTTGTTCCTATTGTCCTGCCTATACAGACGTCACTTTATAGCCCACATCTATGCAAACACATAGGGCCCGAGGCTCCGGGGTGGCTCCGGGAGCTCCCCGTCGGCCCGCACTGCTCGTTCCCCCACTTAGGTTGACGCTTTTCATCCAGGCACTCCTGGTGGGCGTTGAAGCAGCAATTGGCTGCACTTTAGTGATCCAGCTTCGCTGGACAGTTTCGGCTGGGAGTCTTTCCCTCTCCGTCGCTACCCATTTTCTGGAAAGTCTATCCCCCACTTCTTTAAACCTTTTATTTTCACACCCGATACTGCACTCTTCCTCCCTTCAGCTTTTCCCTCCCCTCTCTTCCCCCTTCCCATACCACCCACCCTGACACGAACATGGACGTGCTTAAAATTGTTACCCTTAATGCAAAGGGACTCAATGTCCCAGAGAAGAGACGCATGCTACTAAACGATATGAAGCGACAAAACGCTGATATTGTCTTGATACAGGAGACGCACTTTAGGGAGAACAGGTTCCCTATCCTAACAAACAGATTTTACCCGATAGTATATCATTCCACATACTCTGAGGCCAAATCTAGAGGGGTCTCCATTCAAATATCTGCCAAGGTCCCATGGACTCTGATAGCTGTAATGACAGACCCTGAGGGACGGTTTTTATTTCTCAAAGGCCTGATAGGTAGTGTGAAGGTTACCATTGCTAATCTCTATGCCCCTAATAGCAGACAGGACCGGTTTGTGAAGAAACAGTTAAATTTGCTTCAAGGATTTACGGAAGGACAACTGATCGTAGGAGGGGACCTAAATATCCCATTGATACCCACGGAGGACACCTCTACTGGGCTGTCCTCCATCCCCAGTAGCACACGGAAAGCCATACAGTCTGCCCTACATGCCTCACAACTAGTGGATGTTTGGCGCCTCTTACATTCCAGCGAACGGGACTACACTTTTTTCTCCAGGCCGCAGATCGGTTATTCACGTCTCGATTATTTTTTGATGCCACATAACCAGCTTCAGGCGGTCAAAGGCTCCACTATCGGGTCTATCACGTGGTCAGATCATGCCCCTGTAACATTACACTACGCTTTAACCGAATTCTATAGGGGGCAAAAGAAGCCATGGAGGCTTAATGAGGGCCTCCTCCAAGACGCAGAGGTACTAACTGACGTGACGACAGAATTATCACATTACTTTCGCTCTAACAACACAGGGGACTGCGACGTGGGCCTCGTTTGGGAGGCGCATAAGGCGGTGATTAGAGGGGTATTGATAAAACACGGCGCACGGATCAAGAGACAAAGAACAGCTCAACTATCCGAGCTATTCCGTAAACTTCAAATCCTAGAAGCGACACACAAACAGACACCGACTACTCCCTTAGGTAGTGAGCTGGACACAATACGATCTCAAATAACCGACCTTCTCCATTTTAAAGCTAAGGCGGCACTCCAGATTTCCCGTAAAAAAATCTACGAATCGGGTAATAAATGTGGCAGACTGTTGGCGCAATCTCTGAAAGCCCAACGGACAGCTTCTTATATACCTCACGTCTTCTCTTCCTCCGGGAGTCGAGAAACGTTGCCCCACCAAATTACCAACACTTTCAAGTCCTTTTACGAGACTCTATACAACCTAAACGTGACCCAGCCTACCCAGGAACATATAGCCGACTACATAACCTCTTCCAACATGCCCACCCTGACGACGGAAATACGGGACACTGTAGAGGCACATATAACATTGTCCGAACTCCAACTAGCAATAAGTACTACCAAGCGAGGGAAGGCCCCGGGACCTGATGGCTTAACGATACAATATTACAAGACTTTACTTCCATCTCTCGGGCATCATCTGCTTAATCTTTTTAATCACCTGCCGAAGGGAAGTAAACTCCATGAGACCACGATGCAGGCCCATATAGCAGTGATCCCCAAAGAGGGTAAGGACCCGTCCCAGTGTGGGAGCTATCGTCCGATTTCCCTACTGAATACAGATCTTAAGCTGTTTACCAAAATTGTGGCTTTAAGGCTGCAGCCATATATACCCGACCTGATACACCTTGACCAGGTAGGATTTGTCTCGACCAGGGAGGCTAGGGATAATACCACCAAAGTCCTGAACCTGCTGCACGCTGCCATCTTGGGAGACAAGCCAAGTGTCTTTCTCAGCACAGATGCTGAGAAAGCCTTTGACAGGGTGAACTGGGCTTTCATGTCGGCCACACTACGCCATATAGGACTGGGAAATAACATGCTGCAATGGATTTCCGCAATATATACGTCACCGTCGGCCAGGGTTAGGGCTAATGGGGTAATTTCTGAACCCTTTCAGATTACCAACGGTACGCAACAGGGATGCCCACTTTCACCCCTCCTTTTCGCGCTGTCACTCGAGCCGTTCCTATGCCGCATCAGATCCAATCAGAACATAACGGGTATACCGATTAAGCAAACTCAATACAAAGTGTCGGCCTACGCTGATGACTTGCTATTCTCACTCTCAAACCCGGTGATATCCCTTCCCAATTTGATGCATGAGTTTGCAACCTATGGGGCGCTCTCCAACCTAAAGATTAATTTTGCTAAGTCTGAGGCTATGGGGGTAGGGATACCGGAAGCGCAACTCACGCACCTTCAAACCAGCTTCCACTTGAAGTGGACAAATAAGGCCCTGAAGTACCTAGGAACATACATTCCCCATACACTCTCGAAACTGTATGAACTTAATTTCCCACCACTACTGTTGGAAATAAAAACCCTTTTGACCCAATGGCAATCAGGCATGCACTCCTGGATAGGCCGCTGCAACATCTTAAAGATGTCTATCCTCCCAAAAATTCTCTACCTGATGCAGGCACTACCTATACACATCCCGACCGTCTTCTTTAAAAGGGTGCAATCTGTATTTACAGACTTTGTCTGGGCAAAAAAAAGGCAGAGACTCGCCAATAAACTTCTTGTTCTCCCCAAGTCTCATGGTGGGCTAGCTTTGCCGAACATTCGAGCTTACTATAGAGCTGTGCATTTGGGGAGACTCATAGATTGGTGCCGACATCAGGGAATTAAGCTGTGGGCCAAGCTGGAGCAGTCCCAAAGTCCAATCCCGCTACGGGGGGCACCATGGTGTTACCCAGCACTTCCGACAGAGATAAAACGTCACCCACTGATAGGTAACACGGCGAGAGTTTGCGCCCGGATAATATCGCAAACGTCCCTCTCCTCCCCGAATTCGCCCCTTTACCCTATAATAGGCAACCCCCTATTTACGCCGGGTCTATACGACGGCTGTCTCCGGAGTCTAGGCGAGGCGGGCCTACACCAAGCCTCACACTACAGTTCAGGAGGGCGCTGGAAACCAATGGCAGACCTCATGGACCCTACGGGCCCGTTTGGCCTGGATTTTCTGAGGACTCTCCAATTGTCACATTTTCTTTCCACAATTCCGCCTCCCAATGCGGACGCCCAGACGCTTACGGCCCTGGAGGTGCTATGCACTGACACGGGTACCATACCTCACACACTTTCGCTGACATATAACCTTTTAAATGCCCCCTCAGTAGACTTTGCACCCCCGGGATTACTTAATTGGGAAAAAGAACTAGTTTGCCAATTCAATGCCTCCATGAGGCACCGTATTCTTAGATTTACGCACAAATCCTCAATATGTGCCAAGATCCAGGAAACCAATTACAAAATCCTTTCACGTTGGTATAGGACTCCCTCGTTACTCCACCAGTACTACCCAAATACACCGGACCTGTGTTGGCGTTGCCACACCGATAAAGGGACAATGTTGCATATCTTTTGGTCATGCCCGAAACTAGCGCACTTCTGGAAAGTGGTGCGTGAGACCGTACAACAATTCATAGACCAGCCCATCTCAGACGACCCAGCATTTTTTCTCTTACACGCCTCCAACGTCCCTGAGAGGAAATATCAGAAATCGGTGATTCGCCACCTGCTTGACGCAGCTAAAGCCTGTATACCACTTCAATGGAAATCGGCTCTTCCGCCGACCATTGACCTCTGGCTTCGCAAGGTGGAGGACATCAGAAAAATGGAGGACCTTATCCTCACAGCACAACATAGAGAAGAGGCCTTCACTAAAACCTGGCAGGGCTGGACTGTGTTTATATATTCAGCTGCGGGCCAGGCCCTGAGAGGGTCTGACACATAATACTGCGGAACGAACCTATAGTAGGCTGAGCTAAGGGCTCGTAGATATAGATCCCGTATATGCGCATCTGATCAGATTTCCGCACGCTCTATGTTCGTGTGTCCCACCGCTCCCCACCTTTTTTCCTTCCCTTCACCCCCCACCCCTCTCCCGCTACCTCCCGCATACTTTCTGCTCTCCCGCTCCTCTCCTTTCCACCTGCCCCCCCCCCGTTTACCTCCTTTTTTCTTTCTCTTTCTCTCTCCCTCTTGCTCTATTCCCCCCCCCCCCCATATAACCGAGTAGATGCTCCTTTAAAATGACCTTGGGAGGTGTGCCCACGAGACAGTGATAATCTGCTGAATTCCACAAAATTGGTATTAACGGTTTTTGATATTGATATTAATGTTAGCAGAGACTTGTTGTACCACCTGTTTTGCCTGCTACTCTGTTAGACACGTGGAATGTTTGTATCTTGTTGGTCTATGTGGACCCATCTCCTGTTATAAATAAACAATTAAAAAAAAAAAAAAAATTACACATCTAACTTCTTGACTACCTATTACACTTTTGAAGGCCCTGGAGCACCAGGACAATGACACGTGACACTGACGTGGCACTGATGACATCTTACACTGATGTGGCACTGATGACAGATGGCACTAATATGTGGCACTGATGACACGTGGCACTAATGACAGATGGCACTAATACGTGACACTGATGACAGATGACACTAATATGTGGCACTGATGACACGTGACACTGATGACAGATGGCACTTATATGTGGCACTGGATACAGATGGCACTGGGGACAGGTGGCACTGAGGACATGTCGCACTGTGAGCACTTTATTTTCCACTTTTTTTTTACCTTGACGCTGCCGCTGTTCGCTCTCCCTCCTCACACGCTGTCTCTGTGTGAGGAGGGAAAGCTGGTGATGAGAGATGATCTCATATGTTTACATATGAGATCATCTCCCATTGAACACTGCGATCAAGTGCTAAATGGCCACGGTAATTGGCCATTAAGCCCGATCTGTGATTGGCTATGTCCAAGGGACACGCATTGGGGAAGTAAACAGGAGAACGTCCAGGGACGTCCTCCCGGCAATTGGAGTCTATGCAGCAGCCATCTTTTGGCTATAGCGCAGACACCTAGTATTTAAAACTTAAAGAAGATACAGTATTTAAAACGTAAACAGGGGGGCCCGCAGGGCCCCCTATTGGATGGGGCCCATGGGCTTGAGCCCAGTCAAGCCCAATGGTAAGTCCAGCCCTGACTGCTGGCAACAAACGTGAGTACATCCCTAAGTGAAACTGTCCAAATTGGTCCCAATTAGCCATTTTCCCTCACAGGTGTCCTGTGACTCATTAGTATTACAAGGTCTCAGGTGTGAATGGGGAGCAGGTGTGCTAAATTCGTGGTGATCCCCCCCCCCCTTCAGAGACTGGGCTGCAGGGCAGTATTCCAACATAATGACCCCAAACACACCTCCAAAACAACCACTGACTTGCTAAAGAAGCTGGAGGTAAAGGTAATGGACTGGCCAAGCATGTCCCCAGACCTAAACCATTTTGAGCATCGGTGGGGCATCCTTAAATGGAAGGTGAAGGAACGCAAGGTCTTTAACATCCCTTAGCTCCGTGATGTCTTCATGGAGAAGTGGAAGAGGACTCCGGGGGCAACCTGTGAAGCTCTGGTGAACTCTATGCCCAAGAGGGTTAAGGCAGTGCTGGAAAATAATGGTGGCCGAACAAAATATTGACACTTTGGGCCCAATTTGGACATTTTCACTTAAGGGTGTATTCACTTTTCTTGCCAGCGGTTTAGACATTAATGGCTGTGTGCTGATTTATTTTAAAAGGGAAATGCAAATGTACACTGTTATACAAGCTGTACACTCACTACTTTACATTGTAGCAAAGTGTCATTTCTTCAGTGTTGTCACATGAAAAGATATAATAAAATATTTACAATAATGTGAGGGGTGTGCTCACTTTTATGAGATACTGTAAATGGGCCACTATGTCCAAAAAGGCCTCAGAACATTGGAACAGCCAACACAGCCTGTGTTGAGTAATCATTTGTGCTCTAAAAATGTTCTAGACAGACCAGACCAACAAACATGCCAAAACTATCCATTTCCTAAACATGCCGAAACTATCCATTTCCTATAACTCTGGGGAAATACTAGCCATAGGTACCATTATGATAAATCCAGCCCTGGTTCTAAATACCATTTGCAGTATGTTTTGTATTTTGTTGTTTCATAAGCCTCTACTAAACGAATTAATAAGCTGCAATCTTTGAAAGACCGGTAGAGCAAGACAGGTATACTTCATATGTTGCATAATGCAAACCATTTTAATATCAATGTTTTGTCCTATTTCAACAGATTCAGGACTTTCTTCATATGCTGATAATCCAGCCCAGGCCGGAGAGGCTTTGAAGTCCTGCATGGATGAGGCACTTTCTATTATCCCCTCAGGACAACACAAGGAGACTACAGTGTTACTGGGAGCAACAGCGGGTATGAGGTTACTGAAGTGAGTCGGCTATTTCTGTATGATATATTTACACTGCATAAATGGCAATTAAGGTTAAAGCAGAATCCTGCAGCATCCTGGATAATGAATAAGGATGCTATTCTGTGGCATACTTGTGGATGGTTACATGTTCTTTCAAGTCTATCTGTGTTTTGGGTAATGCTAAAGTGTAACTCCATTTTTGTTGTGGGGAATGGTAAAGGCCGACCCGCTGTTGTTTGTTTGTTTGTTTTTTTGTGATGGGTAGCTCTATTTTAAGGATTATTGGGAGGGCAATAGGTGTGTACTTCCTAGCTGTGGTGTCCTCCTTGTGCTTCCTGTGCCACCAATTCTACACAAGTCTGAATATTATTGGTGGCTGTGCGTAATACCAGCATTTTTTTTATATCAGGTATTCTGTGTGTGAGAGGCAGCAAAAAGGGTGTTCAGGTATCACCAGCAGATGTGTTCCAGGATCACCATGTTACTGACAGAAGAGAGCAGGATGGACTGGTATCATACATCTTTGTCATCTATGTCTTTGCTATACAAATGCACTGATTCCTGTGTAAATGACACTGGCAGTGAAGGGGTTAACCAGGAGGGGGCAGTGTAGGGGTTAAGTGTGTCCTAGGGGTCTGTTTATAACTGTGGGGGCGTGGCTGTGTTTTACAGATCACTGATCTCTGCTCCAATCACAGGGAGCAGAGATCAGTGTCACTTGTTGCTAGGCAGAACAGGGAGATGCTGTTTACATCGGCATCTCCCCGTTTTTCCTCCCCGTGAGAAGATCACGGGTATCCCCGCGGCAATCGAGTCTGCAGCACCCGCGATCGGACTCAAGGAGGTCCCGACCGGCACGCGCGCGGTGGCATGCACGCGATGGCATGGCGCCAAATTCAAAGGGACATACCTGTACACCCATTTGCTGTTAAAGTAATGGTGGCTGCAGGTGGAAACTGACTGATAAAGGCATAAAAGGCAATATATGTAGTACACCCCGCCAGGAGCACCTAGTTTGGTAATCTCTCCCATTTGGCTGTCCATGCCATTCTGCTGACGTACATCGTCGTGCGCTGGTCGGGAAGCGGTTAAAGTAATGGTGGCTGCAGGTGGGAAATGACTGATAAAGGCATAAAAGGCAATATATGTAGTACACCCTGGCAGGAGCCCCTAGTTTGGTAATCTCTCTGGAGTTATTCTGCTTTCACTAAATTGAGTGGTGTAATACCTTGACCACTCTGACACACCCTTTACACAAACCAACCACACCAGTTTAAAATTACCTTAAGTATATTGAAGGTAAGTGAGTCAACAAAGACAAGGTTATACAACTATGATCATGACCTTATAAAAATTTACTACTGTGTAATATAGTCATGAAACAGACTTGAATATGGAGATTTTTCACTAAAGGTGACTGGGCCCAGTTTTCAAACAGTTTATCACCTGACTTGTAACAAGACAGACCTCCAAACAGAATAGCTACAAGAATGTTAAAACTTCAGGGAGCTAAGCTACTTCTGAGACTGAGGGATGGCCCTGCTAAAAAGTTTACTGCAGGGCTTTTATATATAAAAAGATCTTTATTAAAATAGTGAGACAGGTGCTAATAAAAGGTAAGAGGAGATTGTCCCCAAACCGTAAAGTTTTTGTTTTTTGCTAGCTTAGCTGGGACCCTTCTTCGATGGTACACAAGTGGTGAATCTTGGTTAGGTCCATTAACCACTTGCCGCCGGCCCTATAGGAAAATGACGGCGGCAAAGTGGTTTCAAAATCCTGACCGGGCGTCATATGACGTCCTCAGGATTTTGAGCCACTGCGCGCCCCCGGGGGCGTGCATCACGGCGATCGTTGTTGCGGGGTGTCAGTCTGACACACCGCAACTACGATCTGGGTAAAGAGTCTCCGATGGAGACTCTTTACCACGTGATCAGCCGTGTCCAATCACGGCTGATCACAGTGTAAATAGGAAGAACCGGTGATTGGCTTTTCCTCACTCGCGTCTGTCAGACGTGAGTAGAGGAGAGCCGATCGGCTGCTCCTCTGACAGGGGGGGTCTGTGCTGATCGATTACCAGCGCAGCCCCCCGAGGATGCCCACACTGGACCACCAGGGGCACCACCAGACCACCAGGGATGCTCAGCACCAGGTATGCCACCCGAGACCACCAGGGATGCCAGTCAGTGCCCATAATGGATGCCAATCAGTACCCATAATGGATGCCAATCAGTGCCCACAATGGGCATCACTGATTGGCATGCATTATTGTTTGGCACTGATTGGCATCCATCAGTACAATACAATGCCGCCTATCAGTGCCCATCTGTGCCACCTATCAGTGCCCATCCACGCTCATCTGTGCCGCCTATCCATGCCCATCTGTGCCGCCTATCCATGCCCATCCATGCTGCCTATCCATGCCAATCTGTGCCAGCTATCAGTGCCAATTTGTGCCACCCAGCAGTGCCCATCCATGTCACCCATCAGTGCCACCTATCAGTGCTGCCCATCAGTGCAACATATCAGTGCCCGTCAGTGCAGCCCCATCAGAGCCCATCAGTGAAGGAGAAAACTTACTTATTTACAAAGTTTTGAAACTGAAACAAAAACAAAAAATTTTTTCAGAATTTTCTGTCTTTTTTTATTTGTTTAGCAAAAAATAAAAACCATAGGTGATCAAATACCACCAAAAGAAAGCTCTATTTGTGGGAAAAAAATGATAAAAGTTTCATTTGGGTACAGTGTAGCATGACCGCGCAATTATCATTTAAAGTGTGACAGCGCTGAAAGCTCAAAATTGGTCTGGACAGGAAGGTGTTTAAAAGTGCCCAGTATTGAAGGGGTTAATCCTTCTTAGCCCTTTTACACACGATCGGAGATTGTGACGGAATGTGTCCGATTGGAGCGTTTTGTCGGATATTCCGACTGTGTGTGGTCTGCATCGGACTGTTTCCGTCGGAATATCCGTCTGACCAAATTTTCCACCTTGCCGGAAATATTTTCCGTCAAAATTCTCCGATCGGACATACTCCGATCATGTGTAGAGAATTCCGATCGGACCAAGTGCCACGCATGCTCAGATCAAATTCCTACATCAAAGCTATTGGCTACTAGCCTGAACGTAGTCCCATCGTAACGAAATTACGTCATCACGTTCTGAACGATCGGATTTTCCGACAACTTTGTCCGACTGTGTGTATGCAACAGTTTCTGACAAGATCCGTCGGACAAAATTTGGTTGTCGGAATCTCCGACCGTGTGTACAAGAGCTTAGGGTGGATTTGATTTAAATCAAGTAAATTCAAATCACAATTTAAATTGTGATTTAAATCACTAGTAAAAAGGCTTGATTTAAATCGACTCAATTTAAATCACAATTTTTAAAGAGCAACTGTCATCCCTGTCCCACAGCAGCTCCTCCTCTGTTGACTCATGACAGTCCCACTCACTTTAATGGGATGGCTGGTAATGTGGCAGTGACACAACAAGGTGAAGGATATGGCGGCAGCAGGTGAGTGGATGCCCGCTAACAAGCACTGCCATGATTCATCTGAAATGACAGGTGCTCTTTAACCACTTCAGCCCCTTCAGGATTTACCCCCTTAATGACTGGGCCATTTTTTGTGATACGGCACTGCGTTGCTTTAACTGACAATTGCATGGTCGTGCAACGTTGAACCCAAACAAAATGTATTTTTTGTGCTATAAACAAGAAAAGAGTGAAAATTTTGAGAAAATACTAAATATCTTACTTTCTGCTATAATACACATCCAAAAATAAAAAAAAAAGAATCTAATTTCTTTATCAGTTTAGGTTAAAAAAAAATATATTCTGCTAAATTTTTTTGGTAAAAAAGAAATCCCAATAAGCGAAGCGTATATTGATTGGTTTGCGCAAAAGTTATAGCGTCTACAAAAGGGAATAGATTTAGCGACTTTCATTTTTTAAATTGTTTTTACTGGTAATGGTGGCGATTTTGGTGGTAATGGTGGCGACCCAGCCATACCCAGTGATACTCTGCAATACCCAGCCATACTCTGCAATACCCAGCCATACTCTGCAATACCCAGCCATACTCGGCCATGCTCAGCCATACTCGGTGATACCCTGCAATACTCGGTGATGCTCGGCCATGCTCAGCCATACCCAGCCATGCTCAGCCATATCCAGCCATACTCTGCCATGCTCAGCCATTCTCGGCTGCACACGGCCTCTGTATGTGGCCAGGCTGTGGAAGTCTCACACATGTGGTATCACCGTACTCAGGAGGAGTAGGAGAATTTATTTTGGGGTGTCATTTTTGGTATGTACATGCTATGTGTTAGAAATATTGTATAAATGGACAACTTTGTGTTATAAAAAAATAAGCATTTTAACCACTGCCCACCGGACGTCATATGACGTCCTTGAATTTGTGCGGGGATATCTGTATAATGAATCAAACCTATCAAAGCCAGAATCGTTTTTTTTTTATTATTTCAGGTTTCCCAGTCTAGAGGTAAGATGTGGGATCTTATTGACCCCATATCTCACTATAAAGAGGACCTGTCATGCCATATTCCTATTACAGGGGATGTTTACATTCCTTGTAATAGGAATAAAAGTGATCAAAAAATGTATTTTTGGGGAAAAACGTGTCAAACTAAAATAAATAAAGTAAAATAAACAATAACAATTGCCCCTGTCCCCATGTGCTCGCATGCAGAAGCAAACGCATACGTAAGTCCCGCCCACATATCAAAACGGTGTTAAAACCACACATGTGAGGTATCGCTGTGAACGTTAGAACACGAGCAATAATATTGGCTCTAGGCTTCCTCTGTAACTCAAAACATGTAACCAGTAAAACATTTTAAAGCGTCGCCTATGGGGATTTTTACATAACGACGTTTGGCGCCATTCCACAAGCGTGTGCAATTTTGAAGGGTGACATGTTAGGTATCTATTTACTCTGCGTAACTTCATCTTTCACATTATGCAAAAACATTGGGCTAACTTTTCTACACACAAAACAGTTTTTTATTTTTCCCAAAAAACGCGTTTTAAAAATTGCTGCGCAAATACCGTGGAGATAAAAAGTTGCAAAGACCACCATTGTATTCTCTAGGGTCTTTGCTAAAAAAAACATATATATAATGTTTTGGCGTTCTATGTAATTTTCTAGCAAATAAATTATGATTTTTACATGTAGGAAAGAAATGTCAGAATTGGCCTGGGTGCTCCAGAATGCCTGATGGTGGTACCTGCATGTTGGGCCTCTGTATGTGGCCACCCTCTGTAAAAGTCTCATGCATGTGGTATCGCCGTACTCGGGAGTAATAGCAGAATGTGTTTTGGGGTGTAATTTGTGGTATGCATATGCTGTGTGTGAGAAATAAACTGATAATATGACAATTTTGTGAAAAAAAAAGGAAAAAAAAATCTTGATTATGCAAAGAATTGTGGGAAAAAATAACAACTTCAAAAAAACTCATCATGCCTCTTACTAAATACATTGGAATGTCTTCTTTCCAAAAAGGGGTCATTTGGGGGGTATTTGTCAGTACTTAGGTGTGATACATTTTCAGATATTGGCACCATAGCTTGTGGACTTTATAACTTTCACACAGACCAAATAATATCCACCAATTTGTACTTATTTTTACCAAAGATATGTAGTAGTATAAATTTTGGCCAAAATTTATGAAGAAAAATTATTAATCTGCTAAATTTTATAACAGAAACGAAGAAAAAAAATTTTTTTTACTGAATTTTCTGTCTTTTTTCTTTTATAGCACAAAAAATAAAAAACACAACGGTGATTAAATACCACCAAAAGAAAGCTCTATTTGTGTGAAAAAAAGGACAAAAATTTCATATAGGTACAGTGTTGCATGACTAATTGTCATTCAAAATGTGAGAGCACCAAAAGATGAAAATTGGTCTGTTATTAAGGGGGTTTAAGTGCCCAGTGGTCAAGTGGTTAATATTGGCAAAAAAATTAAGGTTTCCTATTTAGAATAATAATCTGTCAGGCTAGTAAAACAGCAAATTCAGAACCGATTTTAGGTCAATAGGTTAATCACACATAGTTGGAGAACTATTCAAATTCTTTTATTTATTTAACCGCTTTCCGACCAGCCGCCGCAGTTGTACTGTGGCAGGTTGACTCGCCTGCGTGAATCGCCATCGTATGCCAGGCGCGTGCCCATTTGCTATCGGGGGAGCCAACCAGAGGGTCCGATGGAGTCGATGTCTGCCAGTCAACCGCGATCGCTCCAGAGAGAGGCAGAACGGAGATCTGCCAGTGTAAACAAACAGATCCTCCATTCTGTGAGGGGAGTAGAGAGAGATTGTCTATTCCTAGAGATTAGGAACAGCGATCTCTCTCCTCGTCCAGTCAACCCAGCCTTCATACAGTCAGAAACACCTCCCAGGGAACACATTTAATGACTTAATCACCACTAGTGTTAACACCTTCCCTGCCAGGGGTCCCAAAAAAGTGTCAAACATGCCCGATCTGTCCGCCGCAATGTCGCAGTCCCACTAAAAACTGCAGATCACCACCATTACTAGTAAAAAAATAATAATAAAAATGCCATAAATCTATCCACTATTTCGTAGACGCAAACCTTTTGCGCAAAAACAAAACAAAAAAACAATAGTTTTTACTGTTTTCTATAATAAATATCTTGTATCCTCAGTTTAGGCCAAGATGTATGCTGCTACATATTTTTGGTAAAAAAAATCCCAATTATTGTATATTTATACACTAATTTGTTTTTTTTTACCAAAAATATGTAGAAGAATACATCTTGGCCTAAACTGAGAGTTTTTTTTTTTGTTTTTGTTTTTACTTTTTGGATATTTATTATAGAAAACAGTAAAAAAAAATGTATTTTTTTTTTATTTTCACTCTTTTTTTTGTTTGTTTATAGTACAAAAAATAAAAGCCGCAGAGGTGATCAAAAACCTTCAAAGAAAGCTCTATTGTGGGAAAAAAAAGAACATCCAATTTTGTTTCAGTAGAACCCGCACGACCACGCAATTTTCATTAAAAGCAAAATGCATGTTATCTCAGGTTCCAGAGCTTGGATTCATTGAATGTAAATATTGCAAAATATACAGCCTCATGCTGCATAAACTAAGCTCTATTTCATGTTGAATGAACAAAATTATTAATGTATCTTAACCACTTTCAGACCGGACCACTTTTTGCGATTTGGCACTGCGTCGCTTTAACTGACAATTACGCAGCCGTGCAATGTGGCTCCCCAACAAAATTGACGTCCTTTTTTTCCCACAAATAGAGCTTTCTTTTGGTGGTATTTGATCACCTCTGCGGTTTTTATTTTTTGCGCTATAAACAAAAATACAACGACAATTTTGAAAAAAACGCATTATTTTTTACTTTTTGTTATAATAAATATCCCCCAAAAATATATAAAAAAACGTTTTTTCCCTCAGTTTAGGCCGTTACGTATTCTTCTACATATTTTTGGTAAAAATATCGCAATAAGTGATTATTGATTGGTTTGCACAAAAGTTATAGCGTTTACAAAATAGAGGATAGTTTCATGGCATTTTTATTAATAATTTTTTTTTTTTACTAGTAATGGCGGCGATCAGCGATTTTTATTGTGACTGTGACATTATGGCGGACACATCGGACATTTTTGACACATTTTATGGACCATTGTCAGTTGTATACAAAGTGCTATACAAATGCATTGATTCCTGGCATATAAAGGCATATAAAAATGGACGTACCTATATGCCAATATGCCTGCCCATGCCCTTCTGCCGACATACATCGGCGTCTGGAAATGGTTAAATAGAGAACTATCTTTAGATAGAATTTTACTCCAAAAGCATTTTTTTAAATCATCAATTTTTATCCAATGTTTGTAAGGTGATACTTTATAAAATAAATAGAAACACTAATGGGTGAATATAGACTGAAACAAGGTCCAACAGGAGGAGTGAGCAGGAAGAATTCTAATTCTATTTGATGTCCTAGACTACTAGAACATGTGATATAGCAATATTTGTGTCTGTAATTTGTGTAAAATGGGTTTGACAACCCTCTCTCACCAATCCTTGTTCACTGGTCTTAAAGCGGAGGTCCACCCTGAAGTGGACCTTCCGCTCATCGGAACCCTCCCCCCCTCCGGCGCCACAATTGGCACCTTTCAGGGGGGAGGGGGGTGCAGATACCTGTACAGTACAGGTATCTGCACCCACTTCCGGGATAGCTCTCTGCGGAAAGGGGCGTAGATTACGCCCCTTTCCGCAAGTGCCCGCCCCTTTCCGCAAGTGTCCCGCTGCCTGCTGGGAAACACACAGATCCCAGAGGCAGCGGGAACCGTCCTTATTGCACAGAGCGACTCGCGCATGCGCAGTAGGGAACCGGGAAATGAAGCCGAAAGGCTCCATTTCCTGATTCCCATACCCAAGATGGCGGCGGCAGCACTCGAGAGACGATCTAGAGATCGGCTTCGGGTGCCGACATCGCGGGCGCGCTGGAGAGGTATGTGTCACTATTTTAAAAGTCAGCAGCTGCAGTATTTGTAGCTGCTGGCTTTTAAAAAAAAAAAAAAAAAAACGCGGAGTCCCAGTGGACTCCCGCTTTAATAGCGTAGGAACCTCGGTTAGCTTAATAGCTTAATAGTGCAAACTCTAGGTAGACTGACCTGATGTATGAGATATGATAAGAGACAATGGGGTCCGTACATGAGATGTAGAGACTGCAAGTGATGGTTGGCAAAATTTGCCTTGACCCGTTGAGAAGTCTCAATATCTGGCTTGAATCCTCACTCTAAACCACCGAGGGGCACATGCAGAAATATAATATCAAACTCCCAACTCCCTTATAGAAATGACCACCGACCACACCTCGCTGCAATAGCAGCTAACAATTCTCTCTAGGAGTCTCACTGAGCATTGAAGATGGCCGCTGTCCTCTCCCTGAGGTAATGGTGGCCAAAAATAAAACTGACAGCTTGGACTGTTAAAGATGGCTCCCGTCCTCTCCCTGAGGTAATGGTGACTGCAGGTGGAAACTGACAGTTTCTCTGAGATGTGGCTGACTTTCAAAAGATGACTGCCTTCCTTTTTCTAAGGTAATGGTGGCCACGAGTGTGACTGACATCTCACTCTGCGATTATTACAAATCGTTAAAGATGGCTGCCGTGTTGTCCTCTTTCTGAGGTAATGGTCACTGTGGCTGAAACTGGCTGCTTTGTTTACTAAAGATGGCTGCTGAGCTCTTTCCGAGGTAATGGGGACTGCGGGTGAGTCTGACAGCTTTGTTGTGAAAGATGGCTGCTGTCCTCTCCCTGAGGTAATGGTGACCACGACAGGACAGGAAATTCCACCAGGCTCGGTGCTCATGATATCAGTTTGCTGCAGACAAGGGGGAGCACTTCCTCAGTCTGTTCCCCAGTGACCAGATTGATTAACTTTATTTAACATTTAGCAAGCATGCACTTGACCTGAAAACATACATACTGTATATGTTGCTTAAGCAGACATCCCAATCTGCAAAAACTAATTTCAGGGAGGTGTGCCTGGCCTAAACCGTGCTACATATTGAGTTGGCTTAAATGGGGCGTGGTTTTATAGAGTCTGAGATGACTTATACTGCAGAACGTAATAATGTTAAATAGGGAATGTACAGTGTGGAGTGTATGGTGGTGGGTAGTTTGTGCAGGCGAGGAGAGCGGAGTTTATGTAGGTGGGTATAATGTGCATGTGAGGAGTGTGGAGTGTACAGTGGTGAGTAGTATGTGCAGGATGGTGTCAGTAGGGCAGTGGACGGTGTCAGTATTTCTTTATTTTTATTATTATTTTTTTACAATGTTTTTTTTTTTTTCACAATGATTAGGGTGGGCGTAGTGGACAGTGTCAGTAGAGCAGTGTGTCAGTAGTTTTTTGTTGTTATTATTTTCTCTATTATGTTTTACAATTTTGTTGTTTATTATTTTCTTTAAAAAAAAATTTAATTGTTTTTCACAGTGTTTCAGGGGTGGGGAGTATGTGATGGTGTCAGTAGGGCAGTGGATGGTGTCAGTAGTTTTTACTTTTACATATTGTTTTTTTTACAATTTCATTTTTTTTAAATGCTTTTTGGGGGGAGAGGGTTGGGGCAGTGGACAGTGTTGGTAAGGCAGGATAGTGGTGTCAGTAGTTTTTTGTTTTTTTTATAATTACATTTTTTATAATTTGTTTACAATTTCATTTTTTCTATATATTTTTTGCATAAAAAAAGGGGGGCTTTGGTGAGATATCAGGGGTCTAAACAGACCCCTGACATCTCCTCTTTGAGACAGGGAAAGGGACTGAGGACAAAGATTCCCAAGTCCCTTTCTCAGCATTGAAGATGAATGGACAGGAGACAGTGGCTCCTGTCCATTCAGAAACTGAGCACAGGTTACTTTGCTCAGTTTTCACATGACACAGGAGAGCTCTCGCTCACTGTGTCCAATTCAGAAAAGGAAGGGGCCGGTAAATAACAAGTCCCTTCCTCCGCTCGCCATCCTGCCAGATTTCCACAACTGGCGGGAGAGGAGACGAGGTGGGGGGTGGAGGAGGAGGACAGGGAGCCAGAGAAGAAGGGGGGAGAAGGACACGGGGGGGCTGGGGGAGGAGGATACAGGGAACAGTCTGGGATGATCGGTGCAGGAGGAGGGACAGCTGTGATCACTGATCTCCTTGTACACACAATCGGATTTTCGGCAGGGAATTGTGTGATGACAGACTGTTGGCCTAAAATCCGACCGTTAGTATGCTCCATCAGACAATTGTTGTCCAACTTTCCGCAAACAAATGTTGGATGGTAGGCTAGTAAATTTTCAGCGGTATCATCTGTACACAAGTCCGTCACACAAAAGTCCAAACGCATGCTCGGAAGCAAGGACGAGCCGGAAGCAGTCAGTCTTGTAAACTAATGTTCGTAATGGAGATTTAATATTCGTGACGTGGCAAATTATGAATTATCGAAATGCAGCGCACAATTATCTTTTTCTTTAATGGGATAATAATGAAGCTGCTTTGCTGGTGATACTGATAGATTTATGGCAAACGTATTTGAACATTCTTTTGTTTTCTAGTGATATCAAGAATAATATTATTATGCTTGTTTTGTTTTGTTTTTTTGGCCAAGTTACCACAACACAACACACTATTATCCTGTAGTTTTTAATATCAAAGATACAACTATGTTGGTGTCCCTTGTTAATTTTACATTGTATTTTTTAATATGTAATGGATTACTCCCAAACTGTAATTTGAAGTAAAACACATAGCCAAGTATTATTCTACACAATTGTTTTTAATTGTGCATTAAAAAAAGAAAACAAATACAATTAGAGCTGCTATCTGCCAATAGAACTTAAACAAAAAGTGCATTCTATGGATTGAAAAATATAGAAAATATAACAAATCAAATCATTATTCAACCAAAAAATAAAATAATAATTAGTAAGTGGGGAAGGGGTGAAAATCCCCAGACCAGCGGCCTTGTTGGGGGTCTTGGGGCTGATATTGCCATTGACCGCCATGCTGCTATGGTGGGTGGGGTTGCTGTGGTGGGTTGGCTGTGGTGGGTGGATTGGCTGCTGAGGTTGTGTATGTGGGCCCACAAAATCACACAGTTGGGTCGTGGCATAGATCTCGCCCCTTGCCCCCCTTTTAAGGAGCTGCAGGATGAGCTCCTCGCCAGAGCTGTATTAATGAGGGGGCACACCTGGGCTCTGCCCAGGGGCCCCAGCTGCATGGGGGGTCCCTGCATTTTTGGCCTCTACATGTGTGTGGCTTCAAATTTTGGCTTTGAGAGGGTGAGATCACCCCATCTGAGGAAGGCAACATCCACACAATCTTGGGATACTACTGTCGCATTTGGCCTTCACTTTACCAAACTCGAACTTTGTAAGTTCCTGAGTTGGGGATGTGTATCTTATGTTTTCGAACATGCCTGTTTAGCCACAAAAAAGGCAAAATAATGGCAAACATACATGTTATACACCAAGATGTTGGTATGTTTTAAAACCTCAAAACGCACACGTGAATGTGCTTTGAGTAAAATGTTTTTTACTAAACAAGTGTGGTTTATAATTTTAATGCTAAATACCAGTGTATTTGTTAAGTTGTTGTAGTTACAGGGACAATGTGCCCTCAAATGTGGCCAACTCCGGCAATTTTTTGGCCTCCAAAAAATGAAAGGAGTTGAAAAGTCATAATGTTTTGAAATTCATGCATTAGACTCATAAAGAACAAAAACATTGTGTGTGTATAGCAGACCTACAGCACACCATAATAGTTAGCTGATGAAGAGATTGTCACCTCATGTAGCAAATAACGTACGGCCGAGCTGCAGCCTCCTCAGCTGGGACTGCCACTGCAGGGTCCGCATCAGTTGGCACTGAGGCAAGGTAGCTGCTAGCATTCCTCGGTAAAAAAAAATATGGAATATTCAGCAGCATAATACCACATGGTTGATTTTTGTATAGTGGCAGGTTAATTGGTGTTAAAAACAGCCTGAACCGACTGGAGAGGAAGCCAAAGGCATTTTCAACCACCCTTCTCAAACGAGAGAGCCTGTAATTAAATATTCTCTGCTCTGGGGAGAGGTTCCTCATAGGAAATGGCATCATAAGATTTTTTTCCCCCAGAGCAAAGGCCTCATCTGTAGCAAAACCAAAATTGAGGCCCTCAACATTCTCCTCAGCAGGTGGCAAGTTTAAGCTGCCATTCTGGAGCCTCTTGTAGAACTCTGCATAATGTCTCCTCCACCAGAGTTGCGCCCATTCTTTCCAACATCAAGAAACAAGAACTCATATGTGGCAGACACAACAGCTAACAGCCCTTATAATTAAAATAATATGAGCCAGAGTTGGATGGTGGGACAATCCGGACATGTTTTCCATCAATAGCACCACCACAGTTGGGAAAATTCCACTGATGACGAAACTGGGCTGCAGCGTCCTGCCATTGCTGTGGGTTGGAAGGAAACTGTGGATTAAAAAAAGGAAAAAGAAATTACTACTGCTGCACATAACATTGCAAGCAGATTTGACACAAACATGTTTGGCCAACATAAGTATAAAACTTAAATGATTATTTAAAGACAAAAATGTAAGGTCAACTTATCTGATTCCTCACCCCCTCTGGTGGCCCATTCTAAAAATGTTATGGTGGGGTGGGGTAATGGGTAGATGTTTTGGACAGGTAACCCTCACCATGAGAGCTGTTTGCATAAATAATATGTGATACTTTGGCCAGCCTCTCCTTACTTACACTATTGGCAGCCCAGTGCACAGGTAAGAAGTGTCATAATCAAAAAATATGGCTGTACACTGTCCAAATTGCAGCACATTTTGACATTCAGAAATAACCTATCAAGATAATAAGAGACAAAAACTTTCTATGTTACAATTTGAAGACAATCAGACAGGTCCTTGTACTACATGCTTTGGTGAATTCATCCAGAAATATGACCACAAAAGAGGGATAATGTGTATGGGTTTTGCAAAGTCAGCAGATAGAGTATTTCTATCTGATGACTTAGCATTGGGGGGGGGGGGTGGTTACAAATGAGTTTGGGCCCCAAAAAATGGCCTCTTGTACTCTGCCTGAATTGGAGGACAACAATAACATTTGGACACATTTTAGGGGGTGTTTAGGGTAAGCATAAAAATGTAGCTGACAAAAACATTAACTTACTAGGCTAGGTGTGATTGGGCCCAGGATAGCATGCTGGGGAGATTAGTGAAGGAAAATATGCATGTAGCCCAAAAAAGAGCAGGAAAAGGTTCCAGCATGCATGAGGACAAAGATGACATTCACAGCATATTACAATAATGTTAATTATGGAATCAAGAAATTAATACAATACATTAGAAAACATTAAATACATAGAATGTGATGTTAAAGAAAAAAACTTACCTGAATCTAGTCCTTCTGCAGGACTTGAATAATGGCTGAGCAGGTCTCTGAAATAATGAGTTCCAGAGCCTGGGGGGAGATCCCAGTGGTAAACTTGAGGTCCTGGAGACTTTTCTCCCCGTTGCCAAGTACTGCAAAGTGGCTATGAGCCTTTGCTCAGGAGTAATGGCAAGCCTCATGCATGTGTCCTGCTTCTTAATATAGGGGTCAACAATGCCAAGAGTTGATGAAAGCAGGGGTCCGTCATCTGGAGATAATTCCGAAAATCATCCGTATTATTCTCCTGGAGCTCCTACAGCAAAGGCATATGACATAACTGGTCACGATTAAGCAACCAATTTTTGGTCCAATAAATCCTCCTCCTCCTGTTCCTGGACTGGACTGGATTGGGTCAAAACAATAACTCCAAAGCCAAAAATAGTACGTTCTCTCCTCCTATTCTGCAACATGGCTGGTTGACAAACAGCTGTTCAGAAACAAACTGAAAAGCGCAAATCAACACTTACCAAACTTCTACTAACACAAAATTAGCAGAAGGAGCCCAAAGGGTGGCGTATGTACGAGGCTTTAGTCTGCTACTTAATCACATTTTATCTCAATTGGAATGCATAACATCAGTAATGGGATAATCAATATTATCACCTTTGTCCCCAATTCCCTGGCAAATACTGAGCACTTGGGTTGAGATCTCTGTGATGTCATTGGTGATTTGTTGTTAGGATTATTAGTCATATTTACCCTAGATTAGTGTTTCCACCTTGTAAGCAGATCAATTATCTTTAAAAAAAAGAATAATAAAAAAAAATTCTAATTTTTTCATTCTTCATTAAGACCAGAATTAACTGAGATCACATTATTGGAGGCATCCTTTTTATCCACTGAAGCTGGAAAGAATGCTTCTTTATGCTTTTTAAAATGGATTTCCAGTTAAAATACAGTATATCTCTTAACCAACAGACTGAAACATACAACAAAAAATGATCAGTAATTCTTTTTTCATTGTAGGTGCCTTCTTCTAGTTAAAAACTCAAAAAAAAAATTCTCCCTTGCAGTGGGGCTTAGCTGATATAAACTTCCCATATTTGCTAAAAGAAATGAGTCTTTGTCTGGCAGTTTCTGACCTAACATGTATGTCAAGGCAAAACTTTTTTTTTTTTGATATGCAGACAGCAAAACATAACCTAACATGGGTTAATACTTTCCCACTCCATCCTAAACAAACACAATTAAATAAAGTGCTGCAGGCAGATATAAAAGACACAAACTAATTTAGATCTACCATTAATACATCATTAAAATACTATTTAATTCATTTTTAATATTCAAAGAAAACTTATCCACACACTCATATCCCCATGTTTTTTTTGTTTTGTTTTTTGAGAAATCACTTTGAAACCACTCCCCAGCATTTCTAGTTGTGGCCATCTTGAGTAAGGTTAGATGAATCATGTAGCATTTTTCTTTCTGATATCTGCCCTTAGCTCAGGCAGGGGGATGTGCTTAGCTGACAAAAGCCCCTTCTCCAGATGAAAGAAAAGCAAAATGTCCATGAAATCTCCTGTGATGTATGACATTTTTGCCTAGGCCAGAAATCAGGAAGCAATGGAAAAAAAAATACAAAAAAAAAGTTTAAACAATTAAATTTTAATATACCTTCCTATATATTTTCTAATACTGGCAGCATAAGGGTTAAATGGTTAATGTTGATAAGCTTAGTTCTGCTTTAAATGTATTTGTTCGGTGCAAGCAATGTTAGTACCTGAATTTGCATTGGTTTTAGCCTCTTGTTGTCCCTGTACAGAAGGGCTGGAGTGCGAGAGACAGAAGCAGTGCAAGGAGCCAATCGGTTAATGTGCAAGGACCATGCTGTCAGAAGGAGACAGTAGAGTGACAAATGAGATCATAACTTTGCTGCTTCTCTTTGCTACCTGGTCCCAAGCTGGGGAGTAATGCAGTAAAAATGGGGGACAAATGTATGTGCTCAAATCCATTCATCTCAAATGGTTATATGCACAGTATTACTTTTGTAGTAGTACTACTGCATAGGGCAGGTCAGTGACCAGATCTGGCTTATAGCTCTCCTCCAACTGTTGGATTACTTTCAACACAGTTGGCCAACTGGAACATGTATTGCAATATGTGGTCCAAAAATCCCTGTTTTTTATGCAAAAGTTTCCTAGAAATACGTTTAATCACTTAAGGACCGGAAGGTTTTATCCCCTTCCTGACCAGGCCATTTTTTGTGATACGGCACTGTGTTACTTTAACTGACAATTGCAAGATCGTGCGATGCTGTACCCAAAAACTGCTACATGTTTTTGGTAAAAAAAAAAAATCCCAACAAGTGTATATTGATTGGTTTGCGCAAAAGTTATAGTGTCTACAAACCGTGGGATATTTTTATAGAATTTTGTATTTATTTATTTATTTACTAATAATGGCGGCGATCAGCGTTTTTTTTTTTTTCAGCTGGACTGCACCATTGCAGTGGACAAATCGGACACTAACTCACACTTTTTTGGGAACCAGTGACATTATTACAGTGATCAGTGCTAAAATATGCACTGTTACTGTACTAATGACACGGGCAGGGAAGGGGTTAACACTAGGGGCAATCAAGGGATTAAGTGTGTTCCTTGGGAGTGTTTTCTAACTGTGTGGGGGGTGGACTGACTGAGACAACACGCTTAGCAGGAACAAAAGATCTGTATGTCCTCCCATGTCAGAGCGGTGATCTGCCTTGTTTACATAGGCAGATCCCCGTTCTGCCTTTGTGGGGAACGATCGCGGGTGGCCGGTGGACATTGCGTCCGCCAGACCCACTGATTGGCTCCCCCTCTGGCCAATCGCGTGTGTGCATGCCCCCCACACGGGTTAGTGCGTGAAACGATGTACAGGTACTCGATTTGCGCAGCCATGCCGCCTTGCCGCAGTAAATCTGCGGCAGGCAGTCGACAAGTAGTTAAAGGCAGTGATCAGCAGCTCTATGATGTTGATGGGCGGCGGGATCTTCCTGAGTCTATACAAACACTGTAGAGGGGTCAGCATGGCTGTGAGTGGAGAGCGTGTCTCTCATGTAACAGCAGCACAGAGACACCGGGATTGAAGTTTAATTTTCCCTTGTCCTCTCTCGCACGGGACACAAAACACACAGCTGATCTGCGCCCCCTTCACCCCCCCTTCCCTCCTCCTCTCCTGTGTTCTCCGCGGGCATTCAGGGGTGAAGCTAACAAGCTCACATTTCCCGCGGAGAACACAGGAGAGGAGGAGGGGAGGGGGGCCGAAGGGGGAGCAGATCAGCAGTGTGTTTTGTGTCCCGTGCGAGAGAGGACGAGGGAAAATTAAACTTCAATCCCAGTGTCTCTGTGCTGCTGTTACATGAGAGGCACGCTCTCCACTCACAGCCGTGCTGACCCCTCTACAGTGTTTGTATAGACTCAGGAAGATCCCGCCGCCCATCAACATCATAGAGCTGCTGATCACTGCCTCCCCTCAGGTGCGGGGGGGGGTACAGAGATCTGCTGGGGGCCAAGGTGCACAGCGGAGTCCAGCAAGGTACAGAGAAACCTCTTTAAGGGGGGTGACTGTCTAGGGACCCTAAAGTAAGGGGGGCTCTCTGGGGATGCTAAAGTAAGGGGGGGTATCTGGGGATCCTGAAGCAAGGGGGCCCTCTGTGAACCCTGATGTCCAGTACCACCACCACCACCGTGCCACCCACCTTCAGTACCACCGCCACCCACCTCCAGGACCACCACCCTCCCTCCAGTACCACCGCCACCCCCTCTCCAGTGCCACCACCATGCCACCCACCTCCAGTACCACCGCCACCCCTCCTCCAGTACCACCACCACCACCGTGCCACCCACCTTCAGTACCACCGCCACCCACTTCCAGGACCACCACCACCCCCTCTCCAGTACCACCGCCACCCGTCTCCAGGACCACCATGCCTCTCCAGTACCATCGCCACCCTCCTCCAGTACCACCACCCACCCTCCAGTACCACCACCACCACCCACCTCCAGTACCACCATCCCCCTCCAGTACCACCGCCACCCCTCTCCAGGACCGCCACCCCTCTCCAGTACCACCACCCCCCCTTCAGTACCACCATCGCCACCCACCTCCAGTACCACCGCCACCCCTCTCCAGGACCACCATCCCCCTCCAGTACCACCGCCACCCCTCTCCAGGACCACTATCCCCCTCCAGTACCACCACCACCACCCACCTCCAGTACCACCACCAGCCCCCCTCCAGTACCACCACCCACCTCCAGTACCACCGCCACCACCTCCAGTACCACCACCAGCTCTCTCCAGGACCACCATCCCCCTCTAGTACCACCGCCACCCCCCTCCAGTACCACCATCGCCACCCACCTCCAGGACCGCCACCTCCCTCCAGTACCACCACCACCACCCCTCTCCAGGACCACCATCCCCCTCCAGTACCACCGCCTCCCCCCTCCAGTACCACCAATGCACTGGTGACACAGGTTTCACTCGGGACACAGGCTGCACAGAAATGTTTTACTTTGTTGTACAGTGGAAAAAAATATAGTATCAAAATCATGCTTTTCGGGGCGGAGGGGGCCCTTCCTGATTTCTTGCACTGGGGCCCTGAGGTTTCTAGTTACGCCTCTGGGCTCCAGGAGTACCTGGCTTCACAGGAAGTGGGTTGTATGATACTGGCCATCAGACTGAAGACATTTGGTGGCAGAAAAAAAGTAATGCAGTGAAAATTAATATTGCAGAAAAAGTGGATTTTGTCATTAAAAAAAAAATCGTTTAAGGGGCTATTCATATTTATCTTGTTTTTGGCTGGAGTTCTGCTTTAGGTATTGTTGAGTTATTGAGCTCTGTTATATACAGCAGGGATGTCCGGTGAGGTCAATTGCTGGTGAGGCACTGGTTAGTATCAGAGCCAGATGCTCACAGATTACATATTCACAGGTTACTTATTAATTTAACCAGCATTAGGACTTGTTTTAGCATATGTACACAGTGTTCAAACCATACATGTGAGGTATCGCTAAGATCGTTAGAGCAATAATTATAGCACTAGACCTCCTCTGTAACTCACATGTAACCTATAAAAAAAAGAAAAAGATTAAAGCCTCACCTATGGAGATTTTTAAGTACTGAAGTTTGGAGCATTTTCATTGGACAGCCTGGACCAAAGGTGCTTTACTATTGGTCCAAGGCTCCAAGCTGTCCATTGAGCTCAGTGCCTCTGACAAGAAGTCATCCACTCAGTCTGCTGCAAATAGAGTGTGCCAGCTTGTATTTAAACTGGCCATGCTGTATGTAGTTTCTGACAGGCTGCACATTGAGCCACGTATCTCTAGAACCATAAGTCAGAGGAGCCACAAATTTTGACCATTGGTGGGGCAGGACTTTAGCTACCCGGCCCCCCTCCCCCCCCAACCCACCCAACTACTGCCCATTCATGGTTGGAATCTTGCCTGGTCCCTGCTGAACCAGCTGAGATCCGAACTGTCTATGGCTGGCAATGGTATCACAATGGTATCCAAACATGTAAATATGGGGTAAAAACATAAGCTGGAAATCATTATAATTGCAGATTTCCTACAAAGATCTAAAACCCAAACCAGATAAGTTGTTCATGTATGGCCTAAATCTATTTTTGCAGTCTGCAGAATGAGACCAAAACTCATCTCATCCTTGACGCAGTGTCAAAAACTCTCAGGCTCTATCCAGTGGATTTCCAGGGAGCAAGGATACTAAGTGGCATGGAGGAAGGGTCATTTGGCTGGATCACTGTGAACTACCTTCTGGATACCTTCATACAGGTCAGTAGAGAAGTCTCCAACTCCTTCCACCTTTGCATAGGCCTATGTGTGGCTGTCAAATTAAAATGACATTAACCGCTTGAATATAGGGCACTTTCGCCCCCTTCATTCCCAGGCCAGTTTTCAGATCTCAGCAATGTCACACTTTGAATGACAATTGTGCGGGGATGCAGCCCTGTACCCAAATCAATTTTTTTTTTTCCAAAAATATAGCTTTCTTTCTAAAAAAAAAAGATAAAAGATGGAAAATTTTGAAAAAAAAACAAGTTTTTCTTCGTTTCTGGCAGAAAATTTTGTAAAAAAGTAATTGTTTCCCTTTCCTTCACTGATGTGCGCTGATGAGACAGCACTGATGGGAACTGATTACATACTTATATAGTTGGAGAGGTTAAAAAAAAGAAACAAGTCCATCCAGTCCTACGTATGTTATGGTCATTAAGGTACTCATCTAATTGTTTTTTTTTAAATTATCAATGCTCCCCGCTGATACCACTGCCTGTGGAAGAGAATACCACATCCTTATCGCTCTTACCGTAAAGAACCCTCTACACAGTTTAAGTTTAAATCGCTTCTCTTCTAATTTTAGTGAATGACTACAAGTCTTTTTAAATTCCCTTTCACTGTAAAGGTTTATCCCTATTGTGGGGTCTCCAGTACAGTATTTGTACATTGATATCTTATCCCCGCTCAAGTGTCTCCTCTCCTGAGAGAATAAGTTCAATGCTTGTAGTCTTTCCCCATAGCTGAGATCCTCCAGTCAATTAATTAGCTTTGTTTCCCTTCTCTTGACTCTCTCCAGTTCCAGCACATCCCTCCTGAGGACTGGTGACCAGAACTGAACGGCATACTCCAGGTGTGGCTGGACCAGAGTCTTGTAGAGTGGGAGAATTATCATTTTATCTCTGGTGTGAATCCTCTTTTTAATGCATGCCAATATTCTGTTTGCTTTGCTTGCAGCAACATGCCATTGCTGAGCCTGTCCTCTACTAGGATCCCCAGGTCCTTTTCCATCCTAGATTCCCCCAGAGGTTCTCCCCCAGCGAGGAAATTGCATTCATATTTTTGACACCCAAATGCATTACTTAAATTTTTTTCAAAAAATTTTCAACATTGAACCTCATTTGCCATGTAGTTGTCCACCCCATTAATTTGTTTAGATCTTCTGGCAAGGTTTCTATATCCTGCAGAGAAGTTATTGCCCTGCTTAACTTTGTATCGTCCACAAATACTGAGATTTAGCTGTTTATCCCATCCTCCAGATCATTTATGAATAATTTAAAAAGGATTGGTCCCAGGGCAGAACCCTGGGGGACCCCGCTTTCTACACCGGATCATTCTGAGTATTCCTCATTTATCACCACCCTTTGGACTTGGCCTTGAAGGCAGTTTTCAATCCATTTACTCACCCTATATTCCATGTCAACAGTTCTTAGTTTGTACTGTAATTGTTTATGGAGAACTGTATAGGATGCCTTTGCAAAATACAGATACACCACATTGACAGCCCTTCATTTAGCTAGATGGCAGCTCACTTCTTCATAGAAGGTTAATAGATTGGTCTGGCAAGAAAATTCTTCATGAATCAATGCTGATTACTGCTAGTGATACCATTTTCATAACTGAAATCTTGTATATAGTCCCTTATCATGCCCTCCAAGAGCTTGCAGACTTTTGCTAACAAGCTAACTGGCCTGTAGTTCCCAGGGATATATATCTGCCCTTTTTTAAATATTGGTGCCACATTGGCTTTTCTACAATCAGCTGGTACCATTCCAGTCAATAAACTGTTTACAAAAATTAGGAACAATGGTCTGGCTATCACTTGACTGAGTTCCTTAAGGACCCTTGGTTGCAAGCCATCTGGTCCCAGTGACTTATTTATGGTAAGTTTTTCAAGTCTCTTTCTAATTTTGGCCTCTGTTAGCCATGAGGGTGCTTCCTGTGACGTGTTAATGAAGATTCGCATTACTGTCTTGGTTACTATACCCCCCCCCAGTTTCCCCTGTGAAGACTAAAGAGAAGAGTATATTCAATCCCTTCGCCATCTCTCCTCTTCTGTAACCAGATTCCCTTCAGCCAATATGTTCTGGTCTCCCTTTCTTACTATTTATATATTTAAAGAATTTCTCCACTATGTGCCATTTATGTTCTATCTTAGCCGGCCTGATTGCACCCTTACAATTCTTACTGCATTATTTGTAAAGTTGGAATGCTGACAGTGACCCCCCCCCCCCCCCCCCAGCTTAGTATTTTTTGAAGGCCCTTTCCTTTGCTATTATATGCATTTTTACGTTGGAGTTGAGCCACCCAGGATTTTTATTAGGTCTTTTAAATTTATTTCCGTTTGGAATGCACTGACTCCTTGTTCCTAGGATTTTATCCCATTTAATATCTTCTAGCACAGAGTGCAGTTTAGGGAAATTGTCTCTTTTGAAATTCAGTGTCTTTGTATTACCCTTGTGCTTCCTAATTCTGTGATTTATACTGAAACTAATTGACCTGTGGTCGCTGTTTCCTAAGTTGCCCCGTATTTCCACTTTCACGATCAGGTCTGTATTGTTAGTAATCAGTAGGTCCAGTAACACATTGTTTCTTGTTGGTACAGTTACCATCTGACCCATGAAATTGACACCATGAGGCAGAACTTATGGGCACTGATGAGGAGGCACTAATATGCCGCACTGATGAGCACTGATAGGCAGTACCGATGGGCACTGATAGGCAGCACTTATGGCCAATGATAGGCAGCACAGATGGGTGGCACTGATGATAGCAGCACTGATGAGCAGACACTGATGGGCACTGAAAGGCAGCACTGATTTGTGTCACTGATAGGCATTGATTGGTGTCACTGATGGGCACTGATTGGTGTCACTGATAGGCATTGATTGGTGTTACTGATGAGCACTGATTGGTGTCACTGATGGGCACTGATTGGGGTCACATCTGGGCACTGCTGGGGCTGCACTGACTATCAGGGCACTGATGATTGGTGCCCTGATTATCTATAAAATCTCCTCTGTGAGGAGATGCCGCTGATCGGCTCTCCTCACCTTACACTTGCCATACACAGTCGCTATGAGGCGAGGAGAGCCGATAAACAGCACTTCTGCATTTACATGTAACCGGCTGTGATTGGATACAGCCGTTCACATCAGTAAAGAGCGCCGTCATTGGCTCATGCGTGGATCGGAATTCTCTACACATGATCGGAGTATGTCCGATCGGAGCAGTTTGAGGGAAAATATTTCCAGCAAGTTGGAAAATTTGGTCCGACGGATATTCCAACGGAAACAGTCCGATGCATACCACACACAGTCGGAATATCCGACAAACCGCTCCGATCGGACACATTCCGACAGAATCTCCGATCGTGTGTACAAGGGCTTACTTTCACTTTCAATGATATTGGTAAACAAGAAAAATAGAGAGGGTGAATCTCCTTAACGGGAGCACAGAAGGCAAAAAAAAATTGACATGTGTTCTAATCTCTCCCTACTCTATCCAAAACTAAAAAAAAAAGTTTTGCCTTTGAATTATACGATCCTGTAGCTATTCCCCCCCCCCCCCCCCCCCTCACTTCTGTTTGTTTGGAATGAGCAGTGCACATTAGTGTTGTGGTCATGTGCCCCTTATCCCATAGTTTATAGTGTGTCCTCCATCTCATGAGTAAGAAAGAGAGGGTGACGAATGAATATAGCCACCTTCTAACAGGAAGTAATTTAATATTAGAAAACCAGTACTTGCAAAGAGCTTGTGTAGAACTTGCCATCTGCTGAGTGAAAAAGATAATACAAAATATTAATATGCAGTGTATCATATAATTCAATAGAAGTAAAACAAAAAACAAAAAAATCAATACATAGTAAAATATAAAAAAAACAAAAATTGTAAAGGGAAACGTTACCAAATTATCAATATATACATATTATGGGTTACTAATAAAAAGTTTGTTTAAAGTAATTTTCTGTGTCTTAACATATTTTAATGAAGGTATTTAAAAAATCTCTATTAAGTAACCTTTTTTATTTTTGTTACTCTTTACTTTTATTGCCCTTTGTTCCTTTGGATCCAGCATTCATACGTAAACAGCTGGATACATCCCCAGCAAGCCCAGCTGTTTGGAGCCATGGACCTTGGAGGAGCCTCTACCCAAATGACTTTTCAACCATCCGGTGACATTGAAGACAATAGCACGGAGATGTTCTTTAGACTCTATGGTTTTGATTACACTATTTACACACACAGCTACCTCTGCTATGGCCAGGACCAGGCACTGAAGAGACTCCTTGTCTACCTTATAGAGGTGGGAAATGTGTATATTCATGTAAAATATGCCTAATATTCTAAAATCATAGGATGATTATATAATTTATGCTTGAGCAACATTATGATGATCTTAGATTCCTCAATTGTCAGTGAAGTTTGAATTTACAGGAAAAGCTAAGAATTGCAGTAAATAGCATATAAACTGAAAAACAAAAATGTAATATATTACAGCTTACCTGCCTTTCAATGTGATGGCTGGATTTTTCTTAACTTTTCAGCCTTCGTTTAATTTTCACTTGGTGATCTCGCTAGTAACTAACTTCCTGTTCTAGAATAACAATGCTCATTTGCTGTACTGTATCTATGGAGGAGCAGCGTTGTCACCCTAGGCTGCTCTGATAATTTGGACTACAAACGCCTCTCCTTTTCCTCATCTATATTGCAGAAATGGGGAGGTGTTCTATAGAGTACCAAAGCTTCATAAGAAAACTCATATCATGGTTTGATATTTGTTCAGTTCACAGGAGGTTGATAGGTCGCTGCATTTCTGTCAGGATCAGCTGATCATACTTAGCCTGAAAAAGTAAACAAATGTAGCAACCACATCTAAGGACTGGTAAACTGATATAGATTACAATTTTGTTGTTGGATTTAGATTTATTTTGAATTTTAATTGGATGTACTGATTATTTTTATGTACAGTTTTCACTCATAGTAACACCTTGCATTTTTTTATCACATGCTCATTTTGAGGTGCTGATTCTGTGAAAGGTTTGCATTAAGGCTGGGTTCACACTAAACATGGATGCGGCTCACAGCAGGGGTCCGGTGCGTTCCTGTTCTGTGTTTCATGTTTCATTTTTGCCTGAAATGGACCAGAAGACGCACAGGACTCCTGTACAATGTGCTCCGCAGCCGCCCCGGGGATGTGTGAACCGGCTCCATAGAGAGCCGGTCACAATCTGTCATGCGAATTGGATGTGGGGAAACCCACATCCAGTTCTCACTAGTGTGAACCCAGCCTAAAGTTGTATTTGTCCTCTATTGTCACATAGTTAATTGATCATGATATTGGAAAAGAGACACTATTGGCTGATAATATGATGGATTATGGTTTTATAGCAGAAATATTTTAAGAAATTCCTTTGGAGAACCTGTGCTATGATCATGCAAGCCAATGCCACAAGTTCACATTAATACCCCACCCCTTGTCAGATGCACATACTAATTTTCCCTTCTCTCTCCAACCAATTTATTCAACTGTTTGAAATGAAGAAAGACTCTCTGTAAGTGAATCTGAGGTTATACAAAACTGTGCTTCTTTTTTTCTCTCCCTACACCATATAACAGTGAATTGCCACATGGTGTGAGTCACATGTGTGATGGAACATCCCACACTCTACTTGAGTGCTTCCGTCAGTATATCGCTTCCCAAGCTATGGAACATGGGACCAGTGAATCTGACTAAGTTACCCCAGTTTTGGAGTACATCAGAAATAGATCTGTTTATTAGAACAAGAATACAGTCCTATATACTCTTGAGGAGGAGGTTCCCCCCTCTTGATCATATTACCCTAACAATACGTACTGTAACCAGAAACATAAATTAACATGAGCTAATTAACTAATCATTTAACTAGCCTAGGTGACTCAGAGGTTTGACCTTTCAGGTCAGCCTTGCCATCTCCTAGCTCAGAAGACACAATCCACATTATCATAAGTAAAAACACAGGACACCTTCTCACAATAGCAGGAGCCCACCAGCAGATGACTATCCATCTCCTACATTGTACAGAGGCCAATGTGCTCAGCTCTAATAATTAACATGTATAGTTCAGAATCAAATAAACAAGAAATAGTCTTTGTATATTTCCTGGGAAATATTGTGGATAAATATTACCGTTCCATTTTCTTGGTCACCCTGTGCCCCTAATAGACACAGGGTGAGACTTGGACATAAAAGGGCATGCAGAGCTGAAATAAAGGTTGACAAACAAACATAGTTCGCAAGAGGCTAGCATTCAGTCCCCTACAAAAGCCTCTGTCCCGGGTGAGTCTATCACAACATGCTTTTCTATACCGGAAGGTACTAGGCATTTCCTTAACTCCCAGCATCTAAATAAGACTCTGGGGGAATAAAGGGAAGGTGAATAAATGCTGATGGGTGGCGGCAGAGGCCTTCCAAATGGGGCGTGTACAGTACCCTGTAACAGGTGCTGTCAGGTGGTCACAGCACTCCCAGCAAGTTGCCACCCAGTAATTACCTGAGTAAGTTCTGAGTGAGGGGAAGCCTCCTTTCCTGCTCTGGGCATATGGCAGAGCTAAAAAAGGACTTCCCTCACATTAAACTTTATCTGGTCCAATGAATACATTTGGGGGTGGGGGGTTGGTGTTTTCTTTGCACTGGCGGGCCTGTGCTTGGGAGGGGTAACTATCCTGGAAGGACTGTATTGGGGAGGCGAGTCGGGGGGGATGGGAGTGATTGTGCGAGTCTGTACTGGGGGGGTGGGTTTGAACTGGGGAGAGGTGTCTGTAACAGGATATGACTGTCTTGAGGGACTGTTCGGGGGGGGGGGGGGGGGGTATCTGTACTGAGGGGTGTGGCAGGGTCAATCTATACTGAGAGATCTGTGCTGGAAAAGTGGGTTGGGAGGAGAATTTAGGGATGTTAAGGGAGATCTTTACAGTGGGGGTATGAACTTTGGGGAGAGGGGTATAAAGACTGTGGCATGTGTGTGCTGTGTATAGGGGAAGCTCAGATTTTGTTTAACCATGCCCTTTAAGCCCCTCCTACTGGTAACATAATTTGGCCACACTCACAAATCTCAACGTAGCACACCACTTTATTACTTGGAAATATTTTCAGTGGGTGGGTAGAATTGTGTCCAAAATTATTACATTGATAATTTGAAAAAAATTGATATCTTAGGTACACCACTGAATGTCGGACATATAACTAAAGAAACCTGTTGCTCTGCCCTGCTTGAATGTATAATGTTTGCTTTAAAAAACTGTTTTTACAAGGCAGGGTGATGGTGTCGACCTTTACATCTAAAATAAAAGCTGAAATGGTGGATTTTTTTGTATTCTTTAGAAGACGAGCAGCGGGAATGTCAAGCATCCTTGCTACCCAAAAGGATACAATGCCATTGTCACCCTTTCCTCCGTCTACAATAGTCCCTGTGTGTCAACATCTCCAGGTCACATAGGAGCCAACGTTACCGTGGAGGGTACAGGAGATCCTTCTGTGTGTCAGATGGCCATAAAGAACATTTTCAACTTTTCTGGATGTTTATATAAAACATGTTCTTTTAATGGCATCTACCAACCATCTGTACATGGAAAGTTCTATGTAAGTAACATTTTTTTCTTTATTTTTGTATATATGCGTTTTAAGCTGATATTACTGTTATATCTGATATTATTAATATTGTGCACCCATGGCAAAGGGTTCTAAAGAGAGAAAGCTCTGTAGCAGTTGTTTGTTCAGACAAAGCCATAGGAAGTTCATATATATATATATATATATATATATATATTTCAATTTGGTTTTATTGATATTTTTTTTTTTAGAACAAGTATAATCTAAAGGAAAATATACAGTTGTAGTACCCACCTCTATAGGCTGATGGGCTGAATTAAATTTTTGCCTTCAATTAAGTCAGTGGATCAGTGATCTCATATTTTTGTCTGGTCAGGGTTTCATAGCTGTGTATCGCTACCCTCTCAGGAACCGCTGAGTATTCTGGGTAGCCTGTTTACTACTGAGCCCTGAGCAGAGTGTTGCCCCTGCTGACACCACCATAATACCATGGTGTCAGAAACCATGAATCAGACTGAGACAGAAGTACAATTAAATCACACTTGTTTATTAATAAAAATAAAAAGATAAATAGAAAAAGTATAGTCAAGCATAGCCAGAGTCCAGTAACCAGATCGGGTACTCAGCCAGTCCAAAGTTCAATAACCAGATTGGGTAATCAGCCAGTCCAAAGTTCAATAACCAGATTGGGTAATCAGCCAGGCCTGAAGTCAGGGATCCAAGTAGAGCAACTGCAAGCAGGATAAGGAGCCAGGAGGGATGTCAGCAAGCCAGTCTTGAAACAAACCGCAGGAGATGGTTCCTTGTGATGTGACCAACGCGAAGGCAGAGGTGAAGTGAGCTGGAAGGCGTTAAGTAGGCAGGTCAGACGAGCATCATCGGGAACAGCTGGTAACTGGGGAGAGAGAAGAGAGCTGGCAATTAGCCGACAGCTGAGCGGCCAGCCCAGAGAAGGAAGGGCTAAACCAGCCCTGACACATGGCCAGGTGACTGCTGTCACACAAAGGATAAACACACACACACTGATAAGATAAATGTTTAACTTATATTATGTCACAGACATGGCAGAACAAGCAAAAGAAAACAATTGTCTTTCAAATGACAAAACACCACCAGGCCAAGGCAATATATCACTATAAGCCACTATCCCATCCTGCAGGACTAAAGATATAAATGTGAGCAACCAAACGGAAAAATGTTCCCCAAGTGAGTGAATTAGAGGAGAAAGAACAAACTCTGGGCTAGCTTACTTGCGGTTTCTCAGTGAAAAGTGTCAGGCTGGGAATATGGACTCAAGAGACAAAAACACAATACAATTGTAATATAATATGGTTATACAAAGGGGAAGCCCTACACCGAAAAAACGGCGTGGGGGTCCCCCCAAAGTCCATAGCAGACCCTTATACGAGCACGCAGCCCGGCCGGTCAGGAAAGGGGGTGGGGACGAGCGAGCGCCCCCCCCCCTCCTGAGCCGTACCAGGCCGCGTGCCCTCAAGCACCTTGTCCCTATGTTGATGAGGACAAGGGCCTCTTCCTGACAACCCTGGCCGTTGGTTGTCGGGGTCTGCGGGCGGGGGACTTATCAGAATCCGGGAGCCCCCTTTAATAAGGGGGCCCCCAGATTCCGGCCCCCTACCCTATGTGAATGAGTATTGGGTACATGGTACCTCTACCCATTCACCTGGGGAAAAAAGTGTACTGGTTATCTCTCGCCTTGATTACTGCAACTCCCTCCTCATTGGTTCACCTTTAAATAGACTATCCCCCCTTCAGTCCATCATGAATGCTGCTGCCAGACTCATACACCTTACAAACCGCACAGTGTCTGCTACCCCTCTCTGCCAATCCCTCCATTGGCTGCCACTTGCCCAACGAATTAAATTCAAAGTACTAACACTTACTTACAAAGCCATCCACAACTCTGCCCCCAGCTACATCTCTAGCCTAGTCTCCAAATACCAACCTATTCGCCCACTTCGTTCCTCCCAGGACCTCCTGCTCTCTAGCTCCCTCATCACCTCCTCCCATATCCGCCTACAGGACTTCTCCCGAGCCTCGCCCATCCTCTGGAACTCACTACCCCAATCTGTCAGACTGTCTCCAAATTTATCCACTTTCAGGCGATCCATGAAAACCTTCCTCTTCAGAGAAGCCTATCCTGCCTCCATCTAAGAACTTCACTATTCTCTCCATTAGCTCATCCCCCACAGCTATTACCCTTTTGTATAACTTGACCCTCCCTCCTAGATTGTAAGCTCTAACGAGCAGGGCCCTCTGATTCCCCTTGTCTTGAATTGTATTGCATTGTACTGTCTACCCCAATGTTGTAAAGCGCTGCGTAAATTGTCGGCGCTATATAAATCCTGTATAATAATAATAATAATAATAATACATAAAAAAAACACAAAAACAGGTTTTTTAAAATACTTTATTAGACGGCTCCGGGGGTCTTATCTTCTTCCGTCTTTGGGGGTCTTTTTGCCAGACTCCTCCGCTATCTTCTACTAGCTCTTTTACCAGGGGAGGAGCCCGGCTTTCTCCTTCGTCGCCGACGCCATCCGAGGGTCTTCTTCCGACTTCGGGGGTCTTGTCCCGTTCTTCGGGTTTTCTTGCCAGGCCTCTGCTTTCCTCTTCCAGCTCTTTTACTAGCATTGGCCCAGTCTTCTGTCACTGTTGCCGTCGCCACCGCCTTCTGCTTGTTCTGCTTCTCCTTCTTCCTTCTTCCGATGTTGACACAACACTTTCTTCAGCCTTAATGGCAGGGACGCGTTGTGCTGCGATTATATAGGGACAAGGGGCGGGGTCACCGGGTGATGTCACATGGTGACCCCGACCCTTATGATGTCACAGTCCCAGGGGATGCTGGGACTGTGACATCATAAGGGGCAGGGTCACAATGTGACATCACCCGGTGACGCCGCCCCTTGTCCCTATATAAGTCGCCGCACAACGCGTCCCTGCCATTAGGGCTGAAGAGAGTGTTGTGTCAACATCGGAAGAAGGTAGAAGAAGAAGCAGAAGGAGCAGAAGGTGGCGGCGGCGACAGTGACAGCGACAGAAGACCGGGCCAACGCTAGTAAAAGAGCTGGAAGAAGAAAGCGGAGGCCCGGCAAGAAGAACCGAAGAGCAGGACAAGATCCCCAAAGAGCGGGACAAGACCCTCGAAGTCGGAAGAAGACCCCCGGATTGCAGCGGCGGCGAAGGAGAAAGCCAGGCTCCTCCGCTAGTAAAAGAGCCAGCAGAAGATAGTGGAGGAGTCCGGTGAGAAGACCCCCGAAGACGGAAGAAGAGAAGACCCCAGGAGCTGTCTAATAAAGTATTTTAAAAACCTTTATTTAGCGCTGCAATTTTAGTTTTTTTAAAACCTGTGTTGTGTTTTTTTTTATGTACACTTTTTTTCCCAGGTGAATGGGTAGGTGAATGGGTAGGGGTACCATGTACCCCATACTCATACACATTGGGTGGGGGTCCGGATTCTGAGAAGTCCCCCCGCCCGCAGACCCCGACAACCAATGGCCAGGGTTGTCGGGAAGAGGCCCTTGTCCTTCCTTGGCCCCCCTTCCTCAAAGCACCCCCCATGTTGAGGGCACGCGGCCTGATATGGCTCAGGAGGGGGGGGGGGCGCTCGCTCATCCCCACCCCCTTTCCTGACCTGCAGGGTTGCGTGCTCGGATAAGGGTCTGCTATGGACTTTGGGGGGACCCCCATGCCGTTTTTTCGGCGTAGGGGTTCCCCTTTAAATCCATAGCAGGTGACGGGGCTCGCGAGGTGTCAATCTCGCTGATGGAGGCGGCGACATTCACTTCCTTCGCTAGTTCCGTCTACCTGGAGCCTCCGTGTGTGGGCAAGTCCGTTCATTTCAAAAGTCTGGTGGACTAGCACACAGATAGGCGGATTGTCCAGCGGACTGCCGAGTTCCGCCGGATAATCCAATCGTGTGTACGCACCATAAGTGTTACAGAGGAGCTTATTACAGCACTGTTCTTGTGTGCAAAGGTTTATACATAAACTTTGTCATTGGTAATGGGAACTGTGGAAGACTTCTAGAGGACAAAAAAGTAGATTGCCTACCTTGTGTAATGACGCATGTCAACTTGTACTACTGTGAGTTTTTAAAAGCACAATTGTGTTAATTTTGTATCTCAAAGGCAGGAAGAATACATCTGAAACCTCAAACCTGTCGACGTAGGCAAAAACATGCACTAACACTAGAAAATTAAAATTTTTTGTTTAAGGCTACTTTCACACTGGGGCGTTGGCAGTAAAGAGCCGATATTTTTACCATTGTTTTTGCGGACCTTTTGGTTGCTAGCTGGGTGCTTTCAACCCCCGTTAACGGCCAAAAAAGAGTTAAAAGCACCTGAAAAGCGTCGCAGCGCTTCGGCGGCACTAGTCATTGATTTCAATGGGCAGGGGCTTTAGGAGCGGCATATGCCCCGGTCCTACGGCGCCTCAAAGTTGCAGCTTGCAGGACTTTTTTTTAGCTTTCTGCCAGCGCACCGCTCCATTGTGGAAGCACTCAGGCTTTCACACTGGAGTGACAGGAGAGGCGCTTTACAGGCACTATGCAGGTCACTATTTTTAGCACTATAGCGCCTTTAAAGCTCCTTAGTGTGAAAGCAGCCTACAGAAAACTCACTACAGTTGAGTTTGGATATATGAATTTCTATCAAAAAGAACAAGTTTTCCCTGTTAGCTATGTTTTTTCTTTTTACATAGAAGGGTAGTGCTGCTGGAAATCATATGAGTGTACAAGTGTGTTTTTTGTCAGTAAATATTTCGAGCTGATCTTTTTTTTTTTTTTTTTTTTTTTTTTACTGGATTTTGAAACATGAAAGGAAGCTTACATAATGGAAAATGCAAAACACTATACTTTTTCTGTAATTCGTTTTGTACTATTTTTGTATTAATATTACTAGGAAGGTCTAACCACACCCTGTTATTTTCTTTAGGCTTTTTCGGCCTTCTATTACACCTTCAATTTCTTGAATCTGACCTATGGGCAGCCCTTGAGTATCGCCAACAGTTCTGTCTGGAATTATTGCACCCGCGAGTGGAAAGAGGTACAGTAAAATTTAATTGAATAGCACATTGGTTCAAAGGCAGGGCTGGATTTCCATCAGTGGAGCCCATAGGCCTAATAGCAACGAAGTGCAAAGAATGCCCCTCCACTAGGATCACCTGTTTTATTGAAAACATTATAGTTGACGACTCCTAACCTGGCCTAGAATATTCAGACAATGTAAAAAAAAAAAAAAAGTCTATATGAAACAGCTGTATTTATACAAATTATTTGAGTGGGGGGGGGGGGGGGGTAGATACCTTTTATATAAACCCCACTGTTACATAGGCTAATTGGCCCAATACAATTAACCGTTTATGTCCTAACCATGTGCTCCTGTTGTCTTCAGCTCAATGCTAGTTTCCCGGGTGAGAACAAGAAGCGACTGTTGGAGTACTGTACCTCAGCAATGTACATACTGACTCTGCTGGTGGACGGGTACAACTTTACCAGCGAGTCGTGGAATAACATACGTTTTGCAAACCAGGTGCGTATACGTGTACCTACAGATATGCAATTCTATGATTGATTCTATAAATCCTATCTACTGTGTAGTGTGATAAGCTATTATCAGTCACTGGTTGTTTCATCCTATAGTTTTTATGACAGAACAAGGTCAGCTTAGGGGATCTATATATAGATACTATGCTATGCATGTAAATAAAATGTAAGGATAATCTTATTTCTGTTTGTTGGGGACATTATTGCCATTAGCCTTGAAGTCATCATAAAGACTAAGGCTTAATGTACACGTGACATTTTTATTACCTCTCCTGAATGATTTAACTTGATAGATAGTAACCCACGTTTTAAAACGTCAATTTTTCTGCATTTACATGCCACGTTTATTGACGTTTTGCCACGGTTTGATGCGTTTACATTTATAAGTCCTTGGAAAAAAAAAAAATATTTTCTTTTTAAATAGGCAAAAATTAAAAATGCCTGTAAACGAAACGTGACTAAATGCAAGTTACCGCGTTTAGCCACATTTAGAAGCATTTGGCGCTTGAAATGCCATTTTTTTGCTTTTCAAAAAAGGCCTCTAAACTCAGCTGCCTAGAAATAACTATAAATGACCCTGTATACATGTACTGATAAGATAACATAGAGGAGAGTTCAGGAGCAGTTGAAAAAAATGCCCAACTGCTCCTAAAGTCCATTTAGCAGTAGCAGTGTACATGAGGCCTAAAGGTTTGTTTGTTTGTTTGTTGTTGTTTTTTCTATTTACCTTAATGCAATCTCTTAAGGTAAAAAATCTTTTACATATAGCTTCTCCGGGCCCCCCTAAATACTTACCTGAGCCTGATCTCAAACCAGCGCTGTGCCTGGGAGCAGTGTCTCTCTCCACTCTCCCAACCTCACTGGACCCTATGAGAGCAGCGGAAGCCATGGGTTCCTGCTACTGTCAATTAATTCCAGTGATGAGGAATGAGGAAGCGTGGAAGGGCCGAGCTGCACTATGCGTGTCAGTAGATGCACACAGTGCGGCTCTGAATCGAAGCATGCATGAGTGACACTGGGAAGGTAGGAAGAGCCAGGAGCACCAGCGGGGGACTTCCAGAAGAGGAGGATCAGGACTGTTCTGTACAAAACCATTGCACAGAGCAAAGTAAGTAAAGCATGTTTATTAAAAGAATAAGAGGAAAAATTTTACAATCCCTTTGAGCTTACCATATCAGGGAGATAGTTCCTTCCTGACCTCTAGTGGCAAATATAGTACATTTCAGGGACAACACTAGTACATTGTTGCCTATTTTAGGTTGATTACACATGTCCCTCAAACTTGAATTTAAAAAAATGCATTTGATTGGAAAGAAAGCAAAAACTCTTATAAAGTTGTGTCCAATTTGCTGAAACAGAGTAAACATTAATTCCTGATTTCCTAAGGCAACTAGACAACTCCCTAGATCAACATCCTGCAATGTTTCCCAGCTATACCAGTAAAAGGGCCATATGCAAAGGTCCTAAACATTTTATTCCTCCCCTCTCGGAGCACCCTTATCTACTGAACATCTTTCAATATGCAAAGGTTTAAACTTTTTATTCCTCCCCTCTCGGAGCACCCTTATCTACTGAACATCTTTCCATATGCAAAGGTCTAAACTTTTTTTTTCTCCTGTGTCTATTTAACACCTTTCCACTAGTTCTCTATATAAATAATTTAAATATTTATAAAAAAAAAAGGTGATCAAATGCCCTCTTTCATTGCCTCTTCCCAACATTCTAATAAGTTCTCAAAATAAAAGTAACCATTTATGGTTTTTATTTACAATCAGACTTTGTTACTCCATCCCAACAGGCCATTAATTAAGATGTGTGTGTTGTGGAACAAAGTGTCAAAACGTGTTGCCACGTGCTCTCCAAAACATTGCAACTTACATTGTGGTGTGCTGTGTTGCTAAGAGGGTTATGTGCATTTTCTTGGCTGCTGTGGTGTGTTGACAGCCTATTCATCAATGAATGGGCTGGAGAAACAAATTGCATGGTAATTTGTGCTTTTTAAAACCTGTATGTTAACACACCAAAACTGAATAGTGTAATTTCAAGCTAAGAGAATGATGGACTGTTTTGCAATCCAGACAAAAACAGACCAGGGAACCATTATGTATATTATCAGCTGCTTCTGACATCTGAAAACATCCTAAACTTTTAGGATCGATCAATAATTTTCCCAGCACTGGGGTTTTCCCATAGGACATAATTGTTCACAGCCCACTGGTATGAACACACATTTTTATGCTATAATTCTTCTACTTGTGTATAGGTAACTTTACAGTAAGTGTTCTGTTACAGTATGTGTTTGACCAGAACCAACCCCAGGTTATGCAAACATGTCTTAATTTTGATGTTGTCCACAGGCCAACAATGCTGATGTCGGATGGACTCTGGGTTACATGCTGAACATGACAAATAAGATCCCATCAGAAGGCCCCAGTTTTATGAAGGCTCACATTTACAACCTCTGGGTGGCTGCCATTTTCTTCATTGTGCTGAGCGTGGCAGCAGGACTGGTGGCTGCTCCGCTACATTGTTACTTCCGGAATGCTTGCTCAGGCCAAGAGGGGTGGAAATGAGGCCACAGTACAGCCATGATGACGCACAGGATAACCATGACTAAAAAACTGGAAATTATTAATTTATAGTGCCTACCCTAATTTTCCCACTTGTAACTTATTTTTCTTTGTGTATTTTGATCTGTTCCATTAAGACTTTTTACTTTAAAACTCACTGGAGAAATTTCATGGGGCTGGACTGTGATATAATGGTGATCTAAGGCAATCTCCCAGCAGGGGGCACTGGGTGCTTAACTATTTGGGCACCTAATGCCTCATCCACCATATTTACACACAATATAAAGAGTAACTCCATTTTGGTTAAGAAAAAACATTCCCCTCTGGGTGATATACTGTAAGTACTGTACGTTGCAAGGATTTGATGAACAAACTTTTTTTTTAATTCCTACCTTCTGTTGTTTTAAAGAGATAGTGTTTGTCTGTGTCGGTGTGCAGAGTGAATATGTATGGGAGTGGTTTTATAATTATTAATCAGCTGCTGTCCCTTCAGAGCTTGAATGAGGAAATTGGCAAGGTCTGCATCCCTTTAGACATGATTTTCCATTGATCTTACCAAAAATTACATTTTTGTTGCAGGGGAGGCCAAACATCCCACTTGTATCTTAGTGCAGACTTCTGGGAAAACCAGTAAACCATTCACAAAAGTAGCCATACTGCATTTTATTTGACAGAAAATTACAGGGCTGAAGGTTTAAAAGTAAGGGTCATTTTAATAACATTCAATTACAATATGACTTGATGACTTGAGTCACAATTGTACATGATATATATATATATATATATATATATATATATATATATTTTTTTTTTTTTTTTTTTATTTTTTTTTTGCTAAATTTTTTTTCTCACAATAGTGGAGTTACCCTTTAAAGCAGACTTTCTATGGAAATGGAAGGGCTGTTTTTTGACAGCCATCTGTGACCTCCACAAATGTCTTTAAAAATTCTTTGGTCAACAAACTCTGTTCCCCAAAACACAAAATACCTCATCTTGTATTTCCGGTTCTTCTAGTAGACCTGGATGATGGCACCTTGCCTCTTGGCATAATTGGGTGCTCAATATTGTCTGAATGCACTCCAGCTCAGCTCTGCCAGGAAGCTTAGTGACATCACCCACACTTCGGAAACATTTAGAGCTAGGGCTGAGGAACATGTTTTTATACGGAGAACCATTTCTTGGTCAATAGCTTTTTAAATTTGTGTTGATGGGGCAGGGGTCTGACAAAAAGCAGACCTTCTGTTTTCCATGGCCAAACTTTAGCCAAAACCTTTTGTTTTCGATAGAATGGAGAAGAATTGGAGCTATTTTTTTCTGTCTGTGAAGTGATGGGAAATTTCTCCAATAGGAAGAGTAGGGAAAAACTTTATTGTGTCTGTGTCTCCCTGTCCTGCTGACTGCACACTTATTTCTTGTGTGGGCATCACAGGACATGAAGTGAAAGAAAATCTCCCCAGTGGGGTCAACAGGAGGGTGACAATGAAAACCTGAGTAGGTTTTAATTCTGATCTCTTCCGTTAAAAATATGAACTGGGGATTTAACATTAGACTTTTTGTGTGCTATTTTTTATATTTAAGCATAGCTCTTCACCACTTGCTACTATTCAAATATGGCACACAAGCTGTGAAAATTTGGAGACCCTTTGTACCAGTCAAACTCTATGTGAATGCATTTTGATCTGTAATCATGAATACATTCATCAGGAAAACACAGTGCAATGCTTTGACCGGTTTGAAGAAAAAGTGTCAGCGGGGCTGATTGAAAGTATATGGCAAAATGTACTCTGTTGGTTCAGAGCTAAATAAACTGACTACTCAATGTGTGTGAACCTGTTTTATTGTTACTAGGGGTATTGTAGGGAATAAAGGCTTTACAACAAATCTTTTACACCAAAGTAAGTTCGATTTAGCGTAATGGGGCTCTCAATGTGGATATATAGTTGTGTTAAAAATAATAGCAGTGTGTTTAAAAAAGTGAGTAAAGCTGAAAATCCTGGGGGCGTGGTTAAGATGGCGAACTGAGAGGATGTGTGGGACAGGACCTCCGCATCTGGATGGCACAATTATCCGACCCTTGGGGATAGATCTTTAAGTTACCCTCACCAAAGTGTGCTAGCTGGCACTGGGCATGAGAAGGGGAAACTTCGGTTCGTAGCGAAAGTGGAATCAGGCTCCAAGAACCCCACCACTGCCTCGGGACCCATATGCGACGACTTCGTCCAGCATGGCATCCCAAACTGAACAACCAGACCCAGCCGCTCTTGGAACTGATCAATATAATGCACTCATGCAGGCCATCACGGGCTGCCAGACTACATTGATGGCGAAAATAGAGCAGATACAGATGGAGATTGGCCTGGTTAGAAGGGACATGGACAAGGTCCGTGATAGAATATCGGAGGCGGAGGGGAGAGTCAGAGATGCTGAGGACACAATCCGTGACTATGACGCCTCCCTTCGTACTCTCCAGCTGAAAGTAAAAGCCATGGAGGCTCGAGCGGAGGACCAGGAGAACAAGAACCGGAGGAACAACCTCCGTCTGGTGGGTCTCCCTGAATGAGCTGAGGACTGAGATCCGGTGGCTCCACTACCTCCCTGCCCCCCTCTCCATTCCCGTGAAGATGGTCCTGGAAGGTCCCCCTTAGAGCCATTGTGTATGTTTGACTGGCATGCGGAGGTAAGGGGTGTGAGACTTGGGGAGGTACAACAAACTATTTGAAGGTCTAGTGACACGCTGTTAGACTATGTCCCCGCACTTTAATGACCTGGTTGATATGGGAGCATTGACCGGGACTCGATACTATCACCTGATCATCACAGGGAGCTGTGCGAGGAGACTGGAGTTGGGGAATGCAAGGGACCTCCTTCCCCCCCTGTTTATGTCCCCCCCCCTTTCGGGATCAAGTTTGGATGGTCCCTATGTGGATTTAGGATCCTTTTTCCAGTTACTAAAGTTATTGTTGCAACTAAGCTTAAGCCCTTAGATTGATCTAAGAGTATGGTGCTGATCACTGCTGGCAGCTATGTTTCTGTGCCCCCTTGGGGGTTTTTATTTTTATTTTTTTCTCTGCTGAAACTTTTCAACTATACTGCCTCCAGGAAATAGACTGCGGAGTGTCCTGCTCCTGCCGTCAGAAACCGTGTCCTTGGTGTGCTGTCTGCTACACACTGCCCCCACAGGAGACCTTCCTAGGGCAAAATTATACAAGTTCCCTGTTGGGTTAAATTTGGGTTCTCAGGGCACCCTGTGCCATGTGCGGCGGGGTGGGCTGGGATGGGTGTTCTGGTTTATAAGTTTTGTTTTGTTTCTTAGTTTTTTTCTTTTTTGTTGTTTCTATGAATCTAGACAGTCTCTTACAGTGAATACAAAATGCAAAACTACCATGCTGTTTTATGTGGCTATGTATTACATGTGGACAGAGGATATGGGATGTTCTAGGGTTGGCAAGTACGCAGGTCTCTCTGGGTCCAGACTGTGGAGTTTTCCCTGGAAATTGCCCCTCCCCTATTAAACCATAGCTCCATTGAAGGTCGTTTCTTGGAACGTAAGGGGTATGAACAATAGAGTAAAACGCTCTCTAGTCTTTGAATATTTGAAGAAATACAGCCCTCAAATTTGTATACTTCAAGAAACGCACCTGGTGGGTGGCAGAATCATGAGCCTTAAATGGCCCTGGGTGCGGCACCACTATCACGCTACCCACTCGAGTTATGCCCGAGGGGTTAGCATATTAATACACAAGTCTCTTGCCTTTGAACTTCTTACGGTGAAACTGGACCCAGAGGGACGTTATGTGCTGTTACATGCACTCATAGACACGGTAGAAATGGTGATTGTTGGTTTATACCTGCCGCCCCCTGCCAATCTCTCTCTTCTTCATTTGGTTACCTCCCTACTGGCACAAATCCCTACAGACAACATTCTCCTGGTGGAGGATTTTAACATACCCCTGAACCCCTCTCTTGATAGACTCTCCCCGGAATCTAATACTGATTCGATCCTGTCTAGATGGGCCCAGATATTTGGACTGGTCGATGTATGGCGGTGGAAGCATCCCTCGGAACGCATGTATACATGCCACTCTTTATCCCATAACACCCTATCTCGTATTGACCTTATGTACGCCAGTACTAGCATGCTTACCAAAATACAGGATATCAGGATGCTTACGCAGGGTATATCCGACCACTCACCCCTGCTTTGCTGCATGCAAACCAAAACACCCCTGGCAGACAGGATTTGGCATTTATCCAGGTTTTGGATAGCCAATCCTACTCTGGAGATCAAATTGGCCAAAATGATTAAGCAATATTGGTTACTGAATGAGGGCACCACTTCGCCAGGGAATGAGTGGAAGGCCTTGAAGGCATAAAACCAGAGGTTGCTACATATACTCTATAGCCAGGGAAGGTAAGAATGACCAGATTACGTTGGAAGAGGTGGAGGAAAAAGCCCTAGCTCTTGAGTCCCGCTATGCCCAGACTGCGAACCCTATTACAGGGCAGGATATGAGAATGGCTTATAGAGAGGTGATGATAACGCAGGGTAACAAAAGTACATGAGCGTCAATTGGTTCAGACACAGAGAATATTTGAACAGGGGGACAAGACAGGCAGGATGCTGGCTTGGATCTCCAGGGAACAGTCCCCAGTTTCCACTATACCTCGGCTCCGACGAGAGGATGAAACTCTGGTGGCTGATCCGGTGGGTGTCAACACCTGCTTTGTAGATTACTACTCCAAACTCTATACCTCGCGGACATCTGGCATGGTTGGAGAGTTAGGCGAGTTCCTGAATGGAGTGCCATTTCTGACTCTCACGTCCTTAGCGAGGGAAGGTTTAGAAGCCCCGATTACCTTGGAGGAGGTTCAACTAGCACTAAGCTCACTACAATTAGGCAAAAGCCCAGATTTGGATGGGTTCCCACCAGAGTTCTACAAACAGTAAATGACAGAACTGGTACCTAGGCTGCACCACATGATTACTAAAACACTACAGGATGGGGATCTCCCTCAATCAATGGCCCAAGCTATTATAGCAGTTATACCTAAACCAGGGAAGGATCCGCAATTTTGGTCATCCTATAGGCCTATATCCCTTCTCAATGCAGATGCCAAAATATTGACCAAGATTCTAGCCGAGCGCCTGAACGATGTGATACTCACCTTAGTACATGCAGATCAGTCAGGCTTCATGCCCGGTAAAGGGACGGACATTCATCTCCGGAGGTTGTATGCAGTCTTGGCCTCTGGGGATGGGAGCAAACAACCTGCGGTGGTGGCCTCCCTGGATGCAGAGAAAGCTTTCGACTCGGTTGAGTGGCAATATCTATGGGAGGTCCTCCGTAGGTTCAGTTTTGGCCCGGTTTTTACCTCCTGGGTCAGGACCGTGTACAAGTCTCTAACAGCTAGGGTCCGTACAGGTACGGTCCTTTCCCTACCCTTCCCTCTGGGCAGAGGGACAAGACAGGGGTGCCCCCTTTCCCCAGGATTGTTCGTGCTGGCAATAGAACCCATGGTGATCCTCTTGCGATCCAATCCCCAGATACGTGGTGTTACGGTGGGCCCACTCCATGAAAAAGTGTCACTGTATGCGGACGATACACTCCTGTATCTTCAAGACGATGGGACATCCCTACAGAAAGCACTATCGGAGATTGACAGATTCGGAAAATACTCGGGAATATGTGTAAATTGGGGAAAATCCATACTATTCCCACTCCACTCTGACACTAATTCCTGGCCCTCAGATACACTACTCTAGAGGGTCTCCCAATTTAGGTATCTGGGGATGGAGATACACAGGGACCTAAATCAATTTATTATTTTGAATTTAAATCCAGTAATCTCCCAATTTTCCCAAAGATGTGCAGCCTGGAAGTCCCTCCCACTTTACCCTGTGGGCTGAGTTAATCTCATCAAGATGACAGTGCTGCCCAAATTCACTTACCTCTTTAGACAAACCCCGGTGGCCATCCCTGTAGCCTTCTTTAATAGATTGGACAGCTTAATCACCGCCTTTATATGGAGGGGAGTGGCACCCAGAGTAGCAAAGACGACACTGCAACTGCCGCTTGCACTGGGGGGCCTGGCCCTTCCGAGCTTCCTAAAATATTACTGGGCAGCAGTATTGGTCACTGTTAAATGGTGGTTGGCCAATCCAGCATCTACATTGGAGGCAGCCCTGTTGGGCTCCTACGCAGAGCTCAGGAACCTAATCCACAGGGGACCTAAATCCAACACGCAGGTGACCCCACCTATGAAGACGACACTTAAAGTATGGGACACGGTCAACTTGAAGACTAGGAAATCAAACACATGGTCCCCAACAACTCCGCTATGGGGTAATCCACGTCTGCCCCACTTCCGCTCCATACCTGACCCAACTATTTGGGCTAGACATGGGATTATACAGCTGGGTGACATTGTATGGGAGGGACGGATGCTCACCTTTGATACTCTGAAGAGAGACAAAGACCTACTGAATCACATGCTTTTTAGATTTCTCCAGTTGCGTCATGCATATCGCGCTCAATTCTCCCCTGTGATATCACTACATATGTCGGAACTGGAGAAATTGTTGAGATCTTCGGACTGTGGTGGAACACTTTCTAGTATCTATAATATGTTGGCAGTTCAGGATACATCTAAAGTCTCCCAGCTGTGTAGGGCATGGCAGGAATATATTCCAAACCTGGCGGATGATGATTGGGAAGAGGGTATACAGCACTATTTACCCTTGATAATTTCAGCCAGAGATAGATTTACTCAATTAAAGTTCTTACACCGTGCCTACTACTCCCCAGTGCGCTTGGCAAAAATCTATCCCGGTAGATCGGCAGTGTGCCCCAAATGCGGATCGGATGGTGCAGATCTCTTCCATATGGTCTGGTCCTACCTGGAAGGTAATCCTTGAAGATATTAACTCTATAGGGCACATAAAGGTCCCATACAGTCCTATCCCTCTTCTGTTGGGGATCTGTGACTCCCTGGAGGCTACTCAAAGGATTATTTGTTTTCTAAACGTCTTTCTCTGCTAGAAAGGAAATTATTCTAAGATGGAACCAAACTCAACCCCCAGATAGGCAAATTTGGAAGAAAAAATCCAATAAAATCTGGGCAGCCTGGGTGGAGGCAGGAGAGCTGACCCTGGAGTAGGATCAGACGACCCTTTGTCCCCCCGTGTCCACTTGACACCAAAGACTGTGTTGATTACCGTTGACCTCTCTCCCAAATAGGCACTGAAAGACCTGGTTGATCCTGCGGGTCCCGCACATCCCGCCCCCCCCCCAATCTACCCTTGTCCTCGCCCTCCCCCCCACCACTTGGATACTGTAGTGTTATTCTCAATTGTAAGATGTTAACTGCGACCTATAAGATTGTTATAAATATTGTACTCAATTGGCTAAAAAAACAGATACTGCTGTCAAATGTATATCTCTGCATGTTCTTGTACCATGATCTATTTTTTTTTTGATTGTCAAAAATAAATAAAATCTATGTTAAAAAAAGCTGGAAATCCTTATAATAGCGTTTATTTTTATACATGAAAACGCATTGGGAACACTGCGCAATCTATTCCAAATCAAAAGTTGTTGTTACTTTACAGAAAGTGAAGAAAAGGAATATTAGGCTTTTCCAAAAAATAGCAGTGTGAATTTTTCTTTACAAACTCAAACATTTACTGTATTAACTGAAAAATGCTTGAAGATTTAGCTTTCTTTTAAATCACTGAATATTTAGTTGTATAACTGCTGTTTCTGAGAACTGCTTCACATCTGTGTTGCATGGAGTCGATCAACTTCTGGCACCTGTGAACAGGTATTCCAGCCCAGGACAACTGCACTGCATTCCACAATTCCTCCGCATTTTTTGGTTTTACTTCAGAAACTACATTTCACCCCACATTTTCACCCCACAAGTTTTCTATTAAATTAAGGTCCAAGGATTGGGCTGGCCACTCCATAATGTTAATCTTGTTGGTCTGAACCAAGATGCTACTTGCTTACTGGTGTGTTTTGGGTCGTTGTCTTGTTGAAACACCGATTTCAATGGCATTTCTTCTGCAGCATGACCTCTTCAAGTATTTTGATGTATTCAAGCTGAGCAAAGATTCCTGGTATGCGATAAATAGGCCCAATACCTTAGTATGAGAAACATCCAGATCATGATGCTTGCGCCACCATGCTTCACAGTGTACTGTTGTTTGAATTCAGTGTTTGGAGGTTGTCTGAGAAAACTGTCAGCGGCCCCTAGACCGAAAAAGAGCAATCTTGCTTTCATCAGTCCACAAAATGTGGACTTACTCGCAGGTAACTTTAATAATAATAATACATTTTATTTATAATGCACTTTACATCAAAAGATCTCAAAGTGCAACAGGTTAAGATGATCAATTTATGCAATAAAATGGACAACAAAAAAAAACAAACAGCTTTGCTAAAAAGAAATGTCTTAAGACCTTTTTTAAAACAGTCAGTGGATTGAGCAGCCCTCAAGGTGTCAGTTGGGGCTTTCCACAGGTGCGGGGCAGATGAACAAAAAGCCCTGTCTCCCATTGTCCTAAGTCTAGTTACAGGAATTTGCAGAAGATTTGAGTGAGTGGAGCGGAGGGAACGTGATGTGTTTTGTGGTATAAGAAGTTCTCTGAGGTATGGGCGGGGGGCATGTTCAATCCTGGCTCAGGCAGGAAGCCAGTGGAGTGAGTGAAGAATAGGGGTAATATGCACTCTCATCAGGATCTTTGCTGCAGAGTCTTGGATGTACTGATGTACTGAAACCTCTGCAGACTCTTTCTAGGAATCCCAATGAGAAGTGCGTTACAGTAATCCAGTCTGGAGGAGACAAGGGCATGAACCAGATTTTCAGCATCTGGAAGGGAAAAGATAGGATGGAGTTTAGAGATATTACGAAGATGATAAAAAGAGGTCTTACATGGATGATTTATATGGGCTTCAAAATTAAGTTGGGAGTCCATTTTTACACCCAGATTTGTAACTGTAGATGAAAGGGGATATTAGAACCAGAAAAGGTAATTCTGGTTATGGATGATGATTTGGTCTGGTGAGGAGTGCCAATCATAATAACTTCAGTTTTAGAACTGTTCAATTGAAGACAGTTGTGCTCCATGCATACCTTTATCTCCTCCAGACAGGTAGTGAGTACTGATAGGGATGACTGTGAAGGTAGGGTTTCAGCTGTTGCATTTACATATAACTGTGTGTCATCGGCATAGCAGTGAAATTTAATTTTATGGCGGCTAATAATTTGACCAAGGGGAGTGAGGTAGAGGATAAAAAGAATGGGGCCAAGAACTGACTTCTGGGGAACACCGCAGGTAACTGTATACGGATTTAATTTAAAGTGGCCCAGGGAGATGTATTCTATCCTATTTGTGAAATATGATTTAAACCAAATAAGGACTGTGTCATTAAGTCCAGCGGTGCAATGGAGCCGGTTTAGAAGAATGCCATGATCAACAGTATCACATGCAGTCAAAAGATCCAGGAGAATGAGGAGGGAAGGAAGCCAGTATCAGATGATGTAAGGAGATCATTTGTAACTCTGACAAGGGCAGTCTCTGTGCTGTGTGCAAAGCGGAAACCTGAATGGAATTTTTCAAAGAGGTTATTATATTTGAGATGATCCTGAAGGTGAAAGGCAATGGCTTTCTCAAGTACTTTTCATAACCTTTCATCACCCTGGAGCTGATTATTGGCTGAACCTGCCATTTTGGCTATTCTTCGATCCATTCGAATGGTAGTTTTCCCATTTCTTTCATGTATTTCTGGTTTTGGTTGCCATTTTAAAGCATTTGAGATCATTTTAGCTGAGCAGCCTATGAGTTTCATATTTATATATTTTCCCCGCTCTAATCAACTTTTTAATCAAAGTATGCTGTTCTGAACAATATCTGGAACGACTCCGATTTTCAGAGAGAAATGCGCTATAACCAGCATGTACGAGTATTTGCTGCCTTTGTCCTAAACGCCTGGTTCACACCTATGCATTTTTTTAGTGTGTTTTCAGTTTTTTAGAAACACACTACAGTCCATTTAACATGGTTTCCTAGGCCTGTAGATCTGTGCATTTTATGGAAAGGGCCAGGGACTTTTTTCTGGTTTTTGTTTCCATAGACTTCAATGGATCAAAAACGTGTATTGAAAAAGGCAAACTGCACCTGCAATATGCAAACTGCAACCTGCATATGTGTGAATCAGGCCTAAATAAGGGCCGCCTGTTTTTTCACAGACTGAATGACCTCACTAATTGAACTCCACAGCTATTATTTTGAACACCCCCTTTCCATTAATGATTCAATTACACAGAATCAGAAGCATGCATGTGATGACCGTTAGGTCTGTTGGTTTTCCATTACTCTACTACACCTACTAGTAAATTATTTGCCATGTTGAACTATAATTTATACCAAAGCAGTGATTGATCTGGTTAGTGATGTTGGACTGCTATTATTTTGGACACAACTGTAAATGTTGGGGTATGTTCCTGACAATTGTGTGAACTGAAAGCCACTAGGAAGTGTGGTGAAAAGCCTAAAGCATTAGGCCGCGTACACACGAGCGGACTGTATGGTGTACTTAGTCCGTCATACAATCCGACGGACAGTCCGTCATACTTTCGACTGAACGGACTTGACCACACACGGATGCACAAACAGTCCGTCGAAAGCTTGCGCGATGACGTGTACAGCATGTACGACGGGACTAGAAATAGGAAGTCCAATACACAGCAAAGCACCCTTCCGCCGTGTAAATCCTTTCTGCGCATGCGCCATTCTTAGTCCGTCAAACTAGCCTACTGACTAGCGGATTGTCCGCTGAAACCAAAGTACGACGGACAGAATTTCGAAAAATCCGAAATACTTAGTACGCCAGACTGCACGCTGAAAACGTCCGCTGAAGCCCACACACGAGCGGACTGTCCGCTGAAATGTGTTTAGACGGACTAAGTACGCCATACAGTCCGCCCGTGTGTACGCGGCCTTAGAAGTCTGATTGAATGTGACTTAGTTATACCAACGACTTGGATAAACGAAAACGGCTCACAGCAGGGGTCAGATGTGTGCTGGTTCACCATTTTAGGCCCGGTTCACACCGCTGCGGGGGGAGATCCGGATGTGATTCGCACAGCAAATCACATCCGATCTCCGTAGCGATGCGAGTTCAGCCATACAGATAGTATGGCTGAATTCGCAGCGCTCCCGCAGCAAACTCGCACGGGACCCTTTTTTGGGTCCGCAACAGAATCGGATCGCATGGGGGTTCACACCATGCGATCCGATTCCTGTGCGAGTCGGCAGATCGCACTGCGATATGCCGACGGATCTGGGGGTGTCATTAACATAACATTGACACTCCCAGCCGTCCGCATAGGGCAGTGTGAACTGCCGGCGGGAGGTGTGCGATGCGGGTAAACGCCGCGGATTCGCGGCGTTCCCGCATCGCTATAGTGTGAACCCGGCCTTAGGTCCGATTACAGCCAGAATTTTGGGCTGAATTTGCACCTGAAATGGACCAAAAGACGCACAGGGTTTTTCTGCAAAACGCACCGCACCTGCTGCGGAGATATGTGAACCAGCTCCATAGAGAGCCAATCAAAATCTCCTGCTATTGCGAATTGAATGCAGAGATTCCGCATCCAATTCACAATGGTGTGAACCCAGCCTCTGACATATGATTTTATACCATACATTTTTCATGATTAGGGCTGGATTTGCATTAGGTATTTTTTTTTAATGAATTCCTTATTTAGCGCTCAAGGAATCCCACAATATAATATATGACATGATAATTTCCCCCTCCCCTCTCCCCACCATGTTACTAATAATATATGACAGCTTTATATGAGCAAGTAAAACTGGGCATTACAGAACACAACTAATACGGAGCATACACAACCAAAAGAGCAGGCTATGCAGCCCGTATAACTCTTGTTGAAAGTGACCAGGAGCTGGGAACATTCATCAATAAGAGTCAAATTTGGAGACCATATTTATAGTTTACATACTGTATATGTAATAGTGCATTAGGCATTTACAGGTATTGTGCTTTGGTGAATTAATAAATATATATATATTTTATGTACAGGGGAGGAAAAAATGGTAAAGGCAGAAACAAAAATAAATAAAAATATAGGAATTAAATGCAAGCAACAGTTAAGTAGTTCAGTTGTAACGTGGGTGAAATAAACTCCATCTATTTTGTTGATCCCATGAACTAAGAAACTGACATGTCTTCAGATGTGCTGACCGATTAATTTCAAATTATGCTTCCAAATGTCTTCAATGATGTCATGGTATCACTGCTTGCATCACTCATATTGGCACTTTCACAGCAAAGAGGCATGATGTTCTAGCAAAGCATCTGTGTGGACCCTGGTTAGGGCCCTGAACATCTAGGAAAGGCCTTTGTACACCAAAATTCATGCCTGTTCATGAAAGTTGTCTGACAGATTGAATGTTGCATTTGTATTAGATATTTCAATTTACATCGCAGGTATCAATGCAGATGTCTTTTTGAAATCCTGAATTACAGGGGATTAGCTGAATCCTTGGTCAGTTTGACGTTTCTCAGAATCAATAGGAACATATAAGGGCATCATGATGTACAGTATTTTGTGATTGTAAACTCAGAACTGTGCCAACTCTTCCTATTGGCCGATTAGAAAGTTCAGATGCAACATAAGTTTTCCTTTTTTAGGTCTCACTCAAGTCTTGTAGCAAAACACTTGGGGAAAATACCGATTCTTCCATTACAGTGACCTTCTAGCCACTCCTCATTCACTGTTAGGTGATAAAAGAACATTATTAAGGTTAGACTAGGGTTTTAGTGACTTATAGTACATGTAAGAGAAATGATATTCATGTAAATAATATCAATATGTTTATTTATTTTTTAAACCTTGTTCCTATACAGTATATATATTGAACATATATTGCTTATTACAGATGTAGGCTCTGCTTCCTGCAGAAAATGGCTGCACAATAATTGCACAATTCTAATCCAACTATTTTACTGCAAGCCTGCCAGACAAGACCTATCTGTCTAAAAACATTAAGCCTTCTGCTGTATCAATGTACAACACCCATAATTCTCCTAGAAGTCAAAGACCATGTGATCTAGGATTCCTAGGCTTGAGGGCACACAAAGGGAGTTTGAAAACAGGGTTTTTTTTTTTTTTATGGTAACAAACACGCACCTCTTCACTCTAAAAATGTGATTTGGTAATGTTGGTAGGTGCCTACCTGATTTACAAGTGTACATTTTAAAGACAGATTTGAGGAGCTGGAAAGCTCAAACAACTGTATTTCAGCTGGTAGAAAATGAAAGCTGATATGTAACAAATTACTATGCTGAGCAGTACAGCTGGCCACTGCAAACTTGCTCTAAACTCACTCCCTTAGAACATTTAGCATGCATTTTGCACAAGTTAGCCATGTATGTTAATAACACTGGAATAAATTATTAAAGGCTACCTATAAGTTAAGAACTGTAACCCATGCTACGTCCCATAACCGGAGAGAAAGCAAAAGGGGTACCCCAGGGATTTAATGGGCAAGGGACGAAACCAGATAAAGGAGTAGAAAACGTGTATAAAAAAGTAATACAAAATGTATTGGTTTTCAAATGTACAATTACATATAGAAATGTTTAAATCAAAAGCCGGTGGTCATCCTAAAGCAATCTACAGCAAAGTTATTAATCATGAGATGGGTCTTATAGTAGGATTCCGCTCAATATACATGAAATCAGAAATCCCAACATGTTTCGGAATATGTTTGACTTGTTAAATTCCTTCTTCAGGGACTGGTTTGAAGCAAGCTGTACTATCTAATAACACAAAGGCAGAAACAAAGGGGTCATCAAATCAAACAATTTATATATTTGTATATAAGAAAATCGAAAATGCAGCTTGTACTACAGTTTTCGATTGGAGACCTGCTGGATTGAATTGTCTAAAAACGCTATGCAGCGTGTGTGTCCATCCATTGTGGTAAGCGTACCCAATCTCTCTGTTGTTGTATATGCATATTTGTGAATGCTACCTGGAGAAGTCTGCTGACCCTATTTATCATCCCTTGAAGAGGCAATACTCCAAGTTCTTTTCAAATAGGACTATACAGTATAGATGAGCTTTTAATTTCACTTTTTGTCTAGCACGGACTCTGTTATTGGTTTTTGCTTCACAGATATTTTTCTATATTTGTTTACACTACATATGAACTTTTTTGTTTCACTCTATATTAATGCATTAATATATGTATTTGTATAATGTTTTTTTCACTACTGAGTTATCATTAGTGTACCACTTATCCACTGGGGTTACTCTGGAGACTTCGAGTTTTCCACAAGCGCTGCATTTTATATATTTTCTTATTTTCTATACACATTTCGCTATACTGTTGATACTGGCTGCTGACTTTTATTATTTTTGGAATTATTAGTAGCACAACTTTTTTTCACATATATATATATATATATATATATATATATATATATATATATATATATATATATATATATATATATATATATTTCTATATGTTTATTTACACATAGTATTAAAGATGTATAAGCAAATAATCAAGGGAGCAGCATGGGGGATAGGGGGGACAAGCATCTTTAGATCTGGTGGCACTTACGAGATGACCATCTGTAATAAGACAAAGTACACATCAGAATCTTGTTTAAATCAAAGTCTGCGTCTCAAGGTGGCCCCATGAAGTGGGTCATTGGGGAGGGGCTCTGCAAGGTGAATGGAAAACACATGTAGTATCCTCTAGCCAAACAATGGCATGTGGTTAACCTTGGTGCAGTTTCCAAGGAGAAGATGGAATAGAGGAGAGGAGGGGAGCAACTCTGCCAAGGGAAGGGGGGCCTTTTAGAAAAAAAATTAAAAATACGTATTTGAGTTTCAGCTCATTCACCAAGCTAAAAGAAAGTTCCTTTTTGCTTTTAGTAAATCAACTCCTATGTCTTCAGTGACAGGTGTTAGAACTAAAATGCAGGCTGGCAGGTTAGGGAAGCATTCTAGTCACTGTCCTGCACAGCCCAGAAGGACAATGTCATTTATGTCAGTGGAAGACTGGGCTGGGGGGTAAGGGCTATTTGCCCCTGGCCCAGTACAAATACGATATGTGAAGTAAAGTGATTGTAAAAGTATTTTTTTTTAAATAACAAACTTGGTTTACTGAACTTTTATTGTGGTTTTCTACAAAGAAAGCCCCAATCTTTCTCTTCTCGGGTCCCCTGCTGGCGCTCATGGCTTCTCTCCTCCATAGCAAGCCGCTTGCTATAGGGGCACTCTTGCAGGCTTGCTTCTGAGCTGTGCTCTGTGTGTCAATTAATACACAATGCGACTCTGCCCCGCCCCCTGACTGTAATTGACGGCAGCTCCTGGCTCCTGCCACTGCCTCTGAGCCAATGAGGTGAGAGAGAGCAGTCATTCTGCTCTCGTGTATAGAGCTGGATCAATATCGGCCTCAGGAAAGTGGGGGGGTGCACATAGAGTTTTTTTTTTTACCTTAATGCATAGGTGCATGAATGTAAAAAAAAACACCTGCCTTTAGAACCACTTTAAATCTGCCCACAAAAATCTGTCTCTACTATAAAAGGGCTAGTTGGTTCTATTTGCTGCCTAGGCCAAAGTTTCTCAGTCTTTTTCTGGATGTTGTACAGTAGCAACATTGGGAAATATCCATCAAGACCACTTGGGTTAATTAATGAGCAAAGATGTAATTGTATTACCTTCTGAGAGAATGTCAATGATGTGGCCTTGGTCAAAGGTCAGATCTTCTGGTCCTTCTGGAGAATATTGGTAGATGGCTTTCATGTGATATAGGATAGGTCTACCCACGCAGTTATATGCATCCTACAGATATACATTCAAAGATATTAAATTGCTCACCTAACATATTCGCCAGATACTACATATTAGCCAAAAGTGGCCAACAATTAAGCAACAAAAAAGTATTTTCATCTCTCTTCTATTATTGTAACTTATTGCTGAATAACCATACAGTGATGCTATTTTTTACAAAAAAAAAAAAAAAACAGTCAGCGGAGTGCTAAGATATCCAACCATCGTGTTAGGGAATGCCCTTTTCTGTTTTAACCAGATAATACTCCTGTACACAAAGTTAGATGCATACAGAGTTGGTTTGTAGATATGGCAGTGGAAGGAAAAGATTGACCCCAACCCATATGATGCCTAACATCTAATGTAACAAACAAAGATTAATACACGTTTTTTTGTTTAGCTACCTTACAGCACAGGATGAGCTTCTTCTGATTGGCTTGTTCCCACATTCTCTTGAGGTCGGCATCTCCTTTCACTGGAGTCACTTGCTTCTCCTCAGAATCCCTGTAACTAATTAATGAACCATACAATCAACACAATGCTGACAACTGGGGAAGCTCCATGTCTACATAGTCCCAGTATTCCATTTGGTCATATTTATTAGTGTCTTAGTGAAGACTTCTCTCAGACAGTGCTTGTTGCCCCATAGCAGACAATTAAATTGTATGAATTCGTTATTTTTCTATACCAAAATCTTCGCAAAGGGAGTCCTTGGAATAAAAGTTTTCAATGGTCCCAATCTTTACACAGGACAGGCTGATATTTTTTGGTGCAAGAGAAGGTAAACACAGATCTTCAAGGGTTATCTTAGTGTTCACTTTATTGCTGTTGACGGTAACCTAGCACCAGTGCTGTCATGTGGGAGGAAGGGAAGGCACATGCACATCGATATTGGGAAGTACAGAGAATTTTCCCTTTCAGCTAAAAGAGGTGTGGTGAGGGTGCAAAGGAAATTGAATATTTGTAGCTGGTGAGGCCACCAATAGAGTAAACATGTTGCTTTGCTTGGGCAGAGCACAGGATTGCCTTAAGGGTTAAGTGTACGTTTTGGGTTATAAGATGAGTTCAGGTTTTTTTCTCCTGATCCTCTTTATCCTTTTTTTAATAAAAAATATTCAACTTCCAACATAGAAGGCACTGCACACTACCCAGCAAGTCATCCATAGGACTTCCACAGAAATACAAATCAGTTACAGCCAACAGGGCCACAGGGTGTATGTGCCATATAGAAGAGGATGTCTTGGTACTGTTGTTTCTATGGGAACCTGCTGGGCAGCATGCATCAACTTCTGCGCTTGAACATGAGTATTTTTCACTCAAGGGTTAGGTTAAGGGCCCTTGTAGTGTCACATTTTGCTGCCTATCACAGGATGCTACGGAAGTGACGTTGCCGCCAGAAATTGCGTACTGCGCATGCGCGATGCGTTCCAAACACTCGCGCCGTGCGTTCCAACATAGTTTCGGCAATACAGTTAAGCGAAACCATCACATAATGTTACGGAAGTGATGTTACACACAACACAAACACTGGGCCGTGCGTTACAACACTAATACTTCCCTTGTTACCTAGTAGGTTTTGCATTGCTGGGACTTGTAGTGCCTATCCTGAGCTACATGCTTCAATGTTCAGTGTCATCCTTATCCCCGAGCTTCAATTTTCAGTGTCCTCATCCCTATCCCCAAGCTTCAATTTTCAGTGTCCTCATCCTTATCCCCGAGCTTCAATGTTCAGTGTCCTCATCCTTATCCCCGTACTTCAATGTTCAGTGTCCTCATCCCTATCCCCAAGCTTCAATGTTCAGTGTCCTCATCCCTATCCGCGAGCTTCAATGTTCAGTGTCCTCATCCCTATCCGCAAGCTTCAATGTTCAGTGTCCTCATCCTTATCCCCGAGCTTCAATGTTCAGTGTCCTCATCCTTATCCCCGAGCTTCAATGTTCAGTGTCCTTATCCTTACCCCCGAGCTTCAATGTTCAGTGTCCTCATCCCTATCCCCAGGCTTCAATGTTCAGTGTCCTCATCCCTATCCCCCTGCTTCAATGTTCAGTGTCCTCATCCTTATCCCTGTGCTTCAATGTTCAGTGTCCTCATCCTTATCCCCGAGCTTCAATGTTCAGTGTCCTCATCCTTATCCCCAAGCTTCAATGTTCAGTGTCCTCATCCCTATCCGCAAGCTTCAATGTTCAGTGTCCTCATCCCTATCCCCCTGCTTCAATGTTCAGTGTCCTCATCCTTATCCCCGAGCTTCAATGTTCAGTGTCCTCATCCCTATCCCCAAGCTTCAATGTTCAGTGTCCTCATCCTTATCCCCGAGCTTCAATGTTCAGTGTCCTCATCCCTATCCCCGAGCTTCAATGTTCAGTGTCCTCATCCCTATCCCCCTGCTTCAATGTTCAGTGTGCTTCAATGTTCAGTGTCCTCATCCTTATCCCCGAGCTTCAATGTTCAGTGTCCTCATCCCTATCCGCGAGCTTCAATGTTCAGTGTCCTCATCCCTATCCCCCTGCTTCAATGTTCAGTGTGCTTCAATGTTCAGTGTCCTCATCCTTATCCCCGAGCTTCAATGTTCAGTGTCCTCATCCCTATCCGCAAGCTTCAATGTTCAGTGTCCTCATCCTTATCCCCCTGCTTCAATGAGGACACTGAACATTGAAGCATGGGGATAAGGATGAGGACACTGAACATTGAAGCAGGGGGATAGGGATGAGGACACTGAACATTGAAGCTCGGGGATAAGGATGAGGACACTGAACATTGAAGCCCGGGGATAGGGATGAGGACACTGAACATTGAAGCCCGGGGATAGGGATGAGGACACTGAACATTGAAGCTCGGGGGTAAGGATGAGGACACTGAACATTGAAGCTAGGGGATAAGGATGAGGACACTGAACATTGAAGCTCGGGGATAAGGATGAGGACACTGAACATTGAAGCTTGCGGATAGGGATGAGGACACTGAACATTGAAGCTCGCGGATAGGGATGAGGACACTGAACATTGAAGCTCGGGGATAGGGATGAGGACACTGAACATTGAAGCACGGGGATAAGGATGAGGACACTGAACATTGAAGCTCGGGGATAAGGATGAGGACACTGAAAATTGAAGCTCAGGGATAGGGATGAGGACACTGAAAATTGAAGCTCGGGGATAAGGATGACACTGAACATTGAAGCATGTAGCTCAGGATAGGCACTACAAGTCCCAGCAATGCAAAACCTACTAGGTAACAAGGGAAGTATTAGTGTTGTAACGTACGGCCCAGTGTTTGTGTTATGTGTAACATCACTTCCGTAACATTATGTGATGGTTTCGCTTAACTGTATTGCTGAAACTATGTTGGAACGCACGGCGCAAGTGTTTGGAACGCATCGCGCATGCGCAGTACGCAATTTCTCACTTCCGTAGCATCCTGTGATAGGCAGCAAAATGTGACACTACAACCTTTTCCATGGGCTGTCTGATCAGATCTGCCTGTCAGGTTTCAGACGGACTTGATTGGCCCCTTCAGCCTCCTCCTACAGCATGGGTGCTCAAACTGTGGCCCTCCAGCTTTTGTGCAACTATAAATCCTCTGAGGCATTGCAAGGCTGACAGTTACAAGCATGGCTCTCAAAGGCATGATGGGACTTGTTGTTCCACAACAGCTGGAGGGCCACAGGTTGAGCACCCATGCCCTATGGACACATGTCTGCCAGCACCGTGGCTATCTGATCCAATCCTGCCTGCAAAAATCAGACATATGGTGGTCTGTTTCCATCCAATTTCTGCACAGCAGAGCAGACACAGACTTGTCATTCACCTGCTCAATGGGGATCAGTGGAGCTATTCCCCACTGAGTAAGCAGAATACACTACACAAAGGCATCAGTGTGAAAGGGGCCTAAGGGTTTTTTAAAGGAGTTTAGTGCAGGGCATCAGGAGGGGACAGCCCATACACATGTTGTTGGTGCTATTTAGTAGTAAGTACAACTCATTGGTAGGGGCCCGGGCTCCAAAACCAATAAGTTGTGTACTTACTGTATAGTAAAAGCCAGGGCTTTTTTTTCTGGTGGAATGGTGTTCTGGGAGGGAGCAGCACTTTTTGTATACTATTGCTTTAGCAGGGTGGCCATGGAGTGAGCCGATGTAGCTCACTTGGTTCCGGCTGCAGCCTGAGAGAGAAGGCAGCGTGATATTATCTGCACTCCGCCTTTCCCTGCAGACCAGATGTTGGTTTGGGCGCAAGTCACAGCTCAGCCTGTGGAAGAGCTGCTCTGCATGTAGCCTGTAGCCTACCTGACTGCCTGCTCACTGTGGACTGGAGACAAGTTGTTAGACATCACATTTTTTTGTAAATTGGTTGACAAAGTTGCTGGATGTGGGCCTTTGCTTTGACTTTCTCTTTGTTGGATTGGGCTGTCTCTTTGCAGGATTGGGACAGCCAGTAGGTAGGCCTTGGGGGCCCACACTTAAAGCTGTGTAAGGAGCCCCAAAATTTCTGATGGCTGCCCTGGTTTAGTGTTTTTAGGGTTCAAATAGGGTACAGTCTACTGTTAACGATAATTTTAGAGGGTAAAAACCCATGTGAACAGAGTATCCAGGGTAAATTGCATCTAATGGCGCTACTGACATATAGGCTTACTGAACTGTGTTCAACATTTCACAGGAACCAGTCAGAAAGCAGTTCATAATAGTTGATCCACAGAAACCTGAAACATTTAATGCTGAATGGCTGCCATTATTACCTTTAAAAAACAAATCTTTTCCCAGTTATAGTCATAAACAAGTCACAGAACAAGAAAAATGCAGCATACAGAAAAACAAGATGGTGAAACTGGGAAATTGGCAACCATTATATTTACCTCAGCTGGATGTTAATTTGCTCTCCATGTTGTTTAAGCTTTTGTCTGAGATGATGCTGTAGCTCAGTATAAGTGATGTCCTTTCTCACTGACAGGTTTACAGTGAACTCAGTGTGTACTTGTAATGTTATTAGGCTGTCTTCTTCAGCTACGGGCTCTCTTGCGCACATCTGGTCTTGCTTGGCCTGGAGAAAGAAAGAAAGGAATTAGTCATAACTGTGCAAGTGAAGTGAGTGCACAGTCTTGGTGGGTTTTACAATAGTCAGAAGAGGCTTGAAAAACAAACATGCCCCAGGACACTCCTGTAATTACAAGGAGAGACCTTGTAATAAATGTCCTATCGGGACTCAGGATCACCCAGGCTACAGATGAGTGTATTTAAAAGTGCTTAAACCTCAAGGCTCATAGACCAAAGGTTAAAGGAGAAGTACAGCCAAAGCTTTTATTGTTGTACTTCTCCTATGGATCACAGGAGTGCAGTCCGCACTACTGTGACCCATTTTCAGCAGAGAGAGGGCTGGAACCTATTGTCAGATGACGTCACAGAGCCATTTCAGGCTTCGGGAAAGATTGCAACCATATGTACAGGATCCTGCTCAGCCTCTCAGCGAGCCGCTGAGAGCCTGACCTAGCCGCTCCCACCCCCTCCACAGTCCATCGCTCCAGTGAGTGCTGGCGAGGCAGAGAAGACAGCGTTCTCTGCTCAGGGAGCTCTGAGAACCGAGTAATCAGTGGTGTTTGATTGCTCGGTTCCCAGCCTTAGAGTCAGCGAGGGGCAGATGCAGCATCGAACCTAGGTAAGTATGATTCTTAAGTAAAAAATATTACCATGCTTCTCTTTTCTTCACAATCTTTTTTTATTGAAAATGAAGAAATAAGAACAACTGTAACGATCCCACACAGGGGATATAAACATAAAATATATCATGGCACAGCTTAATAATGCACTTAAAAAGCATACCTGATCATAGAAATGATCAAGCATCAACAGCCCTCTGGCGAAGGACAGGGGTCAACATAGGGTAAATGAGTTTAGGTGCCCAAGGGTTGAGGCGTGAGATAGTCCAAACTTTTTTTGAAAATAAGACTAAAATCAAGGTCTTACCGACAGAGAAAAAAAAATAAAAAGAACACTGAAAAACAAAAAATAGAGATGAGAGGGAGAGAGAGAGGAAGAGAGAATATATGGTGAAGAGGAACACAAGAGATGAAAAGGAAAGACGGAGAAGGAAAGGAGGTTCAGAGCAGGAAGGTTTAGGTAGGAAAAAGGGTTCCCCCAGGTCGGGGGGGGGGGGTAGAGGAGGTCAATTAATGCGGCCTAGGCTGGTTGGATGCAGAGAGGGAAGAACGTTTGACCACCACGGGCCCCACACCTTAAGGAACTTGGCATGGGAATCATGGAGAATGCTAGACATCTCATTGATCATGAGAGTCGTAAGGGTGCTCTTCACCTCCACAAATGAGACAGCTGGTTTCTTCCAGGCCCTAGCTATTGTATGCTTTGCAGCAACAAACAAGTAGGGGGCCAGCTTTTGCTGATAAGAAAAGAGGCCCGGGATCGGGCAGTGGAGTAAGGCCAGTTTGGCATCCCTGCGGGGGGATGTTTGGAAGAGAGTGGACAGAAGACCGAACACCCTCGACCAGAATCCCACTAGGCGGGGGCAAGACCACCAGATATGAAATTCGTCTCCATGCTAACCGCAGGCCCTGAAGCATCTATCGCTGCAGGATGGGTTTGATTTGGCAATACGGGATGGGTCCCAGTACCAGCGGAAAAGCACCTTATGGGCTGCCTCTAGGGTAGCCGTGTTAAAGGAACATTCTCCGATATTAAACCAGACTTTGCTCCAGTCCGCTGGATCGATCTGTGATAAGTCTCGCTCCCAGTGGTGGACATAAGACAGGGAAGTTGGAGTTCCGCTTGAGTTAAGGGAGGAGTAAATCAAAGCTGTGGCACCCGGAGATCCTGGAGAATGTTGACACGTTTGTTCAAAGGCCGTTTTCTGATAGGGGAACGTAGCGTTGCACCCGAGAGAGGAGATCCAGTGTCGTAATTGAAGATAGCGGAATAATTCCACTGGGGGAGCTTCATACGCCTCTTGGATTGAGGTCCACGAGGGGAAGGTGCGAGTCCCAAGAAAATGCTGGACCTGTGTGAATCCATGGGCTGGCCAGCAGGCGAAAACATGAGGTTGTTTTAAGCCGGGGGGGAACAGTGGGTTATTGAGAAAGGGAAGGAGTGGGAGGGATGGGGACATGAGCCCACCGGAGTACCGAACCAAGTCCCAGAGTTTTAGGCTATGGTTCATCAGAGGGCTGATTGTGGGGGGACGCATCTTAGGAGGGAGCCACAAGAGGATTGAGGTGGGAACCGGTGCACAGTTGGGGACTTCCAGGAGAACCCAGAATGGAATATCGGAGGTAGCTTGGAGCATTGCAAGCTGGGAGATTTGTGCAGCTTGATAGTATTTGGCAATATTCAGGACTCCAAGCTCACCTCTCAGTCTGTGGGCATACAGGGTAAAGCGGGAAATCCTGGGATGCTTGTTGACTCAGATAAAGGAGAGGAGCCTTTTCTGGAGGAGACGCAAGAAAAATGCTGGGATCCAAACTGGTAGGGTCTGGAAAAAATATAGGATCTTTGGAAGGACCGTCATCTTGACGGCATAGATGCGGCCAATCCAAGATAAAGTGGGGAACTGCCAGGATGCCATGAGTGCTGTGATGGTACGCAACAGGGGATGGTAGTTTTCTGAAAAAAGGGAGGAGTAAGAGGGGGTCAACTTAACACCCAAATATTCTAAGGTAGAGCCGGACCAGCGGTATGGGAAGGAGGATTGGAGGTGTGTGAACAGGGAGTTTGGAAGCGAAATGTTCATCACAGTGGTTTTGTGGGGATTAATCTGAGGCCCTGAGATGGCAGCAAAGCGTGTCAAGAGGGATTGTAGATTGGGCAAGGAGATAATTGGCTTAGTTAGGGTCAAAAGAACATCGTCTGCAAACATATTTACTTTGTAACATTCACCTGCCTATGGAATTCCATTCATGTTTGGATCAGCTCTAAGAACCATGCTTCTCTTTTAAGCTTGGGATAATATCAAAGGAGCCAAATCCTTGTGCAGGCCTATCAGATCCAGCTGTAATAATGTCATTAGGAGTATGCGTACAACTCGAGGGTACAGTATGGCGCTGTTTTAAGTAAAGGTTAGGGAACGCTTAAGTTTAGAGAAGCTTGAGGTAGAGTATGGAAGAGGGCAGCATAGAGTTATGTTTGGTGCTGTGGCCTTTACGTGGAAAGGGGAGGGGGGCGTCTCTCAGTCCCTCCTATGGTTTATAAGGAGTTTGTCCAATCCCTATTTGGGCGACAAACACAGTAAAGATATCCTTTGAAGAAAGTGAGGTTTGGGGGGTCAGCTCACAAGAATTGACAAGGGCACTGCATCAACAGATTTTTTCTGTACTAGCTGAACGTGTCCCTAGTCTGAAAAATAAGAAAACGAATGCAGCCACCATATCTAAGGACTGGTAAGCTGCAATATATTACATTTTTGTTCTTGGCTTAGTTACCCTTTAAAGTGACACTAAACAATATTCTAATTCTCCAAAATTAACAATGCACATCTACTACTTATTGGCCATGTTATTTATTTTTCATGGAACTGTATCTTAATGTTTTTTTCTGGCTCCTTGTATCATCATCTGTGTGTTTTTGAACTTCTCCTTTCCTCCTTTACTTCAGTTCATTACGTGTGCACTCCTAGTCCATAGTCACTAATCCATGTTGGGTGTGAATAAGGAAAGGTGCCTATGTTCCCACATACAGTGAGACAATGGAGAACAAATGTAGCCATCCACCAATAGAGAGCACTAGAAGGTACTTTTCTTGCATTAAGAATATACTTTTTTTAAATCCAGAGGTTTGTGTCACATTAAACTGTTAGCTATTGGCATTCTGGGCCACATCTTACTCCCAAGTCCTTACCCTACTTAGAGGTCAGCAGCTTACTTTCCATTGTTCTTCTATAAACAAATTTAATTAAATGCTTTTGTGATCAAGTGAAACTTGATTGGAGATTATTGTTAAATGTGGAAACTCAACACTTGTATACTTACCACTGTGACCTCCTGTTTGGTCTGTGGTATGCTCTGCAAATTGACAACCATCTCCACCTTCGGAAGAGGCATTTGTTGACCAGCTTTCTCCTTCACTGTCTCCTGTATAAAAGAGGATGTCATATTTATAAAATGATAAGGTTTTAAAGGGTTCATTTCATTTCACTGGGCTAGAATAGACAGATACATCTGATAATTGCTCCACCAACGTTGTTCCTTCTAGAGCAGCCTTTCTCAACTAGGGTTCTTTCAGGGGTTGCTAGTGGTTCTTTGAGCTGTGGTAATTTCCCTTCTACTTGATGGTGCCTGCATAGTTCCAGGATGAACACCATTTGGCAGAATCAGTGGCATGTCACCAATGATCTTTTTGGCTGTCTGTAAGCTAAAGTGGCATTATTTCCACTGACCACCAATATAAGGGGCATTTATCCCAATGGGCCCCCAGTAAGCTGGTTTTAGCAGGGGCTCCCTGAGGTCTAAACATTTTTTTAAGAGTTTGTCTGGATTAAAAAGTTTGAGTGGTTGCTCTAAAGCAGGGGTCTCCAAACTATGGACCTCCAGTTGTTCAGGAACTACAATTCCCATCATGCCTAGTCATGTCTGTGAATGAGTATTACAATGCCTCATGTGACGTGTTGTTCCGCAACAGCTGGAGGGCTGTAGTTTGGAGATGCCTGCTCTAGAGGAAACATCCAACAATGGTTCCTCTCCTTTCACCTTATGAAGAAAAATGCACATATACAGTATTGTAAATACAGCCACTACTTTGAATGACGTCAGTACCAACTATTCATTTTAGAAAAAAAAAAAAAAATATATATATATATATATATATATATATTTATATATATATATATATATATATATATATATATATATATATATATATATATATATATACACCGGTATGTACAATTGCAAATGCTTCAAAAGAATACGAGACATTTAGCACTGCTTCACAATTTAATAGCTGACTGCAATCTAAATTATGTTATTAGTTATTTCAGGCTAGGCCTTGACAATGGTGATGAATCAGTAAACTACAATTAGCCTTGTCCACATGGCCAGCTCTCGCAGTGAAGCCTTTCCCCTTCAGCACTTAAACAACCATAAGGTGGTCATTAAAAGACAAACGGTGTAGTGGGAACCCCCAAAACTTCCAGGTTGCGAGGAACAAACTCATTAACTATGACAAGGTGATTTGGTTGCTGGAGCATCCAAAGCATATACAAAAAACAGGGGCTTAATGAGCCCACCAAACTCCATCAACAGCTAAAGTATCAATTTTGGTAAGCCTGATACTTTAAGAGGTACAACAGCGGGAGGTAAGCGGCGGCCGCAGCCTGATCATGGGTATCACAGGCCACGGCCGCCGCTCACCTACCCCCATGCGGCCGTGCCTGTGTCATGCGGCTGCATGGGCTGAGCTGTGTGTCTCTCTCACACACAGCTCAGCCTTCAGCGGCGCGCTGACAGTTCCAATCTCCTCCTCCAGCCATGGGCGTCTGCATGGTGGGGAAAGCTGCTGCTGTCACTATTCCCCCTTCGCTCCCCCTCCCCTTCTCACGTCGGCAGCAGGGGAAGAGAAGGCATTCCTGTATGGTCGTTTTCCCTCCCCATTGGCCAAAACAGAGGGCCAATCAGAAGAAACTAGAGGGGCATCATGGGAAATGTAGTCCCAGAGATACATGGCACCATTGGTCTCAGCAGGGAGCAGACTACAGTCCCCAGCATGCACTCTGCTGGGGTGAAAGAGAAAACCCAGAAACAAGCTGAGGAGTGCTTGTAGCAGCTACTACAGGAGACATGGAAAATGAAACAGGACTGTGCTGGGGGAACTAATAGCCCCAGCACCACCAGAGAGAGAGCTACGCTGTACCTGCACCACCGGAGAGCCACGCTGCACCGCACCACCAGAGAATGCTACGCTGCACTGCACCACCAGAGAGAGCCACGCTGCACCGCACCCCCAGAGAGAGCCACGCTGCACCGCACCCCCAGAGAGAGCCACACTGCACCGCACCCCCAGAGAGAGCCACACTGCACCACACCCCCAGAGAGAGCCGCACTGCACCACACCACCAGAGAGAGCCACGCTGCACCGCACCACCAGAGAGAGCCATGCTGCACCGCACCCCCAGAGAGAGCTGCACTGCACCGCACCCCCAGAGAGAGCCACGCTGCACCGCACCCCCAGAGAGAGCCACGCTGCACCGCACCACCAGAGAGAGCCACCCTGTACCCGCACCACCAGAGAGAGCCACCCTGTACCCGTACCACCAGAGGAAGCCACCCTGTATCCGCACTACCAGAGGGAGCCACCCTGTACCCGCACCACCAGAGGGAGCCACCCTGTACCCGTGCCACCAGAGGGAGCCACGCTGTACCACACCACCAGAGAGAGAGCCACGCTGTACCTGCACAACCAGAGAGAGAGCCACGCTCTACCGCACCGCCAGAGAGCAGGTCAGTGTCACTGGGCCATGGACACAATAGGAGACAGACAGTACTGGCATGGCCACAATAGGACTGGGACACTATAATATAAAGGGGACTGCCCTGTAATCATTGCAGTGCCCCTTTATATCACAGTGTCCCTGCACATTACAGTGTGGAGGACCAACACCAGCCACCCCCGCTAATGTCTACCGAACCCCCCCCCCCCCCCCCCGGTCCCTGGAAAGGTTGGCTGCTCAGTCTAAAATCCCCGGGCCTATTTGTTGTCCCAGTCCGGGCCTGTGTGTATATATATATATATATATATATATATATATATATATATTTATTTATTTATAATAAGTTACAGTACCAGCTTCTTGCAATACTTCAGTACCTCTTTTTGTTCTGGTAGGTCACGGGCAGGTCTCTTTGGTACATCCAGATCTAGTGATGGATTACCCGAAGAAAACAGAATATAGTTTAAGTCAGGGGGGTAGCCATAACACAGCAGAAAAATAAATTACAAGTTTCACAGCTTACCCGTTGGCTTGACATTGGGCCTAGTTGGGGGCATCTTTGTGGGTGGCAGAGGGATTCCATTATTCACTTTCTATAAAAATAAGACAAATTCTGAAATCAACTGGTGAATTGTTAATACAATATGGCAAACTCTACAAATGTGCATAAAAGTTAACAACTGTAACTTTGTCAAAATCATTTTATCCATCGCTGCCTGATTCCAAAGAATACCCCATGTGTAGAGAGATTGGGTCTGCTTCTTGAAGTCTAAGCTCTCTCTGCTTAATGTTTCACCAGTTAGATCCAACCATACAAGTCATTTTTGAATTTAATTGGTTGCTGTGAATAACATCTTAGAACTGATACTTTGATACATCAAGCTTCATGCATGGGACAACAAGAGGCCTGCAGAAAGTGTGTTTTGGAATACCTTTCCTAATATACAAGATATGTAAAAGGGGTTCCCAGGTCATCAAATTTTATTATTGATCCTTATGAACAAACCTTTGTTCTGCAAGTATAAGGGATTTGGCTATTCCAGTGCCAATAGCTTAAAGTAGTGCTACATTGTGAGGCCCACTTAATACAATCATATGATTAGTTTTAGTGTTGTAAAAAGAACCATTTGATTCTTATGACTAAAGTCTAGATTCTTAAATGCTATCTTGAAACATATTGTTTAGTGTTAATGTCAGTTTTGGATAGAGAGGGAAGGCTTAAAAACCCTTACAGGTTATTTTTTGGCTGTATATATGTACCATTAGAGAAATTTCCTTTTACTTCCTGTCCCAGAGATGCAACAGGAAGGTAAATTAGCCATACATTGCATACTGAATGTAAAAAAAAAAAAAAATATGGTATACAGCACTAATGAACGAATCTCTTGCTGTGCCACGCCAGCTGTGAAAATACACAAACAGTGGCTGCATCTGATTGGAATGGCACACTTTTCAGACATCAATTTTCTGGCCAGCTTCTTTTATTTTTCAATTGAGGGTTGTGTGGTGGGAGGCAAACGACAGGGTAACCCACTAAGACCCCTTTCACACTGAAGGTGCTTTTGAGGCGTTTTAGCGCTAAAAATAGCTTTCACACTGGGGCGGTGCGCTTGCAGGACTGAAAAAAAAAGTCCTACACCACTCCTAAGCCACCCCTGCCATTGAAATCAGTGGGCAGAGCTGCTGAAGCACCTGCAAAGTGCTTTGGCAGCAGCGCTTTGCAGGCAGTTTGTACCCTTTCCTCAGGCCACTAGCACAGTTAAAAGTGCCCTGCTGGCGGCCTCCAAACACCTCTATGACAGTGGTAAAGCGCCGCTAAAACTAGCGCCGCGTTATCGCTAATGCAGTCACGCTGGCAGTGTGAAAGGGGTCTAAGCTAATTTTGTTGGGTTCCTCAGGAACTGGCCAAAATGTAAAAAGTGTATGGCCAGCTTTAGAGGAATTATCTCAAAGTGGAGGACTTCCCTTTAGACTTTTCCAGGAACATTTTTCTAACATTTTGAATTTCTCCTCACTTTCTTTCTAGATGACAATGGTCATCCGTACACATAGGGGGGTGGATCTCTCCAATGCGGACAACAATAAAAAAAAATTGTCATAGGGTTAATCCTTCATTGCTATAACCAAAAGTTTTTTCCTAGCAATGCATCTTAACAGTTATTTGTTATTGAAAAGCATACCTTTATTAAAGCCTATTTTCTTAATATTTGCCTGGAGTCTAGTCTATAAATTGTATTCATATTTTAATTAAGTTTGTCTCTTTTTTTTTTTTTACTGTTCTTTAATTGCAAAATTTTGCAATAATTTTTTATCACACCCTACAGCTTCTTTTGATTAAAGGCAACCCCACCTTTTTGTCCAATTGGGAGCAAGATCTACGCAGCACGGTTTCGGAGGCACAAAAGTCTACTATGTTGTCCATGGCTCACTTATCTTCTACGGCTTCTAGGACTGCGGAGGTGAACTATAAGCTGTTGACGAGATGGCATTATACCCCGGTTGTCCTGCATAAACTCTTCCCGCAAACATCACCTCTCTGTTGGAGAGGATGTGGGGAATGTGCCTCACACGCCCATATTTGGTGGTACTGCCCCTTGATCAGACCTTATTGGTTAACAATTTTATATTGGTTGAAAATTATTTTGGGTTATGAGATTCCAAATGATCCATGGGTGATACTGTTTCACTGCACAGGCTCCCCGGCAGGATCCTATAAAAAGTCTGTGATCCCACACTTGCTTAACGCTGCAAAAGCGCTTATTCCACGTCAGTGGAAGCAATCCACGATCCCATCTCTACACCAATGGCTGGTGGAGGTTGATCGCACATACCAACTAGAGGATCTTACGTACTCCCTCCGAGGAAAGGCAGACTTGGGGAAACGGATTTGGGCCTGCTGGGTAGCCTTTAAGTATACCTCAGATTATGCGGATATTATGGCGCAAACTGGTTAAGTTCATATGATTTTCTGTGTGATATTTATTTTCTGGTTGGAGACAGGACCGGGCAGTTCCCTATTTTCTCTCCCCCTTCCCCCCCCCCTTTCTCCCTTTTCTTTCCTTGACTCCCCTCTCTCTACTCTCTTTTACTGTAGTCTGTCTCTTTCTTCTTTTCCTTCTCTCTTCTTTTTCTTTTTCTTAGTGACTTGGTTTATTGTGCCTTGGATGGTACATCAGGGGTTGCTTGGTTATGTACCTGCTATCTCGACACTGGGTTGGAGAGTACGTCTGTCATACAGAATGGGTGTGCCTCGCTTGCACTCAGAAGCTTCCTCTTAGAATTGTGTTGTTAGCGACTTAGTGTTATAAGTCCCGTCTCATGTCTTCTGTAACCCTGATGTCACTATGAATGGTATATTGCATGTAATACACTGTATGTCACTATCTCCTTATGCTTTATTCTTTAATAAACACAAATTAAACAAAAAAAAAAAAGAACTGTGCACGTCAAATAAAATTGTAAATTAATTACCGTCATATCAGCTTTAGGAGCATTTATTGGTTCCAGAAAATGGGTGGGAATGAGGATTTTCTGTAAGAGACAACAAAAAATGGTGAAGATATATATATGCTGCAGAACTTTATCTTACTGAAAAACACTCCAGCTTCAATCAATTACCTGCCCAGGATAAAACGATGATATACGCCTGCTGCGGCCACCAAGAAGCATTTCTTCAGTCTCCAACCCCCCCACCCCCAATGATCACTCACTGTAAATGTGCAGCAACTAACAAGGTTAGAGACTGCAGGAGGAGGTGGATCTGTACCAGACATTTATAAACACAGCCAAAAACTGCACAAGCACTAGAATTTACATGCTTCATTCATCTCTGAATCATCTCAGTCCAGGAAGTTGATGCGGACTTTGGATAATGCCTAAAAAAAGATGGGTCTGTCCATTTAGAAAAGGACACTAAAGCACTCTCAGGCATACCTCCCAACATTTTGAGATGTGAATGAGGGACATCTACTTGCAAATGTATGTAGGCATAGGACACACCCCCTGGCACACCCCCTTAACTTAATTAACCAAAAATAAAGGTTAATTAAATCCACAAGGACTTTTTTTTACCACTACTATTCCTTTATATTGGCTTTTAAAATTGACAAATGCAGCAATTTAGAATTTGGGTGAAATGTTTAGCACTGGGAAACACTTTTTGAAAGATAAATAGCGCATTTTATATACAACTATATAGATCAGACCAAAATGAGGGACAAATGAGGAGGAATGAGGGACAAAGAGACATTGCTCCAAATCAGGGATAGTCCCTTTTCTCGGTGGAAGAATTGCGTTCTCAGAGAGAGCTAAAATGCGTAAGGGTTACACTTACTCAGTTACTTAGCATACATGCAAACGACATGAAAAAATAAATCCAATTGTGTGTCCATACTGGTCTTGTGTCAGGACAAAGTCCCACTATATTTTTTCTTTACTTACTTGACCGTCGTGGATGGCAGTAGCCCAGTCCCCATCTTTATTCAGGATGTACACAATGCTGTTGGCCTTCACAGCCACCTCCCCGGAATTTTCTGGGTAATAATGGACTAAAACACGATGATATCCAGCCTCACGGCCTCTGTTGGGGTTACAGTATGTTAATTAATTAAGCGTTCCAGAAGTTTGCTGAGTCCCTAAGCCAGTGTTTCTCAACTCCAGTCCTCGAGGCTCTCCAACAGGTCATGTTTTCAGGATTTCCCTCAGATGAAACGGCTGTGGTAATTACTAAGGCAGTGAAACTGATCAAATCACCTGTGCAAAATAATGGAAAGCCTGAAAACATGACCTGTTGGGGCGCCTTGAGGACTGGAGTTGAGAAACACTGCCCTAAGCACAGTAATAGGAAAGCCACACTCATTAACTGCTTAAGGACCAAGCCTCTTTTTGACACTTATTTACAAATTAAAATCATTTTTTTTGGCTAGAAAATTACTTAGACCCCTCAAACATTATATATTTTTTTCAGACACCCTAATGGTGGTCGCTGCAATACTATATGTCATGCCGTATTTGCGCAGCGGTCTTACAAGCAAATTTTTTTTGGAAAAAATACACTTTTTTGACTTAAAATATAAGACAACAGTAAAGTTAGCCCAATTTTTTTATATTGTGAAAGATAATGTTATGTCGAGTAACATATCATGCTTCAAAATTGCACCCACTCGTGGAATGGAGACAAACCTTGACCCTTAAAAATCTCCATAGGTGACGGTTAAATTTTTTTTTACAGTTACATGTTTAGAGTTACAGAGGAGGTCTAGTGCTAGAATTATTTCTCTCACTCTAATGATCACAGCGATACCTCACACCGTTTTTATATGTGGGCATGACTTAGGTTTCTGCCTGCGAGCTCGGTGGGACAGGGCGCTTTAAACTTTTTTATTATTATTATTTATTTTACTTTTTATTTTTACACTGTATTTAAAAAAAAAATAATTGGGTCACTTTTATTCCTATTACAAGTAATGTAAATATCCCTTACAATAGAAAAAAAAGCATGACAGGACATCTTAAATGAGAGATCTAGGGTTAAAAAGACCACAGATCTAACATTTACACCAAAATACAATTAAAAAGAAAAGAAATCCCCTCTAAGACCATTGGGCGGAAGCGACAATTGACGTTGCTTGCACCATTTAATGTTATGGAGCCGAGTGGGGGCCATCTTTCCCTCACTCGGCTCCATGCCTGTCAGAGGGAAGGACACAATTGTCTCCAGTAAGCCGCGGAGATGACCAACAACATGGCAGGAATGGGGGGGGGGGGGGGACTATCTACCGCTCCAGATAAAAGAGATCTTCGAATCCCCCGTGGAGACCACTTATATCTGAAAGAGCGCCGTTTGCTGTTGTTGAAAATACTGGGGTTATGGCAGCTATCTGCTGCCATAACAACGGTATTTAGCGTCGAATTAGCGACGTATAATGACGGCGATTTGCGCTAAGTGGTTAAATACTGAATTGGGTCAGTTGATCACGAATATTCTATTAGACCTTGGTTTTTAATATATATATTTTTTTTATATTTGGTTTTTCATATTTTTAAACACATACAAACAAAAATGTGAACCAGCACAAACGGTCCTTCACTCCACCGGATACAGAACAGTATTTATCTATTAGATATAACAGTTTTTCTTTAATGTACAAACATCAGCAAAGAGATTTTATAGGTTCAAACTCTAAGGAAATAGCAAAACACATTCAAATACTGATAAAAAGTGTTTATAGAAAACCATTTTTAAAAATAAATTTCCATTAAAAACGCTTATAGCTGGTTATATATCATGCCTAGTGTGTAATACATATTATAGATTCCACTACAAATGATTAAAATAATTATCAAGACAGTATTAAAGCATCAAGCATTAAAATTCCATTCAGGCAAGATCAAGACTTGACAACAGCGGCAGCTCCTCCATACAAGGCCCCAGGGCACTGCCCCCCTAATCCACGCACCCGGCCCCTAACTTACATGTGGGACGCCGAACGCATGGATTCCAATTATTTTTTTTTTATTTTTTTTTATTTAGAAGCATGTGATTAGAGTCTGAGGCTCTAATTGGCTTCAAAAAAGGGTGGGCTCGGGGCCCAGAGCACTACACCCCAATCCCACCCAGTTGTGTGACAATAGCGAATTAATATTTGCTATTGTCTTCCTGATTCTCCTCTCAGCCAATCCCAGCTCAGGAAGCGGGTCCTGAGACCCGAAAGGCCGAGAGGAGAAGTGATCCAAGGAGGAGGATGGAGGAGACGCAGGAGAAGCCACGCCGCCGTGTAGCCGAGGAAGGAGAAGACGCAGGGTGAAGCCGTTGCACAGCCTGAAGGAAGCACGCGACCTAGATGAGGTAAGTACAGGGACCAATCAACCGACCGGGGGGGGGGGCACAGACGTATTGCAGAGCCCCCAAAAGACAACATACCAACAGCTGCCACTGCTTGACATGTTTCACAACTAGCTTCATCCGGAGTCCAGAGGTACTGTCAAATAATATGTAATTCAAATAAATATTTAACACTACCTCTGGACTCCTAAAAAGAAGGTAGTTGCTAAACCCGTTGAGTCTTGATCTTGCTCAAATGGAATAGTAATGATTGCTGCTGTTATACTGTATTGATATGTGTTTTAATTATGAGTACTGAAATGTCTTGAACATTTTAGGGCAAGTAATTAGAGGTATTCTATGCCTGTGTATATGTATTATATGTAGGGCCGGCTCCTCAAGAGCACGCGCTATGTGTTTTTTACTATTTAAAGTTCCTAGAACCACAGTTTGGGTTTTGGGTTTAATTATACCAAATTATGGTTTCAGTACCAGTCTAGCTGGATTGTACTGTGTTCTGCTTTGCCACAGGTGGCGCTGTCATCTCTGGCAAGTGTGAGAACGTGGTTCAGCTGGGCGCATTGAGTGCCATTTTTTCTTGGAACCAGCCCAGTGGGAGTGTCATCCTGCTGTGCATTCTGGGAGAGGGTACTTAAGGTACTGACATCACGTGCTTCTGGTTCTGGTCCAGAAGATCTTTCTGTCTGTTTGGTCCTGGTCCTCCTGACCAGCCCCCATGGCTCTCATGGACTGGGGTGCGGATCCATCCAATTCCGAGTCTCAGGGTTGGCTAGCCTGAGGCAAGGTAACTGGATGGAGGATTCGGAGGTGGTCCGGTGCCGTCTCATCTGTGGAGGGACCCAGCAACTGAGGAAGCAACCAGGGGAGGACTCTTCAGGAGAAGGCCACGCTGAAGGCTGGCTTTTCAGAAAGAGCCTAGTGGCTTAGTTGAAAGATCCCAAGTGAATCTACACTCGTACAGTATCGCCAGACCGGCTGCAAGATACTGGTACCGTATGAGGGCTCTCAAAATTTGTCTACATCCTTCAGTTTACTACAAGTGTTCTACAACAAGTCTGTGGCAGAGACTTTATTCAAACGTTCCATATTCAAGTCTGTGGCAGAGGCTTCGCTTTATCTGAACACTCTATTGGCTGCTAGGCCTAGTGAGAGGAGGTCTATCTGGTAGCTTTGAGAATCCAGTTGTGAGTGGCTATTCTCTGGATTTCTATAGTAAGAGACTTCCTATTTTGAGTACTTCCAAGAGTACCTGAACTTTCTACCTAAACCCTCTGTCCCTCATTGAGAGACTGTGTTTTGTCTACTCTTTTTTGAAAATAAAAATCCCAAAAGCGGATCCAGTGTCAGTTTCTACAATTCTCTGGGCCATCTACCTCGGGAAACCCCTAGACATACAGGAGGTCAAAAAGGTAACGGTAAGCCCAGCAAATCAGCAGCTCCTTCGGGGGTCAGTTGCTACATATAGAATAGGCATGTTATGTCTGTATATTTGAATGTGCTACTGTATGTTGTTTCCTTAGAGGTTGCGCCTATAAAATCAAATTGTTCCTTGTTTTGTGTTGTTCTGCTTTGCAGATATAAAATGGGACAATTGAAAGTGATGTCAGAGGTTATAGAGGAGGCAATAAGTGTATACATGTACATTGTGCCAATTTGATGAGTTCTGTAAAAAAAAAGAGTGTTTTTACATGTACATCATTATTATGCAGGGCTTTTTTTTTTTTTTTTAAAAGAATAGGTGCACAAATGTCCTCTTTCTGAGTCACCCCCTTTCTCCCTTTCTCCGCCCCTACCTACCTCCAAGGCCCATTTCTTGGTCCCACCCCCTGCCCACCTCCCAGTACTTTATAGAGCATACAGAACCAAGTATGATTTTATGGTACCAAATAATTTATATGTTAAGAAAAGCAGTAAAAATAGATGCCCTGCAGCCAGCAACAACAATAAAATCTCCAGCAACAACAACAATTGACCACCTGCAGCAAAATATCCCCTAAGCAAAACAATAGACCTCTGGCAGCAACAACAGATCTCTCCACAGCAAGGATCGATAGACCATTTCCTCAACCGTCAATCTCTCCCAGGAACAACTGACCCCTTAGCAAACTAAGACCCACCCTCAGCAACAGTAGACCCCTCACCAGTAACAATAGACTTCTCTAGCAACTATAGACCCCATGTGCAAAAATGGATTCCCTTCAGCTACAATAGATCCCCAGCAAACATTATCAGTAGACCCTTCAGCACACCCCAGCACCCCTTGCATATATTTAGTGATGGAGGTGTCAGGACTGCGTTTTCCCATGTTCCTGCTGGAAAAAAAAGTAATGTTATCATGTAATTATATAACTGGAGGCAAACAAGGGTCTATGTATCAATGTTTCTTAATTGAAATTTATGTGGAAATGAATTAAATTTTATATGAAAAATTCACAAATTTTTGCTGAAAACATTATTAAATAGGCCCCATAATGTTTGCACCCAGTGCAACCACACTCAACTGGTATTGACAATGGACCTGGAATAACCAGGGCCTTGATGGAGCCCTTTCTAGTGGGATTCCTATGGTTTGTATTGGACAATGATAACTAGCCCAAATTGGAAGAACTAAACAAGAACTCACTGAATGGCTTCTTGACAAGGCTCATAAAATCCAGGCTTCTGTAAGGGAGAAAAACAAAGTTATAGACTATATTACAATAAACAATCCAGAGATACTGGTGATACTTTTAAAGTGTAACTCCAGCCTAGGTTATTTGAGTTTTTCCTGTTTGTATCCCTGCTGGAACAAGTTTATATTACTTTCCATAACTGTGTGCACACAGGAAGTAAGAGGAATCTTTCCAAAGTGAACACAGCAAACAATTTTTTTTATAGCTATCCGTGTCCCGATTAGAGAGATTATGCTCACTTCCTGTCTCAGAGTCTACACAGGAAGTGAAATAAATTCCACTCAATGGTGTCACAGATTAAAAAAATAAACACAGAGAAATACTGCTACACAGGCCATGCTATTAGACAAACCAAACATGATCCAACACATAAGGGGGGATTTGCTAAAACCGGTGCACACGGAATCTGGTGCAGCTGTGCATAATAACCAATCAGCTTCTAACTTCAGGTGAACTATTGGACTTGAAAATAAAACCTAGAAACTGATTGGTTATCTGCACCAAATTCTGTGTGCACCAGTTTCAGTAAATCTCCCTCAAAGACTTACTCACCACCCGATTATTTAAAACCTGGTCTTATGCCGCGTACACACGTATCAGACTATCCGGCGGACTTACTCTGGCGGACAAACCGCCGGACTGTCCTCCGGATTTTCCGAACGAGCTACCAGCCCACACACGGTACATTTGCGGCAGACTAAGTCCGCCGGACTATCCACCGTACTTTTGAAATGAACGGACTCGCCCCCACACACGGAGGAAAGTCCGTTCATTTTGATTGCGGCTCCAGGTAGCCGGGACTAGCAAAGGAAGCATCCCTGGCCCCGTCACCTGGTATGGAGTTAAAGGGGAAGCCTTGCGCCGAAAAAACAGCATGGGGGTCCCCCCCAGGTCCATATCAGACCCTTATCCGAGCACGCAACCTGGCTGGTCAGGAAAGGGGGTGGGGACGAGCGAGCGCCCCCCCACCTGAGCTGTACCAGGCCACGTGCCCTCAACATGGGGGGGTGCTTTGGGGAAGGGGGGGTCGTGCGGCCCCCCCACCCCAAAGCACCTTGTCCCAATGTTGATGAGGACAAGGGCCTCTTCCCGACAACCCTGGCCGTTGGTTGTCGGGGACTGCGGGCGGGGGGCTTATCGGAATCCGGGAGCCCCCTTTAATAAGGGGGTCCCGGATACCGCTCCCCACTCTATGTGAATGAGTATAGGGTACAATGTACCCGTACCCATTCACCTGTGAAAAAAATGTAAAACACAACACACAAGGTTTAAAAATAATTTATTGCACAGCTCCGGGGGTCTTCTTCCGTCTTCGGGGGTCTTCTCGCTGGACTCCTCTGCTATCTTCTGCTAGCTCTTTTACTAGCGGAGGAGCCCGGCTTTCTTCTTCGTCGCTGCCCTGGGGTCTTCTTCTGACTTCGGGGGTTTTGTCCCCCTGTACGGTTTTTCTTGCCGGGCCTCCACGCCTTCTTCTAGCTCTTTTACAAGCGGTGGCCCGGTCTTCTGTCGCCGCTGTCGCCGCCTTCTCTCCTTCTCTTCTGTTCTTCTCTTCTTGAGCTGTTGCCTCGTCGCTGTCTCTGGCCACAATGACAGGCACGCGGCGTGCGGCGACTTATATAGGGACATCGCGGGATGATGTCCCCGCCCATTATGTTGTCACAGTCCCAGAGGACCGCTTGCTCGTCCCCACCTCATTTTTATGACTGGCCGGGTTGCGTGCTCGGATAAGGGTCTGATATGGACCTAGAGGGGGACCCCCAGGCAGTTTTTTCGGCATAGGGCTTCCCCTTTATCTCCATACCAGGTGACGGGGCCAGCAACGCCTCCTTCGCTGGTCCTGGCTACCTGGAGCCGCGCTCAAAATGAGTGGACTTTTCTCCGGGCGGGAAAAGTCAGTTAATTTCAAAAGTACGGCGGACTAGCACACACACGGCCGTAATGTCCGCCAAAATGCAAGTCCGGCGGACATATTTAGGTGCAAAACTACTTTCTTAGTCCGGCGGACTTTTTTTGCCCAAAAGTCCGGCGGACTAAGAAAGTAGTTTTGCACCTAAATATGTCCGCCACACGGGGGATTGTCCGGCGGACTTGAGTCCGCCGGACTTTTCCACCAGATTGTTTGATCGTGTGTTCGAGGCTTTAATGGTCAAACTATTCCAAAAACAATTAAAGAAAATCATAGGTCTGTTCCGTTATACAACTTGGTACTCTATGGAAAAACTAAATAGTAATCAGGGCAGACTTGAGATTTTTTTAATGGAGACCAAGAGGTAGAGGAAGGACATACAATCTGAAAGTGAGTAAAAGTAAATCTACATAAGTACTCACAATGGTGAAGAAACAGAAAGCACAACCCGTCAAATGGCTTAAATACCATTAGATGGAAAAAATACAAAACATGCTAATAAACAGGATACGACAAATGGTATGGTCAGCATATAGGATGAAAAAAAAAACATTACTATCTGGCATTTATTGGTTCATTTGGTTATTAATTCTAATAACTGTTCTTCTACTCACTATGTTGTAGAGTATGACATAGCCAATCTACAAAAAGTATATGCACAGAAAAAAGTATTATTATCTGTTTAAAGCTGATGTTTCCGTATGGCAATTTTTATGGGTATATTGGTCCAACTTGAACCAACATACCAATGGGATCCCTATGGAAGTTGTAAATCACTGCAAAGCATTCTGTGATTGGATGTGGTGAAGAGGCGAGGTGATATTGTCAAAATCTCCACTTCATCCTTTTTGAGAAAAATGCAAAGTGCTCTCTGAAAGGCACCTGTGCCAAGTGAATGACCTCCTGTGTTCACAATGCAGCAGGGCAACTGCTCGGCATTGGACGCAGAAGCTTGTGGGGATCACCGTAGGGGTGGTGCCCAATACAGTGATTTCCAGCTTCCGCAGGGATCCCACAGGTATACTAAAGCCCCATACACACTATCAGATTTTCTGCTGATTTTTGTCTTCAGATTTACCAAAACCATGTAGTGCAAGGGCCTTCCTAATTGCATACAAATTGAAACTCCTAAGGTTTGACCTCGTATTATATGGTTTTGGTAAATCTGAAGGAAAAAATCAGTAGAAAATCTGATCATCTGATCACGAGGCTTTACATTGGTCCAAGTTGTAAAATGTAACTACGTAAAGGTTGCCATACTTAAATTTTAGCTTTAGGCTGCATGAACATGGACGTATTCAAATAATCCCATTTACGCATTTATTTTTAAAAATTCTTGGTCTGGTGCATATTTAGACACACTGATGCATTTATTTAACATTTTTATTGTTACAATAGTCATTTGTTCTAGCCACTAGATCTAAATAATGCTTATATGTGTGCATATATGAGTAAATTGTGCCAGTACAAGTCCCTTTGAGAGCAGATTGGGGGCATTTTTTATGCACCTAAACACTGCTCTAAAACATGAATCTAAATGTCACAATGTCTAATATAAGCATTAAAAAAAACAAAAAACAGAAACATCCCTCTAAAAGCAGTGTTCTTTCTGCCCATGTGCCCTAAAGTTAACACATAGCATCTGTTTTTTGTAACATTGGTATCATCTGAAATATCTGCACAGGCTAAGTTTAAAGTGATTGTAAAGCAATTTTCTTTAGGCTCAAGTAAATATTTAAAGGGGGGCTGGGGGGAAGTTGATGTTATAAAGTTTTTTTTTTACCCTAATTCAGAGAGTGCATTAAGGGTAAAAAAAAAATATATGTTTACCTTTAGGCCGCGTACACACGGGCGGACTGTATGGCCTACTTAGTCCGTCATACAATCCGACGGACAGTCCGTCATACTTTCGAATGAACGGACTTGACCACACACGCATAGCCAAACAGTCCGTCGAAAGCTTGCGCGATGACGTGTACAGCACGTACGACGGGACTAGAAATAGGAAGTCCAATACACAGCAATGCACCCTTCGGCCGTGTAAATCCTTTCTGAGCATGCGCCATTCTTAGTCCGTCGAACTAGCCTACTCACGAGCGGATTGTCCGCTGAAACCAAAGTATGACGGACAGAATTACGGAAATTCCGAAATACTTAGTACGCCAGACTGCACGCTGAAAAAGTCAGCTGAAGCCCACACACGAGCGGACTGTCCGCTGAAATGTGTTTCGACTGACTAAGTAGGCCATACAGTCCGCCCGTGTGTACGCGGCCTTACTCCCACTATAAAATCTGATAAAAACAATAGGCTAAGAAAACCTGACAGAGGTTCCAACCCTCCCAGACTCTACTTAAAACAAAAAATAAGTTTTAATGTGAATTCCAACATAAATACTTCCCTATATTTGCCGAAAAAATTTTTGTACAGCAGTTTACACTATGATGAGAAAACCCTCCTATCCTTTACAGCCATTGAAGCTGCTTCTGTTTGATCTGCAACTGCCATGGTGCTGCACATGTGATCAGTTATGACAACAGCCATTGGATGTTTTTTATAGTTTGGTTAAAGTGGATGTAAACCCTTACATATACCCAGTGAAGTGAACAGCCTCAGATGATACACAAGGATGAAACAAATCTCCCTACATAAGTTGTACATGCATATCTGCTGTTTTCAGCTTTATTATTATTCTACGGGATTTATATAGTGCCAACAGTTTACGCAGCACTTTACAACAGTAGACAAATACAGTACAGTAAAACCTTGGATTGTGAGCATAATTCCTTTCGGGAAACATGCTTGTGATCCAAAGCACTTGTATATCAAAGCAAATTTCCCCATAAGAAATAATGGAAACTCAGATGATTCATTCCACAGCCATTTATTCATAAGTCCTTCAGTATAAAAAAAGATTATAGCAATGTGACCAGGTTGTGTAACCATAAAATGTCCATCCACAAATGGCTGCCTCCACAAGGGGATTAGAAGCAAAATCCATCAGGAGCTACAGAGTATAAAAAAAGAAGAGAGGCGCCTCTAAGTGTAGCAATATGGTTACATTTAATGAAGGGGACAACATTTAGCAACTCACATGGTTGATGATTAAAAGAGGCACATCTATGTATGCAGGCATCCGGGGTAATGCTGTTCACATAGACCATCCTCCGCACCTCCAACTCTTACCGCTGTCAGTCTGCAATCATGACCGGGAAGACTACCCTGCAGTAGAGTGATCTGAAAGCGAGGCTTGACGTGCTCGTGGAGTGTAGCGTGGAAGGGATGACATTGATGGCGGTGTGGAGGGTGGTCTATGTGGACAGCTTTACCCAGGAGTCCTGCGTACTTAGATGTGCCTGTTTTAATCATCAACCATGTGACTTGCTAAATGTTGTACCTTCATTAACCACTAAAAGGCAATTTTTTGCGATACGGCGCTGCATCACTTTAACAGTGCGGTCCCAAATAAAATGTACTGATTTAAAAAAAAAGCTATTTTGTTTCTCAGTATAGGCCGGTATGTATTCTTCAACATATTTTTGGTAATAAAAATCACAATAAGCTTATATTGATTGGTTTGCGCAAAAGTTATAGCATCTACAAAATAGAGGATAGATTTAAGGCATTTTTATTATTATTATTTTTTACTAGTAATGGCGGCGATCTACGATTTTTATCAAGACTGCGAAGTTATGGTGGAAACATCGGAAACTTTTGACACATTTTTGGGACTGACAATTATACAGCGATCAGTCCTGTAAAAATGCACTGATTACTGTATAAATGTCACTGGCAGGGAAGGTGTCACGGTACTACTTGCAGTGAGCCCACAGGTGAGTAGGTGGCACGGGATCCCCCAGGGCGTGGAATCTAAGAGCCAGCCGGTGTTCCGCCATGGACCCTCTCACGAAGGTTTGGGCTTAGCTGCGTGCTGACCCCAGGTCACGACCCCTGGGTTCACCCTGCTCGCTAGAGAAGTACCAGAAGACACTGTTAGGCAAGGATGGATGGATGAAGCAAAGGAGAGCCAGATAGTGAGCCAAGGTCAGGGCGGGCTGCAGACAACATACTCAGAACAAGCCGGGTCGGTACACAAGAGATCAGTTCACGAGAGGTCAGGTAAAACAGGATACACAGGGGAGCTTCAGAAACAAATGTTGCTCAAGCAATGGTAGCTGGTTAGAAAGGGATTTAAATAGAGAAGCACATGAGAGGCTGGACACGAAGTAGCAGGAAGGAAACATATATTAGGCAACAGGTGAAGGGCAGCGACACCCATAGCTGCAGAATGCACAGAGCTGAACACCCAACAGTGGAACAACAGATGCCAGCCGACCCACTGCAGTAAAGGTGAGACACAGATCAGCTCTGCAGCTGATCTGGGACAGTACCTCCCCCTCTTAAGAGGTCCCCCTACAAGTCTGGGGGCTGGCTTGGAGGGAAATTTCTGATGGAATCTGGTCACCAGACGTGGGGCAGATACATCGGTGGCAGGGACCCAAGACCTCTCCTCCGGACCATAGCCCTTCCAATCAATGAGGTAGAATAGCCTCCCCCGGGAGTACTTGGAGTCCAATATTACTTTAATCTCATACTGATCTGAGGTATCAGCCACAGGAGCGGGGTGAGAAGAAGGGCGAGAGAAGCGATTGAGGACCAGTGGCCTGAGCAGGGAGACATGGAAGAAGTTGGGTATCCTGAGATGAGAGGGTAGACGGAGCTTGAAAGCCGCTGGATTGATCTGGTGGAGAATAGGAAATGGACCAATGAAGCGAGGGGCAAATTTCATTGAGGGTACCCGGAGTCGGATGTGCTTGGTAGAGAGCCAAACTCTATCGCCAGGCAGGAACTTAGGAGCCAGACGGTGATGACGATCTGCCGCCGTTTTATGCCTGGAAGCAGCTAGATGAAGATTCCCAGAGACTTCTTTTCAGATTGAGTTAAAGGACCTTTGGGTCTCAGCTGCTGCTGGTACAACAGGAGAAATGGGAACAGGAAAGGGAACAGATGGATGCTGCCCAAAAACTGTGAAGAAAGGAGATTTTCCAGAACTGGCATTGGCATGATGGTTTAAGGCAAACTCTGCCCAGGGCAAAAGGTCCACCCAGTCATCTTGGTGGGCTGAAATGAAGGCACGGAGAAAACGTTCTACATTTTGATTGACACGTTCCGTTGGCCCATTGGACTGGGGATGAAAGGCAGATGAAAAATCCAATTTAATCCTAAAGGAGCTTGCCAAGGCTCTCCAAAACCGAGAAGTAAATTGAACTCCTCTGTCAGAGACGATATGGGAAGGCATCCCATGAATATGAAAGATCTCCTTAATGAAAGTTGTGGCAAGACTGGGAGCAGAAGGTAGGCCTGGGAGAGTGATACATTTTGGAGAACCGATCCACCACTACCCAGGTGACTGTAGAACCTGTTGACGGAGGCAGATCTGAGATAAAATCCATGGCAATACAACGCCAAGGTACATCGGCACTGGTAAAGGCAAAAGTAACACAGCAGGGGCAGACGTGGAAGATTTGGAAAGTACACAAACCGTACAAGCTTGAATGTATTCCTTGACATCCTTACAAAGAGAAGGCCACCAATAATGATGCTGAAGATCACAAGTACGAAGTATGCCAGGATGTCCAGAGAACTTGGAGTCATGTGCCCAAGCAAGGAGTTTGGGACGAAGTGCAGGAGCTACAAAAGTTTTACCAGGAGGAGGCTGCGTAGACTGAAGCTGAGTGGAGGCTAGAATACGATGCGGAGGAATGATGGGACCAGGATCTAGGTGATTCTCAGAATCATTGACATCAAACGACCTGGACAAGGCATTGGCTCGAAGGTTCTTGGCACCTGGATGGAAAGTAATGTTAAAATTGAAGCGAGTGAAAAAGAGGGGCCAGCGAGCTTGACATGGGTTCAAGTGTTTCGCGGATTGTAAATACTGCAGATTTTTATGATCAGTATAGATGGTAATACAATGGGGAGAACCCTCTAGAAGATGTCGCCATTCTTGAAGAGCTAGTTTAATAGCGAGTAGCTCACGGTCCCCAATGGTATAGTTTTTCTCTGCATCAGAAAACTTATTGGAAAAGAATCCGCAAGGTTGAGACTTACCCTGCTGAGCTTGTAGTAGGACGGCACCGACTCCTACAGAAGAGGCATCTACCTCCAAAGAAAAGGGTTTAGTAATGTCCGGGCGTAGAAGAATAGGGGCGGAGAGGAAGGCTGCCTTGAGTTTGCAGAAAGCTTCAATGGCTTCAGGGGACCAGAGCCGAGCATTGACACTTTTGCGGGTGAGAGATGTAATAGGAGCCACCAAGGTGGAGTAGTTACGAATGAATTGGCAATAGTAATTGGTGAAGCCCAAAAAGCGTTGGGTGGCTTTAAGACCAGAGGGCTGGGGCCACTTGGAGATGGCCCGAAGTTTGGCTGGGTCCATGAGGAGGCCTTGTGACAAGATTATATAGCCCAGAAATGGAACTTGTGTTTGTTCAAATAGACACTTATCCAATTTTGCATATAGACAATTGTCCCGTAGACGCTGTAGCACAGTTTTTACATGAAGATGATGGGTAGGTAAGTCTGGCGAGAAAATAAGAATATCATCTAGATATACAATAACACAGACATACAGAAGGTCGCGAAAGATCTCGTTTGGAAGACCGCTGGGGCATTGCATAAGCCGAAGGGCATCACAAGATACTCATAATGTCCATCCCTGGTGTTAAATGCGGTCATCCATTCGTCTCCTTCCCGGATTCTTATTAAATTGTAAGCCCCTCTAAGATCCAATTTAGTAAAAACATGAGAACCTCGCAGTCTGTCAAAGAGTTCGGAAATTAAAGGAAGAGGGTATCTGTTCTTCACAGTGATGGCGTTAAGACCCCTGTAGTCAATGCATGGACGGAGTGAACCATCTTTTTTCGCTACAAAGAACAACCCGGCTCTGGCAGGTGAGTTAGATTTTCTGATGAAACCCTGTTGCAGGTTTTCCCGAATGTATTCAGACATGGCTTGTGTCTCGGGGATAGATAGAGGGTAGACTCGGCCTTGGGGAGGAGAGGTCCCAGATAAAAGCTCAATGGAGCAGTCAAAGTCTCTGTGAGGAGGAAGGCGATCAGCGGACTTTTTGTAGAAAACATCTCGGAAGGATTGATATTGGGCAGGCAACATGGGACTTGTGGAGGTCTCAGCAAGAGGAATGGAAGGAGGAGGTAGCACCTTGGAAATACATTGATGCTGGCATGGAGGACCCTAAGCCAACACTTGTCCAGAATTCCAATCAAGATGCGGGGAGTGTTTCTGCAACCATGGAAGGCCCAGGATGATGGGACTGGAGGATTTAGACAATATTAGGAAAGAGATCTCCTCACTATGCAAAGCCCCAATGCATAACTCTATAGGAGAGGTTTTAAACTGGATTGGACTCATAGGCAAGAAGGAGCCTTCTACTGCGGTCATGGAGAGGGGTATAGCCAAGGCAACAAAGGCGATGCCCAACTCGGAAGCTAAAGATTGTTCAATGAAATTCCCGGCAGCACCAGTGTCCATGTATGCAGAGAGTTGATAGGCATTCTGAGCCCAGTGGATAGCCACGGGAAGGTTGAAACGAGGGAAGCGAGGAAAATTAACAGATCGGTCTAGATCACCTCCCTCCGAGTGACCTAGACCCTGGAGTTTCCCGGATGGACTGGACAGGAGTTCAAAAGATGTACTTTATCGCCACAGTAAAGGCACAAACCCAATCCCATGCGTCGTGCACGTTCATCAGGAGTGAGGTGGGTTCACCCCAGCTGCATAGGTTCTTTCAACACGTGAGAGGTAGAAGACTGAGAGGATTGCACCGGTCTTTGGACTACCTGTGCTGGACGGCCAGCAGGGGGATGACTGGATCTGGATTTCTCCAGAGCCCACTCTTGGAAGCAAATGTCAATTTGAATGCTCAATGCGATTAAGTCATCCAATGTGGTGGGAATGGTGCATCCAGCAAATTCATCCTTGACACGGTCAGATAGGCCTTGCCAGAAGGTAGCAGTAAGGGCCTCATTATTCCATTTGAGTTCAGCGGCCAGCGTACGGAATTGAACTGCGTATTGGCCGACTGTCATTTCTTGCTGACGGAGATGAAGAAGGGCCCCAGCAGATGAAGACACTCTGCCGGGCTCATCAAATGTTTTCCAAAATGCATCCAAAAAGAGCTTTAGGTCAGAGGTGATAGGAACGTGTAATTCCCAGAGTGGAGAGGCCCAAGCTAAAGCCTCATCGGAGAGGAGAAAGATGATATATGTGACTTTGGTGCGATCAGTTGGAAAATGGTGGCTGGAAAGTTTGAAGTGGATGGAACACTGATTAATGAAGCCCCGACAAGCCTTAGAATCCCCGGAGAAAGGAGGTGGCGATGGCAGATGCAGGCAGGGATTGCCAGGTGCAGCAGGTAAGACCGGAGCAACTGAAGCAGGACCCGGAACAGGAGGAGCTGAAGATGAAGCGAGTTGCAGATGATCCAGATGAGAGGCAAGATCCTGGAGAACCAGCATTATTTGCTCTTGATTAGCTTGGTGGGAGTTAAGTCTCTGAACTAGATGTTGCATTTGATCCTCGGTCAGCAGCCTATTTTCAGAGACGCTCATGGCTTGAGCAAACTGTCACGGTACTACTTGCAGTGAGCCCACAGGCGAGCAGGTGACACGGGATCCCCCAGGGCGTGGAATCTAAGAGCCAGCTGGTGTTCCGCCAGGGACCTTCTCACGAAGGTTTGGGCTTAGCTGCATGCTGACCCCAGGTCACGACCCCTGGGTTCACCCTGCTCGCTAGGGAAGTACCAGAAGACACTGTTAGGCAAGGATGGATGGAGCAAAGGAGAGCCAGATAGTGAGCCAAGGTCAGGGCGGGCTGCAGACAACCTAATCAGAACAAGCCGGGTCGGTACACAAGAGATCAGTTCACGAGAGGTCAGGTAAAACAGGATACACAGGAGAGCTTCAGAAACAAATGTTGCTCAAGCAATGGTAGCTGGTTAGAAAGGGATTTACATAGAGAAGCACATGAGGGGCTGGACAGGAAGTAGCAGGAAGGAAACATATATTAGGCAACAGGTGAAGGGCAGCGACACCCATAGCTGCAGAGTGCACAGAGCTAAACACCCAACAGTGGAACAACAGATGCCAGCCGACCCACTGCAGTAAAGGTGAGACACAGATCAGCTCCGCAGCTGATCTGTGACAGAAGGGGTTAACTGTGTTCCCTAGTGTGTGTTCTAACTGTAGGGGGAGGAGACTGACTAAAGGAGATGACAGATCGTGGTTCCTAGCTATTAGGAACTCACAATCTGCATCTCCTCTCCTCACAGAACAGGGATTTGTGTGTTTACACACACACGTCTCTGTTATGCCTATCGTGCCCACGATCGCACGTGTCTGGTGGTGATCGCGACCCCTGCAGTGTAGCGGGCGTGCGAGCACCTGCTATTCCGCTTAACGTACAGCTACGATGGTTTGTGGGATTGTGCTGACCTGCCATGATATAATGACAGCGGCAGGTCGAGAAGAGGTTAAATGTAACTATATTGCTACACTTAGAGGGGCCTCTCTTCTCTTTTATATTCAGTTGTGACATGACGTTACTTGAATATCAAGACATCGCTTGTTTATCAAGTAAAAATGTATTTAAACATTTTGCTTGTCTTGCAAAATGCTCTCAAACCAAGCTTTTACTGTACACTTTAATACAGTAGGAATCAGAAGGCTCTTTATATATTCTTTAGAAAGTTCAGATCGTTCAGCACTGCAATGAGGTTTGGTCATACAGCCAAGACAGCTGATTGGAGGATAGGCACACACCCCCTCTCCGCATAGGTAGAGACTTTCAGTTCTGTTTGTTGAATAGTCCAGTTTTATGCTAATCTATTTTTAGCATCCTCCCCAACACAAAACTTTTATTTCAGTTGTTGGAGAACTTGTCAGGAGTTATCAGGCTGATAACAGAAGAAAGGATCAGGAGAAAGCCATGGGACAGAGATAAGAAAAAACTGCAGATATATTTGCCCAGCTCAAATTTAATGAATCTGGTTTACATCCAATTTAAAGACACAAGTAAGCCCTTGTACACACGGTCGGAGAATCCGTCGGAATGTGTCTCATCGGACCGTGTTGTCAGATAATCCGACTTTGTGTGGTATGCATCGGACTGATTCCGTCAGAATATCCGTCGGACCCAATTTTCCAACTTGTCGGAAATATTTTCCGACAAACTGGTCCGATCGGACATACTCCGATCATGTGTAGAGAATTCAGATCGGACAAAGTGCCACGCATGCTCAGATCAAATTCCTACACCAAAGCTATTGGCTACTAGCCTGAACGTAGTCCCGTCGTAACGAAATAACGTCATCACGTTCTGAACGATCGGATTTTCCGACAACTTGGTCCCACCGTGTGTATGCAACAGTTTCGGACACAATCCGTCGGACAAAATCCGGCGGACAAAATCTGACGGATTTGGTTGGCAGAATGTCCGACCGTGTGTACGGGGGCTAAGTGTTACAGTTAACGATTTCAGCATTCCAGGATAGTAACAGGCAGGGCAGGGCGGCATTAAAGATTGGACGTACCTGTACGCCAATATGCCTGCCCGTGCCATTCTGCCGACGTACATCGGCGTGCGCCGGTCTGGAACCGGATACAATAGATGGGTTTAGTTCTGCTTTATGATTTACTCCTGCTCAGGGGCCCTGGGCTTCAGCAAATTGGCAGTTTACAGCTCACACTAATTCTGGTAGCATAATTATATTTGTGGAATGTATGTTCATTCCTAAATAACATTCTTTTTTTATCAAGTGGTTATGAGTAAAGTTCTACTTTAAAGCTGTCAACAGATCAGCTTCAACAAAAGTGTAGAGCAACTGAGCATGTGCAAAGCTGCATTACTGGATTTCAAACAGTATATACACTTATTTTTAATGTTTTACATATTTATACTTGGAAAAGGGGCCAGCCTGAAGTGATCTAGCAGGACTTAATTTTCTGACCAAAGTTCTACTTTAAGGACAATTAAACTAAATTAATTTAGATTAGTCTGACCTGAGGGCGAAGAGGCTCGAATCCGCTGTATTGATCATTTGGAACCACAGAGGAGATGACCTAAACAATAAACAAATCAGATATGTTATAGAGTCAGTCAATCCTGAACTCATATTTCAGTTTTTGCTAGATACCGAACAGTTAAAGATGATTTCCAGGCAAATAGCTAACAACATACATGTAGTGTAACAGAAATGTTTTAACTGCCAAAGTCACTGAATCTATGACTGCATTGTTTATTATTGTATGGAATGCGCACTTAGAACCAAACCAACCAGTTATTTCTACAAGTGTGAATGTTGACATTGAGTCATCCCATTGTCACTAGATTAGATCACCTTTGGTTTCCCCAGGAAATCTTTGGATTTTAGCTGCTCGACTTCCTGCTTCCTTGGCCTGAAGAGCTCGCTCTCTGGTACGTGCAGCGGCTGGAGCAAAACACGTTTCTGTGGAAGAATACACATTCCATGGTTAGGTCATATGTAGGTGTACTATGAGAAAATCGAGTTATTATAAGGACTTTGTCCTAGAAAGCTGACATCATGGCCTGCATTCAGTAAATACTGCTGGGCCTAATGTGTAAAATATTAACGTTAAATTTCACTGATTTAGCCACTTTGTAGAAAGTCAAGTCCAAGGAGCTGTGCGACTTCTCTTGGGCTTATCTCTATTATTTATGTATGTCTGAAAGGTTTATTGCTTTACAGGGAAATATACTTGAGACACTCAGAGCTGTGAGAGAGGAGAGAAGCACACAGAGCAGATATGCACACCCCTCCCTTCTGCTACCCATTCAAAGAAGCCTTTGTATTTTGTGAATGTGTTCACATGATATCAAGTCTTCTGTAATTGGACTGGAGGATGAAAAGGGGACATATTAGCTGCAGCGACTCTCCTGTTCAAGATGCATAGCTCAGAAGGATCAGCGTCGCTCTCCTGGAACTACAGCAAAAGCTTTCTTCCAGGATAACTATAAAGATATCATATATAAATAATAGAGCTAAGCCCAGGAGGAGTCATGCACCTCGCTAGACTTACCTCAAAGTGTGCCTTAATTTTTTTCAAAGGAGCTAAATTCCTGGAATTCAGCTTTAAAGAGACTTTAAGTGATACTAGAAAACCTCTTCACTTGCCTCGCTACCCACAGGAACTCCCACCAATAGGTGCTGATCAGACTTTCTGCCATCCTGCTTTACAGTGGGGCTTAACTTCACCCAAACCAGAAGAGACAACCTCTTCGGGAGGAAAAGGTGAAGAATGGTAATCAAAGACAACATTTTTTTACTCAACATGTTTCTGTACATTATTGGACTCCTTTGTCAGGGCTTTGAACATAAAATGAAAAGGAAGAAAAAATCTGAATTATAGTGGTGAAAGAATATAAAAAATTTGAAATAAAAATCATAATACATCATGCAATATCATAATGCAGTATCTCACAAAAGTGATTGGATGAAGGGAAGATTCTGGACAGCCGCACTCAAAATCAAATGCCTTTATTAAAAAAAAGGAGGTAATAATCCAAAAAGTACAAGCCACAGCAAACAACGGATTACAGGAGTTGATGCATTTCACACTTTCAAAAGTGCTTATTCATAGCATAGATTATTACCTACTTTTTTTTAATAAAGGCATTTGATTTTGAGTGCGGCTGTCCAGAATCTTCCCTTCATCCAATTACCTATGCTTAGCAAGGGGTGAGTGGCTGGAGCCCCCCCATAAGCTCGTAAGACACACTACTATATGGTGGATGTGTCCAACCTATCTGGTGAGAGTATCTACCTTCTCTACTTGTCAATAATCTACTTTCAAGAAGCTTTGAAGTCTGAGAACGTGACAAGATACTTAGCCTTGATTGCCATCTGAGGACTCTAACAAAGCTCTAGATGCATCAGAGTGATTAACTTTGGGACTGCTCTTAATATTTTGTGGACTTATTCATTCACTTGTGTGCTTTTCAGATATACACAATTTTTTTTCACCTATTGAGATAGGTGCCTTTAAGCGCTGCACTAATTTATATGTGTATGCTTAGCAAGCACCTGCTGTTCCTGTTCTGAGGAAAGCTACATTTCCAGACACCCTTCCTAGAGCGGCATCTCTCTTCATCTCACAAAAGTGAGTACACCCCTCATATTTTTGTAAATATTTTATTATATCTTTTCATGTGACACTGAAGAAATGACAGTTTGCCACAATGTAAATTGGTGTGTACAGCTTGTATAAAAGTGTAAATTTGCTGCCCCTTCAAAATAACTCAACACACAGCCATTAATGTCTAAACCGCTGGCAACAAAATTGAGTACACCCTCAGGTGAAAATGTCCAAATTAGGCCCAATTTGCCATTTTCCCTCCCCAGTATCATGTGACTCATTAGTGTTACAATTGAGTAAGTGTGTTAAATTTGGTGTTATCACTCTCACTCTCTCATACTGGTCACTGGAAGTTCAACATGTCACCTTATGGCAAAGAACTCTCTGAGGAACTGAAAAAAAGAATTGTTTCTCAACATAAAGATGGCCTAAGCCAGTGATGGAGAACCTTGGCACCCCAGATGTTTTGGAACTACATTTCCCATGATGCTCAAGCACTCTTCAGAGTATTTGAACATCATGGGAAATGTAGTTCCAAAACATCTGGGGTGCCAAGGTTCATCATCACTGGCCTAAGCTATAAGAAAATGTCCAAGACCCTGAAACTGAGTGCAGCATGGGGGCCAATACCATACAGTGGTTTAACAGGACAGATTCCATTCAGAACAGGCTTTGCCATGGTCGACCAAAGAAGTTGAGTGCACGTGCTCGGCATCCTATCCAAGATGCTGAGCTTTGGGAATGTCCAGGATGTCTTTGGGAAATAGATCTATGAGTGCTGCTAGCATTGCTGCAGAGGTTTAAGGGGTGGGGGGGTCAGCCTGTCAGTACTAAGACCATATACCGCACACTGCATCAAATTGGTCTGAATGGCTGTCATCCCAGAAGAAAGCCTCTTCTAAAGATGATGCACAAGAAAGTTTGCTGAAGACAAGCAGACTAAGGACATGGATTACTGGAACCATGTCCTGTGGTCTGATGAGACCAAGATAAACTTATTGTGTGTGGAAGCAACCAGGTGAGGAGTACTAAGACAAGTGTGTATTGCCTACAGACAAGCATGGTGGTGGGAGTGTCATGGTCTGGGGCTGCATGAGTGCTGCCGGCACTGAGGGGCTACAGTTCATTGAGGGAACCATGAATGCCAACATGTGCTGTGACATACTGAAGCAGAGAATGATCCCTTCCATTCAGAGACTGGGCCACAGGTCAGCTTTCCAACATGACCCCAAACACACCTCCAAGACGACCACTACCTTGCTAAAGAAGCTGAGGGTAAAGGTGATGGACTGGCCAAGCATGTCTCCAGACCTAAACCCTATTGAGCATCTGTGGGGCATCCTCAAATGGAAGGTGGAGGAGCGCAAGATCTCTAACATCCACCGGCTCAGTGATGTCGTCATGGAGTAGTGGAAGAGGACTCCAGTGGCAACCTGTGAAGCTCTGATGAACTCCATGCCTAAGAGGGTTAAGGCAGTGCTGGAAAATAATGGTGGCCGCACAAAATATTGACACTTTGAGCCCAATTTGGACATTTTCACTTAGGGGTGTACTCAATTTTGTTACCAGCTGTTTAGATATTAATGGCTGTGTTTTAAGTTATTTTGAGGGGACAGCAAATTTACACTGTTATACAAGCTGTACACTCACTAATTTACATTGTAGCAAAATGCAATTTCTTCAATGTTGTCACATAAAAAGATATAATAAAATATTTACAAAAATGTGAGGGGTGTACTCATTTTGTGAGATACTGTATCTATGTTATATGGTTGGCAAGCAGTTAACTAGAAAGACTATTGTAATCTGCTCTAACCAATGTAATTATTCATGTCTCACAATATTTTGTAGCTATAATTGAGAGTGGATTTACATTTTTATTTCTTTTTAACAAAAGCAAGGGCAAATTTACATTTATGTGTTGCAACATGGTCAGTAGTATATGAGGGGGGACTCTCAATATCCATTTGTTGAATACCAATAGTGCCGTTTGTAGGAAATCATGCGTTTTATAAAACCAGTATGGTTTCTCTTTAGGGAAATGTAACAGCCAGAATCGAATTGGATGTTGTGGATGACACCACCGCAATTTTCTACATAAACTTTCTAAGGCCGCGTACACACGGGCGGACTGTTCGCCCAACTTTGTCCGCTGAACAGTGTTTGGGCGGACAGTCCGCTCGTGTGTGGGCTTTCAGCGGACAGTTTCAGCGGACAGTTTGACGAACAAGGTTTTTCGGAAATTCCGTAAAACTGTCCGCTGAAACCTTGTTTGAGCGAACAGTCCGCCCGTGTGTAGGCTTGTTCGTCAAACTAAGTTCCGCGCATGCTCAGAAAGGATTTACACGCCGAAAGTTATAATGCAGTGTATAGGACGTCGTATTTTTCGTCCCGTCGTACGTGCCGTTCACGTCATCGCGCACGGTTTCAGCAAACTGTTCGTTCGTCGTGTGTGGGCATGTCCGTCCATGCTAATTTTGAGCGGACTGTTTGCCGAAACTGTTTGACGGACAAAGTTGGGCGAACAGTCCCCGCGTGTGTACGCGGCCTTAGACTTTCTGTGGTGAATTATAGTGATGGGCAAATAACAATTCTCACCTGAACATGGTCCAAGGCTGATTCCAGCGGGACATTTTTGGATTCGCTGGGCAAATAGCTGGCAGCCTCATTGAGCTTCTCCTGTGCAGAGTCCCATTGCCCCATGTGGCAAAGGACAACCGCTGTGTTATAAAGGATCTGTACAGAGAAAAGATTAATAGAAAACTTACACCTGAAACTGCCTCTTTATTAGACACAATGGTTTGTTTTGATAATATCCACATAATCCTACCTCCTCATGTTCATTTAACGCATAAATCTGCATTCTCCTTACACATTCGCCCTTTACCAACTCCCAGCCATATTCAGTGGAGCAACATGTTTTGCATCTGTCCCTTACATGTATGACCACTGCATGTTCTAACCATCCTGCCTTGTCTACGGTGCCACTTTACTTTGCAGTCTTCCACTATTCCCAATCAGATGTGTTAGGAAGGTGATCCTTCTGATCTTCTGACTGTTACATAGTTAGTCTGATTGAAAAAGGACACACATCCATCTAGTTCAAACAATTCCTCTATGATTTCGCATTGGCCTCCCACTGTAACAGGATATCTTTTAAAGTCCTCAACACCTCCTTAAAGGACCTCCTTACAACTTCTCTTTAGCCTCCAGATATAGATCTAACTGGAACTTGCTATGCTTGCAGTTTCTTCTTCATCCATGGCTAGCAAGTTTCACATTTGCTGCCTGGACTTCTCTGATGCTGATTCACATCTCTAAAATGCCCTATATCAGTGGTCATCAACCCTGTCCTCAGGGCCCACTAACAGGCCAGGTTTGCAAGATAACTGAAATACATCACAGGGGATATCATTTGCTGCTCAGTGATTGCAGTATTCTAGTCTTCATCTCCCCAAGGTAATACATAAAACCTGGCCTGTTAGTGGGCCCTGAGGACAGGGTTGATGGCCACTGCCCTGCATCATAATAGGCATGCACCATCTCTCGAAATCACCATTAAAATGCATATTTTAACCAAATCAATTAGCCTTCTCAAAGTTTCCCTTTACCAACAAACCCTCCTGACTTCTGTCAATCATATACCAACTAACCATTCTACTTTCTCCCGTCACTACAATACCCATCTACAGCACACATTCTCAACCGACGCTACTTATGCCCCTTATATGGTGCTGTTATTATGAAGTGGCAAGATGTATTTTGAAGTTCCTTTTTATCTGCCCTTTTTCTGTAATAAAACAGGACTGTGACGATCCCTGGGGGCAAACTGCAAGACTGATGTGAAATTGTAAATAAAAGATTACCTTCAACCCATTACAAAGATATATTCATACCTCCCAGTTAAAGAGTAGGTGGCGGAGTCCAAGCTGCTTGTAATCTATAACACTGTTGTTTCTCAGCTGTGCTAGGGCCAGGTGGCAGTCACTCAACGCTTTCTCATACCTGCCGAGGAGAAAGATAATAGAATATTTTGGTATTTGGAGGAATAAAAGGACTTGACTATGTAACTGGACAGAGATGGTTCCCTAACTCACAGATTATTGACTGCCTCAATGCCAGCCATCATGTTGACTCATAATTACTCAGCCATGCAATAGTGTACCCAGATGAAAATTTATATCATTTTATATCATAGACAGAGCTTTGGTGCTATTTAATAACCACTATTTTTATTTTATTTTCTACTATAAAAAGGAAAACAAAAACAAGAATTAAAAAAAACGTTTCCCTATAAAACATATCAATAAATAGCCTTTCTTCACAAAAGACTAAATGTAGCTTAAAAAACAAAATAAGCACAGGGATGTTAATTACCTTCAGTAGGATGTGTCCCTTGGGCTGCTGGGTCCTCCTTTAGATGAAATCTTCCTACGCCGATGCCCTTCCCTCCCCACCGCCTTAATCTTACAGTGCAGTGGAGGTTAATACAGTTAAGAGGCTGTCACTGGCCCTTAAAGTGGAAGTAAACTCCCCTATCGTTTTTAGCCAAGGAAGCTGCCATCTTTGCCTCTGTTTAATCTTCAACTGCTATGATGCTGCAAATGTGATTCGTTATGACACCAGCCATTGTTTATTTGATAGTTTGGCTGAGAGCACAGCCAATGTGCAGTTAGCATTCCCGGCATACCTTTTTTTTTAACTGTTTAAATCGATGGGTTTACTTCCACTTTAACAAGAGAGTCTGACTATGCCCACCTTTTTCACCCAGCTGCTTCATTCACAGAAGACTTACTACAGCTTCTATGAATAAAACAGGGTCTATTAATGGAGGACAGGTGGATAATGGAAAGGTCTGTCTTCTCCATTCTTGGATCCTGTTTTATTAACACAAGTTGTAGTATGACTTCTATAACTGGAGCAGTTGGGTGGAAAGTGCAGGCATAGTCCAGCACTCACGGAGAGTCTGTGACAGCCCCTTAACTGTATTATACCCCAGCCACCAGGGGATGGGGGGACGGGGACATTGGAGGAGGAAGACTTTAATTAAAGGAGAACACAGCACCACAAGGCTTTAATTTAGACCAAAATGTATTCTAGATGGACTAAGTGTTAGCAGAGAGCTGCATGGGTAGTCATGTCTTCCAGTCATCTTCTGGAAAAATGGTTAAACATGGTTAAACCACTGACATTTAATCCACTAGAATGTGGACTTCCTCTGGGTGCATCTATGGCTGTTGCAAGGTAGAGCTGCTTATACATCCTAAAAGCCATGTGGAAGAACATTTAGACCCTACAGATTTGTTAGAGTGAAAAGGCAAATTGAGTATGTCTATGTGTTAAACCAGGAGTTTCCACACCAGATTAAAAAATAATGGATATACTGTAATAAGAGCTATATTCACATGAATAGTGGCAATCCAAATCTGCATACTGCATAGCTGTGTTTACAGCCACGTAGATTCATTGTATTATTGATTGTGCTTCCTCTATTGTTTTTGATAAGGTGTGCACTACACCTTTTCTGGATGGACAATGTCAGGTACTCTCATGCATAGTTTGAAATCTCTTAGGTCACAGCTTTGTTTTTTGTGTTATTTGACAATGTTGTCAATTTTTTACTTTTACACAGTGAGTCATTTTCTCCAGTTTAATGGGGGGGTTTTCCATAGCAATATTTTATATGCGTATGAAAAAATAATTACAAATCAAAAATGTAAATTCACCCTAAACTGATATTTGTAGTATGGGTGGAGCTTGGTGGGTACAGTCAGCCCCTGGCTTCTTATTTGCCAAAAATGTTCCTGCGGGGTAGTTCTGCAAGTCATAATTCTACATGATCCATGCCAAGGAATTGGTCACATAATAGAACACATCAGCATTCTTCCAACTCAAGAGAACAATGTTTTACAATGCTTCTATGGGCTAAAGAAACTGCACCATGTAAAGAGGTTGATTTACTAAAACTGGAGAGTGCAAAATCTGGTGCAGCTCTGCATAGAAACCAGTCAGCTTCCAGTTTTTTTTGTCAAAGCTTAATTGAACAAGTTAGAAGCTGAGTGGCTACCATGCACAGCTGTACCAGAGTTTGCACTCCAGTTTTAGTAAATCAACCCCAAAGTATATTTGGTATCTCATTGGCTGGAGGACAAGGTGAGAGTTGGGTGACACGGTTTAATGTATGTGACACCTTTCAACATCTTCCAGCATCAGTTTCCTTTCCAGTGATCAGCATTTAGTCGCATTACATCCCAGAGCTGCAGAGACAGTTGGTGCTGGAGGACTTCCCTCTGAGATGCTGTGATCTCAGGTATGGATGGGGAGCAGATAGCTACCCAATGTCCAGGACATATCACTGACTACAGATCTTGCTTAGATCAATATCTGTCTGCGTGGTGAGGTATCTCCAGTCAGGGCCACCAGCCCAACATCTTAATAGTACTGGTCTAGGGGGCAAATGCCCCACTAACCCCCAGCACAGTCTTTTCCTAGGTCTGTCTATAGCCAGTATGCTTTAGGGAAAAAACGTCAGTACTCAGAGAAAAACTCACATTTACAAAAATAGACCATCCAAACTCCATGCAGACAATCCCTTGGTCCTACCACCTAGACCAGGGATAGGCAACCCCAGCATTCCAGCTTTTTTAGCATGAGTCCCAAGAGGCATTGCAAGACTGACAGCTACAGACATGACTGCAAGGAGAAGAAGGATGATGGTATTTGTAGTTTCAGTATAGCTGGAGTACAAAGGCTGCCTACCCCTGACATAGACCATATCATCTTAATGGATACTGCACTCCTTTCAGTTTATTTACCTTCCAAGCTTGAAATATACATAACTTCTCTGGAAAAATCCAACAGCTAAGTAGGGATCCTTTGTGAGAGCATGATTATAGGCCTGCAGAGAAAAAAAGGTAAAATGTATGTATATTGTATGTTTAGACTTTAGTGATGTCGCAATGAACACACACTAATTTTATATATAAATATATACTGTATATAGCTATATATTTAGGTTGCATCGGTTACCTTTTTTTAATTTTTATCAAGTACCGATAATGCCGCAATTCGATTTGAGCCCATACAAAAATAATTCGGACTGGAATCGCACCGCATTCCTGTTTAAATACGCATGCGATTCTTTAGCTGTACCATTTGAGCCCATTAATTTTGTATGGGCTCAAATTGCACCACAAAGGTATCGGTTTCAGGTATCAGAGCATTTGTACGAGTATGAGTAATCATGCAAATACTCAGTATTGGCACCACTACCAATATTGGTGCAACCCTATTATATATACACACACCCAGAGCAAGAGATAGATACCATGGGAGCTAGACAGCTGCCAATTTATTGTTACAGTGGGAAACAAATGTTAAAGTGATTGTAAAGTCTCAATTTTTTCTTAAAAATAACAAACATGTTATACTTACCTGCTCGGTGTAATGGTTTTGCACAGAGCAGCCCAGGTCCTCTTCTTCTCGGGTCTCTCTTCGGCTCTCCTGGCCCCTCCCTCCTGACGAGTGCCCCCACAGCAAGCAGCTTGCTATGAGGGCACCTAGGCCGAGGCCGCAGCTCCCTGTGTCCATTCAGACACAGAGCCCCAGCTAGGCGCTGCCCCTGCTCTCTTATAATCAGTTCACTGGCTTTGATTGACAGCAGCAGAAGCCAATGGCACTCCACCGCTGTCTCAGCCAATGAGGAGGAGAGTGCCGGGAAGCCAAGTCTCTCATGCAACATCGCTGAATAGAGATGTGCTCAGGTAAGTATTAGAAGGGCTGAGGGGGATTGCTGCACACAGAAGGTTTTTTATCTTAATGCCTATAATGCATTAAGATAAAAAAACTTCTGCCTTTACAATCACTTTAAAGTGAACCCAGGACCCTGCATTCACTAGATCTGGTCTTCAACAGTACACAGAACATGGAAATGTAATAGTTTTAGTAAATATAAACTAAATACCTTTTCTCAGCAGCAGTATATAGCAGTTGTGTGACTCCTAAAAAACTCTCTAGCAATACACACCAAACTGAGCATGTGCAGAGAGTCCTTAAGGCCCTGTACTATCAGGAGATAGGCGTCTATTGAATGCAGCGCACTCTACAGGGAGAGCCCAATTCAATTGAAGGATCCACCACTCACAGGTGCCCAGGCTCAGGTGTCCATTCACACCAAAACAGGATAGGCAGAAAGCTGGAGCTGGCAACACTGTAATCTGTATGCGTATTTATTGACTACAAAAAACAAAGAAGCTGACGCGTTTCAGTGAGAGCCTTACTCGTAGTACATTTAAAACTGGAATGGTAAAACAATTTATAACCATACAAACTCAACCCAAGAAAAAAATTGCATAATTGATTGGTGTAGTTGCTCATTTAAAATGTTTATACAAAAATACCAAAGAACAATGAGATAAATAAAAACTGACTCAAACACAATTTTAAAAGCAATATACAAAGAAATGTTGTTGTACACAAAACAACCATATGGAAAAAATTAAGATGGGAAAGATTCAAAAATGACAGATAAACCATAAGGTCCCTTTCACACTGGGGCGGTGCGGGCGTCGGCGGTAAAGCGTCGCTATTTTCAGCGGCGCTTTACCATCATTTTAGCGCCGGTCTGCGGGCGCTATCGGGGTGGTTTTAACCCCTGCTAGCGGACGAAAAAGGGTTAAAACCGCCCGCAAAGATTTCAATGGGTAGCAGCGGTTTAGGAGCGGTGAATACACCGCTCCTTCACCGCTCCAAAGATGCGGCTAGCAGGACTTTTTTCACTGTCCTGCCAGTGCACCGCTCCAGTGTGAAAGCCATCCAGCTTTCACACGGGAGTGAAAGGGGCCGGTTTTTTTCAGGCTCTACACAGGCGCTATTTTTAGCGCTGTAACGCCTGAATACCGCCCCAGTGTGAAAGCAGCCTTAATATATGAATTATAAATGGTAATGGAATTTAGTGCAATAAGTAACAATGCCATATGAGTATAGGAACAAAAAATGCACCTCAAAAGACAATAATAATGATACCACCTATACTGGCAACAATTTGTTTTACTCTGTATACACCAGGAACAATGCTGTTGATACCTTTCAGAATCTAGTCGAGAAAGAGCTCCTGTCTTTCAGTCCTGGTTCACATTGGAGCGATTTGGCATGCAAGTTGACATGTCAAATCGCATGCCAAGTCGATGGCTATTCCCAGCAATGGCACCATCTGAATCGCACTGATTCTCAAAAGTAGTTCCTGTACTACTTTTGGCGACTTCGGGGTGAGATTTCCATTGACATCTGTGCAGAAACCCACACAGATGTCTCTGAAATCGCCCCCGAAGTCAGGACTGACATTGTTCAGCTGAACTCACACGATTGAATTCCTGCTGTCAGTGTGCACCTAGGCTAAAATAGGAAATCAACACTCCTGTTGTCATTACCAATCTCGGTAAACCTGAAAGGCAAGCTCTCACTGATCTTAAAGCTTGCACTGACATGATACATGAGGCAGACAAAGGAGGGTCACTTGTACTTAAAGGAGTTGTAAAGTCTCACGTTTTTTTACCTTAATCATGCATTCTATGCATTAAGGTAAAACCTTTTGTGCTTCAGCTGCCCCCCAGAGCCCCCCTTTTTCTTACCTCAACCCAATCATTCCAGCAACGAGACCAGCAGCTCCATCTGCTATCTCAGGTCCTCATTGGATAGACTGATAGGCAGCAGGAGCCATGGGCTTCCGCTGCTGTCAATCAAATCCAGTGACATGGTAGCCGGGGGCAAGGCAGAGTCCTGCTGTCTGTGTCAATGAACGCAGTAATGGGACTCGTGAGCATGCCCGTACAGGTGCCCCCAGGGAATGTGGCTCTTCCTGGTGGGCACCCGGTGAAGAAGAGGAGCCAGGAGCGCCAGCGAGGGGACCCCAGAAAAGGAGGATTGGGGTCGCTCTGTGCAAAATCACTGCACAGAGCAGGTAAGTTGAATACTTTTCAATTCCCTCTTATGCTGCGTACACACGGGCGTAATTTCCGATGGAAACAGTCCGATGGGAGCTTTTCATCGGATTTTCCAGCAGTGTGTATGCCCATCGGTCTTTTTCTGTTGGCATTTCCGATGGTCTTTAGATTGAGAGCCTGTTCTTCATTTTTCGACCAGAATTCCGATCGTATGTACGCAGCATTAGAATCAGTCAGATGTATTTGGGGGACCAATTCCTTCACTGATGAAGCAATTTCTAAGCTGTCTTTTAACAATTTATTATGTTATGACATTCTTTAGATTTAGGTTTTTTGTTTTTTCTTGTAGCATTCATTGATATAGAATGATCTTTTGATAGATGCATTTTAATGCTACATTTTTTGTCCTTATACTCATATGGCATTGTTACTTATTGCACTGCATTCCATTACCATTTCTGATTCACATATTTATGGTTTATCTGCATCTTTCCCATATGGTTGTTTTGCACAGAACAACATTACTTTGTTAATTGCATTTAAAATGATGTTTTGGATTCAGTTCTTATTTGTCTCATTGTTCTGCCTGCCTTTGGTATTTTTGTATAAACTGTTTAATTGAGCAACTACACCAATCAATTATGCAAATGTTTTCTTGGGTGGAGTTTGTATGAATATAAATTGTTTTACCATTCCAGTTTTAAATTTGCTACGACGAAGTCTCTCGCCAAAACGCGCCAGCTTCTTTGTTTTATTTTCACTCTTCATTGTAGTCAATAAATACGCATAGGGATTACAGTGTTGCCGGCTCCATTTTTCTGCATATCAGGAGATGGATTGGGGACTGTGGAAGAAAGGGAGGATCAGAGCAAACAGTCTTTTTTACACGATACGCAGGAGTAACCCCTTAGGTTCCACCGTGAGTATAACAAGCATGCTTTACTGCATATACAGACTGATTTTACGGTTGTGGGTTTAGTAACACTTTTCAATTCTCTCTTAGAACCAGTTAGATGTATTGGAGGGATCAATTCCTTCACTGATGAAGCGATTTATAACTAAAGAGATTTAAAAACAAAAATGGCAGCCAATCTTATGGACACCATTTAGAATGACTGCAGTTTTTGTCAAAGGACGGTGGACTGGGCTGCTGATTTTAATTCAAACAGCTTCATGGTGTGTACTTCATCATATACATTCCTCTGGTTTCATTTACCTAAATTGGATGTAAACAGTGAATCGCTTTCATTTGCTTCCTTTTCTGTCAGTAAAGTATACAGTTGAAAGCATTTTGTTATATCTCACAACAGAAAGATGAATCAGCACCACAGAAATTCATGAACAATTGTGGATCCCAATTAAGAATGCTGCCGCTCAATCCTAGTAAAACACTAATAGGTAGTGATAATAAATACATTTTCAGCGTAAATCTATGGAATATCCACAATTGTGTAGACAATTTCCACCAAATATGTATTTATTCTAAGAAAGATGGACTTTATATGGTTCTAAAATACCAAGCCCCTCTCTAGAACATTCTGCCCCTATTATATGTGTGAATCAAGCTAAATTGTGTAATTAATCATATGTAAAATCAAGTGCAAGCGCAGATGCTCTATATAATTGTCTAAATAAAGTGCAAGTGCTTATTTGCTGAATATGTGTCTGTATGTATTGAAAGCAAAGCTCTCTTATCCCTAAACAAGAATATGTATTAATGATAAACTCCTACAAAAAAAATATTGATGCAATTATGACAAACCAAAAACTTGTTTGGAACTTTTTCTGCATGCATGGTTTTTGGGGGATATTTAGCAATTTTTGTTTTTTGTAAAAAAATATAGAATAATAATAATATTATATATATATATAATATATATATATATATATATATATATATATATATATATATATATTTTTTTATTTTTTTTGTCTTTCTTTTTTTGATTATGGCAATTACTGTAATTACATTTTTTTCCACATATAATCGTGGCACACATATATGTTTTCACAGTTTAAGACAAGGGCAATGTAGGTCTATTTTTAGGTGGTTTTCTCTACACTTATTTTTTTTTTTTTAAATCTACATTTTTGGTTTGTCATAATTGCATTCAGATGGTGTAAAGTGTGTGTGGCAGAAACCAGGTGAGAAGTACAAAGAAAAGTGTATCTTGCCTACAGTCAAGCGTGGTGGTGATAATGATAATAATAATATTTTATATATATATATATATATATATATATATATTTTTTTTTTTTTTTTTTTGTCTTTCTTTTTTTTGATTATGGCAATTACTGTAATTACATTTTTTTCACATATAATCGTGGCAACTTTTTCTGCATGCATGGTTTTTGGGGGATATTTAGCAATTTTTGTTTTTTGTAAAAAAATATATAATAATAATAATATTATATATATAATATATATATATATATATATATATATATTATATATAAATATATATATATATATATATTTTTTTTTTTTTTTTTTGTCTTTCTTTTTTTGATTATGGCAATTACTGTAATTACATTTTTTTCCACATATAATCGTGGCACACATATATGTTTTCACAGTTTAAGACAAGGGCAATGTAGGTCTATTTTTAGGTGGTTTTCTCTACACTTATTTTTTTTTTTTAAATCGACATTTTTGGTTTGTCATAATTGCATTCAGATGGTGTAAAGTGTGTGTGGCAGAAACCAGGTGAGAAGTACAAAGAAAAGTGTATCTTGCCTACAGTCAAGCGTGGTGGTGAGAGTGTCATGGTCTGGGGCTGCATGAGTGCTGCCAGTGTTCTGTCAAGAAGTGCTCCCCATCGAATTGTGCCTGAGCATGCTCAGGATGGAGCCACACTTCAGCTGATTTGCTGATCAGCTGGAGTGACGTGACCAGGGTGCAAGCGCACATCGTAGGAGGTATGTCTCGATGGGAGATACCATTTCACAGCCACAATTGAAACCTATACAAACAGCGGGGGGATACCGTAGTTTTCACATTGTGCCTTGCTGTTGTAGGGCAGCTTTACAGTGTACCGATGATCCAGTTTTGTCTGTGTTGCAGAGCAGGTTTGCTGTGTTGAATGGCCTGTTCTGCTTGTGTGAAAGGGCGGGTTGCAACACAGACAAAACCAGCCCTTCAACACAGCCACTAGCCGCCCTCCAACAGCAGCGATGCACAATCTGAGAACTATGGTCTCCTCCACTGTTGGTATAGATTAAAATTGTGCCTGTTAAATGGTATCTCCCATCGAGAGATACCTCCTACGATGTGTGCATTGCGCCCTGGTTACGTCAGCACAGCTGATTGGCAAATCAGCTGTTGTGCTGTTCCGTACGGCGCATGCGCAGTACATACCAGGCACTTCCCAATAGCGGGCACTTCAACAGAACACCAGCACTGGGGAACTACAGTTCATTGAGGGAACCATGAATGCCAACATGTACTGTGACATACTGAAGCCGAGCATGATCCCCTCCCCTAGGAGACTGGGCCGCAGGGCAGTATTCCAACATGATAACAACCCCAAACACACCTCCAAGATGACCACTGCCTTGCTAAAGAAGCTGAGGGTAAAAGTGGTGAACTGACCAAGCATGTATCTAGATCTAAACCCTATTGAGCACCTATGGGGCATCCTCAAACAGAATGTGGAGGAATGCAAGATCTCTAACATACACCAGCTCTGTGATGTCATCATGGAGGAGTGGAAGAGGACTCCAGTGGCAACCTGTGAAGCTCTGGTGAACTCAATGCCCAAGAGGGTTAAGGTAGTGCTGGAAAATAATGATGGCCACACAAAATATTGACACTTTGGGCCCAATTTGGACATTTTCACTTAGGGATGTACTCACTTTTGTTTGTGTGTTGAGTTATTTTGAGGGGACAGCAAATTTACACTGTTATACAAGCTGTACACTCACTACTTTACATTGTAGCAATGTGTTATTTCTTCAGTGTTGTCACATGAAAAGATATAATAAAATATTTACAAAAATGTGAGGGATATACCATATTTATCGGCGTATAACACGCACAGGCGTATAACACGCACATACATTTTAAGAGAGAAGTTTCAGGGAAAAAAAACAACTTAAATTTTAAATAAGGAACTTTGAAGCAAAATAAGGGTCAGTGCCCATCTTCAGCCTCACCATTGCCATCAATGCAGCCTCACCATTGCCTTCCAGGCAGCAGCCTCACCATTGCCATCAGTGCAGCCTGATCAATGCCCATCTGCAGCTTAGAGGGGACAGGGAGGAGGAGGGCGGGACGAGCGCCGACAGATTACATACAGTGAGAATCTCCTATGATAGACAGAACAGTGATCCAATGGCAGCCCAGGAGACGGGACTTCCTATTACAGAGGCCACCAAGTAAACATGAGATTCTCACTGTATGTAATCTGACAACGCTCATCCCGCCCCCCTCTCTGTCCCATCTGAGGCAGCTAAAATTGAAGTATTGGCGTATAACAAGCACACGCTATTTGCACCCGATTTTCATGGTGAAAAAGTGAGTGTTAGACGACTAAGTACAGTACTCACTTTTGTGAGATACTGTATCTATGTTATACGATTGCCAAGCAGTTAACTATAAACTGCACTTAACTTCCATTTTTTTTTGTGCTGCTGTGATCCAAATTCCTGTTAAAGGGTGCCTATGTTCATTCTCAAGGGTATATAAGAATGTATCCACCCTCTCATGTTCGCTACTGAGATGGGGTTTGTAGGGTGCAAGGTGCAGTGCACATGATCACAACTAATGTGCACTGCTCATTACAAACAAACAGAAGTAAGGGGGGAAATGAGAGGTTTGTGAGTTCACAGAGGACAATACAAGGTGGCAGAAAACACAGTAAGAAATTACGATATTTAATGAAAAATAGTTTACAGGGCTGTGTCTGGATTATTTCTGAAGAATAAAGATATCATTCAGTGTCACTTTGAGCCCCTAAAAAAGACACTTTAGACTAGAGGCAAATATGTTGTACAATTGTAGTAGCTACATCCCTTTACCTCTTCCTTTTTGCTTCCTTCTGTTCGTGTTTCCTATTCCTTATATCTGTTTTTTTTATTTTCCTTTTTGAATTGATTTTTTAATTTAGTGATTTAATTAAAGCGCCAGGCGCAAATCTTCCAACTCGAATTGCTTAAACTGTATATGAATCTTATAGCATATGTATGAGAAAGGCTGTATAAAACATTTAATGTATACAAACTTGAAAATGAAAACCGGAAAGCGAAAGTTTTGCGTATGCTTCATTTAGCTTTTAAACTACCCATGCTGCCTCTGCCAGCATCAGTAGGGAAAGTACCCATTGAAAGACTACTTACCTCCAAGGCATTCTCTAGATCTCCTTTTAGGACCTGGACGCATCCGATGTTAAACCAAATCTTTGATGTGGGATCCCCAATGCTTAAAAAATTCTCCAAAGCTGAATCCAGATCCTGATTGTCTGCTGCCAGGACTCCTTCATGCCAATACTTTATGAGATCTTTGTATGGCATCCTGCAGAGAAATGAAGAAGAATGTGTAGATCCACCTGCAGTAAGAGCAGCTGTACATGTATCAGGAAGTGGAAAAGTCTTGTGTCCCTCCCAGAATCTCATTCCAATCCCGTCTGAAGATTTAATGAAAGGGCACGTAGTTAGCTTTTTAAATTCCAGGCTTGCAACACTCATCTGTGTGTTCAATGGGTTGGAACAAATATTGCAAACGTCACCTGCACGAAGGACGAATGAAATCCAACAACTCAGTGACCTATGATTAAAAATAGTCTGTTTGATGGTTTGAAATGTTGCTGTTTCATATGGAAGATTTTATGCTTTCATTTGCTGATTTCTGCTTGTACTTAGGGGATCAATTAGACTTGTGGTTGAGGGGGTGGTAAAACCTGTTGTTTGTGCCTCATTTTTTCATGTGTTCGCTGACACAAAAACAGACAGATCCATTCCTCATCCATCTGGTGGATCAGATCGAATGATTGCCCCATAAAGAAGAGCGGCTGTGTCCATGTCTGCTCTGCAAAGCGGAGCGGACAATGACCTGTCAGCTGCCGTTTTGCATCAGCGGACAGATCCTCGCTGAGCAGGTGGATCCGGCTAAGGGTAAATGTTTGTTAAAGGGGTTGTAAACCTTGCAGTTTTTTCACCTTAATGCATCCTATGCATTAAGGTGAAAAAACATCTGATGGTTCAAGGCTCCCCATCTCCCCAGTTTACTTACCTGAGCCCTCGAAAGTCCCGCATCGAGAACGTGCTGGCTTCTTGGCTCTTCTCAGCCTGGTTTTCTCTCCTCTTTATTGGATAGATTGATAGCAGCGCAGCCATTGGCCCGCTTTGCTTTCAATCAAATCAAAATGAGCTGGCCACTGGGGGGCGGGACCGAGACATACACTCTGTGTCTATGGACGCAGAGTGTATGATATGGGAGCATGCCCGTAAGGTAACCCCCTTGGGAGAGAGCTTCCCGAAGGGGTTATCTATTGGGGTGAGGAGCCGAGACAGTTGCCGTGGGACCCCAGAACAGCAGGATTAGGGCCACTCTGTGTAAAACGAACTGCACAGTGGAGGTAAGTATAACATGTTTGCTATTTAAAGAAACAACAAAAAAACAAACCTATACAACCACTTTACGTGTACTGGTGCATGAATAAAGTGTAATCCTTATCTTATTTGCTGCTCCAGCAGGGTCCCTCCAGCTGTGTGATCGATCCTGAGAATGAAAGGCAGGAAAAAGCTAAATAGCGACACCTACCTATGGGACCAAGAATGACACAAAGAGACAGATATATTATTAAAATGATTGGTTGGTTACTTACCTGTAAAAAACTTCAAATCAGGTCATGTGACTAGAAGAACCTATGAGAAGGAAAGAAATTTACAATGGTTATCAGAACGACGCCAGTAGCTGAAAAAGAACCCCCCCCCCCCACCACCACTTCTTTCGCTGTCCTGGTATATGTGAAATGGTCCCTTTCTTTTTTGTAATGTTAGGGGATAGTTGTTAAATGGTACACTTCTAGTTCGAGCTTTAATGGCTGAACTATTGATCGGTATAATAGTTTGTAAATATTTGGTAAGATTACAGTAATTGAAAGTCAGTTATAAGTAAATTATCTCACAAAAGTGAGTATACACCTCACATTTCTGTAAATATTTTATTATATCTTTTTATGAAGAAATGCTCCGCTGGAGGTTATGTTTTTTGTGACATAATGTTTTACACAATGTTTTTTTGTTAATTCAATAATATTGTTATTTTGATTTTTCTCCGGTGTTTTCATGCTATTTAAGTTACAAAATATATTTCTTCCATCAACTGAAACACAACAGTTTAATTTATAGGGAGTCTTTTACTTTACTTCAATGTTTTATGATTGTGTGCACTTTTTTTGTGTCTGCTACACATGTTTTTATTACATAACTGTAGCACCCTGATGGTTAGGCAGGGTTGCTGGTAAATTTACCTGCCCGGGTATAGTTGTCTTGGCCAATTGATAGGAGATCAATTGATTCCGTCCTAATTCTGAAATTGCTGCACTTCTCTCTTCTGTCAATAGAGGGCCGAGTATCTGGTGGCATTAGATAAGACAAGGGCATTGCAAGGACAGATTAGGAATAGATAGGGTGTCTCAGCCAATGGGCAGGGATCTTCTTGGGTCCCTTGGCCTGAAGGGAGAGCCTATTTATTTTTTGTGAAGTCAGGTGATCAGGGTTCTGTGCCACCTGGGCAGCTGTCTGGGTGGATGTGTGTTGTGCTGCCCGGGCTGCTAGGCCAGAGCCTGAGGCATATCCTAGGGACATCTGGCTGCTAGGCTGTCTGAGGGCCTATCCAGAAGCAAGAGAGCAGCACAGGGTTGGGACTGCAGCTTGCAGTCCAACCATAAGTGACGGTTTTGACATGGTTGGAGGTAGAGGGGAAGCTGTCGCCACTAAGGGACCATCCACCCATTACCAGGGAGCACAGTGAGTAGCTGAAGCAAGTTCCAGAGCAGTATTTTACCCAACCGGGGACTGTGAAGAACTGGGAAACATCAGCAGGTGTCAAGCCAGGGACCCAGCCAGCGGAGGTGACACTTGCAGAGCAGCCTTGTGTACCAAGCCAGGGACTGAGCAGTGGGGTGACACTTTAGAAAGATACTCATTGAGAAGGTTGGATGAGCTCAGGAGATCCAGTGGCAGTGGATCAGCAAGTCTAATGAGTCTAGTGAGAGATACTGGGGAGCTCAGTGAAGTGAAGATCTACAAGAAGTGATTGTAGAGGAAGTACAGAAGTTTGTTACAACTTGTGTTAGAAACTGGTACAAGACTGTGCCCTATGAGACAGCGCTCCTACACATGCAGATGTGGTGTCTGGTTGGGTGCCTTTCCCTGCATGGCTGTCTACCTAAAGAAGTCTCTGAGTCTGCTAATTACCGCTGCAACTACTTAAGGGTGTCCTGGCCCTAAACCCTCTCTGCCATAGTTCTGTTCTAGAGAAAATAAATCTCTGTGCATTCAAGAAGTGTCTGGCACCCTGAATCTACCTTGCATTACACCCACTATGCCTTATAACCCACTATACGCAGAAGTCCCCAACTCTGCAGGTTCTCATTAGACCAAAGGGGACCTGGGACCTTGCTACATAAATATACAAAATACGTTTTTTAGTGGTGGAATAACCTAAGGCAGGGCCGATTTTGTCAGTCTAGACAATGGGTATTTGAGTAGATTTCATTTTGTGTTTTTTTTTTTGTTTTTTTTACTTTATGCCATCCCAAGATATATAGTTATACTGATACCGCCTCAGGTGTTCTGCATTATGTTCTGGTAACTGGTTTTCCTGCCATGTGTAGGTGGATAGCCCTTCCCATTTAATTACCTTTGAAGGGGAGGCAACTCCTACATATATACAGTGGAACAACCTGATTCACATTTGCTATGGTTAAGCGCCCATCTGTGGTGTGAAGTGCGTTAGTTATCTGTCCTGTACCTCTGTTACCGTAAGTGACTAAAACAAAGAGAACCCGCTTCAGGTGTCTGTTTCCGAATGATCTCTCCCCTCTCCAGGCGTGGGTGCAGCTCAATATGTAACCATATGCAAGAACTGAACAAAAAGGTCTGAATGGCCGCACTCCAATGAAAAACTATTTATTTATTGTTATGATAAATCCATACAGCAAGTATAAAACCACTAACACGTTTCACACCTTTATAGCAGGTACTTATTCATAGCTAAATTTTCCAAGAATGACAAAGACATACTGTATACATGCAATCAAGCAAGACCGCAAATTGGTGTAATTAAGTATCATGTACACCCACTACAGATGACACGGTGTTCTGAATTGATATTAAGGTGAGTCAGTTGGAGTATTCCTTCGCATAAACACAAAATGAACTTAAGAAAAGGATGACTGAAACTGACCCATAAAAATAAAAAACACATGGATTAATGGTGATGCATGCATAACTATAATGAAACCTATATATATATATATATATATATATATATATATATATATATATATATATATATATATATATACTTTGATAAAATGCCTACAGAGTTTCCTGGCAGAAAAACCTGTGTGTGCTTAGCATTAGAATTCTCATATAAACATGTATATAGAAACCAAGAAACCAAAAAAAGTTTATATTAATAAATGTTGCTCTTGCGCATGCACAGGTAGGTAAACACAATTTCTTTAGAAAACTCCCGTAGGCAATCCGGATTCATATCACACAGCACAGCATAAAAAAGCTGTTATTAAGCCCATGACAAAAGAACCAGATAAATATATGCAGACCGTAGTTCCAGCCCTAAACAACATGTTCATGGTTGTAGTCCAATCACTTTGGTACAGGTATGCAATACACCTCCTGCGGACATGTAGAACACCTTTTAAATATACATATTATGACATGAAAACTGGGAAGAATAGATATATGCAAAGAAACAGATATGCCGCGTAAACACGGTTGGATTTTCCAACGGAAAATATCTCATGGGAGCTTTTTGTCGGAAATTCTGACCGTGTGTAGGCTCCATCGGACATTTTCCATCGGAATTTCCGACACACAAAATGAGATCTTTATCTCACATTTTCTGACAACAAAATCCGTCGACTGAAATTCCGATTGTGTGTACACAATTCCGAAGCACAAAGTTCTATGCATGCTCGGAATCAAGCAGAAGAGCCCCACTGGCTATTGAACTTAAATTTTCTCGGCTCATCATACGCCACCGCGTTCTTGGCGTTCGGACATTCTGAAAATATTGTGTGACTGTGACTATGCAAGTTCGAGCCAACATTCGTCAAAAAAAAATCCCATGGATTTTGTTGTTGGAATGTCCGATCCTGTGTACGTGGCAATAGACATGATGAGAACAAGAAAAAAACTGTCAGAGACATTATATATATATATATATATATATATATATATATATATATGTATATATATATGTATTAGGGATGAGCTTCGTGTTCGAGTCGAACATACGTTCGACTCGAACATTGGCTGTTCGGCCGTTCGGCGAATTCCGAACATTTGGGCCGTTCGCGTCAAAATTCGAGTGACGCGCGCGCGGACCACAATGCACTGCGGTGGCGCAGTGCATTGCTGCCCCATGATTGGCCAAGCATGCACTGTGACCCCTCATGCTTGGCCAATCGCAGCGCCGGCAGCGAGGAGAGCCATGATTGGCCACAGGCATCCTGCCTGTGGCCAATCATAGCTCAGGCTGTGTAGTGCACGCCCCACACTATATAAGGCCGCCTTTGAGGCGGCCTCGTGTAGTGTGTTAGTTAGCATCTGAAGCAGTGGGTGTTCTGTGTACCTTCAACACAGTTACACACCAATCGTTTTTGGCTGATTTCCTATCTTGCTGCTGTGTAGTGGTTGTTGTCTGTGCCCTGACTGCAGTATACACCACTATATTCACCTCACCTATATAGCTAGTGATCTAGCTTTAACCACTTAACAACTGCCCATTGCCGATTAACGGCTTCAGGGCGGTTGTTTAACTCTGAGAGGCCGTTAATTAACGGCCTCCCAGAATTCTGCTCTCGCGCGCCCCCTGGGGCGCGCACTCGAGAGCATCCGCCGGATCCACAGGACCCGGCGCATCACGGATCACGGTAAACGGCCGCTCATAGCGGCCGTTTACCACGTGATCGCTCCGTCAAATGACGGAGTGATCACTTGTAAACAAACCGGCGTCATGTTATGACGCCGGTTCCTCCCTCCCCTCTCTGTACCGATCGGTACAGCGGAGGGGAAAGAGATCGGTGTCAGCAGCGATGTGGGCTGCATCTGCAGTGCCCACATCGCTGCTCACCGAATTTAACCCCTCAATTCCCTGCCAATACTCTGCAATACCAGTGCATACTCTGCAGTACCCTGCCATTACTCTGCAGTACCCCGCCATTACTCTGCAGTGCAGTACCCTGCCATTACTCTGCAGTACCCTGCCATTACTCTGCAGTACCCCCCATTACTCTGCAGTACCCTGCCATTACTCTGCAGTACCCCCCATTACTCTGCAGTAACCCCCATTACTCTGCAGTAACCCCCATTACTCTGCAGTACCCCCAATACTCTGCAGTACCCGCCATTACTCTGCAGTACCCGCCATTACTCTGCAGTACCCCCAATACTCTGCAGTACCCTGCCATTACTCTGTAGTACCCCCCAATACTCTGCAGTACCCTGCTATTACTCTGTAGTACCCCACCAATACCCCGCCAATACTCTGTAATACCCTGCCATAAATTGCCATACCCAGCCATACTCAGAGATACCCAGCCATACTCGGTGATACCCTGAAATACCCAGCCATAGACGCCCCCCACCCCTCACCGCCCTCCGGTGCTTCTACCAACTCGCCAGTATGATCAAAACCAGAATCTTTTTTTTATTTTTTATTTCAGGCTTCCCAGCCTAGAGGTGAGATGTGGGGTCATATTGACCCCCCAGATTTCACTGTAAAGAGGACCTGTCACCCCATATTCCTATTACAAGGGATGTTTACATTTCTTGTAATAGGAATAAAAGTGATTTAAAATTAAAATATATTTTTGGGGAAAAAAATGTCAAACTAAAATAAATAAAGTAAAATGAACAATAAAAAAATAAAATAAAAATTAAAGCGCCCATGTCCCCATGTGCTCGCATGTGCCACACATGTGAGGTATCGCCGAGAATGTTAGAGCGAGAGCAATAATTCTAGTCCTAGACCTCCTCTGCAACTCAAAACATGTAACCAGTAAAAAAAAATTTAAAGCGTCGCCTATGGGGATTTTTTAAGTAGCGACGTTTGGCGCCATTCCACGGGCATGTGCAATTTTGAAGAGTGACATGTTTGATATCTATTTACTCAGCATAACTTCATCTTTCACTTTATGCAAACATTGGGCTAACTTTACAGTTTTTTTTGTTTGTTTTTTAAGCACAAAACTGTTTTTTTCCCCAAAAAAACGCATTTGAAAAATTGCTGTGCAAATACCGTGTGAGATAAAAATTTGCAACGACCACCATTGTATTCTCCAGGGTCTTTGCTAAAAAAAATATATATATATATAATGTTTTGGGGTTCTCTGTAATTTTCTAGCAAATAAATGATGATTTTTACATGTAGGAGAGAAATGTCAGAATTGGCCTGGGTGCTCCAGAACGCCTGATGGCGCTCCCTGCATGTTGGGCCTCTGTATGTGGCCACGCTGTGTAAAAGTCTCACACATGTGGTATCGCCGTACTCGGGAGTAATAGCAGAATGTGTTTTGGGGTGTAATTTGTGGTATGCATATGCTGTGTGTGTGAAATAACCTGATAATATGACAATTTTGTGAAAAAAAAAAAAAAAGGAAATAGGCCGTCAGTACTTCAGGTGTGATCAATTTTCAGATATTGGCACCATAGCTTGTGGACTCTATAACTTTCACAAAGACCAAATAATATCCACCAATTTGTACTTATTTTTACCAAAGATATGTAGTAGTAGTAGTAATGATATGTAGTAGTATGAATTTTGGCCAAAATTTATGAAGAAAAAATGACTAATCTGCTAAATTTTATAACAGAAACAAAGAAAAATTCATTTTTTCGCAGAATTTTCGGTCTTTTTTCTTTTATAGCACAAAAAATAAAAAACTGAGAGGTGATTAAATACCACCAAAAGAAAGCTCTATTTGTGTGAAAAAAGGACAAACATTTCCTATAGGTCCAGTGTTGCATGACTGAGTAATTGTCATTCAAAATGTGAGGGCACCGAAAGCTGAAAATTGGTCTGGTTATTAAGGGTGTTTAAGTGCCCAGTGGTCAAGTGGTTAATAATAGAGCTTGCAGTCAGTAGTGTTAGGAGATAGTGCGTGCTGTCTGCGTGCTCTGTACCCAGTACATACCGCTATAATATAGGGCAGGCCCCTACTTTCAAACATCCAACTTACAAACATCTCCTACTTGCAAACGCAAGGAGACAGCAGCAAGTGAGATGAAAAAAGATGGACAACAAAACAAATTATACAGGGGTGATAATCCTTCCCTATGTTTTCCAAAAAGCTTAAAAATCGTTTTTTGACTGGAGCTACACTTTAAAAATGTACCGGTTGAAAATGACAAACAGATTCAACTTAACACAACAAACCTACACAGTCCCTGTCTTGTTTGCACCGCCTGTATACTGCTGTTCTGAGTATATAGGGCCTGGGGGCCACACGCATTTCCTTTTTTTAATATGGGTACGGGGTTCCCCTTAATATGCGTACAAGACCCAAATAGGCTGGTAATGGGCAGGGAGGGCTACCCATGCCATGTTTCTCAATGATTTTCAACCATATTGCAGGAACCAGATATAACATTAAAACCGCAAGCAGTTTTAAATGGTGTTATTTCCGTTTAATGCCATTTTGTGCAGGGACTGTTCTAAACACGGGAAACACGTGGCACTTCACAGGCATACTACAGACACCCCCCAGGCACCATATTTAAAGGAATATTTCACCTTTTTTTTTTCACTTTAATCATCATTAAAATCAGTGCTCCCGCCAAAACGGCAGTTTTTAAAACTTTTTTTTGCAGTGACCCATGTCCCCTGAGGCAGGAGTCAGGTCCCCAAACCCTTTTTAGGACAGTATCTTGCATATTAGCCGTTAAAATTAGCACTTTCCATTTCGAACGTTCGAGTCCCATAGACTTCAATGGGGTTCTAACGTTCGTTTCGAACGCGGGGGTCGTTCGCAAGTTCTGGTGCGAACCGAACCGGGGGGTGTTCGGCTCATCCCTAATATATATATATATATATATATATATATTGGTTGGAGTCTGCTCATAAAAGTGCTTTCCCTGCTATAGATTCTGAAAAGGCTGGTGATAATTTTATCACCCATCCCCTTCAGGGCGACATCCAAAAAAAAATTGGACTCTTATGTCCTGTGAATTTCAAAGTAAGGTCATTGGGGGTTATTTACGAACGGCAAATCCACTTTGCACTGCAAGTGCACTTGGAAGTGCAGTCGCTGTAAATCTAAGGGGTAGATCTGAAATGAGTGGAAGCTCTGCTGATTTTATCATCCAATCCAATGTGCAAGCTAAAATGTTGTTTTTTTATTTTCCTTGCATGTCCCCTTTGGATCTACAGTGACTGCACTTCCAAGTGCACTTTCAAGTGCACTTGCAGTGCAAAATTGATTTTCCTTTAGTAAATAACCCCGTGTCATTTAAGTAAAACAAATTTTCCAGACTATCAGCTTCATCTATGTAGAGACCGTAAAATAACGTATTTGTTCAAAGTGGACTACCACATGCAAAGATGCGGGATCTCTCCCACCATCCCATACCGTATTTGACTACTTGGATTTTATCTGACTTTAACCACTTCAAAACGGCACCCCCCCCCCCCCCTCCTGCCCAGGCCAATTTTCAGCTTTCAGAGCTGTAACATTTTGAATGACAATTATAAGGCCATGCAACACTGTACCCAAATTTTCCTCCCCTCTGGCTGACTGGTGGAGAGGGAGGACAACAACATCCTATCCCTTCTCCTCCTTGATCTTGATCTGCTGCACGGGAGTGACTGCCACCTATTCACCCTGGGCCTCCGGAACTGGCGCGGGTGTGTGGCCAGAGGTATTGGACCCTCTGTCCACTTGCCAGCACTTCAGCTGGAGAAGTATCTTGTAACTCCACATATGCTGCTGTTGGTGCTAGGTAGAGCTCAGTGATGTTCTGCAATGATTCCAGCTATTCTGCTGCAGGCTCACTCTGTTGTTCTTCCTCTGCAGAAAAGTTGATGAAATCACTAGTCTATGTAACTGCTGAAAATCCAGGACACAGGTTGGCGGCACTTGGGCCCAGTGCCAACACCTTGGCAGGTGATTCGTAATCCATAACATCCTCTGATGAAAACCCATACATTTCATGATCTGTGGCTGGGGAATGAGGATGGCTTCCTCTTCTTCCGAGCTCTGGAACTGCAAATGGGAAGATGAGCTGGCCGCTTCATCTCCCGTACCTTTATCCAGCTGCTGGAAAGACGCATTCCTCCATTCAAGCTCGACCTGTGCAGAAACAGGATCATCAAGGTCAGTCAAAACTTGCTGCATCCGCCATAAGACCTCCGCGTCCATAGCTGCGAAGATGTGCAAAGCACACTGTTACCCTGCCACATTGCCTACTCTTCAGCCAGGATTTCAGGACTGTCAGCTGGTACTTCTGGATAGTCCCTTGCAAAGGGAGCCCAGACCTGCTGCTGAGCAGAATCTAGCACACGTCTGTAGGTGATCTACAACTCCCATTTTTGACTGGCTAGAAACTCCAAATCTTCTAGTGCCCAGGGAACTTCTGAGACATTCAGAATCCATTTTCCGTTTCACCCTGTGCCCCTAATAGACACAGGGTTCCTTATACATAGGAGGGTCCAGGGGAGCTGGACAAGGAGTTTACAGAACTCTCCAAGTGAAGCTGGATTCCACAAGCCCCCCGCTCAAAGTGATTCCCGTCACAGCAATTTTTTTGAAAATTAAGAAATTAAAAAAGTGTATTTTTTCATAATTTTATTTTTTTACATATTATCACTAGTGTAGTACAGCAGTATGAAAAAAAACAAAACAAATTAAGATTTTTTTAAACATTTTTTATTTTTTCTGTTTCAATATGTTTATTGAGAATTTTTAAATAAACAGTAATAAACAAGAGATTACAATCAACTCCTTGTGAGCCCTCGCAGGGGCCACTAATCATGAATATAAATCCAAAGGGCTAACCATCACAATATATTTCTAATAAATTCAGGATAAGGAAGGGAGATGAGCAAGAGATGGAATCTAGACTGGTTCAGTGCCAAACAACTCGTTCCTGAATCATGTTCTGCGAGTAAGCTCTGTTCCTGCTACCCCCATCCATGGGAGGTAGCAGTTTTTATTAGTAATGGGAGAGATTACTAAGGAGAGAGAAGAGAGACAGAGAACAGAAGAAAGAAGGGTAAGGAGAAAAAAAAGGGGGAGGAAAGGAAGGGGGGAAAGCTCGGGCTCGGACGCCCCGCCAGGGGAATTTAGACCAAGCCCAGGCATGCCGCTTGGAGCGTGGGGAACTCATAAGAGATCCACGGCTCCCAGATCTTTAGAAATTTAGCATGAGAATCATGGAAAATACTGGACATACGTTCCTGAAGTAACATAGCAGTCATGCGTGTCTTAACCCCTTGAAAATCTACCCGTTGTGACTTCCAGGCTTGGGCAATGGTCCGCTTGGCCGATATAAACAGATAGGTAGCCAGCTTCTGTTGAGGGCCGCGCAGGCCAGGAACTGGGCAATGTAGGAGAGCTAGCCTAGCGTCCCTTCGAATCGTTAGATGAAAGAGTGTCTGCAGTAAACTAAAGATCCTAGACCAGAACCCCACCAACCTTGGGCAAGCCCACCATGTGTGCATGACATCACCTCGCTGTCCACAGTTGCGGAAGCATCTGTCAGTACTCCCAGGGAATGCCCGAGCCGTGCGGGCAGGTACCCAATACCATCGGAACATTACTTTATATGCGGCCTCTAGGGTATTTGTGTTGAACGAGCATTTGGCGACTGTGTGCTAGGCTCTGTTCCAATCCTCTGGGTCTACTGGGGCCTGAAGGTCTTTTTCCCATTGAGTCATATAAGAGAGGGGTGCCGATGGCGGGCGACCATTCAGGGAGGCATAAATGGCCGAGATGAGGCCCGGGGACCCTGGGGAGTGATGGCATGTATGTTCAAAAAAAGTTTTTTGGAAGGGATAGGTGGACGTGCGGCGCAATGCTACAATCCAGTGCTTTAATTGGATAAAGTGATAATGCTCCGTGACCGGCGCCCCCTGCGCTTCCCTGATACTCTCCCAGGAGGGGAATGAACGTGAAGATAGAACATTTTGGACTTGTGGGTAGCCATGCGAAGACCACCAGGAGAATGCCTGGGGCTCCACCAGACCGGGAGGGAAAAGAGGGTTATGGATGATGGGGAGTAGGGGTAGGAAGGGGGACATCAGATTGTTAACCGATCGAACTGAGTCCCACACCTGCAGACCATGAAGCAGCATGGGGCTCAGAGAGGGAGGGCGTGGAGTCCTGGGGAGCCAGAGGAGTGCCTGAAGTGAACACGGGTCAGAACCAGGTACCTCTAGGAGCACCCACAGAGGAACATCCATGGTTGCATGAAGCATGGTCAACGGGGAGATCTGGGCCGCTATGTAGTATTTAGAGATATTGGGGACCCCCAGGCCTCCCCGGAGCCTATGGGTATAAAGGGTCGCTCTAGGTACCCTGGGGCGTTTATGCGCCCATATAAATTGGAGGATCCTATTCTGCAGGAGTCGAAGGAAAAAAGCAGGTACCCGGACAGGCAAAGTGCGAAAATAATAAAGGACTTTGGGGAGTATCGTCATCTTTGCCGCCGAGATCCTCCCTACCCAGGAGAGTGAGGGAAATTGCCAGGCTTGCATAAGGGTGGACACCATGCGTAACAGGGGATAATAATTGGCAGAGAATAGGGAGGAGTAAGCTGGAGTCAATTTGACACCTAAATAGTCAATCGAGTGAGATGCCCAACGATAAGGAAAATGGTCCTGAAGTCGCTGTACCAGTTCCATAGGGAGGTTAACATTCAGCGCTGTGGTTTTGGAGGGGTTAATTTGAAGACCTGAGAAGGCTGAAAATTGATCTAATACAAGTTGCAGGTTGGGCAGGGAGATGAGCGGGTTTGAAATGGTCAAAAGGGCGTCGTCCGCAAATAGGTTCACTTTGTATTGAGTGCCCGCGTAAGGAATTCCCGAGATATCACTATCTGATCCTGATTCCCTGATCGCCGCTGCCAGCGGCTCCAATGCCAGGATAAACAGTGCCGGGGACAGGGGACAGCCCTGTCTAGTTCCCCGGAGTATCGGGAAAGGGTCAGAAAGGAAGCCCGCGTATTTTACTGACGCCGACGGTGCGGAATAGAGGGCCTGGATCCATCGCAGGAAATGTGGACCAAATCCCCATTTGGTTAGAACAAAATAAAGGTAATCCCACGAGAGTGAATCAAACGCTTTATATATATCTAGGGAAAGCAAGAGTCCTGGTATTTTGCACTGATTAAGTATATGGAGGAGATGGACCACCTTGCGGACATTATCCCCCGCCTGGTGACCGGGCACAAAGCCCACCTGATCCCTGTGAATGAGGGTCTGAAGATATCTGTTGACCCGCGTACTTAGGACCTTGCCCAGTACCTTCAGGTCAACATTCAACAGGGAGATGGGATGAAAGGACTGTGGGTCCGTGGCTTCCTCAGGCGACTTAGGGATCATAGAGATATGGGCTTTCAACGAGTCTGGCGAGGGTCTCGCACCGTCCCTCCAGGCGTTGAAATAAGATGTGAGATGGGGCGTGAGCAGGGGTGCAAATGTCTTATAATATAGACCGGTAAAGCCGTCCGGACCCGGAGCCTTGGAAGGCTTAAGGGACTTTAGGGCTTGGGCGACCTCCATTTCCGTTATAGGAGCATTCAAATTATCTCGTGCCGCTAAAGACAATGTAGGAAGGTCAATCGATTGGAAGAATCTCTCAGCCTTGTCTCGGTCGAAGGTTGCCGGTCTATTATATAGGGATGAGAGGAAGGAGGCAAAGCCTGCTACTACTTTAGATGGATTTGACGTAAATTCCCTTCCCGTCACCTGTAGTCGAACCGGCCTGCCTGGACGTCCCACCGAATTAAGTTTCCTAGCCAACATAGGACCAGGTTTGTTCGAGCAACTATAAAACTTATACTTGGACCAACGCAGGGCCTTTTCCGCCTGAGCAGAGGCGAGCAAGTCCAACTCAGTGGCCAATTTGTCACGTGTCCGCCTATGGGTTACCGTAGGGTGCGCCTTCCATGTCGCGTCCGCCGCCTCTAACAAGGAGGTCAATTCCCGTATCCGCTGCTCCCTGGCCCGTTTTGTATGGGAAGTGATCTGGATCAAATGGCCCCTGACCGTCGCCTTTTGACGCCACATGTCCACCATGCCATAAGATTGGAAAAGATCATGCAATAGTTGTTCCTGAGAGGCATCACGGGACGGAGGCACTTCCCTGAGACTACGCCTGTCCAAAGAGGAGTTAAAAACAGAGTTGGAGTCTCCCATCATAATCAGAAGGCCTTTTTGGTGCCTGGTGATCACTTGGAGTAGGTGGGAGAAAAACTTCTGCTGAAATGAATTAGGAGCGTAGTATCCAACCAAAGTGACCTCCTGGTCCCACAGGGTGCCCTGCAGGATCAAATATCTACCCGTAGGGTCTGCTATTTCTTTAGAACAGATAAATTGGAGGTTACGCCGAAAGGCCATCAGCACCCCTCTATGCTTCTCAGAGGCGGAGGCCGTAAAAAACATTGGATAATGGGGGGACAAATATTTGGGGGATGAGGATTGGGAGAACCTGGTCTCCTGCAGACACACCACATCAATAGATTGAGATTTTAAATGGCGGAAGACCTTCGATCTCTTATTGGGGGAATTGAACCCATGTATGTTCTGCGAGAATATTTTCAACACATTTTGAGCCATCTGGGGGGTAAAGGAAGGTACATATAACGATAACGCAGCCAGCAAGGTACGTACTTACCCTGATCCCATGGCGAGGCAGTCCGAGCCCGAGTAGGGGAGCGGGAGGGAGGAGAACACAGTGGAGAAGAGGAAGAGAGAGAAGAGGAAACATTGAATAGACATGTGACACACATAAACACCACAATGGGTGGGCATAGCATCCCGTTACCGGACACTAATAGAGGTGGCGGCACCACCAACCACAAGGCTAACAAATAGTAAAACATAACAACAGTAGGAACAATAATACTTCAATTTTACTAGAGCATTACTACCTTATTACCCTATTACCGCCCCTGCACAGGGCTACGAAAACTAAACCAAAAACAGGTGAGACGAGCCAGGCCCATCTCGTAGGACCGCTACCGGGTGGCAGTGATTAGAACTGGCCATGGGACTATAGGTTCTCCCCACCTTGCCCCCCCCCCTGCAGGGAGCGCCCGAGGAGAGGATGCAACCACGGTCCCCAAACGTGACCCCCACGTTGGTTCGCCGCCAGGCCCCCGGGAGTCAAAAAAAAAAAAAAGTATAAGAGGGAGGGAGAGGCAAGGGAAGGGAGGGAGTTAAGTGGAGAGGGGGGAAAGGGGAGCAAGAGGGGAAGCAGGGAGGAGCAGGAAGGGGCAAGAAGGGGGGAAGAAAAAGGTAAAATTGAAGCCCCAGATGGTTCCTAGGGTCCAGAGGGCAACCTGCATACACTATAAGTAGACAATACATACAGTACTCCCGGAACCGGCCCCCCAGACTGCCCCTATCCCACCAGGACTATAGTCCCATTTCACTGACTTTTTCCCCTCTTATCCCTCCCCCTCCCTCCCCTCCCCAAAAGGAAGAAGGAAAAAAAAATAATTAAAAATATAAATAACATAAAAAATTTTTCCTGATATAGGACCCTCAGGTTAGCTGAGTGGTCTGGGCAAAATTAGGCAGTCTAAGTAGGGCCGGATCACTGGCAGAAGCCCAAAGTCATAAAGGAAGGCGCATAGGGCCTCTGGGTTAAGCAAAAAACCAAAGTAGAACCAACCAAAAATTTGGAAATAAGAACAAGGAGGGGGGGTGGAGGTATGAACAAGGAGCGCTTAAGCACATCATCCGGTAGAAAACAAAGTCCCGCACCAGGAAGAGACAAACAGTTTTCCAAAGGCCTGGAGAAGGCAACCCAGCAAACAGCAAAGAATCATGTACGGGCTCATCCGTGCAGTCGTCATCCTGGATCTGAATAGGGGGATCGCACATGCTGCTGGGCATCAGGTGGGGGTCGTTTCCTGTTGCTGACTGGCTCCCATACACGGCCCAAGCGCCGAGAAGTGGGTTTAGGATCTGGAGCCCTCTCACGGATGCTGGGGTCATCCGGAGGGGGGAGCAAATGTAATGCATCAAAAGTCGCTTGAGCTTCTTCCGCGTTGCGCACAGTGTAGCCCCGACCTTGGTAGGTGAAAGCGAGGCGAAAAGGAAAGCCCCATGTGTATTTAATGTGGCGTTCCACCAGAGCTGAAGTGTATGGCTTTAGTTGACGTCTCTTTAGCACCGTGGTGGGGGCCAGGTCAGTAAAGAGCTGGTATTTGTGACCTTGGAAGCGGAGATCAGGCTTTTCCCGTGCTGCTCTAAGGAGTGTTTCCTTCGTACGGTAGTACGTGAACTTGATGATAATGTCCCGAGGGGGGCCCCCCTCCTTCCTCGGCCCCAGGGCCCGATGGATCCGGTCAAACTCCATGCGATCAATAGGGATGCCTGGGACCAGTTCCTGGAATACGGCCGTGGCCGTGGAAGTTAAGTCCTCAATAGTTTCGGGAAGTCCCCTAAGCCTAAGGTTCCCACGTCTAGACCTGTTCTCATAGTCCTCTAATTTTAGGAGAGCTGCGTCCAGGTCCCTGCGCAGGTCTTGTAAGTCCTGCTCATGGTGACCAATGACCGTTGCTGCGGCCTCCATTCTATCTTCCAACGCATTCGTACGGTTGCCAAGTTCACGAATTTCCTTCGTGAGATGCGTGGCCAGTTTGGAGGTGGCTGCTGACAGTTCCCCCTGCAGCATGGTTTTAAAGCGAGATAGCAGGTCAGCGTCCCGCAATGAAGGCGCTACACATGGCTGTTGGATTCCAGGTATACTTTCTACATCCGAGCAAGCTTCGGGCTCACCAGTCAGCAGCGGAGGGGTGAAGTCCATGTCCGAGGCCTGCGAGTTCAGCGGACCGTCCGGTGGAAAGGCCTCGAGGCTTGCACACACAGCCTGTCTCCTCGAGGTGCTCCGCGCTGTGCCTGATTTGCGTCCCATAATGTCAGCTTCAATTGCGGGGTATATCGAGCCCAAATTAATGTGCAGGAGCGGCGATTTCACTGTCAGTGTGGTCGGTGGTGGAGAAGCGCCATTAGTTTGCGACCATCTTGGTTCTTAGTTCATGAGCACCCTCAATATGTAATGATTTTAGGTAATGTCAATGAATTACAGTCTCTTCCCACACCAACAGGCTACGGAAGGAAAAACTTTAGGGTGCTGGGTGTAGCAAGATGGCCGCCGTCATCCAGAACAGGCCGAAGCCAGGGCCTTTCCTAAGAAAGGGGGCTGCTGCTGAGTAGCACGCGGCCTTGGTTCAGGGGGGGTTATCAGGGTCCGTCTTAATCCAGTCCCCTCACAGCCCAGAGAGATGATAGCCTGGGGATAGGAAGCAGCCCGTCCAGTGACTCACCAGGCCCAGAGAAGTCCGTGGAGGGGATCGAGCAGTGGCTCCTGTTTTCGGGGTCCGGCGACCTGGAGGGTCTTCACCTGGTGACCTCCCGCTGCCGATGCGTGGATTACTGGCTGAAATGTCAGGCGAGAGCGGCGATCCCGGAGGCCGAGTAGGCCGCAAGATGGCGGCCGGCGCGCCGCTGGTGGGGTCCGCGGCAGGCCGAATCGTTCAGTCCGAGGGTCAAGAGGAGCCGCCAAACTGGGATGGGGCTGTGCAGGAGAGCCCAGGCGAGCAGGTAAGTCCTTTTTGGGATGAAAAAAGGCGTCCACAGCGGAGGATGGCTGTGGATTCAGAACCGGGCGGCGGAGCTCAGCCTCAGTGCGTCCTGTCGCCTCGCCGTCCGGCCACGCCCCCCCCAAACATTTTTTATTTTTTATTAAATTTTTTTATTTTTCTTACTTACTGTGAACAGAGCAATACTGTATTACCATAGTAACACTGTACTACTCTGGGGAGTTGATCAGGATTTGTTTTACACACTATGATTGCTTATAACAGTGAATATCACAATATCAATATAAACAACCATTTTTACTGAATAAAAAAGATTCATTCAGAGTGTACTGTTGTGATTAGCTGTGATTGGCCCTGTCTGTACCATGTGATCAATTACAGTGATCAACACAATAGTACACAATGGATCAAAGCCATTTATTGTGTAGAATTGTCATGAGATGTGATGTGATTGGTCACAGCAATCACATGGTACTGGCAGCAGGTTGGTACACTGGTCAGTCATCTGCTGTGTCTGGTGGACACAGTGAGTGTTGGATCGCATTGGAGCGTGGCATGTCCTCCCAGTATACAGTAACAAGGCTCCATCGGAATTTATGCTGGCCGGATTCCTGCCAGCAAAAATTTGAGAGCATGTTCTCAATTTTTCAGATGGAAAAACTCACGCATGCTCAGATTCAACTACGAGATGGAAGCTATTGGCTACTGGGTATTGAACTTCCTTTTTCTAGTCCCATCATAACGTGTTGTATGTATTGACGGTCGGAATTTGGTGTGACCGTGTGTATGCAAGACAGCTAGAGCGAAATCCCGTCAGAATTCCGTCGGGAAAACCATCAGAGCTTTTTGCGACCAAAATTCAGATCGTGTGTACGGGACATTAGACTTCAGGAGGAACATAAATGGCCTACACCAGGGGTAGACAACCTGGGGCCCTCCAGCTGTTGCAGAAACTACAAGTCCCATCATGCCTCTGGGAGTAATTGTAACTGCCAGCCTTGCAATGCCTCATGGGAAATTTAGTTCCACAACAACTGGAGGGCTACTGGTTGCCTACACCTATAGCAAGGGCATTACTTAACTTCGGTCAAAGCTGCACACAGATGATCACCCCTGGATGCAAGCATCTTGGATCCATGTGTGATTACATCTGAAGACTGGTGGACAGGTGCTGTCAGCCTGTCATTGCTTTATATATATTCTGAGCAGATGCAATTACCTACTACCACTTGTGAATCCAGCTGCAGGAGTGTGCTGGGTTCTTGCCGCAGCTGGCAATAAAATACAACATGAGTGAGGCTTTAGGGCAGTGGTCTTTAAACTACGGCCCTCCATAGTTTGAGGATCCCTGCTTTAGGGCATCTTCTATATAGCTAGCCAGTGGAACAGTAAAAACAAGCAGCTAAGCAAATGTTTTGCCACCCAATGGCTGCCCACAGGGCTGCAGAGTTTGACAGGTAGCACCGCCCTTTGATCAATGGGGCAGCACCACAACGCCTAGACCAGTGATGGCGAACCTTGGCACTCCAGATGTTTTGGAACTACATTTCCCATGATGCTCTGGTACCTTGCATTGTAGTGGAGCATCATGGGAAATGTAGTTCCAAAACATCTGGGGTGCCAAGGTTCGCCATCACTGGCGTAGACAAATGCTTGGCTCACTGTTGTGGTATGGTCCTGCAATGTAAAATTGCCATTTGGCAATTATTTAAAAATAAAAAAATAAGAAAACAACGTCAGGATGTGGCAGTAGCACTTCCTGAACGTCTGCCAGCTACCCCTATACCGCCCCCTGAAAAGTGATCCACTGCAGATCACTTTTTAGAAGGCAGTAAGCAGAACCGCCAAGGTGAAAGTGTCATTATAAAGCAGTGAATGTGACTTTCACCAAAAATCCTCTGGCAGTGAATCAATCACTATCATTGAAAGCACATGTACCAGGGAAGATTCACCTTGATTGGAAGTCTGGTGAATGTCAGATTCCAGGAACTCACACACCCACCTATATGGGACCAATGTATCCAAAACCATAAGAGATATAAATGTGGTTGCCCATAGCAACTAATGAGCTCATCATTGTGATTTCTGTAGCCAGGATGTGAAAATAAAACCAGGGCTCTGACTGTTCACTATAAGAAAAGCTCTTTCCCAGCCACATATCATATCAACCATTCTAAGCGCTCTGAACCTGCGCCTAGCAATGTCAAGACTAGCTTCCTGTTACCATGGAAACGCCCAGCGTTCTTCACAGACCAGGCGGCTTCACTCTGGCGGCAGTCCCTCACAGAAAAGTGTCCGGGCAGCGCACAGAGCCAAGACAGAAAGGTTCCGGGCGCAGGATACGTGTGCGCAGTGTGGAGAGGTAGGTGGCTCTCGGTTAGTCGATAGATATTGAGGGGGGAATTTGCTGTAGGAGGGTATCAATGGCGGGGAGTGGCCGGTGAGGTAAATGGAGGAATGGGAGGGGAGACTTCTGTACAGCTGTTATGTTGGAGTGACTTCCTGGGATTGTGTCAGGCCAGGAGAACACCATAGTGACCTGCAGCCAAGGGGAGCCCTGTGTGTGCTGAGCTGGGGACATGGGGGTGTGTGGTCACATATGGTGACCCATCACATTTGGCTACCTGCTGGACTGTGCATGCGCGGTGCCGCCATATGCGTTCCAACATTATGGCCATCTGCCCTTGTGCAGAATTTTGTGGTCACCTCCGAGTCCAGGTTCAAGCCCCACCATCCAAGTGGACATAGAGTTAGAATATAACTATGTTGCGCCTGAAGTGTGGCGAGCGGCCCTGTGGCAAAGTGATCTTACAACAGTACAGTGCAGTACAGAACAGCAGTTTACAAGCTCATCAGTGTGAAAGGGTCCTAAAAGAAGATTTTCTCTCTCATGCAGTTGTGTCTGGAACAGGAAGTGGAGGGAAATCTCCCCGACAGGGACCATAAAAAAAAAATCACTTAGACCCCTTTTACACTGAGGCGCTTTTCAGGCGCTTTCATGTTAAAAAAAGCGCCTGAAAAGCTCACGAAAACCTATTTCCATTTAAATCAATGAATGCTTTCACACTGGGGCAGTGTGCTGGCAGGGTGGGGGAAAAAAACGCACCTCTCCATTGAAATTAATGGAAACCTCTTTAAAAGTGCTCAAATGTTTTACTGGCAGTTTAGAAGCGCCTCAGTGTGAAAGGGGCCTTAGACCCCTTTCACACTGGGGTGTTTTTCAGGCGCTTTAGCATTAAAATAAGTGCCTGTAAAGCGCCTGAAAGAAGCCACAACTGTAATCCCAATATGAAAGCCCGAGTGCTTTCACACTGAGGCGCTGCGCTGGCAGGGCGTCAAAAAAAATCCTGCAAGTAGCTTCTTTGCAGCGCTTTTGGAGCAGTGAATACACCGCTCCTAAACCGCCCCTTCCCATTGAACCACCAATGGGAAGCGCCTGCAAAGCGCCTGAAAAGCGTTTTGTGAGTCCTTTTAACCCTTTATTTGGCCACTAGTAAGGGTTAAAAGTGCTCAAAAAATCCTGGTAAAACGCCGCTAGTTTAAGTGGCGCTTTATGAGTGTTTTTCGGTCACTGGCAGTGTGAAAAGGCTCTTAAAGCACTTGGGCTTTCACGATCATTGCAGATGAGGCTTCTTTCAAGCTCTTTACAAGCGCTTTTGTTTAACGCTAAAGCGCCTGAAAAACACCCCAGTGTGAAAGGGGTCTTAAAGAGGAAGTAAACCCTGATGAGTTTACTTCCTCTTTCATTCCCTGCAAAGGTGAAGCATAATGGACTACTATGCATCGTATAGTAGTCCATTATGTGTCACTTACCTGACACAGGAGCCAGCGAAGTCACCGCTGTCCCCTGTAGTCCGGCGCATCCATCTTCTCGGTGGGTCTCGCTGCTCCGCTGCTGTCATTCAGCGAAGCCGCGATTACGTCACTCCTGCGCATGCACACGGGTGCTGCGCTCAGTGTGCCTGCACGCCGCTGTCTACGGTGCATGCGCCGTAGACAGCGGTGCCTGTCTTTCGTCAAATATCTCCTAAACCGTGTAGGCTTAGGAGATATTTTTTGGACCTACAGGTAAGCCTTAATCTAGGCTTACCTGTAGGTCAAAGTATGTTATAAGGGTTTACAACCACTTTAATCATTATCAGGCTAGACTAGTATATAATGGGAAGCAGCTGATCCATTGGCTTCAATCCCTTCTGAAACTCTGAGCCAGCAAAATCAGATCTGGCTAATGTTGGACTCTTTAACCACTTTCAGACCGGACCATTTTGCTGGTAAATGACCAGAGGTCTTTTTACAATTTGGCACTGCGCTGCTTTAACTGGTAATTGCGCGGTCATGCAATGTTGTACCCAAACAAAATTTGCGTCCTTTTCTTCCCACAAATAGAGCTTTCTTTTGATGGTATTTGATTGTCTCTGTGATTTTTATTTTTTGCGATATAAATGGAAAAAGACCGCAAATTCTGGAAAAAATGATATTTTCTACTTTTTGTTATTAGAAAAATCCAATAAACTCAATTTTAGTCATACATTTAGGCCAAAATGTATTCAGCCACATGTCTTTGGTAAAAAAAAAAGTCAATAACTGTATATTTATTGGTTTGCGCAAAAGTTGTCACATCTACAAACTAAGGTACGTTTTCTGGAATTTACGCAGCTTTTAGTTTACGACTGCCTATCTCATTTCTTGAGGTGCTAAAATGACAGGGCAGTACAAAACCCCCCCAAATGACCCCATTTTGGAAAGTAGACCCCCTAAGGAAATTGATAAGTGGCATGTTGAGCCCATTGAATATTTCATTTTTTTGCCTCAAGCGATTGAATAATGACAAAAAAAAATTTTTTTTTTTTTTTTTTTTACACAAAGTTGTCACTAAATGATATATTGCTCACACATGCTATGGGCATATGTGAAATGACACCCCAAAATAAATTCTGCTGCTTCTCCCGAGTACGGGGATACCACATGTGTGGGATTTTTTGGGAGCCTAGTCGCGTACGGAGCCCCGAAAGCCAAGAACCGCCTTCAAGTTTTCTAAGGGCGTAAATATTTGACTTCACTTCTCACTACCTATTACAGTTTTGAAGGCCATAAAATGCCAAGATGGCACAAAACCCCCACAAATGACCCCATTTTAGAAAGTAGACACCCCAAGCTATTTGCTGAGAGGCATGTTGAGTCCATGGAATATTTTATATTTTGCCACAAGTTGCGGGAAAATTACAAACTTTTTTTTTTATTTATTTTTTTCACAAAGTTGTCACTAAATGATATATTGCTCACGCATGCCATGGGCATATGTGAAATGACACCCCAAAATAAATTCTGCTGCTTCTCCTGAGTACGGGGATACCACATATGTGGGACTTTTTGGGAGCCTAGCCGCGTACGGGGCCCCGAAAACCAAGCACCGCCTTCAGGCTTTCTAAGGGCGTTACAGTTTTGAAGGCCATAAAATGCCAAGATGGCACAAACGCCCCCCAAATGACCCCATTTTGGAAAGTAGACACCCCTAAATTTAGGGGTACACTAGTGAGACTAGGTAATAAATGGCGGGTGCCCTGAAACTATAAAAAAATAACTAACCAACCAGCGTCACCTGTAACAGTTATATGGTGATCACTGGTGAAAGGGTTAACTAGGGGGCAATCAGGGGGCTTTATACGGTAGTATATGGGGGTCCCTGGCGCTATAAAAAGCTGCGGCGAACCTAAATACCTACCTGCCTAACTAGCGTCACCTGTGACACTAATACAGCGATCAGAAAAATGATCGCTTATTAGGCTGGGTTCACACTGGAGCGATGCGGGAACGCCATGAATCCGCGGCGGGTTCCCGCATCGCATGCCTCCCGGCGGCAGTTCACACTGCCCTATGCGAACTGCTGGGAGTGTCAGTGAAATGCTAATGACACCCCCAGATCAGTTCGCATATCGCAGTGCGATCTGCAAACTCGGATCGCATGGTGTGAACACCCATGCGATCCGATTCTGCTGCGGACCAAAAAAAGGGTCCCGTGCGAATTTGCGGCGGGTGCGGCGCGAATTCAGCCATACTATCTGTATGGCTGAACTCGAATCGCACAGAGATCGGATGTAATTTGCACTGCAGTGCGGTGCGAATCACATTCGTTCTCATAAACTGCTGCAATGTGAACCCAGCCTTAGTGACACTGGCGACGGGGGGTGATCACGGGGTTAAACCTTTATTGGGGGGGTTAGGGGGGCACATTAGAACTAAAGGGGGCTAACCCTAACTGCCTTAACAGTTATTACAGTCACAAATGACACCAATGCAAAAAAAAAAAATGCAATTGGTGTCACTGTGACTGGGGGGGGGGCAGGGGTAATTGGGGGGGTGATCGGGGGGTAAAGGGGGGGTGTGAGTGTGCCTGGCATGTTCTACTGTACGTGTGGTGTGTTGGTGCAACTCACCGATCCTCTCTCCTCGGTGCCGGAACGAAAAATACCGACACGGAGGAGAGATTACATCACTTCCTCTCCTGTGTTTACATTACAGGAGAGGAAGTGATGTCACGGAGCATTTCTATTCGTCGGGAGCGATCGCGAGGGGGTGGCCATGAATGAATGGCCGTCCCCTCATCCCGGATCACTCCCGAACGAATACCGACCGCCGCAGGCACCGGGGGGGGGGGCCCGACCGGGCCCCCCACCCGCGGGAAGGCAGGGACTTATATATACGCCCATATGCCTGCCCGTGCCATTCTGCCGACGTATATCGTCGTGCGGCGGTCGGCAAGTGGTTAAGGGCTCTTTCACATGGGATGGATCGGTGTAGATCCGCCCCGTGGACATCCGCTTGCTCAGCAGGGATCGCTATGTTGATCCTTGCTGAGCCGGCAGATGACAGGTCTGTCTCTGCACACTGTGCAGGGACGGACCTGTCAGAGCGCCGCAGATGGATGGAAAAGTAGGTTTTTCCTCCGTCACACTTTTTCAGATCAGAGTGGGTCGGATGTCAGCGGACATGTCACCGCTGATATCCGATGCTCCATAGAGGTCTATGGTGCATCTGTTCAGGTCCGCCTAAAAAACCGACAGGCGGACCTGAACGGATCGGTCATGTGAAAGAGATATTTCTTGGACCTACAGGTAAGCCTTAATCTAGGCTTACCTGTAGGTCAAAGTGTGCTATAAGGGTTTACAACCACTTTAATCATTATCAGGCTAGACTAGTATATAATGGGAAGTAGCTGATCCATTGGCTTCAATCCCTTCTGAAACACTGAGCCAGCAAAATCAGATCTGGCTAATGTTGGACTCTATAAGGGCCCTTTCACACGGGACGGATCAGTAATGATCCGCCCCGTGATGATCCGCTTGCTCAGCGGGGATCGCTCCGTTGTCCCCGCTGAACCTGTCAGCTCTACATTCGCCTCTCTGGGGGATCGGACGAACACGGACCGTCTGTCCGTGTTCATCCGATCCGTAGACGGATAGATTTTCATCCGCAGACACCCGCTATCCCATAGGAATGCATGTATGTCCGTATTTCATCCGCAAACGGATGGATGAAATACGGACATAATGTCCACATGTGTGAAAGTGGCCTAAGGCTAGATTCACACTTCTACTTGTGGCTGCAGGGGTGTGAAAATGCACTGCTCTGTGGAGATGTGCGGGGCTGCCCTTCAATCTGAATGGCCTCACCCATGCATGTAAAACCGCAATGTATGCGTGGGAACTGCAGGAAAATCGCATAGTCAAAAAAAACATGCTCTTTTCCTGTGGCCACATTTTTGAAAAGGTGCATGCCCTTTTTTTTTTTTTTTTTTCCGGACGGTGGCGGCCCATTCATTTTAATGGGTTGCCATGCCCGCACAAACGCTGCCTGCAAAAATGCATAGGTGTGAACTCTAGTGTTGTGCTACATGCTTGTATCAGGCCTGTGTCCCTGGAACTATAGAAGCCGTTCAACAATGAAAACTTTTGCCTGGAGATGCGCTTTTAGAACAGGGAATGCATTTGCTATGGTTGCAGTATTTTGCTGCTCATTAGTATATATAGTGACTAAAGTAAGCATGTCTGTAACTGTAGAGAATCTCTCAGAATGCATTCCCCTTTGCTGTCTGATGGTTTCATTTCTCCTGTAGAGGTTCACAGCTCAAACTGAAACTAAGTGTGTGCTAGAATGCTCGGGTATTTCCACTCTGTTCTGCATTGCTGTGTACAAGGCACAGGGGATCCCAGCTGTAGTGATGTTGCTAATTACTAGGGCAAACTAATACAAGCTTTCAGGCTGGGTTCACACTGAAGCGATGCGGGAACGCCGCAAATCCGCGGCGGCTTCCTGCATCGCATGCCTCCCGCCGGCAGTTCACACTGCCCTATGCGGACTGCTGGGAGTGTCAGTGAAACCTTAATGACACCCCCAGATCAGTTCGCATATAGCAGTGCGATCTGCAAACTCGGACAGGAATCGGATCGCATGGTGTGAACACCCATGCGATCCGATTCTGCTGCGGACCAAAAAAGGGTCCTGTGCGAGTTTGGAGCGGGTGCGATGGGAATTCAGCCATACTATCTGTATGGCTGAACTCGCATCGCACAGAGATCGGATGTGATTTGCTCTGCACTGCAGTGCAGTGCGAATCACATCTGGGTCTCCTAGCCACAGCAGTGTGAACCCAGCCTTAAACCCAAAGTCTTTAAAGTATAATAACTAACTGCCCATCATATAATCATACATATTTTAATCCAGTACATTTACATACAGTACTTCCTTAATCACTTTAAGACTGGGCCTCCCTTTTTTTATTTTTTTTAGATGTGTTTTTTTTGCTCGAAAATTACTTAGAATCCCCAAACATTATACATTTTTTTTTCACATAGTATTTGCACAGCGGTCTTCCAAGTGCACTTAAAAAAAAAATAAGACAGCAGTAAAATTAGCCCAATTTTTTTATATTGTGAAAGATAATGTCACGCCGAGTAAATTGATACCCAACGTGTCATGCTTCAAAATTGCGCCCGCTCCTGGAATGGCGACAAACTTTTACCCTTAAAAATCTCCACAGGCGACATTTAAAAAAATTATACCGGTTGCATGTTTTGCGTTACAGAGGAAGGCTAGAATTATTGCTCTCAATCTACCGATCGAGGCGATCCCTCACATGTGTGGTTTGAACACTGTTTTCACGTTTCATGCATGCGTTTGCTTCTGCATGCGAGCTCCGCAGGACGGGGCAATTTACATTTTTTTTTTTTACTTTTACTTTTTTCTTTTTTTTTCTTTTTCTTTTTTTCTTTTTTTAAGTGTCACTTTTATTCCTATTTCAAGGAATGTAAACATCCCTTCTAATAGGAAAAAAGGCATGACGGGACCTCTTAAATATGATATCTGGGGTCAAAAAGATCTCACATCTCATATTTACACTAAAATTCAATAAAAATAAAAAAAATTTTGTCATTTAAAAAAATAAATAAAATTGGCCTTTTAAGAGCTTTGGGCAGAAGTGATGTTTTGACATCGCTTCCGCCCTGCAGTGTCATGGAGACGATGGGGGCCATCTTCCCCTCACTCGTCTCCAATGTCAGCCCGGGGGACAGACGCAATGGCCTCTGCAGGCGGCTCCGGTAAGCGGCGGAGGGCACCGAATCACGGCGGGAAGGGGGGGCCCTCTCCTGCCATAGATCAAGGTGATCGTGTGGCGCAGAGACCACTTTTAACTTGTACCGGACCGCCGGCCGAACATGGGGATACCAGGGTTGTGGCAACTAGCTGCTGCCGTAATGATATCCGTCCACAAAGAAGGGACATACATCGGTGTGTGGCGGTCCGGAAGTGGATATACATGGAAACCATATGCTATAGCCTGGATCATGTGGAAGAATTTTAAAGTGACGCCATTGTGAGAAAAGTATTGGTGGCTGTCATTGCTTGCCTTTTTAAAACCAATGGTTGCCTGTGTAGGGTTTCTGCCCTATGCCATTGTGTCCCTGATTGTATTTTAAAGTGATACTAAACACACACTGTTTTATTTACTTTGGAGGAGATTTACTAAAACTGGTGCACACACAATCTGGTGCATCTCTGCATAGTACCCAATCAGCTTCCAGGTTTTATAGTCAAAGCTTAATTTAGCAAGTTAGAGAAGTTAGAAGAAGCTGATTGGCTACCACGCACAGCCGCTCCAGTTTTAGTAAATCCAACCCCCCCCCCCCCAGCTTTTGGTTGGAAAACGTGACCGTGGACTTTTGCTGGCCGAATTCCCGCCAGCAGAACATTGGGAGCATGTTCTCAATTTTTTGGTCAGAAAAAGTTCAGATCGGAAATTCCAATCATCTGTACCAATTCCGACGTGCAAAATTCCTACGCATGCTTGGGAACAATTCGACACATGCTTGGAACCATTGAACTTAATTTTATCGGCTCGTCGTAGTGTTGTACGTCACTGTCGTTCTTAACAGTCGAAAGTTCAATGAACTTTTATGTGACGGTGTGTATGCAAGCCAAGCTTGAGCGGAATTCCTTTGGAAAAAACATCCAAGATTTTTCTGACGTATATTCTGCTTGTGTGTACGCGGCATTAGTACTGTTTTCCCAGTTGATATACAGCTTTCACATGACACCGCTCTCTCCCAGCCTGTCTGCAGGGAAACATAAAGAGGAGCTTCTAGTCCTCTGCTGCTGGTCATTTTAAAAAAAATAAATAAAAAAATGTAAATCAAATCTTTATTGTTTTGTCGAAATAACCTGATGTAGGCAGATATCTGCCAGTCACAGTCTGCATCACGCCCTCTTCTTCCTGTGTCTTAGAATAAGAGGGAGGTGACTCCTCCAGTTTACGTGTAATATCCTGATCCAATTGTGTTTAACTGGTTAGTGGGTATGGAGGAGGAGGGAAGGAGGAAGGGAGTGGGCTGTCATTTACCACTGTGTATACACTCACATGTGTGACTCTATAGTCACATGGCTGCTCAGACGTGATAGGGAGGAAATACTTAGCATGTGCAGAGCTGCCACCACAGCTGCAAAATCCCTAGCTGAATTGGGGACATGAACAGAAGGTGGAGATAGAGAACAGCAGAATTCAGAAAAAAAAATACCCTGCCAATAATTTCCATATTTTCATTTCATGGTAAATTAAGCCGGCCTTACGTGGATCAAAATGCAGCTGGTTCAGCAGGGACTGGACAAATTTTGATCGATGTATGGGCATGCATCCCATATCGATGTATTTTTCACATGCAATTACTGCCCACGGCTATAGCCACTAGCATTAATCATTGAGCCAGGAAGGCTCCCCCTCATCCATAGCCCACCCCCCAGCAGAACACAATAGCACTTTGGGGGATTCAAACATTTTTTTTTTCTTTCCTTCCAAAGAAAAGAAAATTAAATCATCTATGGGCTGCCTTAGCATAGTGGTCAGCACGAAGTGGCTCAGCTGCACCAGATCACATACCTAGTACGTGATCCAATGCTTCCAGGTAGGGGGGAAACATGCCCGCAACGGGCAGCTCGCTACTACTGTGATTATGCACAGCAGGAGCTGATCTATGGTTACCATGGACTTAATGTCTGCTGGAACCAGCCCATCATTGGGCAGAGAGCCAGAATGGCAATCTGCCTATATAAACAAGGCAGATTGCCATTCTGACTGGAGGGAAGGCAAGGATCCTGTGTTCCTGCAAAGCAGGGACTAAGAGCCTTGTCTTCCCCTAGTAAAAGCACCTCCCACAGTACACTAAAACACAAGCTAGGAACACAGTTAACCCTTTGTTCACCCATGATGTTTAACCCCTTCCCAGCCAGTGTCAGTACAGTAACTGCATATTTTTAGCATTGATCACTGTATTGGTGTCATTGGTCCCCCAAAAATGTCAAAAGTGTCAGTATCCGCCTCAATATATAAAAATAATATATATTCCATCGTTTGTAGATCCTATAACATTTGCCCAAACCAATCAATATATGCCTTTTTGGGATTTTTTATTTTTTTTTTAACAAAAATTTGTAGCAGAATGCGTATTGACCTAAATCTATCAAAAGTAATTTTTTTTTCTTTTGTTTTTGTGAGTTTTAAGCAGAGAGTTAAAAAATGTATATATTTTTTTTACAATGCTACAGTGAGCTATGGAATGTTCTCTTTTTGTCTTTCATAGCAAAAAATGTCCTGGTCATGAAAGGGGTAAAACCTTTCGGAGCTCAAGTGGTTAACATAAATTATTAGCAGTGGCTTGTCATATGTGATCTTTTATAATTAGGTTTTGATGGATGCAGTGAAGGTCTCATGGGTGTTACTCTGCATTCTGTTGTTTCAGGCTGAAGCTGTGGATGCATGAAAGAGTAGATGTTGATGCCGGTATCTATTGACACAAAGGGTTGGCCTTTACTGTGGCGAAACCCGGAATAGGATAGAAAACCATTCAAAAATACTTTAATTTTACATTAGGATTAATGTCTTGGTTACAGGAAGGGTAAATGTGAGGATTGTGTGGGGCTATGGTAAGGATAAGTGTGATGGTTATTGTTGGGGTTATATGGAGTGATAGTGTAAAAATTGTGGTCAGAGGGATGATTGGTGTTAGGATTATATTGAGGATTAATGTTAAGATTAGTGTTAGTGTTACAGGGAGGGATAGCGTTAAATTTTACAAGGAGGATTCCCTTTTAGAATTAGGTATTGGATTAGTGTTAGGTATGTTGACAGATCGTGTTAGGGTAGCAGAGAGGGCTACAGAAATAAGTAGTGTAAGGGCTACAGGAAGGGTTAGTGTTATTTTTACAAAACTGATATATGTTGGGGTTACAGAGAGGATTCGTGTAAGGCTACAGGGATAGCTAGGGTTAGGGTTACAGGGAGAGATTTTGCTAGGTTTAAAGTAGAGCTGCACAATTAATCGTTTAAAAATGGTGATCTCGATTCAACCCCTTTGACGATCTCTATTGCAGAGTTTGTTGATTCTTTATTTTACAAGAATTTTATTGAAAAATTGAATACAATAAGAATATGATGGCTACCGTGGACATAAAATAAAAGGAAAATCCCAACGACGGGATGTTATATATGTAGTACAGTATACAACGGTGCAAATACTTAAGAAATTTGAAGAGAAGGTAAATGCAAAAAAACACACAATCATTTGTGATATTTCCTGAAAATGCTCATACATTGTACCAAAATATGTTATAAAATAACACACACACACACATATATATATATATATATATATATATATATATATATATATATATATATATATATATATATATATATATATATATATATATATATATATATATATATATATATATATATATATATATATAAAATAATAGTTTTTTTGTGTGCATGTATAGGGTGAGTAAGAAAGAGTGCAACATAGGAGAGTACATGTATTCTTATATCCACCTCAAAAAAAAAACTTGTGGATAAAAGAAAAAAAAATAAGAAAATAATCCAGTCTGTCGGTTTTGGTTGTCCCAAATCGCGATAACCATCAGTAGTGAGTTGACTCCTTTTATAACCAGGGTCATAAAGAGGAGTATACAAAAAGATGGAAAAGAAGACCGTAAGTTGGTAGCAAAGAATAGAAAGAGAATATAAGGTAGGAAAGAGAGGAAGGAGAAAGCAGATGGGGGGGGGGGGGGGGGTGGTGCATACCGGACCTTTAGATTGATAAAAGCTGACTATTAAACCTGGATGGCTGATTATATGATAGCCAGGGTTGCCAGACTCTAAGGAATTTACTATGTGTGTCAGATGCCAGGGACGTTAGTTTCTCTTTGATCAATATGTCATTAATGCGTTTTCTAACTGCCTCAAAGCTAAGTACAGGAGTTTTTCCAAGCCCGCGCAATAGTGAGTTTGGTTGCATTAAAAAGGTGTTGCGCTAATTTGATGTTCTGGGTGGAGGAGTTCAAGGATGCGTTTGCTTAGCAGGGCTTCACATGGGTCTCTTTTCAGGTTAGAGTGGAAAATATTCCGTAAAAGAGCATAGACCCTGACCCAAAGTCTACAGACCTTTGGACATGGCCACCAAATATGGGCCATGGAACCTGTTGATGAGGAGAGTAGGAGGGGATGAATCGCGCTAGCCTGTCGGGCGTATAATAGCACCCATAAAAGACCTTATATGCATTCTCTAGAATAAGGACATTCCTTGAGATTTTTGTAAGGGATATCGTCATAGTCTGCCAGTCCTCTAGGTCCAGCTGCTTCCCTAGGTCTTTTTCCCATTGGAGGTGATATTTTCTCACCTGGGGTTTTCTGATGGAGATGATGGAGGAATAAAGTAGGGATATTACCCCCGGGGAGTGAAGGATAGCCCTGCAGATTCTCTCAAAGGGAGTCGAGGTGTAGGGGGTAGGTTGAGTCCGTATGAGTTGTTGAAGAAAATGTTTGATTTGAAGATGGCTATAGTGTTCCCAAAGAGGAATATCATGAGAAGATCTATGCATTTCAAATGTGACTATTCTTGTAGGGGTGAACAGAGAATGGACATCTGTGAATCCATTATCCGCCCACCAAGAGAATTGTCTAGGGTTTTCACTGCTAGGGGGAAATAATGGGCAGTGGGCAAGGTGCAATAATGGTAAGTAGGGCTGAAACAACTAATCGATTATGAAATTAATCGATTACTATTTTCATAATCGGTTAATCGGCCAGTAACATAATGGGGTTAAAAAAAAAAGAGCCCTTTATAGTACAAAAAAGAGCAAATAATCGCCACTGTAAATATTACTTTCACTGTTCTACAGTAAAAAAATGAACCCCTTTATAGTAGTGATTATCTGCTTTTTTTTGTACTAATAGGGCTAATTTTAGTTTTTTTAACTGCATTATGTTACTAAACTTAGTCTTAGACCTGGTTCTCATCTATGTGTTGGTGCTTTTTGCAGAAATGCACTACAGTTCGTTTACATGGTTTTCTATGGGACACGTTCACATCTAAAAGGGTCAGGGACTTTTAACGCAAAATGGTGCTTTATTGGTTCAATATACTTCAATGGAGAAGCTGCAGAAAAGCACGTAATGCGTTTCTGTAGCAATTTGTGTTTTTTAATCTGCCCAAAAAAAAAAAATGCAAATTGCAGTAAAATCACGTGAGCAAAAATCAAAACGTACAGCAAAAAGCACTGCAGAAACAGATCAAAAGCAAACTGCATAGGTGTGCACTGAGCCTTATGCTGGCCACACAGATCAATTTTTGGATGAGAATATTCAGACAAAAAAAATCTGTGTACATTCGCTGAATGAAAGAATTTTGTTTGAAATTTTCACTTGTTTTTAAAATGAATGTAATATCTGAACGAAAACCACATACATTGTCTGAAAATTTCTTTGACTAAGAAGTTTTCTATTATTTCCAAATTTTCCCGTCACTGGTGTACCGAGCCTTATGCTGGTCACACGGATCAATTTTCAGATGAGAATATTCAGATGAAAAATCTTTGTACATTCGCTAATCGGAAGAATTTTGTTTTAAATTTTCACTTGTTTTTAACATTCTGTTTTTAAAATGAATCTAATTTATGAATGAAAACCACATACATTGTCTGAAAATTTCTTTGACTAAGAAGTTTTCTATTATTTCCAAATTTTCCCGTCACTGTGGTTGAAAATGAACGTCAATTTGACCCACTTTTTTTTTTTTTTTTTAAAGGTTATTAACCAATTAATCGAAACAATAATCGGCCAACTAATCGATTATGAAAATAATCATTAGCTGCAGCCCTAATGGTAAGTGGGGAGATGATAGACCAGCTGAAAATTTTGCAGAGTCCCATAGGCATAGGGAGTGGACCATACATGGCCCAAGTCTGTTCGGACGTTTCGAAGGAGGGAGCCAGGGTACGGAAGATATAGGTATGGTGTGTGAGTCGACCAAGTCGATAGTGGCCCATAGTGGCATTTGGTGGTTGTCATGAAGGCGGGTTAATGGGGCAATGTTTGCTGCCGTATAGTACGCCTGAAGGTTGGGGACCGAAAGACCCCGATTAATCCGTCAGGCATACAATGTCCACTTGTTAATTCGACGGGTTGAGCCCCATATATATTTTAAAAGTTTGCGTTGGTGGGTTCGTAGTACATAAGAGGCTACTGGGACAGGTGGTACTCGAAAAAATAAAGTAATTTTGGGAGGTATGTCATTCGGACCGCAGAGATCCTGCCAAACCAGGATAATGGGCAGTGGGACCAAGAGGGTTTTCGAAAGAGAGGGTGATAATTCTAAAGGGGAGAGATTTACTGACATTGCTGTAGATTTGGTGGGGTTAACCCTTAAACCGGAGAGGGACGCAAACGTCTCCAGAAGGGAGAACAGGTTAGGCAGTGAGATTCTAGATGATGTCATTGTCAATAGAATATCATCGTCTGCCACTTCAATTCCTTTTATATCTGGATGCGAACGAATAGCCTCCGCCAGCGGCTCCATGGCTAGGACATAAATAAGAGTGGCGAAAGTGGGTAGCCCTGACGAGTGCCCCTGCGGATAGGAAAAATAGGGGATTAAAACCCGTAATATTTAATTTTAGCTTGACGGGCATCGTACAGTGCTGCTTTCCAACGCAAAAACGAGGCACCAAAGCCATAATAGCGGAGTACTGTCATAAGGTATAGCCAGGACAATGTGTCAAAGGTTTTGTTCACATCCAGCGACAAAAGCACTGATTCTAGGGAGCGGCTATGGTTGAGATGCTGCAGTTGTATAATTCTCCGGATGGCGTCCCCAGCCTGCCTCATCAGTACAAAACCTACTTGATCCTTTTTAATTAGTTGGGGAAGCAACAAATTAAAACTAATATTTTTGTAAGAATTTTGTAAGAATTTTTATATCAATATTAATTAGAGATCGGAAATGGGTCGGAAATTAGCCCAAGAGGTCAGGACTCGGTAACGTCACTAGGTTGGCTGTCAGTAGGTCAGAGGAGAAGTTCTGACCGTTTTTAACGGAATTATACATGGCCATCAAGGGAGCGGCTACCTCCTCTACCAGCTTTCTATACTAAAGTGCCGTGAAGCCATCCGGGCCCGGCCTCTTCCCTATTTTTAGTTCTTTAATACATTGTCGAACTTCCGACTCTTGAAGATCATGATCCATAAGGTCCATCTGGGCCTCAGATATGGTATCTCGTTCTGTATTAGGATCTTGGGCTGAATATAAGGTGGAGAGTCTATGGCAGAACTCGTCCAGTATACGGACCGGGATAATAGTAAGTATATTATGTCGGGTGCGCAAGGTAATGGGGGTTGGTTTGGTATTAAATGTACGTAATCTCTTGGCCAGCATTGCATTTGGTTTGTTAGCCTTAACGTACCAATGTTGGCGAGACCAGCGCAAGACACGTTCAGCCTGATCAGTTAGACATAGGTCTAGTTCTGTGCAAGCCTGGTCCAAGAGCTTACGATTTGCAGTTGAGGGAGTTTTCCTAAAAGCTGCAGAAATAGAGTCCAGGTGGGATTCCAATGTTGTCTGCAATTTTTGCCTTTTCCTTTTTGCGTTTTGATGCTATCTGAATAATGTGACCTCTGAGCACGGCCTTGTAGGCTTCCCATAGGGTTACTGGGGAAGAAACCGAGGTGGAATTAAGGCGGAAGTATTCAGCTGAAGCGTCTAGTAGGTTTTCTTGAATGTCTCGCAGAGACAACAGCAAGTCATTCATGATCCAGGGGGAGGATTGTGGGTTATGCATTAGGGACCGGCAGACTACTAGAAGGGGGTCATGGTCTGTCCAGGGGGCCGCTAAGATGGAAACTGATTCTATTAAAGGGAGATGTTTTCTATGCATTATGACGATCAATTCTAGAGTGTGAGTGATGCGGTTGGGAGTAATATGTATAGTCTTTGCTCGACAGATGTAATTCTCTCCAGAGATCTACCAAGTCATAAGAGTGTAGGGAATGAGAAAATGTTTTGGCTGCGGAAGAGGCGGCCACACATTCAGAGGGATATTTGTCCAATACTGGGTCTAGGGCTACATTTGAATCCCCTGCTAGCAACAGGGTCCACTTCTGGTGCGATATCAGCAGGGCGCAGATGTGTGACAAGAAGGGGTCCCAGGTTAGATTTGGGAGCATAATAGGTCAGAATGGTAACCTCTGTGTCCTGAATATTGCCTACAAGCAGAAGATATCTGCCGTCAGGGTCTGCTATCTGTTTGTCGCACCTGAAAGGGACGGATTTACGTAAAGAGATTAAGACTCCTCTCTGCTTGGTCAGGCCATTGGCTAAAAACACTTGAGGGTATTGGGAGTCAAAATATTTAGGGTATACTGCGGAAGAAAAATGTGTTTCCTGTAAGCACGCAACGTCAATATGCTGTTTTTTAAGGTACTTAAACACTTTTATCCTTTTTTCGTGCTTAATTCATGCCCTGTAGATTTAATGACAACCAGTGTAGTGTCATGATGGAGAGGCGGAAAATAGCTTACCATTGGCTCTGAATGCAACCCCTATGGACTCAGAGAAAAGGAAAAGAAAAAATAGAGAGGTATAGTAAGGAGAGACATGTAGTGAATGAAGGCAAGAAAGGTGAGCACAGTAGAGCGGAGGAAGTATTGTGAGTACAGCATCAGTGCAAATTAATGTGGACTTGTAGGTCCACCAGCAGGTCGGTGGTTGGGTAGGATCATGATCCCACAAAAGTGCCGACTCTGTGGGGGCGCAGCGGTCCACCAGGCCTACTCATATTGAAATGTTGAAAAATAAAAACACAAAACAATTATCTATGAAATAGTAACTTTTAACTCGGGTAAATATATAAATAATCCCCCTGTGGGCTCCCCAGAAAAATCTAAAGGGAGCCCGGGGGAGACCATTGTTATAAAACAGAAGTGATTCTGATGTCGGAGTCAGCCTCCATTTAAAAGATTTGGCAAAACAAACCTTATTATCCAAAGATAGACTTATATTCTCTAACTTATTAGAGACCATCCCTGAAGGCTATAGAAAATAGAGGCATACCCTGCTGCCGTCCACATGGGCACCGGGCAAGTCCCCAGTCTAAGTGTCAGCTGAAGAGGGATGGCTCCAGAACCTCAACCCGCCCCGCAGCTGCATGGGATGGACAGTCCACAACCGACAGGGCAGGTCTAAAAAAAAACAAAAAACAAAAAAAAAAAAAAAAACAACCCACGGAAAGGTTTAATGCTAGTAAGCCTATAGGGAGCTGCTCCAGGAGCACAGAGCAATGAAATTGTCATCCATAGTTCCGGTCAAATTGGGACACAATTATAGAAGAGTGTCAAAGACACGGTTCAGGCCTCTGGGAAGGTAGAAATTCTGAGTATAAGGAGATTACATTTTCATCCCGTGGGGACATCCTGGTAGCGTTGGGCTTAAAGCAAACGGAGGGCCTGTGATGATTTGCGGGAAGGCTGTGTTGGCTGGGAGCGGGCGGATGGTTCTCCTTGAGGTGGGGGGAGGTCCAGCTGAAAATCCTGAAAGTGATGTCTCAGGTCAGTTAGAGAGGATGCTTGGACTTGGTACCCCCAGTAAGAGAAAGACAGACAGCTTAAAGGGGGACCCCCACCTGTATTTTATACCTTGGGTTTGCAAAATTTGAAGGTAAGGTTTCAGGTTCCCCTTTTTTGCAATTGTAACCTGGGATAAATCCACAAATAGTTGAAGGGAGTCATTTTGAAAGGTGAAATGCGGGCGTTCCCTCGCTGCTTGCAGGAGTCTCTCTTTTTAGTGCGGTAGTAATGTAGCTTTATGATAACATCCCTAGGGAGGTCTTCCGAGGGTTTAGGAGCTAGGGACCGGTGGATGCTGTTGAATTCTAGGCGCTCCATGGAAATTTCAGGGGCCAGCTCTTGAAAAAAAAACAGTGGCTGTACCTTGTAAATCTGTTATGGCCTCAGGGATCCTGCGGATTCTCATTGTCCCTGCGGGCTCTGTTTTCAGAGTCCTCTAGTTTATCTCGCAAACCCTCTAGATCTGCATGAAGTTTTTCATGGCCCTCCAGCACTGTAGTAGTTAAGTCCATTCTCTCTTCTAGCTGGTTTGTGCGGTGGCCTAGCTCTTTAAGGCCTCGCATGAGGTCAGAGGAAAGTTTGCGTGAAGCTGCAGATATTTCATCCCTCACTATAGAATGAAACCTAGCCAGCATATCCTCTGAGACATGTTGCTCAGGGCTTACCAGATCCGAGGGAAACTGCTGCAGACTGTCCGAAGAAGACACTGGGCCTGCTGTAGAGAGCCTCGTGGAGTCGTCAGGTTCGGGAGGCTCGGGCGCCATCTTGCCTTTCCCCAAAGCAGGTTGCATCTTGTGGTGTTTGGGGGGTTTCTGCTTGCCCCTCTGCGAGCGGTACATGCCCACGGGTTCCTGCCATTGTTCGGGATGCCCAATTGTTCGTGTCTGCCAGGAGACTGTGCCCTGTTAGCCGAGTTTAAAGCGGCCGGCGCGTAGCACAGAGACTAGGCAGCCATCTCCAGCGATTGCGCGCATGCATCCCCGAGTTTGTTGATTCTTTCATATAACAAGTGGAGAGACTTATCTGCTCACTCAGCCGTCAAAAGAAAACATCCGGGCAGTCTGCCAAGTTTTTTAAATGAAACATTGCAACTAACTTCCTTCTTAGATCAAAGGGAAACAGCTGGGTGTGTAAAGAAAAAAATCCAGGCAGTCTTTTTAAACAACCTGTAAATGCAGGAAGTTTAATCACTTAAAGTGTTTGTAAACCCATTACAACCACTTTAACCTACAGGTAAGCCTAGATTAAGGTACCATAACTGGACGACCTATTGCTATTTGCCAAATCGGGGGATCTTTTGGAGAAAGATCTGAAGGAGACCGTGAGATACTTGGAGAGCCTTGGTTGGATCATAAACAGAGAAAAATCAAGCATGATCCCATCCCAAACAATAAGGTTTCTGGGGTATACCATGAATTCCATACAGGAAAGAATTTTTCTCCTAGAGGAAAAAGTAGAGTCCAAAATGCAGTAAAAAAAAAGGCCCAAACAAATTTGTCAATCTCGATCAGGGCAGCCTTGTCAGTACTAGGACTCCTCACAGCATCAATCTCTGCAGTGCAATGGGCATGTCTCCATTCAAGAGATCTCCAGCAGGCAAGTCTGAGGAATTGGTTCTACGGGGGGGGGGGGGGGGGGGTCATTTGGAGAAGTTGCACAAGATTCCCTCTCGGGTTCAGAGGAAGTTTTGGTGGTGGAGGAGCCAGTCAAAATTGGACAAGGGTCTGCTCTGGACATTCCCAGTAGAAAGGAGGTTGACAACAGATATCAGTTCTTGGGCTTCCTTCTGGAAGGGCAGATAGCCAAAGGAGCTTGGACAAACAGAGTGGCCAAGATATCCTCCAATTGGAGTGAACTAAAGTCAATTTTTCTGGGGCTGTGGGCCTTCAAGGATCAAGTGTTATGTAGGCCACTGCCGTGTCATTGTCGTACAACAAAACGGGTAGGCACGAGAAGCATAGTGTTACTGTCCTAGGCTCTTCAGATTCTGTCTTGGGCAGAGGGCAATACACCTGAAGGGTGACCTGAATCTAGCAGCAGATTTAATAAGCAGGGAAAGAGTACTAGAATCGGAGTGGAGTCTTAATACAGAGGTATTCCAGAAGCTAATAGGAAAATGGGGAGCTCCCCAGATCAACCTATTCGCATCTCAGGCCAATACAAAGGTGGCGGTTTATTTCTCCCTGAACAGGCGCAATCAAGCGAATGGCCTGGATGCACTAGCTCAGCCGTGAACCTTCTGCTTGTGCTACGCCTTTCCCCCTTTTCAGATGATCCTGTTGGTACACAAGAAATTGCAAAAGGAGGCTACAAGCATTATCTTAGTGGCTCAGTTTTGGCCCAAGAGGGCATGGTTTTCAACCTTGCAGAAGATGGCAGTGGAACTCCATTGGTTCCTTCCATTTCGAAAACACCTTCTAACTCAGGGGCCCATTCAACATCCCATTGTTGAGCATCTCAGATTGACAGCTTGGTTACTGAGGAGCAAATCCTAAAGAGAAAGGGCTGGTCCAACAAATTAGTCTCAACCCTACTAAATAGCAGGAAAAAGGTCACTAGGGCCAATATTTCAATTCCTGGTGTACAACTGAAGTTATTTCTGTTCTAGAATTTCTTCATGAGGGAATGGAGACCGCTTTTTTTTGGTGGCCGCTTTTTATTTATTTATATATATATTTTTTTAAGGCATTGGCCAGAGCTAGTCCAGTACCATTTAAATCTTTCCCCAAGTGGTATTTATCGGTGGTATTGCAGGGTTTGATGGAAAAAACCCTTTGAACCTCCGGAGGAAGCAACAATTACATTTTGGTCGCTAAAATTAGCATTATTAGTGGCGGTTGCATCATCTAGGAGGGTGAGGGAACTGCAAGCCCTGTCTATAATTGAACCATTTTTTTTTTTTCTCTCTTTCCAGATTGGATAGTGCTAAGAACTGACACTGGTTTTCTACCAAAGGTTTCAGTAGTATTTTACAGGTCGCAGGAAATAGTTCTTCCAACCTTTTGCCCAACACCATTGGGCACTAAGGAAAAATCTTTTCATAGCCAGGATGTAAGAAGATGTCACAAGAGAATTCATAAGTAGGGCTGAAACAACTAATCGATTAATCGATTATGAAATTAATCGATTACTATTTTCATAATCGATTAGTCGGCCAGTAACATAATGGGTTAAAAAAAACTAAAATGAGCCCTTTATAGTACAAAAAGAGCAAATAATCACTACTGTAAATATTACTATCACTGTTCTACAGTAAATGAATCCCTTGTGAGTATCTGCTTTTTCTACTATAAAGGGCTAATTTTTGTTTTTTTAACCCCATTATGTTACTAAACGTGTTAGATCTGGTTCACATCTATATGTTTATTGGTGCTTTTTGCAGAAATGCGCTACAGTTCATTTACATGGTTTCCTATAGGACACGTTCACATCTGAAAGGGTCAGGGACTTTTAACGCAAAATTGTGCTTTATTGGTTCAATATACTTCAACGGAGAAGCTGTAGAAAAGCATGTAATGCATTTTTGCAGCAATTTGTGTTTTTTAATCTGCCCCAAAAAGATGCAAAAATGCAAATTGCAGTAAAATCACGTGCGCATAAATCAAAACGCACAGCAAAAGGCACTGCAGAAACAGATCAAAAGCAAACTGCATAGGTGTGCACTGAGCCTTATGCTGGCCACACAGATCAATTTTTGGATGAGAATATTCAGACAAAAAAATCTGTGTACATTCGCTGAATGAAAGAATTTTGTTTGAAATTTTCACTTGTTTTTAAAATGAATGTAATATCTGAACAAAAAACCACATACATTGTCTGAAAATTCCTTTGACTAAGAAGTTTTCTATTATTTCTAAATTTTCCCGTCACTGTGGTTGAAAATGAACGTCAATTTGACCCACTTTTTTTTTTTAATTTTTTTTTATAAGGTTATTAACCGATTAATCGAAACAATAATCAGCCAACTAATCAATTATGAAAATAATCGTTAGTTGCAACCCTATTCATAAGATCAAATTCTTTGTTCGTATTGTTCTAAGGTCTGTGTAAAGGGTACAGTGCCTCTAAGAACACCATAAGATAGCTGCGAATGGCCATCAATGAAGCCTATAATGCTTCAGTGGTAGATCCTCCCGCAGGGGTAGTGGCCCATTCAACCCTGGCAGTGCCAACTTCCTGGGCGGAACGAGTGGAGGCTTCACCAGGGACGAATCTACAAGAGGGCTAAGTGGACGAGTTTTTCCACCTTTACCCACCACTGCAGGTTGGACTTGCTCTCAGCATCAGAGCAATTGTTCCGCAGGAAAGTCCTGTAGGCGGTGGTCCCACCCTAGAGTAAGTACTCTCTTATCATCTCCAGGTGCTGTCCTGAAAGATGAGGTGAGAAAACCATTTTACTGGTAACGGTATTTCTACATGTCTTTCAGGACAGCACCGATGACCCACCCTAATTGTGATATAAAATGTGGCGTTATTGCCATGTTCTGCTTATCTAATTTCAGTATGGCTGGAGGTACTTCTATAAACAACTGAGGCCATGATGGAAGTGACCAGTCTTTAAAGAAACTGACTGCAGGCTTTCCTGGGAAAGTTAGTGGAGCTACGCTCACTCCAGGTGCTGTCCTGAAAGACTTATAGAAATGCTGTTACCTGTAAGTCTAACTAAGGTGTCTTGTGTGTTTTTGTTTTTTAAACACCCTGTTTGCATGAGGCCTAATGCTCAGTGTCAGGCTGGCCATACGTTATACAATTTTCTGTACAATTTTTTAATTTTCCTTAATTTACCTTTTAACTATGTAGTGCAAGGGCCTGCCTAATTGGATACAATTGAAAATGTTTAGTTTTGACCTCCATATTTATATATGGTTTTTAGTAAATCTAAAGGAAAATTGTACAAGGAAATTGAACATGTATGGCCAGCCTTAGGTCTACCTGCCCTCAGACACCAGGATTTTCCAACCTGTACCTCTGACAAGCAAATATGACAGACCTGGGTTTAAAGTGGAGCTCTAGCCTGAGCTTTTTTGTATAGGATGAGGAAGGGTTAGTGCCTCTCTTTTTATTGTGGTTTCGGCTTGCATTGGGGAAAGCTGTCACTGGACACTGGACAAGAATGAAGGGGGGGGGGGGGGGGGGGACACAATAAAACCATACCGACTTTATCCATTTTATATTCTGCTCTAGGAAAATCTACAATTTTACGATGTAGAAGCATCTTCACCAGTTCTGTTATGTGCAAGCTGGGCTGTCAACCGGGTGATGCATTGAGCGGGGTACGCACAGACACTAGGGGGTTGAATTACTAAAGGCAAATCGACTGTATGCTTTAAAAGTGAAGTTGCTCCAGAGCTTGGTAAATGAGGGGAGCTCTGCTGACTTCCATCATCCAATCATGTGCAAGCAAAATGCTGGTTCTTATGTTCCTTGCCTGTGATAGGGTATTCTTTGCAAAGATTCCCCTCATGATTAATTTCACGTTTATCCATATGTTATTAAAATTATTTGCTTTAACCACTTCCCGCCCACCGGCTGTTAAATGACGGCTGAGCGGCGCGGCTCTCGTTCTGGGATGACGTCATATGACGGCCTTCCAGAATGACCGCTCTCGCTCACCCGTGGGGGCATGCATTGTGCCGATCGGTGTGGTGTGTCAGTCAGACGCTACTCTGAGAGAGGCTCTTTACCACATGATCAGCTGTGTCCAATCACGGCTGATCATGATGTAAACAGGAAGAGCCGTTGATCGCCTTTTTCTCACTTACGTCTGACAGACGCGAGTAGAGGAGAGCCGATCGGCTGCTCTCCTGACGGTGGGGGGGTCTGTGCTGATTGTGCAACCCCACCTCAGACCTAGGACCACCAGCGATTGCCACCACACTGGACCACCAGGGAAATGCCAGTCAGTGGCCAGGCAGCTGCCAATCAGTGTTCATCCCCAATGCCATCTATCAGGGTCCAGCAGTGCCGCCTATCAGTGCCACCCATAACTATCCATCAGTGCCACCCATGAGTACCCATCGGTGCTGCCTTATCAGTGCCCATCAGTGAAGAAGAAAACATACTTATTTACAAAATTTTATAACGGAGACAAAAGAAAAACTTATTTTTTTATTTTTTTTTAAGCAAAAAAAAATTAATAACACAGAGGTGATCAAATACCACCAAAAGAAATCTCTATTTGTGGGGAATAAAAATGATAAAAATTCTGTTTGGGTACAGTGTAGCATGACCACACAATTTGTCATTTAAACAGCGACAGCAATAAGTGCCTGGTATTGAAGTAGTTAAAGATCTTGTAGCGTTTAGAATAAAACAGATGTTCGCCTTGTTGTCTTGCCTGTCTACAGGGGCCATAAACCTCCATGTGAACTGCACCCTTTGGGTAGGTCCTTTTGTCTGTGAAAAGTCATAAACTAAATCAAATAACATACCTGTCTAATTGTAATATAGTTACAACATCTTTTATTTATTTATTTTTATATATTTTTTTTCTTCCTCATGGCCTTTTGGTACTATCTTGTATGACATCTGTATTTACAAGATACTTATGTTTTATTGCTGGTTTGTTTTTCAGAACTTGAACCTGCTTCACAGAAGGATTCTGGGAATTTTTGTGCGTCACAGAAATAGAGGTACGGTGATATCTGTATATTCAGCTGCTAGAGTTATCCACAGTATGTGAAGATTTGTGCTTAGGGCTTGCTAATACCAGCCCACATGCTTATATAGGGGCGGGCTCATGTCTGTTGTATAGGGGCGGTGCTTTTGCATTGTTACATCAAAAGACTTTGTTTACCTTTTTTTTTAAATCTATGTCCACATTTTTACATACACACAGCAACCCACCCACTGTGTTGGTTGTGGCATGAACAGGATACCCAAGCACAAAGCTGACTGTTTGCTATGGTTAACAGCAGAAATGTACTATTCCTGTAAACACACGAAAGCGGTCAGTAACTGTTAATATTGAGGAAACCTTGTAGCTGTATTGAAAGTGGTTGTAAACCTGTACATATACCCAGTGAAGTAACTGGCCTCAGGTGATACACAGGTGTGAAACAAATCCTCCTACATTATTTGTACCTGGTTAATATGCCGTTTTCCCTTCTCTACATGCATTCAAGGTCCAGAATTTACAAAGCTTGTCTGAGTTGTCAAAAAAGGTGTTGAAGGGGTGAAATTACACTCTGCAGAGCTCAGTGAGGAGAGCTCTGACAGCTGATTGGAGGATGTGGACTCACCCACCCCCCCCCCCCTCCCCAGCTGCCTTCCCTGTTACCTTTTTTTTTCTTGGTGTCAGGAAAACAAGTTTAGAAGTGATTCATGCTGATAGCAGAGACATGAAACAGCAGACACAAATTACACTTCCTGTTCTTGAGACAAGTACACACTAATCTAATAAAGGGTCTGGAGGATATTAGTTATTAGGAAAGGTTGCAAGCACTGAACGTATTCTTTCTGGAGAAGAGACGCTTGAGGGGATATGATTTCAGTATACAAATACCACACTGTTGACCCCACAATAGGGATAAAACTTTTCCGCTAAAGGAAATTTAATAAGACACGTGGCCATTCACTAAAATTGGGATTAAATCGGGTTAACCTTAAACTGCGTAGAGGGTTCTTTAACCCCAAGATCGGTTAGGATGTGGAATTCTCTTCCACAGGTGGTGGTCTCAGCGGGGAGCATCAATAATTTAAAAAAACTATTAGATAAGCACCTGAACGACCACAACATACAGGGGTACAATGTAAAACTGACATATAATCATACACATACGTTGGACTTGTGTCTTTTTTCAACCTCGCCTACTATGTAACTATAGAGGGGGACCATTAACACATTCTCCCTTTTTTTTTTTTTTTTTTCTCTCCACTTTCCCTTGCTGAGCTCAGATGATGATACTTTGGGTATGGGGAGCATGCAACTCCTTCCCACATATGTGACAGCATTAGTGATTTGCTCCTCGGGCCTGCACTATCACATGGGGCAGGGAGAAAGTCATGACTTGAGGCTTACACAGGTCTAACGTTCCCTCGCACCAGGTAGCCATATGGTGTGTGTGAGAGCAGAGGTAAGGCAAGTATGTAGAGCTAGTGAGGTTAGCTTTAAAATTAAAGGGTATATACTACAAATGTCCAGCTTTAATCTGTTTTATATTTACCAGTACAGTCATTGTAGATTTAGGTTTGGTTCACAACACTGTGTTGCAATTTTGACTTGATTTTCAGTGCGATTATGTAGTGTGACATTGGTTGCGTTTTGGACATGTGGTTTGCATATTGTATGGGGCCAAATCACAAGTGGCAGAGGACCCTTTCTAAAAGTCCCATCATAGCTGAGCTGCATTGATATTGGAAGCAATGTTATTTCCATTGTTATGTGATTCAGATTGACCCAAGTTGCATCTGAAATCGCATAAAGATCAGGCCTTAGCAGGATTTTATAAAATGCCAAGCGATAGTAGTTTTTAAAGGCGACCAAAATGAGGATTAATCCAACTGGCCTGCATTGTGCAGCTTGCCACACAAAACTGAGATCCCCAGAAGAGGGCTTTCACCTAAGTTGAAAAATCCAAGTGTATTAGGTCAAGGAGAGGGCACAATTAAGTTCAGTGTCTTTATTTTAACAAGCAGGGTAACTGGTGACTAATGTGTTTTGGGGGCCACACAATTCCCCTTCATCAGGGCTGGAGAAAAAGTTTAAAATAACACACATAAAAATTTAATATGGCTTAACTATATAAAATAAAAGGAAGCCACATTTCAGACTAAAAACCACTGTCTATGTGTATAGACAGTTCATGGTCATTCAAAGATGCCGCTGGCTTCCCAGTGAGACACAAGATAAGAAGAGACTGAAAAATCTCAAAAATCACCATGTAACAAAAAGTAACAAAAAATACATTAGCTGGCGTGTGGCTGGATATGATCTGGCCAAAACAATATAAATGTTTTTACTTCTAGAAATGTAGTTGGTTGCAGTGAGGCAAGCAGACTCCTACAAAATTTGCTGTTACAAAAAAAAAATAAATAAATCGCGTGACATAAAAGTAAGCCTGTTCAATGAAAGGAATATATTTCTATTGAAAGCATGAAGGAGGTGATGATCTGTATAATGAAAAACCATGGTGGATGAAGCAGACGTACCTGGCAGAATGGTAAATTAAAGTGGTAGTAAACCCGCAGATTATTATTATTTTTTTTTTTTTTTAAACCTGTAAGGCAAAAGGCATAATGAGCTAGTATGCACTGCATGCTAGCTCATTATGAAATACCTTAGAATGAGGCGTCGGCAGGTGATCTCGGTCCACGACGAGGGAGCTGACATTTTCCTTCTGCGTGTCTTCCAGGTATATTGCGGCTCCGGCCACTCAGTGCGTGGGAGACTTCTTTCCGGCAAGGTCCGGCGTCAGCCGGGAAATTCAGAGCACATGAACGGGTTTAGGAGATATTCCTTTTACCTACAGGTAACCCTTATTATAGGCTTACCTGTAGGTCAAAGTAAAAAAAGATGGGTATACAACCATGTTAATTCCAAAGGTATTCCTAAGCAGAATGATCTGAAAAGGACTATAGGGAGAGTGAGAGATGAGTATACATCAGTGAATACTTTGTAGAGCCACCTTTTGCGGGTATCGCAGCTCCAAGTCGCTTTGGATAAGTCGCTATAAACTTGCCACATCTTACCACTGGGATTTTTGCCCATTCCTCCTTGCAAAACCGATCCAGCTCTTTTCTATTGGATTGATGTCTGGGCTTTGACTAGGCCGTTCCAACACATTTACGTGTTTCCCCTTAAACCACTCAAGTGTTGCTTTAGCAGTGTGTTTGGGGTGATGGTCCTGCTGGAAGGTGGTCCTCCGTCCTAGCCTCAAATCACACATAGAGTGGTACAGGTTTTGCTTAAGAATATCCCTGTTTTTAGCATCGTCCATCTTTCCCTCATCTCTGACCAGTTTCCCAGTCCCGACTGCTGAAAAACATCCCCACAGCATGATGCTGCCACCGCCATGTTTCGCTGTGGGGATGGTGTTCTTTGGGTGATGTGATGTGTTTTGGTTTGCACCAGACATAGCGCGTTTTCTTTGGCCAACAAAAATCAATTTTAGTCTCATCAGACCAGAGCACCTTCCTCCATACATTTTGGGAGTCTCCCACATGCCTTTTCACAAACTCAAAACATGCCATTTTTGTTTTTTGCTGAAAGTAATCTTACAGATACTCCAGTCTCTACTGTGGAACTTTGCAGCTCCTCCAGGGTTACCTTAGATCTCTGTGCGGCCTCTATGATTAATGCTCTCCTTGACTTGTTCATGAGTTTTGGTGTGCTGCCATCTGTTGGCAGGTTTGCTGTTGGGCCATGTTCTTTCCATTTGGTTATGATAGATTTGATGGTGTTCCTAGGGATCATCATAGTTTTGAATTAAAATATATATATGTGTGTGTGTGTGTATGTATGTGTGTATGTGTGTGTGTGTGTGTGTGTGTGTGTGTGTATGTATGTGTGTGTGTGTGTGTGTATGTATTTATGCGTAATATTTTTATTTTATTTTTTTATACCCTAACTTGTACTTCTCAACAATATTGTCCCTTACTTGTTGTTTGGAGAGTTCCTTGGTCTTTATGGCAGTGTTTGGTTAGTGGTGCCTCTTGCTTAGGTGTTTCAGCCTCTGGGGCCCTTCAAAAAGGTGTGTATATGTAATGACAGATCGTGTGACACTTAGATTGCACACAGGTAGACATCATTTTGCTAATTATGTGACTTTTGAAGGTAATTGGTTGCACCAGAGCTTTTTATGGGCTTCATAACAAAGGGGGGTGAATACATATGCACATGCCAATTATCAGTTTTTGATTTCTGAAAAATAGTTTTATGTATTTATTTTTCTAATTTTACTTCACCCACTTAGACTATTGTGTTCTGATTCATCACATATAATTCAGATAAAAAAAACATTCAACTAAAGGCTGTTCTGTAACAAAATAGGTAAAAAGCCAAGAAGATATATACTTTTGCAAGGCACTGTATGTGGTATGTGATCAGGACAGGTCTAATCATTGGAGGAGCGCAGTTTTAGTTCCCAGCATAGCTAGAGAACTGACTACAGTGTCTTCTCCTGCTTGGTGTGGTCAGCTTTTAACAGGAAAGCAGAGGGTCGAGCATGAACACCTTGGATTTCACATAAAGGAAGCAATACAAAGATATCAGGATACTTTTTCATACATGGTACAGCAGGCACATATCAGGAATATGAAATGTTGGGTTTACGTATTCTTTAGCATGAGAACAAAGGCAGGCGGCTGATCCTTACCTGCACACTGGCTCCTGAGGTGGGCCAAATCTGAGTGGTGTGTAAGAATTAGCACATGCTGCTGGTTGGGGTCAGTCCCCCTGTACAGCTCGGGTCACATGCGCTATTAGGAAGTCATTTGCTTGTGTAGGACCTTGCAGAGTGCATGAGTCCTGCCCTTCTGGAAATGGAGTGCTGAAGAACTTGACAAAAGGTAAAAGAAAAACAGGATTCCAGTAAGAGCCCATTCACACCATATGCAGTGCTTTTCTTTTCTATATCAATAACGGATGGAAAGTAGGTTATATGGGTTCCAATGGCATTATTCTTACCAGTGCAGTGCATTCCAGTTCAGTTATTTTCAGTTCCAGAAAAAAGTACACCATGCTGCTTTTTTTCCTGCACAGAACTGGAATGCAGTAAAAGGCAGCAAAAGAGATCGTTAAAAAATGTGCATACAGAAACGCATCCAGAATGGATCTGGAGGATGTTTTTGTGGTGTGAACAGGCACTTAATGTAAGTTAAATTGATGGTTGTAAATGCAAAATAGCTCTGTTCATAAGTGCCACTTCACATCCTTGGTATGCATTACTGCAGGCACATTAACGCACATTGCATTAAGGCAGAACGTTCATTTTGGATGGGTTGCAGTGCACCTTAACGCACTTAAAATCTTACGTGACTTTTAACCACTTAACGACCGCCGCATGCCATTGTACGTCGTCACAATGGCATGTACAGGCACAAGCATGTACATGTACGTGCTTGCCTTCCAGCGGATGGGGGGTCCGATCGGACCCCCTCCCGCTGGATGCGGCGGTCCGTTTCGCTTCAGGAGCGATCCGGGATGAGGGGATGGCCGTTGGTTTCTGGCCATCCCCTCTCGATCGCTCCTGACGAATGAGAAGCTTCCTCCCACTGTGTATTGTATACACAGGCAGGGAGGAAGTGATGTCATTCTCCTCGGGGCGGTCTTTTTGACCGGACTACGAGGAGAAGACTAAAAGTAAGTGTGCACCAACACTACACTGACATGTAGGCACACACAGGCACACAACCCCCCCCAGTCGCAGTGTCACTGATTGCAGTGATCATTTATTTTCTGATCACTGCATTCAGTGTCAGTTGTAAAAGTAAAAAGTGTCAGGGCAGTTAGTGTTAGGTCCAGGGTAGCCCCCTACCACCCCCCAATAAAGGTTTAACCCCCTGATTGCCCCTAGAGTTAACCCTTTCACCCCCTTTTTGCCAGTGTCACTAAGCGATCGTTTTTCTGATCGCTGCATTAGTGTCGCTAGGTAGCTAGTTATTTTTTTTTAGGTTCACCGCCAGGTTTTTATAGCACTAGGTACCCCCATATACTACCCAATAATGGTTTTAACCCCCTGATTGCCCCTAGTTAACCCTTTCACCCCCTTTTGCCAGTGTCACTAAGCGATCATTTTTCTGATCGCTGCATTAGTGTCGCTAGGTAGCTAGTTATTTTTTTTTTAGGTTCACCGCCAGGTTTTTATAGCGCTAGGTACCCCCATATACTACCCAATAATGGTTTTAACCCCCTGATTGCCCCTAGTTAACCCTTTCACCAGCGATCACAGTATAAGTGTGACTGGTGACGCTGGTTAGCCAGTTAGTTATTTATGTTCCCTGTCAGGTTTTTATATAGCGCCAGGGACCCCCATATTACTACCTAATAAAAATTTGAACCCCCTGATTGCCCCTAGTTAACCCTTTCACCAGTGATCACCGTATAAGTGTTACGGGTGTCTCTGGTTAGTTTGCTTTTTATAGCATCAGGGCACCCACCATTTATTACCCAATAAAGGTTTAACCCCCTGATCACCCGGCGGTGATTAGGTTTTAGGGTCAGGGTCTGCGTCGCCCCAGGAAGCGCTAGGTTAGTGCCAGTACTGCTAACACCCACACGCAAAGCATAAACCTCCCGTAGTGGTATAGAATCTGAACAGATCAATATCTGATCTGATCAGATCTATACTAGCGTCCCCAACAGTTTAGGGTTCCAAAAAAACGCATTGTTAGCGGGATCAGCCCAGATACCTGCTGGCACCTGCGTTTTGCCCCTCCGCCCAGCCCACCCAAGTGCAGTATCGATCGATCACTGTCACTTACAAAACACTAAACACATAACTACAGCAATTGCAGAGTCAGGCCTGATCCCTGCGATCGCTAACAGTTTTTTTTGGTAGCGTTTTATATTTAAATCCGGAAGGCAGTGCTTGGTTTTCGGGGTCCAGTACGTGGCCAGGCTCCCAAAAAGTCCCCCACATGTGGGATCCCCGTACTCGGGAGAAGCAGCAGAATTTATTTTGGGGTGTAATTTGACTTATGCCCATAGCATGTGTGAGCAATATATCATTTAGTGACAACTTTGTGCAAAAAAAAAAAAATTTTAATATTCCTGCAACTTGTGGCAAAATATAAAATATTTAATGGACTCAACATGCCTCTCAGTAAATAGTTTGGGGTGTCTACTTTCCAAAATGGGGTCATTTGGGGGGGTTTTGTGTTATTTTGGCATTTTATGGCCTTCGAAACTGTGATAGGTAGTGAGGAGTGAAATCAAAAATTTGCACCCTTAGAAATCCTGAAGGCAGTGATTGTTTTTGGGGTGGGCCGTACGCGGCTAGACTCCCAAAAAGTCCCACATATGTGGTATCCCCGTACTCAGGAGAAGCAGCAAAATATATTTTGGGGTGCAATTCCACATATAACTATGGCATGTGCGAGCAATAATCATTTAGTGACAACTTTTTGTAAACTTTTTTTTTTTTTTTTTTGGGTCATTTGGGGGGGGGGTTTGTACTGCCCTGCCATTTTAGCACCTCAAGAAATGAGATAGGCAGTCATAAATTAAAAGCTGTGTAAATTCCAGAAAATGTACTTTGTAGACGCTATAACTTTTGCGCAAACCAAAAAATATACGCTTATTGACTTTTTTTTTTTTACTAAAGACATGTGGCTGAATACATTTTGCCCTAAATGTATGACTAAAATTTAGTTTATTCGATTTGTCTTATAACAAAAAGTAGAAAATATATATTTTTGTCAAAATTTTTGGTCTTTTTCCATTTATATCACAAAAAATAAAAATCGCAGAGGCAATCAAATACCACCAAAAGAAAGCTCTATTTGTGGGAATTTCGTTTGGGTACAACATTGCATGACCGCGCAATTACCAGTTAAAGCAGTGCGAAATTGTAAAAAGACCTCTGGTCCTTAGGCTGTTAATTGGTCCGGGGCTGAAGTGGTTAAAGGGTGCCTTGATTAAAAATAAGGTTGAGAAACGCTGTTTTACACTATAGTTTTCTTATAAAACAATTTGTCTTTTCTTTGTTTTTTTTTAGACCAGAGGTGGTCTTTAATTTCACCATTAGATGGCAGCAGAGTATTCCAAACTGTCACTGTTTGGAGGTCTCAAGTTCTCGATAGGACAACTTGATACATCTGCCTTTCACTTATGTTACAGCATTGATGGCCTAGGGTGAACTATTTATCTTTTGTCCATGGTTATAGAGCTTAAACTTATTTTGCAGCATAGCAACACGCACCATCAGATTTTCATCTGTTATTGGTAAATAACTAGACAACCAACGTAGTCTATTTTAACAATACATTCAGATTACATACAAATTGGTAGAACCAATCGTAGATGAATTCTATTAAACACAATGGCTAATTGGTTAGTACTTCTGTTAGCAGCACTAGGGTTGTGGGTTCAAATCCCAACCACTACATTACCTGCTTGGAGTTTGTATGTTCTTCCTGAGCCTGCATGGATTTCCTCCGGTTACAATATATATGTAAAGTGCTGCATGAATCGACAGCACTAGAAGTAAGGCCTCTTTTTAATTTATAGTGCTGTCGATTTTATGCAGGCCTGCTCAGCAGGGATCTCTCCGCTGATCCCCGCTGAGCAGACGGATGACAGGTTCATGTACATTGTGCTGATGCAGAGTGGACACAGACACAGTCCACTGTCCTCTATGGGCTGTTGGATAGATACGGACTGCCTATCAATTTTCATTTGACTGTCATCTGTTCTGATCCACTAGATGAATGGGGAGCAGATCCCTATCCATCGGTTTTTAGCGTATATGATCGGACACCTGTCCGTTGACTCTTGCCACTCCATATAGAGCGCGATGAATGGTCCGATCAGAACCACCAAAAAAAAAAAACCTGACACGGGTAGACCCGATCGGTCGGTCCTTATGAAAGGGGCCAAATAAATAAAAATGGTTCAATTTGAGATCATCCTGTGTGTATCCCCTCACATTTTTGTAATTATTTTATTCTATTCTATCTTTTCATGTGACAACACTGAAGAAATGGCACTTTGCTACGATGTAAAGTAGTGAGTGTACAGCTTGTATAACAGTGTAAATTTGCTGTCCCCTCAAAATAACTCAACACAGCCATTAAATGTCTAAACCGCTGGCAACAAAAGTGAGTACACCCCTAAGTGAAAATGTGCAAATTGGGCCCAAAGTGTCAATATTTTGTGTGGCAACCATTATTTTCCAGCACTGCTTTAACCCTCTTGGGCATAGAGTTCACCAGAGCTTCACAAGTTGCCACTGGAGTCCTCTCTTCCACTCCTCCGTGACGACAGCTGGTGGATGTTAGAGACCCTGCGCTCCTCCACCTTCCGTTTGAGGATGCCTGAAAGATGCTTAATAGGTTTTAGGTCAGGAGACATGCTTGGCCAGTCCATCACCTTTACCCTCAGCTTCTTTAGCAAGGCAGTGGTTGTCTTGAAGGTGTATTTTGGGTCATTATCATGTTGGAATACTGCCCTGCGGCCCAGTCTCTGAGGGGAGGAGATCATGCTCTGCTTCAGTATGTCACAGTACATGTTGGCATTCATGGTTCCCTCAATGAACTGTAGCTCCCCAGTGCCGGCAGCACTCATGCAGCCCCAGACCATGACACTCCCACCACCATTCTTGACTGTAGGCAAGTCACACTTGTCTTTATAATCCTCACTTGGTTGCCGCCACACACGCTTGACACCATCTGAACCAAATACATTTATCTTGGTCTCATCAGACCACAGGACATGGTTCCAGTAATCCATGTCCTTAGTCTGCTTGTCTTCAGCAAACTGTTTGCAGGCTTTCTTGTGCATCATCTTTAGAAGAGGCTTCCTTCTGGGACGACAGCCATGCAGACCAATTTGATGCAGTGTACAGAGTATGGTCTGAGCATTGGCAAGCTGACCCCCCCACCCCTTCAACCTCTGCAGCAATGCTGACAGCACACATACATCTATTTCCCAAAGACAACCTCTGGATATGACGCTGAGCATGTGCACTCAACTTCTTTGATCGACCACAGCGATGCCTGTTCTGAGTGGAACCTGTCCTGTTAAACCGCTGTATGGTCTTGGCCACTGTGCTGCAGCTCATTTTCAGAGTCTTGGCAATCTTCCTATAGTCTAGGCCATCTTTATGTAGAGCAACGATTCTTTTTTTCAGATCCACAGAGTTCTTTGCCATGAGGTGCCATGTAGAACTTCCAGTGACCAGGGTGAGAGTGATAACACCAATTTGAACACACCTGCTCCCTATTCACACCTGGGACCTTGTAACACAACTGATTTGCTTGACACTGGGGAGGGAAAATGGCTAATTGGTACCAATTTGGACATTTTAATTTAGAGGTGTACTCCCTTTTGTTGCCAGCGGTTTGGACATTAATGGCTGTGTATTGAGTTATTTTGAGGGGACACCCAATTTACACTGTTGTATAAGATGTGCACTCACTACTTTGTAGCAAAGTGTAATTTCTTTAGTGTTTTCACATGAGAAGATATAAAATATTTACAAAAATGTGAGGGGTGTTCTCACTTTTGTGAGATTGTGTATGTATATATCTCTATCTATCTCATTTATTTTATTTTTATTTTTGCATCAGTACCTACCTAGAGTCTTTGTTGCCGATACCAAAACCATCATGAATCTTGTTAGCAAATACAGTTGGGTACAATGAGTAGGTCATCTGTGACTGAGAACTTGGCTAGTATTCATTTTTGTCATCTGCAGCACACTGCTGCCTAAACACACTGCTGCCCTTTTTTTTAACTGATGTAAATGCAGACCGTTGTTTTTAATGTACCCATACACAGGCAAGTGAACTTCTGCTGATCAGTAAAAAAATCGGACTTGCTGATCAGTATTTTACGTGCGCAAATACATGTATATGCACATACAATACATTCCTCGATTTAAATATTGCATTGTGGGAGGTAAAAGTTTTTTTTTATGCACGTACACAGGTACGTGCAAATAGGTGCAAAATAAACGCCTGAAATATCGCCCAAGAATACTAATGGTCAAACATCAGTACTGTGTGCAAGTACCCTTAGTGATTCTACATGTATTCCTCTCAAACGGCCACTAGAGGGCCCGGAGCACAGGATTACTTAATTCTAGTCCCTCTGGTGGATTCTCTATAGGAATTTATCAAGAACTACATGTATTTTTTTTTCCTTTAAGCCAATATGTCAACCAGTGACATCTATGGCGGGGCTAGGAGAACTCCTGTTGTAAGGGTCTTGTATAACCTCTGGCACAAAGCAGAGATAAATGTTGTGAGCGCACACACTATTACCATCAAAGCGTGGCCACTGTCATCTGCAGGTATCCCTTTTGCTCTGTGTGTCTGCAGCAGTTAGAGAATGTAGAAAATCCAGGCATGGAGCAAGCCCTAAATTATCACTGCAAGACATAAAATGTTTCAAAGTGATGGGTTATCATCCCATCTGGGGATCTGTGGGAGAAAACTGTAGTATGCCATTGATTTGTGAACACTAGGTTTAAATTCTGTCTGGATCAAATCTATCCACGTACCCGGGTTTTTTTTTTTTTCTTTTTTTTACAATTGTAAGGTGCGTTTCAGATGGCATGGTTAATAATTGGTTGGTACTACTTTAGTCTTTCTTTCTTTTTTTTTTTTTTAATCATGTTTGGATATATAAATTGAAGTGCCTGAATAAATTAATCCTATGAATCTGTTTTGGAGGTCTAGTCTCTATGTAAATCAAAGTGGCCATATATGGCCACTAGGCTCTGTTCACTGCTTATTAGTGCTGCATAGTTGCTATGCAATTGTTGATGTGGGTGACTAAAGCCTGGTACATACTATATACATTTTATTTATTTTTTTCTAGCCCAGCGGGCTGAGTGAAAAAATAAAACTGAAGAGCTTGAGAGGAGCAGCTGTACTAACTATCCAATGTTAGTACAGCGACTTCCCCCGCTATGCTATTGCGTTCTGACAGGGGGATGGCCCCCCTGCCAGAACACACTGGTCAGTTCTAGCAGCCATTGGGTAAGAGCGCTGATCGGGTGCCGGTCAGCAGACCTTTTTTGGTCATGCCCCTTTGACAGAAGGCAGCTGAACAGACTGGCTGCTGTACACATGGGCTGAATGCTGCCCAATATTCTGCCTGTGTGTACGTCCCTTAAGTAATAGCAGTAAAATGCAGCCCCTAGAAGTAAGATTTATAGATGTGTACAAATTACTTTTAAAGTGTTTTGTTACCTCAACACTTCCTATTCCGGATATGTGTACTTATATGAGAAAGTATCTTGTTCTTTATATTGCTTCCTTTTGTGTGAAATCCCTGGTGTTCCTGCCAGTCCCTCTGCTTTCCTATCAAAAACTGACCACACTAAACAGGAGAGCACATCTGATCAGTTCTCTAGCTATGCTAGGAACTCAATGTACTCTGCTCCAATGATCAGGCTTGCCCTGACATGCTCCCGCTGCACAACCATTCACTGGGAACATCAGTGTACTGCTTCTTCTCCTCCCCCAGCTCTTATGCAGCAGAAAGCAGCGTGGATGTGATCACTTTTAAAAAAGGGTATTTATAATGTGTGTTTTTTCAATTTTTTCTTATATCTAAACAAAAATGTTTTTTATAAAATGTTTTAAATACATTCTTCAGTTCTGTGTATACAAAGGAGCATGGAGGAGCTCAAGTCCATAATAGGGATGGTATTGACAGGGCCCCAAATTATCCACAATGGCTCACAATTGATATGGTCCAGAAATATTTAGACAGAATAAAGGTGGATAAAGTACCTGGACCAGATGGCATCCACCCACGGATCCTAAAAGAATTGAGCTCTGCAATTTCAAAGCCATTGTATGTCATTTTTAAGGACTCATTAATGACAGGAATAGTACCACTGGATTGGCGCAGGGCTGATGTGGTGCCTATATTTAAAAAGGGATAAGTCTTTACCAAGTACCTAATAGATCTGTTAGTTTAACTTCTATAGTCGGGAAGATACTGGAGGGATTAATAAAAGACCACATAGATGAGTTCTTGCTGGAAAAAAAATATTTTAAGCAACAGACAGCATGGATTCATGAAAGACAGAAGTTGTCAGACAAATCTGATTTCTTTTTATGAGGTGGTAAATAAAACCTTGGACAGAGGGGTGGTGGTGGATGTGGTATACTTGGATTTTGCAAAAGCGTTCAATACAGTTCCGCATACACGGCTCATGTGTAAGGTAAAGTCTACAGGTTTGGAAATATCAGTTTGTAAATGGATAGAAAACTGGCTAAAAGACAGAATTCAGAGCGTAGTGGTTAATGATTCTTACTCTGAATGGTCTAAGGTTATCAGTGGTGTACCCCAAGGTTCAGTGTTGGGACCCTTACTTTTTAATACCTTTTTTGTAAATGATATTGGGTCTGGGGATTAAAAATATTTCAGTCTTTGCAGATGACACCAAGCTATGCAGTGGAATAATGTCCTTACAGGATGTCTCCAATTTACAAGCCAACCTCAATGCTCTCTCTAATTGGGCGACTATGTGGCAGATGAGGGTTAAAGCGGTAGTAAACCCGCAAATTATTATTTTTTTTTAAACCTGCAAAGCAAAAGGCATAATGAGCTAGTATGCACCGCATACTAGCTCATTATAAAAAAAACTTACCTTAGAACGAGGCCCCGACATCTGGCCTGATCCACACCGAGGGAGCTGACATGCTCCCTCGGCGTTTCTTCCGGGTATCGCGGCTCCGGCGCTGTGAGTGGCCGGAGCCGCGATATCGTCACTCCCACGCATGCGCGCGGGAGATTTCATTCCGGCCGGTCGGCCACTGCCAGATTTTCAGGCCGAGAATCCCCGTACAGGTTTAGGAGATATTTTTTTTTTACCTACAGGTAAGCCTTATTATAGGCTTTCCTGTAGGCAAAAGTTAAAAAATTGAGTATACAACCACTTTAAGGTTTATAAATATAAAGTTATGCACTTGGGGGCTAAGAATATGCATGCATCATACATGCTAGGGGGAGTACAATTGGGGGAATCCATAGTGGAGAAGAATCTGGGGGTTTTGGTAATGATAAGCTCAATAATAGCATGCAATGCCCAGCTGCGGTTTCCAAAGCGAGTAAAGTCCTTTCTTGTATTGAGAGAGGTATGGACTCCAGAGAGAGAGATATCATTTTGCCCCTGTTCAAATCATTAGTAAGACCTCATCTGGAATATGCAGTTCTGTTTTGGGCACCAGTTTCCAAAGGGGATATCGGGGAACTGGAGAAAGTGCAGAGACGGGCGATCAAACTGATAAGAGGCATGGAGGAGCTCAGATATGAGGAACGATTAGAGGAAATTAATTTATTCTCCCTTGAGAAGAGGAGATTGAGGGGGATATGATCAACATGTACAAATATATAAGGGGTCTATATAGTGAACTTGATGGTGGTGTTCACTTTTTGGTCAACACAGAGGACAAGGGGGCACTCTTTACGCATAGAGGAAAAGAGATTTCATCTCCAAATACGGAAAGGTTTCTTCACAGTAAGAGCTGTGAAAATGTGGAATAGACTCTCTGCAGAAGTGGTTCTGGCCAGCTCAGTGGATTGCTTTTAAGAAAGGCCTGGATTATTTCCTAAATGCACACAATATTACTGGGTACTAACATTTTATAGGTAAAGTTGATCCAGGGAAAATCCGATTTGCCTCTCGGGGGATCAGGAAGGAGTTTTTTCCTCTCCTGTTGCAAATTGGATCATGCTTTGCTGGGGTTTTTCTCCTTCCTCTGGATCAACGGTGGGTATATGGGATTGTTTGATATTATTTATTTTTTTTTTTTTTTGGTTGAACTGTCTTTTTTCAACCTGACTATGTAACAAATGTTTTGCCTTTCATTTCTATTTTAAACTGAATGGGTTGTTTTACAAGGTGACCCTTTACAATCACTTGCAGTTTGAACTCAATGCAAATCCAGCTGTGTAGATATTAAAAACATTTTAGCATTTAGTAAAAACGTACTAAAATCTCATATGTACTTTAACATATTAGTACCATTTAATAAGTAATTTTCAGTATTTTTAAATCTGCAGCCCTCATAAAAATAATTTTATTATTTACAGGTACTTGTATAGCTCCGTCAATTTATGCAGTGCTTTAAATATATATTATGCATTCATATCAGTCCCTGCCCTCAAAGAACTTATAATTCTAAAGTCCCTAACTCACATTTATACATACATATACTTGAGCCAACTTAGCAGCCAATTAACCTACCAGCGTGTCTTTGGAGTGTGGGAGGAAATCGGAGTTCCCGGAAGAAAACCCATGTAGTGATGTCATGGTTGAATTTGAACCGTCAACCCTAGTATTGCTAGGTGTAAATGCTAACCACTTAGGCACCGTAATACCTGGTGATCCTGCCATGAATTTTTTATTCAGGTACTTTCTGCAGTTGGGTGACAACACTGAGTATATTTTATAAAGCATTGATTCTGACATTCAGTAAACATTCTCTGTAGAAAATGCTTGGTTAGTGGACTATTGAAACTGACCCCCCCCCCCCTTTCATCTCCCCAGTACTTGGATATACAGTTGTGCTCATAAGTTTACATACCCTGGCAGAATTTTATGATTTCTTGACCATTTTTCAGACAATATGGCTATTAAAGGTAACCGTCCTCACCTGTGATCTGTTTGCTTGTAGTGAGTGTGTGTGTGTATAAAAGGTCAATGTGTTTCTGGACTCCTGACAGACCCTTGCATCTTTCGTCCAGTGCTGCACTGACTTTTCTGGATTCTAAGTCATGGGGAAAGCAAAAGAATTGTCAAAGGATCTGCGGGAAAAGTTAGTTTAACTGTATAAAACAGGCAAGGGATATAAAAAGATATCCAAGGAATTGAGAATGCCAATCGGCAGTTTTCTAACTCTAATAAGGAAATGGAAAATGACGGGTTCTGTTGAAACTAAACCACGGTCAGGTAGACCAACTAAAATTTCAGCCACAACTGCGAGGAAAATTGTTCAGGATACAAAGAAAAACCCACAAATAACTTCAGGTGAAATGCAGAACTCTCTGAAAACATGTGTTGTGGCTGTTTCAAAATGCACAATAAGGATGCACTTGAAGCAAGATGGGCTGCATGGTCGAGTCACCAGAAGAAAGCCATTACTACGCAAATGCCTCAAAGTATCCCACTTAAAATACGTCAAACAGCATATAGACAAGCCTCAAACCTTCTGGCACAAAGTCGTTTGGAGCGTCTCCAATTATTCTATGCCTGTGTTCTATCAAGAAATGCACTCAGTCCAAAAATGCCCCCAATGGATCTGCGCATGCACAGTACCAAACGTCACTCAAGCTGATATCTAGACCAGCTGGCGTGATGTCAACACAGTGCATGCGCAGATCATCAGAGGCATTTTTAGATCGGAGACAGTATTCATCCAGTATCCAAAGCTATGCATGCAGCGGAGGGAGAATGTACTTGTCAGATGCTACCTCACTGTTGCTGGGCAAGTTTTCCATGTGCTGAAGGGCGGGTTTTGTCTGTGTTGCAGGGCTGGTTTGGTGTGTTAAATGGCGGGCTTTGCCTGTGTCTAAGGGCGTGTTGCAAGACACACAGCGAGGCTCAATCTGACAACTACGTTTGCCTGCTGTTTACATAGCACCGGATAATGCCTCAGATGATGTGCGCATCTGCTCTGTTGATGTCATGCTAGCTGATCAACCTATCAGCTGGGGTGACGTTTGGTACTGCACATGCACAAACCAATCTGAGGCATTCCTTGATAGAACACTGGCTCTGTCCTTAACATGTTCACGGAAAGTGAGATCACAGTGATGACCAGCTTCTTTATTGTCCAATCAGCTGAGTGGAGGAGGAGGCTTAAGAATTCAGAACCTTACCAGGCTCTTGTTTTCCAATGGCCACCAATCGCCTGAATGAGTACCATTTACCATGAATTTGGGGCGGGGAGTAGGTTAAACTGTGCACACAAGGGATGTTTTCAGAAATAAATGTGTTAGCATTACACTTCTAATTGGAAATGATATAATCTCTCAATGTGTTCTAAAGTTTCACTTTAATTAGAACAGAGCACTTAAAATTTAGCGTCAGTCGCTGACAAGCATATGAGATTATTTACTGTGGTGACCTGGGTTAATTTCCACATTGTCTTTGGAATGAACTCTTTCTTCAACCTTATTATTGTCAGATTGTTTCTTTGTTGCTTATGCGGCTGGAATGTGACATGGCAGCATTGCAGAGTTTAATATGTTTCATCTGCATGAAATTTATTATTAGAGGAGGGGATTGCTCATATCTCTGCCTTTTGGGAAGTGATAGCTCAAAAGGAAACTATTTTTCTGGCGACGGAGACAATTATGATTTGTCAGATGTGTTTTTCTCTCATGTTGCTGTCTCCAATTTGTGATGGGGAGTGAGAATATAGAGATTATGGTATTTTGAGGAGAAATAGAAACAGACTAGATCATCATGTACACAATAAACCATTAAAGTCCAACCCCAGCTAAAATACTTTTTTTTTATTTTTTTTATTGGGATAGATTAGGAAAATATTTGAGCATCTGGCTTTTATAACTGTCTGTGTCCCCCCATGTGAGATTTCACTGCACTTCCTGTCCAATAATCACTTGTGTTCAGGAGACGTTAGTCTTCATCGAGTTATACGCAGGTCCCCTAGTGCATTTTGTTAACATTGACTGCTCAAACCCTGAAGAAGTGGAAGGCTTCTCACCTTAAAACGCATTGTATCTATTTGTTGCGCTCTACCCAATAAAGCCAATCTCCATGTTTCCTGTCACTTTAAATTATTATTTTGGACCAAACTTCTCCAAATGAATTCTTCCCTTCACTAGGGTGCTACACTGGCTCTAGCAGTATGTGCAGCTTCTGCTACATGCAGTACAGTGCTGGGCAGGGGAGTTGGTAGGGCTACAAAAGATCTGGGGATTCCTTGGGCGGGCATACACATGTATATACAGTAATATAAGTGTGTGTGTGTGTGTGTATATATCCCCAGAGAGCCCCCCACTTACATCAGGGATCCCAGAGAGCCTCCCCTTGGGGACCCCTGCAGATACTCGGGGCTATGGTCCCCAGATTTGGGGCTATAGCCCCAAAAGCCACCCCCTAGCGACGCCACTGGTGCTGGGTTTTGGCTGTGAGACAGACTCCCCCTCTCACACCTGGAACAAAATAAGAATCAGTCTGAGTGTTGCTCAGCCATCCATCTGCAGATTTGAATTCTGTAAATAAATAAAAAGTTTCCTCTGGCCGAGTCAGAGAGACTGACATCATCAGCCGAACTCTTCACCTCAGCTAGTCAGAGGACAAAGCTGCCTATGAATGGCTGAGCACCACTAAGGCTTATTTTGTTCCTGGTGTGAGGGGGGAAGTCTCTATCTCACAGCTAGAACACAGCTTTGTGTACTGTATGTAGTGGAAGCTACATGCAGTACATACAGTGCTTATAACCAATGAAGCATTTGGTGAAGGAAATAGTTAATTTGGTCCAAGCAAACTATTTAAAGTGACAAGAAACATGGAGACCAGCTTTAAATATTTATAAGTGAATAAGTCCTTCAAGTTAGATGTACTTTTTTTTTTTTTTTTTTTACCAGGTGCTCCTCAGTACTCAAAGCAGGCCATAAATTATTGCTCGATTTCCACCATCAACACAGACTGTGTATTGTGCTCTTCCAGTGGGAGGCCGTAGGGAGCCTTCCGAGCCGGGAGAACACAATCATTGCTATAATCCATCAGGCTGGTTGTACCCAAGTGGATTGATGGATCGGACATGCTGGTTGTACCCAAATTTGATCAATGGATTGATTTGGGTATAATCAGCCTGCCCATCGATGGATCGGTTGGTCCCTGCCCAAGATTCAAACCATCTATGGTTGACTCAATAATTTTATTGTCTGGCGAGCGCTTCCTTTGTCACCATCAGAGAGGTAGTAGCCTAGGCCTAGGACCATAACAGGGTCCCCCTATTTTATATTTTAACCAGGGTGGATATAAATTAATGATATTTAAAAATAAAAATCTTTTTTTTATTTTTTTATTTTTATTTTTTTATTCAAATCTGATTTCTTTTCTTTAAATCCTGATTTTTGTTTTTTTTCTTTCTTTCTTTACATTTTTCTATTTAAGACACCTTAGTAGTTTTGTTTATTCAGCATGAAATGGAGCTTAGTTATGTAGCATGAGGCCTTATATTCTGCAATATTTACATTATTAGTAAACTCATTCAATGAATCCAAGCTCTGCAAGCTTAGATAACATGCACTGCATTGATGCATTCGCACAATTTTACAGTACCATGAGATAAAACAAAGTTCAGGGATATTCCGTTATCCCATTGTTTTGCAAATCTATGTACACTACAAACTGTATGATTAAATCGGTTCTGATATTGCTGGTTTACTAACCTGATGGCTTATTATTCTAAATAGGAAACCTTCATTTTGTTTGAAAAATATTAAAGATTCTAACTACCAACAAGAATAAGTCCTTACATTTAAAGAGCACCTGTCATTTTCAGATCCATTACCTGCTGCCACCACGTCCCTCACCTTGTTGTGTCACTGCCGCATCACCAGCCGTCCCATTAACCCTTTCCCGCCGAGCGTACGCAGATCTGCGTACTCGGCTTCCAGGGGTTATACCGGGATGATGCCCGCACCTGCAGGCATCATCCCGGTACCGTTTTTTGCAGCAGGCGATTGGCTATCCAGGCATAACAACCGATGCGGCTAAAAGCCGCTCGGCTGTTATGCCGGAGGAGCGGGAGGGGACGTCCCCCCCCCTCCCACTGCCTCTCGCTGCTGTTACCGGTGCTCCCGCTCGATCGGGAGCACCGATTAGTGATCCGACGCCTCCGGCTGCTGGAGAGGAACTGGAACGAAGCCGTAATCGGCTTCGTTCCAGTCTCCTCATCGTAAACACGGAAGCGGCATCATGACGTCACTTCCCGTTTACTCGGCTGCCAATGGCACCGGTTTAAAAAAAAATCCGGTATTCAGAATCGCCGTTTTCGGCGATCTGAATACATTGAAGTGTAAAGGAGGGGTGGGGGGTCTTTTAGACCCCCGATCCCTCCATAAAGAGTACCTGTCACCACCTATTACTGTCACAAGGGATGTTTACATTCCTTGTGACAGCAATAAAAGTGATCAATTTTTATTTTATTTTTAAAAAACAATTTAGTCATTTTAAAATAAATAAAATAAAAAAATAAAATATTTTTTTTTAAAGCGCCCGCCGTCCCCGCGAGCTCGCGAAGCAAAGAAAACGCATATGGAAGTCGCGCCCGCGTATGTAAACTGTGTTCAAATCACACATGTGAGGTATCGCCGCGATCGTCAGAGCGAGAGCAATAATTCTAGCACTAGACTTCCTTTGTAACGCTAACCTGGTAACCGTAAAAAAAATTTAAAGCGTCGCCTATTGAGATTTTTAGGTACCGTACTTTGTCGTCAATCTACAAGTGCGCGCAATTATAAAGTGTGACATGTTTGGTATCTATTTACTCGGCGTAACATTATCTTTCACATTACGCAAAAAAATTGGGCTAATTTTACTGTGTTTTTTTTTTTTTTATTCATGAAAATGTCCCTTTTCCCAAAAAGTTGCGTTTAAAACACCACTGCGCAAATACCGTGTGACATAAAATATTGCAACAATCGCCGTTTTATTCTCTAGAGTCTCTGCTAAAAAAAAAAAAAAATATATATATATATATATATATATATATATATATATATATATATATATATATATATATATATATATATATATATAATGTTTGGGGGTTCCAAGTAATTTTCTAGCAAAAAATATGGATTTTAACTTGTAAACACCAAATTCCAAAAATAGGCGTAGTCATGAAAGGGTTAAAGTAAGTGGGACTGTCGGTGAGTCAACAGCGGGTCGGAGGAGGAGCCATTGGGGGACAGAGATGACAGTTGCTCTTTAAAAAATTATGATTTAAATCAAGCCTTTTTACTGGCGATTTAAATCCTTATTTAAATCGACTTGATTTAAATCAAATCCACCCTGAATTCAACCACGCATTTGCTTCTTTGAAGGAAACATGACTTTGTGATAAATCAAAACCAACTTTGACTTTTATTGGTCTAACGCTATCACATAAACGTTAGTCTGATCTGTATGTGATAGCGCTAGACAGATCAGCATTGGAATTGGTTCTAATGGTGTAGAGTGAGTTTTCCTTTTGAGGAAGCAGATTTTCGGTGGAAGTTTAGTGCATGTGGACCTTGTCCTGCTCTTTTTCGCTACTGCTTGTAGGATCACGAGGAACAAATTGCTCAATGGACTAGGTCTAGCAGGCGCAATCTCTGATAGTTTAGTTTACACCCAGTGTTGCAGGTCTTCACTGCCCTGGCTGCACCTGTACATTAGTGCCCCATAGACTTCTATGGGGCTGTGTTCTGAGGCTAAAGACAATCTGAGATGGTCCTCTAGAAGTCTATGGGACTGTAATGTGCAGATGCATACTTGCCTTGACATGATCGCTGTGATTCCATTGTTTTACATCTAGTGCTGCCGCAGCCATTAGATCAAGGTAGGCATGCATGTTTGGAGGTGTAGGTCAGGGGAAAGGGGTAAATAGAATAAGCGCACTTTGTTTTAAAGTGTACCTGTCTTTTACGTGGAACTCCTGCTGAAATTATTAATTTAGCTTTTTTGATAATGTGAATGAGGGTTGAAACTATTTGTCAAGTTTTTTTATTTTTTTTCTGTCTCGTCCCTTAGGGGTGATTTCCTGTAACTTCCTTTCCTAGTAACCACAAAGTCTTCCCCAAAAAAAAAATCTGACCAAGGTTGTTATCGTTTTATCTGGGGGCTGCCTAAAGTTATGCTGTATTTTACATATGGTTTTTGTTGTAAAAGCGGAAGAACACTTTTTTTCAGGCAAACACAAATCTTTTTTTCATTTTCCTTTTTTTTTTTTTAACTTTGTTTTTATCATTACCGTCTGATGTCTCATCTTGATAGTTAATTAAATCCTGACATTCCCATCCCAAATTATAGCCGAAGCAGGACCCTTAGGAGCCCCTTTCCTTGAAGTCTGTTGATTATGCGGGGGTTAATCTCAATTCCATGCTTCGTGTCTTTGTATGCTTGTGTGTGGTTTGTCCTCTTCTGCAGAAGGCTTGTTCTGCGCCAACCGTAGGTCCTTTGGGCCTGATTTATGGGGTCGATCTAGACGTATCCCCCAGTGGGGAAGCGCAAGTTCACCAAACACTTCTCTGTCTTGTATGAGAGATACAATCTGCCTGTGGCTATGATGTGGGGACCGGACGAGGGGGCCTCGGTCATTCCCCCTGCAGGAATTTGTTTTTCTACTTATTGAACTTGTCTGTCTGGGCCTTAGAAGCTCAATAATTTATGCTTATAGTTATAAAGCGCTATAATTTTACAGTTTTATTAAATACTTTGGTCTTTTTATAGCTCAAGATGTATATGTGGATGTTCTCAAATGAATGCAGATAATCTCATCAATGTGTACTAATGTTGTAAAAACACTGTTTTAGTGTATATTTTGTGAATACATAAGTAACGGTGTTATACACATGATCCGAATATCGTACGACTGTTTACGGTTAATAATCGCAAGTAGAAATTGAATAGCTAAATAAAGTCATGAAAATTCTCGTACGATAGAAAAAAATAAATCTGAAGTAATGTCATGTGTTGTAATGTATTTGTATTGTATTTTCGGACGACAACTATACCGACTAAATGAAAATCGTAAAATCTGGAATTGTACGAGGAAAATTTCCATGCATGTCCAATCGAATAATATCGTATGAACGGTCGTGATCGGCTGTCACAAGTAGTGTACACATGATCCGAAAATCTAACGATCCTTCCTCGGATAACCACTTTCGTACGATATTCGGATCATGTGTACGGGCCATTAGCCTTAAAATGAGTAGGAAGAGGCAATGCTTGACTTTGAAAGTAAAGTCGATATGTACGTAATATAGGCCTCCCAGGGCATTCCTGTCGATTGTTTACCCATTTGACCTCCAAAAGATTTTACTCCTTCATGACCAGGCAATTTTTTGTTATTTAGCACTGCACTAATTTAACTGATAATTGCATGGTCATGCAACACTGTACCCAAACAAATTTGTATATAATTTTTTTGTCACACAAATAGAGCTTTCTTTTGGTGGTATTTGATCACCTCCTTGGTTTTATTTTTTTATTTTTTTTATTTAAACAAAAAACAAAAAAAAAACATACGTTTTGGCCTAAATATATTATATATTTTGTTTGTGTGTATAATATCTATATATATATATATATTTTGTGGCTTGAATCAGACAGATTTGAGTGTATTTGGCATGTTTTATCCTCATAGAAATGATGTGGAAACGTGCCGTTAGCATGTTTGTACGTGTTCTGTTGCAAATTTTTGCATGCTTTTCTGCCCAAATTTCCAAAAAATTATAATATATGAACAAATGTAAAAAAATGCACAAATAACTTAAAATCAGCGTAAGTCAAATTACAATGTAATAATACATAAATATCTAATGGCCCCTAACCTTAAAAAATATTAAAATTATTATTAATTAGGCAAAAAATAACGCTATTTTTTATTCTGTGTTACAGTGGTGTGTGTGTGTGTGTGTGTGTGTGTATATGTATATATGTGTGTGTGTGTATATATATATATATATATATATATATATAATATAATTTTCTATTGGCTAATAAAAAAATGACAGCTCAATAACTGCACCAAAATCACGCAAACAAACCCTCAAAGATGCTATGCTCAGGTGTGAATGCATGCCAAGTACCTGCTTTCGTCATCACTGTTCCTTTTTTAAAGGGATCACATAACAAAAAATAACCTCCAATGTGAACATATATAGAGGACACATTGCTTCTACGCAAATGTCTGTGATTGTGTGTGTGTGTGTGTGTGTGTGTGTGTGTGTGTGTGTGTGTGTGTGTGTAGGGGGGGGCACAGCGTGTTTAGCTATTTTCTGTTTTTAATATCTCCCAGTGTTTAGTCTGTAGCCAGGACCCCTGGGGATCACTTCTCTGAAGCCATCTGTGATGTTTTAAGACTCTGCTGCTGAACACAATGAGTTTATGTCTAGCGCTGTCCCATCTCCCACGCGGCCGGGGCCTGGGGTATGACCGACGTTAGGTCAGGCAAAATAAGAATTACAGATGCGGTTTGGTGTTATTTGAGTTTTCAGTCAAAACTGGCAGAGTGCTTTGGCTGTAGTGTTCTTTATCCATCAGTTAGTAGGGTGTCCTTAAAGAGCCAGGAACGTCAGCAGGTAGGCGTGTTGTGACTGCCATGCAGAGGGCCAGTGGGTAGAAATGCAGCTGTAGGGCCAGCCAAGAATTCATCTGTTATTTCTGTTTAGCAATTTTGAGAATGACCTAAAGGATTTTGATTACTATGGACAACACTGCCTCACTTTTTACATAATGACCTGTTTAAAGGGAACCTGTCAGGCAAGGTAGTTCTAGAGGGGCACACCTCTGAAACACACAGACATGTTATCAGCTACCATTTAAAAAAAAAAAAATAATAATTATGAAAAGTTTCATTTAAGAGGGCATGAACTCTGCAAGTTTTGCCAAAAAAAATGCATGCACAGGGCAAAAGGCTAGTCACCAATATAATATATAGCAGGGATCTCTAAATATTTAAAACAAATAAAACAAAAGGCCAGTTTACTGATCTTCATGTATGAGGGGGGGGGGGGGGGCTGCACTGTGCCCAGTGGGCATAGAACATGCCCTGATTTTGGGAGTGAATGATGACAGAAGCTTGGCAGTCAGTGGGAGTAAATACAAAATTAGAATATTGGTGTCAGTGGGAGAAATAGCACCCCATCATTGGTGTCAGTGGGAGAAATAGCACCCCTTCATTGGTGTCAGTGGGAGAAATAGCACCCCATCATTGGTGTCCGTGGGAGAAATAGCACCCCATCATTGGTGTCAGGGGAAGGAATAGCACCCCATCCCCCATCATTGGTGTCAGTGGAAGGAGTAGCACCGCATCCCCCATCATTGGTGTCAGTGGCAGGAATAAGACCCCATCATTGGTGCCAATGGGAGGAATAGCGCACCATCATTGGTGTCAGCTGGAAAAATAGTGTCCCATAACTGGTGTCGGTGGGAGAATTAGTTCCCTGCCCCCCATTGTTGGTTTCAGTCACAGGAATAATACCTCATCGTTGGTGTGAGGAATAGTACCCCATTGTTGTCAGTGGAGGAATAGTACCCAATCATTGGTGTTGGTGGGAAGAATAGTACCCCATTTGTGTTGTTGAGAGGAATAGTACCCCATTGTTGGTGTCAGTGGGAGAATTGGCCCTCCATCTCTTGTGTCAGTAGAAAGACTAGTACCATATCATTGCTGTCAGTGGGAGAAATAGTACCCCATCATTGGTGTCAGTGGGAGGAATAGTACCTCATCGTTGGTGTCAGTGGGAGGAATAGTGCCCCATTGTTGGTTTCAGTGACAGGAATAATACCTCATCGTTGGTGTGAGGAATAGTAACCCATTGTTGTCAGTGAGAGGAATAGTACCCCATCGTTGTTGTCAGTGGGAGGAATAGTACCCCATCATTGTTGTCAGTGGGAGGAATAGTACCCCACCAATGGTGTCAGTGGGAGGATGGTATCCCACCAGTGGTGTCAGTGGGTGGATTAGTACCCCATTGTTGGTACTATACTATGAATAGTACCCCATTGTTGGTGTCCGTGGGAGGAATACTACCCTATCATTTGTATCAGTGGGAGGAATAATACCCCATTGTTGTTGTCAGGGAGAGGAATTGTACCCCATTATTGGTGTCAGTGGGAGTAATAATACTCCATTCTTGGTATCAGTGGGAGGAAAATCGCCCCATTGTTGGTGTCAGTGAGAGGAATAGTTCCCTGGCCTTGGTCTCAGTGTAAGGAATAGTGCCTCATATCAGTGGAATAAATAGTGGCCCAAAGGCTTTATGAAGGCAAGCAAAGGGCAACATCCAGCCCCCAGGTTGCAGTTTGAAGACCCCTGGTCTCCCTGCAGTGGATCCCACTCTTACTGACTTACCATGCCTTATTCTGCCTTGTCTATCATTGTGGTAGAGGTAGGGCTTTGCTTCCTCATGTCAGAACCTTTAGCAAGTAGAACAGTGAGCAGCAGTGACCTCGCCATACTTTACTCTAAATCTCTCAAGACTAATAGAGGGAGCAGTGCTTTAGATGATCTCGCACTGCAGATGTACAGCTGAGGTTATAGTTACAGGAGTGTCTTGGCACGCTCACATTCCAGGATGTGAACTGTTAGAGCACTTTCACACTGAGCTGCAGATGGCATTGACGCTAAAGCGGTGCTATTTTTGGTGCCACTTTACTGTCGTTTCAGCGGAGCTATTCGGCCGCTAGCGGGGCGGTTTTAATCCCCCGCTAGCGGTTGAAAAGGGGTTAAATCCGCCTGCAAAATGCTGCTGGAGCAGTGTTTTGCCAGCGGTATTGCAGCGCTGCCCCATTGATTTCAATGGGGAGCAGTGGTGGAGCAGCGGTGAGTTCACCGCTCCAAAGAAGCTACTGCCAGGACTTTTTGTGACGCCCTGCCAGCACACCGTTTCAGTGTGACAGCCTTCGGACTATATATTATTTTAGGGTACTACTTGGGCACAATTTATCGCTTCCAAATTTTCTGTATAAGATAGTAATTCTTCACTTTGTGTGTTCTGGTCCTCTTCATGATTACACTTGTTATGCTTTCCCCTACAGTGACACTTTGAAATAAAATTAAAAAAGAAGCAAGCTTCCTGCGTTGACTTGGGTAGTAACTGCTTGTGTAGTGGAAAACGTGGCACCTTTGTGTTAACAGCTCACACAAAGACTTTTACGTCTGCATGTGAGGTGTAGAAGCTTTGAAAGACAGCTGTTGTGTGAGATCAGACTATCGTGTTGTGTAAACGTCTCCAGTGCAAAATTGTTTAACGTTGTCCATACAGGTAACATTAAAGATCAGACAGTCATTCGATGGATCATTTCATAGGATCTTTCGTTGGGAAACCATTATTTGACAAAACAATAAAAATGATCTATTTTGTCAAATTTGGCTGGATTTTTCGCCAGGGCCATTCTTCTTTCTTTCTTTTTTTAAACTAAGGAAAAGGTTACAGTAAGTTTAAATTACAGGAATAAAACATATAGTTGAAAAACACAGAATAAATGTCCACAGAGGCGCAGAACACAGGGATGGCCTGCACAGCTCAAAAAAGTGTAAACATCTACTCCGAAGCAGAGCAGAGAAATATACACAGGGCATACATGTAAGGCAAAGCTAATTTAGGGTATACAAGTATGGTCAGGAAACTCTAGGGCTACCATTTTTAGTGTGTACCTGGGAAGGATCGGGGTTTTAGGATCAAATTGACTGTTCATTAATAAAAAGGCCAATATATTGCAGTCATTGTCTGAAAGAGAATTGATCATTGTTATATTGAACAAACAATCTTTGTGGCTGGTTCTTGACTGAGTCTTTTAGTGTTGGTGTTGGAACACTTCAGAATAATCTTCATCTCTCATCCACAAATTGCCAAAAATCTGAAATGTATGTTTTGTTCATTCAATTCAGTGGCACGTTTAGAGTTTGAGCTGGATGTCAAGGATCACGCTGCACATGCATCTTGTACTTGAATTGGTTTAAAACCAACACTATGGCAGCTCCCAGCTGTGGTAATCAAAGGCATGTAAAGGCATTCTACAGATGAATTTCTAGTTCACTTGGCTTGCAATGTTATCTTTAATCAAGTCTTCTATATGTTACTGAAGAGAGGTTGATAACCAGTAAAATGGCACCTCCCCAGCTTTTGTTCTGAGGTGCATAGGGTTATGGCTGAGAAGTAGGTAGGAGAAGCAAGTGTGGTTCCTATCCTATGAAGATGGCACCCTGCTGACTTTGCTGTCTAAATTCCAGGCTATATTCTTCTCTCAGCCTCATATCCCAGCCTCTGAAATGTTAAAAAATGTTACAAAAACACAAATAAGAGGTCACACCAACTTAGTGCATTATGCCATAAACCGTTTGTTGATAATCCACAAATCTACTCACAAATTGTGTCATGTGCAAAGCTCATCAAAGTAAATGTCAGCTTCAAGGTTACCCAATCTGCTTGGTATACTCCAGAACTTGGAAGGGACACCACCTAGATCCTGACTGGCTTATACATTTCGAGGGTAGTACCCTCTTCCTCAGAGGCTCTGAACTGAGTAGCGATCACTTTTGCCTACGGTCAGCCTTCAAGCATGTGAACATATAGGTGCCTTTCTGAATCCATAGCATTGCAGTTCCCTACTGTAACTCTCTGTGCAACTGTGATCCTTTCACTCAAAAGGTATAAAACGGCGCTCAAGAAAACAACCTACTGACAGCTGGCATAAAAGGTGCCAGCTGTCTAATGACACAATTTTCAAAATATGTTTCTTTCATTCATTGACACACAGTTCTCCATTATTCAGAACCATAAGGGTATGTTCACCCCCCCCCCCCCCTCCATACAGGAGTAGGATACTAGGCAGAAAAAAAGACTTGGCTACGCCTATGGGCAGTCCTAGGTGATTTACAACCCCCTTCTCTGCAATAGGCCTTCTGTTTGTTTTTTTGACTCTTTAAACTTTTTTTTAATTTTCTCTTAGATTTTTTCCTGTGAGATCTATGATCAACTGCCAGACTGGGTGATGGGCTGGACACTAAGATCCAGTGGTCTCCCCAGTCTGGCCAGCAAATGCGTGCAGACTGCAGCTACTGGACAGGGCATACGACCTGGTCTTGGCTTGAGTCACATTGTTCCTGTTAGCTGACAGCCCCCCCACTTCAGTGGAGAGGAGGATCTGTCTTACAGCATTACCCACACACTCGCTGGAGCGGTAAGTAAGGGGCCCCTCTTCGCCTTCCCTGGACTAGTGTGGGGTGCAGGTACTCCCTGGGCTTGTCGATCTCTCTGGGGTTCTCCACACCCCCCCTTCCCCGGGTGAGGCCCAGGCCTCTGGCTTAGGTGCTTCGGACACTCCGTCCACCTCTCCTCCACGGTTGTCACTCTGGGGGGGGATACACCTTGGCACCTGCTGGATGGTTGGGTGGGTGACAGGGTATCGGCAGGTCTGGACCCCCTGCAGCTGCCCTCCACTTATTTAAGCCCACTTGCGGCGGATAGGGAAAATTTAGGCTGTGGTTTTAGCGGCCTACCGATCGTGCAACGTGTGGGGCGGCCCTAGAGCAGGAGGCGGAGGCTGCCACTTTCCGTTGTGGACATCCGCCCTCCTTCCTCAGTTCTAGCCCACACCGGGCCTAAAGCGGCCGGCGTGGCCGTGTGGACTAGCAGGGAAAAGAGCATTTTCAGCTTGCGGTGTTGACTTTTGGTCTTACCTCCACCCCTCGCATACTCAAAAAAAAAAAAAAAAAAAAAAAAAAAAAAAAAAGTTCTGGCGTGGTTATGTCAGTGTGGGATTGCGGTCCTGGGCTGCTTGAATGATCTTCTTCTGTGAGCAGAGTCCTTGGCTACCCTGAGGGGCGACGTAACTCGCAATACAGACCTCAGTTTTCATTTGGCTTCTATACTACCTGAAGTTTGCTCTGGCTCCTTCCATTAAATTGGATTATCTGGGCCTGACTCTGATTTCATCTCTGGCCAGAGTGTTTCTTCCTCTGGACAAACTCCAGAAGTTGCATTTCTGCATTTCAACTACTGTTGTCTCGCAGGTGGGCCTCCCTGCGGTCCTGCATGTGGGTGTTGGGCCTGATGGTATCTACCTTTTTGAGGTTGTTCCATTTGCGCAGTTCCCTATGAGCTCCTTTCAAGTGAGATCCTGGCGTACATTCAGATTCGGCTGAGGCAGAAAATTGGATGGATCATGGAGGTCAACTTCGGGGGTTCCTGGTACAGATCCAGTCAGGCGATGCCACAACGGTTGTGTCAATCGCCAGGGTGGAACCAAGAGTGTGTTGGTAGCTCTGACAGTAGCCAGCATCCTCCGGTGGACAGAATGCCTTGTTCTGGCCCACCGGAGGATTGCTGTATGAGGCGCTTGCAATTTTCCCTTGTTCTTTCTCGTGGCTCAGATTTCGACCTTCCTTCGCGGGGGGGGGGGGGGGTTCGGGGTGGTCGAGCAGAACTTGGCCTTGAGTGCCATCAGGGGCCAGGTGTTGGCCTTGGTGGTTTTCTTCAGCATCCCCCGGTTTCGCATTCCCTGGTGTGTACTCTTAATCAAGGGGTTCGACATCTGCCTCCACCTGTGCGGTCACGTCTACTGTCGTGGGATCCTACTGCATTCGGTTCTACAGGAGCCTCCCTTTGAAAATATTTGGGAGGTTCCTCTGCTTGCTGTGTCCCAGAAGGTGGCTTTTTTGGTTGCTATCACCTCTGCTCACAGCATGATGGAACTGTAGGTGTTATCATGTCATACTTGTTACCTGGTGATCCACAAAGATGAAGTGGTTCTTTGCCCTTGTCTGTGGTTTCCTCCTCTGATTCCTTTTGATCAATGACGTTATAATGCCTTCCCTGTCTCGCAGGTCAGAATGTCCTAAAGGATTTACCTTGCATGCCCTGGATGTGTTTGAGCGATTTGGGTGTGTTTGGCAGTCAGAGTCTTTTCGGAGATCAGACTCACTTTTTGTGATCACGGACAGGCCAAAAAAGGGGCTGTCTGCTTCTTCTGAGACCTTCTAGATGGAACAGACAGACAATGACTCTGGTCTATTCTATCGGGTTGGGTTCCTCCTTTCCCTGTTTCGGCACATTCTACTTGGCTGCTTATTGCTTCTTGGGCCTTCCATGATCAGGTGTCAGCTTCGCTGGTTTGCAAGGCGGCCACTTGGTTCTCCAATTCTTCAACGTGGATGTACTGGCACCTGAGGATGCTTCTTTTGGCCACAAGGTATTGCAGGCTGCTGTTTAGAACGGTCTATTACCTCTTGAAGGGTTGTTGTTCAGGTTGGGCTCCAGTTTGTTTCTGTGTTGAGCTCCTGTTGCCTGGTTGGCTCTTGTGTTAGCCTTGGGATTTTTCGTTGTCCTATCCTTCATGTTTGGCACTGCTTTGGGATGTCCCTATGGTTCTGTATAATGGAGCGCTGTGTCTGTCAATGAACGAAAGAGAAAATTTGATTTTTGACTTAGGGTAAAATCCATTTCTCTGAGTTCATTGACAGACACAGCACCCATCCCTCTAAGGAGGTAGTTCTGACACTGCTTGTTACTAAATGGAAGGCCTATAGCAGAGAGGGGGGTGTATATTGCCTAGGACTGCCCATAGGCATAGCCAAGTATTTTTTCTGCCTAGTGTCCTACTCCTGTAGGGGGCGATGTAACTCTATGGTTCTGAATAATGGAGCGCTGTGTCTGTCAATGAACTCGGAGAAATGGATTTTACAGTATGTCAAAAATCCCATTATTAATAAATTAAAAAAACGAAATAGTATACAAGTGTAAATTTATAGTGTAACATCCTCAAAGTGAAGTATTGTAGTCTGCTACCTAAGTAAAAGAAATGCTGTTATGTTCCTTGACTTCCACCTTCAAAGTAATGTGTTGCACCCAAAGTGTCCTCTTAGCCAACACCACTATGCACTCGCAGGATATTAACCACTTGCTTATTGGGCACTTAAACCCCCCCCCCCCCCGCTCAGACCCAATTTTCAGCTTTCGGCGCTGACGCACTTTGAATGACAGTTGTACGGTCATACAACACTGTACCTAAATTACATTTTTATTATTTTTTTTCCCACAAATAGAGATTTCTTTTGGTGGTATTTAATTACAGCTGGGGTTTTTAGTTCTTGCTAAACAAACAAAAAAAATTGACATTTTTGAAAAAAATTTTTTTGCAAACAGGTGATTTTTCTGCTTCATTGATATGCGCTGATGAGGCAGCATTGGTGGGCACTGATGGGCTGCACTGGTGGGCACAGTTAAGGCGGCACTGGTGGGCACAGTTAAGGCGGCACTGGTGGGCACAGTTAAGGCGGCACTGGTGGGCACAGTTAAGGCGGCACTGGTGGGCACAGATAAGGCGGCAATGTTGGCCCTGATGGGTGGCACGGATGGGCACTGACAGGTGGCACTGGTGGGCACTGGTAGGCGGCACTTGTAGGGGGCACAGGTGGGCACTCAGGAGCTGGCGGCACATCACAGTGATCGGGACTGATGTCCCTCTCGCTGCCGCCGGTGATCGGCTTTTTTCAATTACCGGATGTGTCGACATCACATGATCAGCTGTCATTGGCTGTAGGCTGATCACGTTGTAAGGGGTCGGGATCGACCATTATGCTTTAGCACGGATCTCTAGTGGTTAAGCTGCATAACACAGCAATCACCAATATATATGAAAGATGAGAAGCTGTTATCCAAAATATCCAGTGTCCAGCCTTCACTACATAGGGGGTCCCCAATGACCATGAATAGGCATTATATGGGAAGAATCACTCATCACCCAATGGAGCCGCAAAAAGCGTCATATAGTGTAGTATGTTTATTAATAACCATTAATTACAGCACACTGGCTAAAATACTGTGCTTTAAAAACAGAAAAATTCAGCTACAACTCTGAGGACATGCCCTCACACGAAACACTTTGGGGTGGAGTTATGTGCTGACGTCGCGCTTCCGTATCTGGAACCGGCGGCGATCTTTGTAAGTGCTTTATTTGTGGTTTTGTTATGCATGTTTAGATCGAATATATTTATCATTTTTATTATTTTAGCTGGATATTTTTTTTTTTTTTTTTTTACAATAGTGCGCTGTAATGAATGGTTATTAATAAACATACTACACTCTATGACACTTTTTGTGGCTCCATTGCGAGAGCGATTCTTCCCATAGAGAGCCTTTCACTGCACTGATTAGCTATAGGCTTTTCTCGCTTTGCGATGACCAGCATCAATACAGTTTTGTTGTTTGTCTTCTCTGTAGACATCTGCAGCTTTATATGAACTTGTATATTTGTTATAAAACCTTTTATCCCACATTATTTACAAGTGGGATCAGCTGTGAATTTTGTCCGTTTGCATCCGCTGCAGATGTTTTTCTGTGGTGTCTAATAAAGACATCCTCTACCTGCTGAAGCCTTTTACTCCTTTTTCCCTGGTAAGGGTCAAGACCTCGACAAAAATTCATCGGAAGTTTCCTCACCGCGGTTTCTACGGAAAGCTGTGAAACTACTTTCCAGTAAATATTTTTGCTGGCTTAGTCGAAGTTTATTCCTGTGAAAGACATTGAGGATTCCCTGCTTGTTGTAACTCTATCCCTGCAGCACTACTGGGAAGGAAGACATTTGTGTGGGGGCCTGAAGCCCAGACCCCACGTTTGGCTTCCTCTCCTGAGGAGAATTAATTTTATTTGTCTGTATTTCTGAGGAAAGTAGACCTCTGTTTTGCTCATGTATGATCAAAAGGCAAGGTGCTGTTTATTTGATCTGAAAAGACAAGGGACAATTTGAATAAGTCGTAAGCATGATATGGAAGGATATTGTGAATGTGTGAAGCCTAACTGTAGCCTAAACGTAGAGTTTATTAAAGCCCAAATCTGGGGAATTTGAAAATGATCCCTTGCAGTGGGTCTGCGCCTGCATTGCAGGGGTTAACTGCTTGTTTTGTCTAGGGCAGGGGTCTCCAAATTTTCTAATCAAAGGGCCAGTTTACTGTTTAAGTGAACGGTGGCCACCAGTAGTTGATAATTATTGGCATCATTTGGAGGAATTATGCCCCTTTTGTTGGTGTAAGGGAATAAAATAGTGCCCCAAGGACCAGATAAAGGCAAGCAAAGGGTTGCATCTGGCCCCAGGTCCGCAGTTTGGAGACCCCTGGTCTAGGGGAATGGAGAAGCACTTTAACTTGCGTGATCTTCCACTCCCCCCGGTAGATGGAACCCCCTACACTCTGGATTTAACTGTCCTTCAGCATTTTCACATTCTATGCAGAGCTATTGACCCTGTATTAGTCTTGATGATGTCAAAACCTTAAACCACTGGAGCTTGGGGAGAAGACGATGTGGGGATCGGTCTAACAGCATGGTGGATCGGGGAGTAAATCTTCTTGCTCTAAATGAGCAATTTAAAGTGGTTGTAAAGATTTAAGGTTTTTAATAACTTTATGGTGAAAAACATTCTGTGCTGCAGCTCTTCCCCCCCCTCCCCCCCCAATCTTACCTGAGCTCAAACAAATTCAGCAATGCGCATGAGCGCAGCAGCTCCAGCTGCACGTGTACCCCCATTGAAAGTGGCTTTCTGTATGGGCACCCGATCCCCGCTGAGCAAGCGGATGTTCACGGGATGGATCATCACGGATCCGTCCCATGTGAAAGAGGCCTAAGTATCACTGGTAATTTTCCTAGGGAGCGATTCTAACTGTAGAGGGCGGGGACTCACAAGGGGGGGGGAGACTGATTGGTGTTCCCCTGTACTCAGAACACACCATCGGTCTTCTCTCCTCTGACAGGATCTAGATCTGTGTGTTTACACACACAACTCCACATTCCTGCTGTATTGACGGCCAATCGCGGGTGCCCGGCGGACATTGCGGCCGCCGGGCACACTCATTGGGTGCCTAGTGATGCGGCAGGTGCACGCCCCATAGAGGCTCGGGAAGAAAAGACGTCATGACGGCAGCCCGGAGGGGCAAAGGGTTCCTGCTTCTGTCATATGACTATGCGGGGTAGGGAAGTGGTTTATACTTTTTGATGGATAGATGCTGAAAACCTATCTTTGTATTGGCTTTCATGGTCTTACCTGTAAACCAGACATTCAACTGCGAGAGGGATGGCCAGCTCTTTGAGCCTGTCAGTCTAACATGCTTTCTAGCACTGGAATCTTGCCTTTAGTGCGGGGAGAGCGTTAATGAGAGGGTGCATTTAGAGTGTAGAGCTAGTGACCTCGTTAGGTTGATGTTTCATTATTGTCCAATCAGCAGCACAGGGAAGAAAGGTAAGCTCTCTGTCCTGACTGTACAGTGTGGCAGGGGTGTGTCCATCAGCAGAATTGCACATATTTAGAATAGTTACATATATGTATACAGTGGGTATAGAAAATAATCAATCTCCTTATAAAATTACCACATTTTGTTGCTTGCAGCCTGAAATGAAGACATTAAGTTTTTGTTATGCTCTTTTCTATACCCACTGTATATATTGTTTGGCTTCAATTCAGTTTTTATAGCACAGTCCAGTCAGAATGAAAAATTCAGTCTTGAAATGCAGAGGACATGACCTACTTCCTTGTAGGCTTCTGGTTTGTCCAGATGTGGTCTACCAGGACAGATCACTGCCTAGTGCTTTCCTGCCATAACAAACATAACACCACAGAGATACCTAAAAACCTCACATAAACACTTTTAACGTATATGGACTGTAAACCAGATTGGTGTGAGTAAGCTCTAGGGACTATTAGACAAAGACACAATAATTGTTAAATTTTTAAAGGATCGTGTCTGCACAGAACTTGTGCACAGAAAAACAAAACTCAAAGGAATGTTTGGTGTCTAGTTGTCATGCTGATCCCATGTCCCCAATCTCTTCACACTCACTGGTCTGGAACAAGTAGCCATATTAGGAGCTCTTGAGGTTATCTGCTGCATTCTGGCTTGGAAATGTATACTGAACTTAATGCAAAAAGAGCCAGGCAGCTAGCATTTTCAGAAGAAATTCTACCATGGTGACCTACATATTAAGCATTTCCTTTAATAACACCACATTGGACGTGCCTATGGGACCCTTACTTACAAGGCTCTCTAATGTGCGATGGACCCACAATCAGGACCAGCAGGAGGCGGCGGAACATAAGGGGAGACTGTGACCCAGTGACAAAGTGTTGGAAATATTTTGCGTGAGTTAGCTTAATCATTGTTTGTCCAAATCGCGGAGTGTCCAGGAACTTCTTGCCAAGAGCTGCATGCTAGAATACAAGCCCCAGCTGGCGTCCAGCAGAAGCCACTTTTGTTTACATACTGTGGCTGAGGTTGTTCCGCCAGTAATAAGGTCTTCATCGTGTTCCTGACCCCACTTTGCCTTCCATTCTACTGACTTGCCATTGCACTTAACCCCTCTGCACATTTAAGAAAAAAACTTCGCTGTAAGCATTATTTACATGTAAACGGGTAGCATAACCCCAATATTTTTATTATAAAAAACTAGAACACTTGTAGGCTGGGTTCACATGACAGTCGTACCACTGTGGATACCACTTTGCCCTGCGATTTTAATGTCAGCCTTCCACACGACTTCAATAAACAGGATCTCGACTTTGATCCCGACAAATACCAGGCCCTTTGAGTCTGTTCTGAATGTTGAGGAGGAACCCCTTGACAAAATAAAAACCCCTCAGTCTGGTATGTTTTTTTTTTTTTTTTTTTTAAGGAGAACCCTGACGCAAAAGTAAAAAAAAAAACACATAGGGTTCCCCCCAAATGCCCCACCAAAGCCTTATCTGAACATGCAGCCAGGAAAAGAGGAAAAGGGAGGGTGAGCCTGCCCGACTGGACCATACCAGGCCACATGCCCTCAACATGGAGGGGTGAATTCTTTGGGGCTGGGGGGCACTCTGTGCCCCCACACCCCAAAGCACCTTGTCCCCATGCACCCCCTTGTGACGTCACTGCCCAGGGCATGGCTGTACACGTAATGGCATGTGCCACAGATAACATTTACAGCGAGAGCTTGCATCAGGTGAAGATCTGAGGAAGATCCGGCACAGAAAGAAGACAGCGGAGAGAGAAGAACCGGCAGTGGAAAAAGACATCAGCGGTGAGAGAAGAACCATAGGAAAAGATCTCAGCGCAGCGAGAAGAAATCTTAGGGAGAGGAGATGCTGGAGCTGCTTTAATGAAGGTCTTTGTCAAAAACCTGCGTGCTGGTTTTATTTCTTTGACACTTATTTTGAGTGAATGGGTAGGGGTACAATATACTCATTCACATGGGGTCAGGGGCTGGGATCTGGGGGAGATTTCGATAAGTCCCCCACCTGCAGACCCTACAACCACTGGCCAGGGTTGTCTGGAAGAGGCCCTTGTTCTCATCAGCCCCCCATCCCAAAAGCTTGCTCGTCCCCCCCTCTTTCCTGACCTACCAGGCTGCGTGCTTGGCTGAGGATCTGGTATGTATTTAAGGGTGGACCCCACACCGTTTTTTTTGGAGTGGGGTTTCCCCTCAAGAGCCTCAGAGTGGACGTCGCATGCCTAAGTCGAATCAGTTAAGATGATGATTCGACTTCAATAATGTTTAATGGGCTGAAATAGGACCAAAGTCTGACCAAAGTAGTACAGCAAACTTTTTCAAAGTTGGACTGACTTGTGTCAGACCAGATAAGATGACTCTCATGGGGAACCATTGATTTATACTTGTCATGCGACATGTGCTCCCAAAGTCGGAGCATATGTCGTACCAGTGTGAACCCGGCCTTAAAGTGAAAAGTTATGGGATCACCTAACATTCACATGTGGAGGAAAAGATCCGTATGTGGTCATTCCTTTTACTTAGCATATTATATATAAGAAGGTCCAAGTAAGAAAAGACTACTCTGCTTCGATGTGCCAATTGGATTTTTCCTTCCTATCCTTCATCTGTCAGTCCATTGTGGAGGTCAGCACTGACACAGCAGGATTTTGGCTAACCAGTAGTCGCAGAGTTGTGGTCAGGGCCACCATCAGAATTCATGGTACCGCCTACAGCCTCTCTGTAAAGCTGTCATTGCCGCTTTACCCCCCCCCTTCCTCCCCCCAAAAAATAAGTTCTTAGCCACTGTCCTGGAAATTTGGCCGTACGCAGAGCACACAGCCAAATATCCTGTTTCTAATAATATTTCCATCTTGATGATCTAATACTTTAGCTTACCTTCCAACCCACTCATCCAAGTATTCAGACATCACCTGCATTCCTACATCTTCATCTCAGCCTTGCTGCTCCTCCACCAGGCCCCTCTGGTCCCCTATTAGAGACATCGCCAGCATTCTTACATTCTCTAATCGGTCAGCATGTGTGACCTCTCTGAGCTGAACAAATCTTTTATTTTACATTTCAACAGGAAGCCACGCCCTAACAGCTAAACGCCTCCTACAAAGCTTGTGACCTCACAGCAGCAACACCGGATGTAAACGACCATATAAGGACAATACAATGCAGTACAATACAGAAGAAAGTGGTGTCTTCACAGACGGCCAATCAGACATTTGTTTTCCTTAAAAAAAAAACAATCGCAGACATGTATATATTCAAATAGTCAGTGACACAAACTGACTACATGCTTTCAATGCATCATACAACCATACAAAACCAATGAACGATGACTACAATTCCGTTGATAGAAATCCTTAATATACATTGTTCCAGAGAACAATGTATACCTGGGTTATTCTACCCTTCTGTGTGGATGGAAGGTTATCCACAGATGTGCACTGCGATCTCCACATATGGTGATCAGACACAGCAGAGACTATGAGCACACATCTGCCCACAACCAATCCCTGCAGAGCAAGCATATGCCCCCAGACAATCGTCTGTATAATGTACAAGGGCCCTTTCGCTGGAAAACATACCCCCATTCCGCGAACACCTCTTTCCAATCCCAGGAAGTTATCCACTACCTAACGGATCTCAACCAGAGCCAGTCTGCCCCAGTCAGCTCTTTTAGAGCGGGCTAGGGGAGAATGAACACAGGGGGACTCTTATGACAATACATATAAAATTACATCTACATTTTTCCACAACACCACCAGATTTTTTTGGCCAATGGGTGAGTCCTCTTGCGCAGTCTGAAAAGATGCAGCAGAATCCTGGCCAATCAAGGTCAATGGAGCTGATTTGGCACAAACAAGAATCCAGGGATGCCTCCAGCATGTGCTTGGATAGACCTTGGATGACCCCCGCTTTTTTCATTTGTCATTAGTTGCTCACTTTATAGGCTGGGTGCTAGCTAATTCTGCAAGTTGGCTTCATGTTTTTGGGAAACAAACATGGATTCTGATTTGCTTCCTTGTTACTCAAATTATTATTTATTTTTCCTTGTGAAATATGCAACATAAAACATTTTGAAGGTTCTCCTGTGACCAATCCATTTTAGTGATGGTAATGGGTTTCACAGTTGGCAGTAACACACCGGCCCTTCCATTTCCTCAACTGAGAAACAGTGTGCTTGTGAACCAGGTCGGCAGAGGCTGTGTCCCAGAAGTCCCTGCAAAACTAATCTTTAAGGAATGTTCTCACTCTTCCGAGTTCCGTCAACAAATTTATAGAATAGTAATCCGTGCTCCCTGAGGCCGACAACCTGTGCCTTTTCAGTGGTTTGTCTTACTACGAGTCACAGATGGCAATGCTTCCCATTCTCATCGCGTAGATAGAATCCTGGCACACTATTCAGACACACTGGCATTGATGAAGAAAGATAGTTCAGCCAACAGCAAACATTCTTGTATGAGTTGGATTTTATTTATTGGAAGGCAAAACCCAAGAATTGTTCTTTGCATTTGAGCTAAAAACATATGACCCCCAGTGCAATTTCAGAAAGAGAAAATACGTTCTCATGCTCCTGTAAAATACATGTGAAAGAATAAAAAATACAATTACCGTGGTCCTCACTGGTCAAGATAAAGTGGTGGAGGGGGGCACAGACAAAGCATAGCTCCTACTGTTTCCAAATGCAAAGGCAAGCATGAATAATACTTTTCTGTAATCTGGGTATATTTAGAAATCTAAAGCATATAAGAGCTCTTGGCAGCTGTCAGCTGGCCAAAGCTGAGATTTGTGGTGGTGAGATTGGCGTTTCTGGACCTCTGAAGAGCTAAGAAGTTAGCAGCTGATGGCAATCTGCCAAACTACCTATATCTGGGGCATTGAGCATGTTTGCAGGTGTAATCTTCCACATTTTTGCTTTCTGTATTTTCAGTTCTAAATTGGGATTATTAAGGGTCCTGCCAGCTTTTCTTTTTTTTTTTTTTTGGTGGATAATGCCATCTGAAGAAATAGGACTGTTTACATATTCAGTCATCTTAAAGAAGGCATCCTAGGGTCCCTTTGGTTATGCAAACTTCTGAGCTAGGTGACATTTTGCTGGCAGAAATCTGCAGGATACATATTGTAAGGATGCCGAAGAGGGCTTTTGTGTAAAATTTTAAATTTTTTTGAAAACCATATTTCAAAACCACAAACTTTGAGATGGCAGAATTTAAAAGACCGCAGAACTGCACATGTGGAGTATTGGAATTTAAAATGTGTAGTACATTACTGTGTGGACAGGAAGTGAAAGGAAATGTCTTCAGCAGGGACACAGACAGAAATTCAACATATTTTTAATAGCGTAAGGAAGGCATAGAACTTCTGACAATTATTGCTGTAATAGGGTAACAGGCAGAAATACAAGCTTGACCAAAATTGTTACTCTTCCCTATGCTTTCCAAACTGAAAAATGGCTGTAGTTAGGCTATAAAGGAAACCTTCACCATGCAGTTGGCATTTTCAAAAGGAGAGGTAGATTTGGAACCATATGAATTTTAACACAAGTTGCCGTTAATTCTTCTAAACAACTAAGTAAATGCCAAAACAGGCTTTGTTTCCAAGTGGACAGCCATCCCTGAGGAAGCCTAGGTTTAGGGCGAAACATGTTAGGAACCAAATTGTTCTCTCTGTATCCATAAGGACTTTATCACATGTACTTGCTGTCATACTGGTTTTAAACATTTTTAACCGATGTTAGCCGGTTCCTGACCGGCTCATGCATATATGCTGAGGAAGAATGGCTCACCTGGGTGAAATCAGTACGGGGGACCGGATGCACGTGGGCAACAGGAACGATTGCCGCTGGACATGCGCGATCTCGTGCATGGGGTTTTTTGTGTGTTTAAACACAAATCCCTGTGCTTTCAGAGGAGAGGAGCCATATCGTTTGTTCCTGCTAAGTAGGAAAAACGATATGTCTCCTCTCCTAGACAATCCCATCTACATACAGCTAGAACACAGTGAGGGAACACACAGTTAACCCCTTGATCACCCCTAGTGTTAACCCATTCAGGGAAGGGGTTAACACTAGGGGTGATCGAGGGGTTAACTGTGTGTCTTAGTGACAGGGCTGAATAATCATCAATGCTCCCAATAAAGTGCCAAAAGTGTCTGATCTGTCCACCATAGTGTTGCAGTCCCAATTAAAAATCACTGATCTCCACCATTGCTAGTAAAAAATAAACATTAAAAATGCCCTAAATCTTTCCCTTGGTTTGTAGATGCTATAACTTTTGCGCAAACCAATCAATAAACACGCTTATTGCGATTTTATTTTTTATTTTATTTTTTTACCAAAAATATGTAGAAGAATATATATTGGCCTAAACTGATGAAGAAATTCTCTCTTCCTTTTTTTTTTTTTTTTTTTTTTTTTTATTTAGGGAAAAAGTAAAAAATATTTTTTTATTTTTTCAAAATCGTTGCTCTTTTTTTTGTTCATAGCTCAAAAAATAAAAACCACAGAGGTGATCAAATACCACCAAAAGAAAACTATATTTGTGGGAAAACAAGGACGCAAACTTTGTCTGGGTACAGCGTTGCATGACCGCCTATTTGTCAGTTAAAGCGACGCAGTGCCAAATTGTAAAAAGTGCTCTGGTTAGGAAGGGGGTAAAATCTTCCATGGCTGAAGTGCTTAAAATAAAACTGTTTCCCTTTTAAATATATTTGTTGTGTCCATGGTTAAGAAATTGTTCTGCCCCTACAAATCATAAGTCGTAACAGATTTTGCAAGACATATAGCATTGTTCTTGTGGACAACCCATCACGTTTTTGATTAATCTTTCTTCAGGGGATTGAGTGAGCATCTAAAATATACAAATGTTTCGGTTATCTTTTATTTACACATTCTAAAAAATATACCATTATGTAACACTTGGGATCCTTTCACACAGGCAAATTTTTCCGATCAGGTCCACCTGTCAGTTCTTCAGGCTCTATTCACCCCCATGGTGCAGCGGATGTCCAGGATGACATCTGCCAACACCTGCTGCTATCCAATCCGATCTTGTCTTCCAAATCCAGAAGGACGGGGCCGGATTAACATAGGGGCTATTGGAGCTGCAGCTCCATTGCCCCTTACCTTAAGATAGGCCCATTTGCCCAAAAAAAAAATCACAAAAAAATGATTGACTTTGAGGGTCGTGGCTTGGCGACCAGGGGTCACATTTGGTGTGTATGTAGCTGAAGATCTACCCAACCACTGGTCAAAATTTGGGGCTCCTAGAATCTATGGTTCCGGAGATGCAGGGCTCCTTGCACAGCCTGTCAGAGGCTACATGCAGAGCGGCCAGTTTAACCGGTTCCTTACCAGCCACCGCAGTTGCACTGTGGCAGGGTGGCTCCCCTGGTCAAACCATCATAGCTGTACATTGGCTCTTTAAGACGCTTTACGAAGCCTGATGACCGCCGGCTAATATATATATGTCACTGGTCCCAAAAATGTGTCAAAAGTGCTGATTTGTCCGTCGCAATATCGCAGTCCTGATGCTGATCGCTGCCATTACTAGTAAAAAAAAAAAAAATGCCATAAATCTATCCCCTATTTTGTAGAAGCTATACATTTGTGCAAACCAATCAATATATGCTTATTGCAATTTTTTTTTTTTATTATTTCTTTTTACCAAAAATATGAAGAAGAATACATATCGGCCTAAACTGAGGAAGTTTTTTTTTTTTTTTAAATTAGGATATTTATATAAGCAAAAAGTTAAAGATATTGTGTGTGTTTTTTTTTTTTTTCAAATTTGTCACACTTTTTTTTGTTTAGAGAGCAAAAAATAAAAATCTCAGAGGTGATCAAATACCACCAAACGAAAGCTCTATTTTTGGGATAAAAAGGACTTACATTTTGTTTGGGTACAGCGTCGCACAACTGCGCAATTGTCAGTTAAAGCGACGCAGTGCCGTATTGCAAAAAATGGCCCTGTCAGGAAGGGGGTAAATTTCTTCCTGGGCTCAAGTGGTTAAATACAAGCTGGCACACTGTTAGTTTGCAGCAGACTGGGAGGATGCGCTCACAGTGCCTCTCCTCACTTCTTGTCAGAAGCAATGAGCTCAGTGGACAGCTTGCAGCCTGCAGAGTTTGACAAGCAGCACCGGCTGTCAAACTCTCCTATTGATTTCAATGGGGCTTCTCTGCAACTGCAAGCTAAACTTGCTCGCAGTAGCAGCATAGTCCAACAATGCAAAATTACCATTCAGCAATGTAAAAAAAAAAAAAAGGCGTCAGTAGCTGCTATAACACTTGTGAAAAGCAATCCACAGATTACTTTTCAGAGGGCAGTAAGCATTACCGCAAATGTGAAAAACTTGAAACGCATTATCCATTTCACACTCGCCACCAGCCAGGTCACTCCCCAGCCACTTCCCATGTTAGCCACCTCCCTTCAACTTATATCAGCCTGTCCCCACACACCCTTCTCACCTGCTGACCTGTGGATGGGGGGGAATCACTCCCACAGTGTTATTGTGTTCTGCCATTGGGGAGCCTTCCCTACCCACAGAATACAATGATCATTGTTGCGAACTATAACTGGCAGCACTCATTGTTTGGGGAAAAACCTAACAGGCTGGTTGTACTCAAGTTGATAAATAGATTGACTTGTGTACAACCAACTAGCCCATACGTAGATCGACTATGGCTGGTCTCTGTTTAATTGGCTTAATTTCAATCCATGTATGGCCCGCTTAACCACTACGCAGTCCCTAAACATCCTTCCACAAAAGTTTACATTTTTCCTTCCCAGATTCCTTCATCCTCCTCACCTGTACATAGTGCTCACTGTCATACCCTCCACACTCCTCTCCTGTACATACTGCTCACTGCCAAACCCTCCACACTCCTCTCCTGTACATTCTTCTCACTGCCATACATTTCTCTCCTGTACATACTGCCTGCTGTCATACCCCCCACAATCATCTCCTGTACGTACCGCCCACTGTCATACACTTCTCTCCTGTACATAGTGTCCTCTGTCATACTCTCCTGTACATAGTGCCTTCTCTCATTCCCTCCACATTCCTCTCCTGTACATACTGCTCACTACCATACATTTCTCTCCTGTACGTACTGCCTGCTGTTTTAACCTCCACAATCCTCTCCTGTACTTACTTCTCACTGTCATACACTTCTCTCCCTTACATAGTGCCTGCTGTCATACCCCCCACAATCATCTCCTGTACATACCGCCCACTGTCATACACTTCTCTCCTGTACATAGTGTCCTCTGTCATACTCTACACACTCCTCTCCTGTACATGTTGCCTGCTGTCATAGCCTTTACACTCCTCTCTTGTGCATACTGCCTACTGTGTTACCCTCCACACTCATCTCCTTTACATACTGCTCAATATCATACCCTCCACACTGCTCTGCTGTACATACTGCCCACTTTAACCACTTCAATACCAGGCACTTAAATACCTTCCTGCCCAGACCAATTTTAAGCTTTCAGCGCTGTCGCACTTTGAATGACAATTGCGTGGTCATGCTATACTGTACCCAAATGAAATTTTTATCATTTTTTTCCCACAAATAGAGCTTTCTTTTGGTGGTATTTGATCACCTCTGCGGTTTTTATTTTTTGCTAAACAAATAAAAAAATACCGAAAATTTTGAAAAAAAAAAATGTTTTTGTTGTTTCAGTTTCAAAACTTTGTAAATAAGTAAATTTTCTCCTTCACTGATGGGCACTGATGGGGATACACTGATGGGCAATAAGGCGGCACTGATGGGCACCGATGAGGTGGCACCAATGAAGTGGCACTGATGAGGTGGCATTGATGGACACTGATATGTGGCACTGATAGGCGGCACTGATGGGCACTGATGGGTGGCACTGATGGGCGACACGGATGGGCACTGATAGGTGGCACAAATTGGCACTGATAGCTGGCACAGGTGGGCATGGATAGGTGGCACATGTGGGCATGGATGGGCACTGATAGGTGGCATGGATGGGCACTGATAGGCGGCACGGATGGGAACTGATAGGCGGCATTGTATTATAATATACTGTACTAATGGATGCCAATCAGTGCCAAACAATAATGCATGCCAATCAGTGATGCCCATTGTGGGCACTGATTGGCATCCATTATGGGCACTGATTGGCATCCATTGTGGCACTGACTGGAATCCCTGGTGGTCTAGGGTGGCATACCTTATCCTGGGCATCCCTGGTGGTCTGGTGGCGTCCCTGGTGGTCCAGTGTGGGCATCCTCGGGGGGCTATGCTGATAATCGATCAGCACAGGCCCCCCCTGTCAGAGGAGCAGCCGATCGGCTCTCCTCTACTCGCGTCTGACAGACGCAAGTGAGGAAAAGCCGATCACCGGCTCTTCCTATTTACACTGTGATCAGCCGTGATTGGACACGGCTGATCACGTGGTAAAGAGTCTCCGTCGGAGACTCTTTACCGAGATCGTAGTTGCAGGGTGTCAGACTGACACCCCGCAACAACGATCGCCGCGATGCACGCCCCCGGGGGCGCGCAGCGGCTCATAATCCTGAGGACGTCATATGACGGCCGATCAGGATTATGAAACCACTTTGCCACCGTCAATTTGTAATAGGGCGGGCGGCAAGTGTTTAATAAACTCATCTACTGTACATAGTGCCAGCTGTCATACCCCCCACACTCCTCATGTGCACATTGCCCCCTCTCATACCATCCACACTCTCCTGTACGTACTACCCACTGTCATACCCTCCACACTCCTCCTGCATATTCTGCACACTGTCATACCCTCCACCCTCCTCTACTGTACATACTGCCCACTGTCATAACATCCACACGCCTCTCCTGTACATACCACCCACCAGGGGTTGACAAATTTGCTTGGAATCTAGGAGCCAGCTAAAAAAGTTAGGAGCCAGGTCCGTGACGGCGATCTGGACCTGTCCCTGGCCTGACATGGAGACGAGTGAGGGGAAGATAGCCCCCAGCCCCCCACCTGTCTCCAAGTCATTGCCCATAGCTCTTAGAGGGACATTTTTAAATTGCATTTTAGTGTAAATATGAGATGTGAGGTCTCTCTGACCCCAGATCTCATATATAAAAGAGGACCTGTCATGCTTTTTTCTATTACAAGGGATTTTTACATTCCTTGTAATAGGAATAAAAGTGACACACATTTTTTTTTTTTAAAAAGAACAGTGAAAAAAAATAAAATAAAAGTTAAAATAAGAAAAAAAATTGTTTTAAATGTGCCCTGTCTTGCCAAGCTTGCGTGCAGAAGCGAACGCATATATGAAAGCAGTGTTCAAACCACACATGTGAGGTATCGCTGCGATCGGTAGAGTAAGAGCAATAATTCTAGCCCCAGACCTCCTCTGTAACTCAAAACGTGCAACCTGAAGAATTTTTTAAACGTCGCCTATGGAGATTTTAAAGGGTAAAAGTTTGTCGCCATTCCATGAGCGGGCGCAATTTTGAAGCGTGACATGTTGGGTATCGATTTACTCTGCGTAACATTATCTTTCACAATATAAAAAAATCCACGGAGACGGGATACCCCCAGCTATGCTGCCCCAGGCGCAAGGTCGCTGATTCTAGTCGCCAATGCGACCTGGCGACCGGGTTTTGTCGAGCACTGCCACCCACTGTGGTACCCTCTACACTCCTCTCTCGTACATTCTTCCCCATCATACCCTCCACACTGCTTTCCTGTACATACTACCAGCTGTCTTTCTCTCCATTCTCCTCTCCTGTACATACTGCCCCTATCATACCCTCCACACTTCTCTCCTGTACATACTGCCCACTGGCATACCCGCCAAACTCCTCTTTTCTCTTATATTCACCGATCAACACAGCTCCTCTCTGTAACAAAATGGGTTGTTAGCCCTATCACTGGAGATTACTAGGCAAAGTTGTAATACAACACTTCAGAACTTTTAGTTCTGCCCAGGGGGCGGTCCCTAGGCTACAATCCCCACAGTCTGCCCTAGCAGCCTCAGTTTTATTCTGCCTAGTGAAGGAGATACACCAAGGAACCCTGCGGGCCAATAGGTCCATGTTTTTTATTTATTTTGATGCACAAGCTAGGCTTTTTGCGCAAGATGAATGATACTGTGATCTTCTGTCATCAGCTGGCTGGGTTACAGGCTGGTTCACTTATCCTTGTAGTCTCCCCAGTCCGGCCATCCATCGTGTGCAGGTCGCAGCTACGGCTCGCCAGACCACGACATACCTCAGCTCCAGAGGTGGTCGGTGAGCTTTTATGCTCTGGGGCATACATATGACCGGGCTACTGATGTCTGCGTAACAGTATGCCGGGCCAGTAGACTTCTCTGTACTGATCAGGAGTTGGCTACAATGGAATGTCTCTCAGCTCTTCAGGACTGGTAAGTACAGCTCTCCCTGTCTCGGCAGGGTTGAGCAGCTGGGCATTCCCTGGGAGGTCAATTTGGGGCCCCCCTCCTCCCCTCCTTTCCCCCCTCACGGGGGGGGGGGGCTGTACATGTACTGAGCGGTGTGTGTGTGCGCCCTGGGCTCTCACCTGGGTTCTGGCTGTACTGGGGTGCCTGGGTCCTGCGTGCCTTAATCCCGAAGGGTGCCTGTGAAGTTTGTCCCTGTGTTGGTGCAGCGCTGTGTCTGCCACATATTTTCTTTATGCCTCTCATGGCACTGGCTGGCGGCCATTTTAAGTGTGGGAAAGGGACAGCATGCTTCTGGGATTCAGGTGGCCATTTTTCCGGTGATTCCCTATTCAGAACACTGGTGGCCATTTTCTTGAAGCCGGACCACATTTTTTGTGCTCTAGCAGCAGCTCCTGTGCCCTAGGCTTCCTGTTTGATCATCACAGAGCGCTGGGAGGCTTTCTGTGTAATCTGGACACGTGTGTCAGATCGCTCAGCGATTGTTCACCGACAAAGCTTTGGTCCCTCCGCCTCTGGGAGCGCTAGGGATCTACAGGCACTGCTGTAAAACGGCGCAGAACTCCTCAGGGCCGTGAGTCCGGCGGGTTAGAACCCCTCAGACAGCAGCAGCAAGGAGGGTGGGAGTGTCACTGTCCTAGGTCCCCTTCGGGTGGCAGACAGGGTAGGGTCAGCATGGCTTCAGAAACTGGTGTTTCTTCCCCCGAAATCCAGGCAATTGCAACCGGGTCACCTGCGGACTGCGCTGTCCCTATGGACACTCTGACGGCGGTCCTCAATTCGTTCGTTGCCAAGATAGAGGCAGTGCGTGGAAGAAAGGTGCTAAAAAGCGGCCCCTGGCCCCCCGTCCTCTGGGGAGATACTGACACATACTCGGGTCCTGCTGAGGCCGGTGACACCTGCTCTGTCTTGTCAGATGACGCTGACCAGGACCGTTTGGACAGTGAGGATGAGTCCCCGTCCGGGTCCGTGCGCGACAAAGTGCTTGTTGGAGCACTTATCACAGCTGTGCATGATACCCTGAAGATTCAGGAGCCAGCGGATCCATCTGCTGATGTACCACCCCCTTTTGGGTCCCGCAAGCCAGCATGTTCAACTAAGGTATTCCCGTATCTGACTTCTTTTGACAAGTTCATTTACAAGGAATGGAGTCGCCCACAACGGACTTTTTCGATCCCAAAATACATGGCGGTGTGTTACCCCTTTGAGGAAAGCCTTCTCAAGAAATGGTCGGCTCCTCAGGTCGTGGACTCCCCAGTAATCAGGTTAAATAAAGTAACCACGATCCCGGTTCGAACTCCTGCATTCAAGGATCCCACAGACAGGAACGCCGAGGCGGTGGCTCGTTCCTTGTTTACGGTTGTGGGGTCAGCCGTGCGACCTATACTGGCATCCGCACTGGTGTCGCAGACACTGACTGAGTGGGCAAAACTTTTGCATTGCGAATTGGGATAGCAACAGGCCTCCCCTGTCTGCGTGGAATTAGCAGACCAATTAGTGCAAGGCCTTAAGTTCGCCTGTGACGCGGCCCTGGATACTCTCCCTCTGTTATCCAGGGCTTCAGTGTCAGCTGTGGTGCTTCGGCGCCTGATTTGGCTAAAATGCTGCTTACCAGGCATCCAATAAAGCCCTGACGGACCTTCCTTTCCTTGGCGACCGGCAACCTCGTTGGATGAAATTATTAAACATGCCACTGGTGGTACGAGTACACTACTCCCACAGGCCAGGAAAGCTAAGGAGCCACGCCGTAGGCAAGGGCCCTCCTTTTTCCGCTCACAAGCGGCTTTTTCGTCTGCCCAGAGCTTCGAGGAAACATCCCCTGCCCGACAGGACGCCCACGGACGGTCAAAAACATCCCTGGAACCACAAGCCTGTGAATAAAAGTGCCTACCACATGAAGGTTTGCCCCCGCCCATGTCTTGGGTGGGGGGTCGCCTTCGGGAGTTTGCAGCCCAGTGGTCCTCCCAGTTATCCAACCAATGGGTTTGCGATCTGATTTCCACAGGCTACAAGATAGTGTTTCTCTCTTGGCCGCCGAACAGATTCTTCCCCTCCAGCATACCCGTATCCCCAGTTCGCCGGGAGGCCCTGTTGGGGGCGGTAAGGGATTTGCTGAATTGTGGGGTGATTGTACCAGTTCCGGAATTGGAACGCTTCCAGGGATTCTACTCAAATCTGTTTGTGGTTCCCAAGAAGGAAGGGGTACGTCCGATCTTGGACTTGAAAACCCTCAATCACTTTGTAAAGGTGCAGAGGTTCAGAATGGAATCGGTTCGCTCAGTAGTCACTGCGCTCCATCAAGGGGACTCCCTGGCGTACTTAGACATCCAGGATGAGTACCTGCACATACCCATATGCCTTCGGCATCAAAAATTTCTGAGTTTTGCAGTCGGGGAAGCCCATTACCAATTTGTGGCTCTTCCTTTTGGTCTGGCATCAGCCCCCCGAGTCTTTACCAAAGTTCTGGCTCCAGTATTGGCGTTGCTGAGACAACGTGGGATCGCCATCGTAAGCTACCTAGACGATCTCCTCCTGAGAGCATCTTCCGCTTCAGAGTTGGAGGAGGATGTGGTGATCACCAGACAGACCCTGCAAGAATTTGGGTGGCTGGTAAACCAAAAGTGGTCGTCGCTCAGGTTTTGCATGTGAGTACTGGGACTCATGGTAGCCTCCTTCGAGGCAATACCCTATGCCCAGTCCCACACCAGAGTGCTGCAGAAGGAGATCTTGTTAAAATGGGACAAATCTCAGTTGTCCCTAGATCGACAAATCCAGGTGAGCCAGTCAGTCAGGGACTCTCTGATCTGGTGGTTGAGGTCCCCGGTAATTCAGTCCGGAAAATCGTTCCTTCCTCTGAAATGGACGGTGATCACAACGGTTGGCAGTCTATCCGGCTGGGGTGGAGTGATGGGGGTTCAGTTGGCTCAAGGCCTCTGGTCGATGAAAGAATCCGAGTTCCCGATCAATCTGCTCGAATTGGGAGCGATCAGACTGTGTCTCCACACATGGTCGGTGAGTCTGCAAGGGTGTCCGATCAGGATACAGTCGGACAACGCCACGGCTGTGGCGTGCGTAAATCACCAAGGGGGAACAAGAAGCTCAGCCGCTGCTCCGGAGGTCGCTCACATACTTCTGTGGCCAGAGAGACATCTACCGGCCCTGACATTTACATCCCGGGGGTGGAGAACTGGCAGGCGGATTATCTGAGTCGACAGATGCTGGACCCAGAATGGGCATTCAAGCTGCTGTGCCTGAAGTGGGGAACACCAGATGTGGATCTACTGATCTCCCGCCTCAATCGGAAGGTGCCAAGATTCGTGCCCAGGTCAAGTGATCCGTGGGCAGACGCGTCAGACACGCTGGTGGCTCAGTGGGATCAGTACCAGCTGATTTACGCCTTTCCTCCACTGAAACTGTTGCCACGTCTGCTTCGCAGAGTGGAAGCCGAGGGGATCCCAGTAATACTGGTTGCCCCAGATTGGCCTCAGCGTCCTTGGTATGCAGACCTGGTGCATCTGGTGGCAGACGCTCCCTGGCGACTGCCGTTGTGAGAGGACCTCCTATCTCAAGGTTCAATTTTCCATCCTGCTTTACCATCGCTGGCTTTAATGGCATGGCTATTGAGAGCCAGGTGTTGAGGAATCGGGGTCTGTCGGACTCGTGATTCCAACTATGTTGAGGGCACGGAAATCTTCTCGGAAGATATACCATCATACCTGGAAGGCCTACATCTCCATGTTTGAGGAGAAAGGATGGCATCCGCGATCCTTTTCCATATCCAGGATCCTGCTGTTTCTCCAGCAGGGAGTGGACCAGAGATTGGCATTAAGCACCATCATAGGGCAAATCTCAACCTTAGCTGTCTTTTTCCAACAACCCCTGGCATAGCACTCCTTAGTGAGTACCTTCGTTCAGGGGGTACGACACGTAGTCCCTCCGGTGCGTCCACCGTTACCCCCATGGGATTTGAACCTGGTGTTGTCGGGGCGCTTCAAAAACCGCCGTTTGAGAATATCAGGGAGATTCCCCTTTTGACTCTTTCCCAGAAAGCAGTCTTTCTAGTGGCCATCACCTCAGCCAGGAGGGTTTTGGAATTGGCGGCATTGTCCTGCAAGTCGCCCTATCTGGTTATCCACAGCGATAAGGTGTCCTAAGCCGAAGCACCCTAAAGAGGTGTCCCTTCACGCTTTGGACGTGGTTAGGGCTCTGAAGGTGTATTTGTCTGCCACGGCTCCCGTTTGGAAGTCAGACTCTGTTTGTTTCGGTAGCTGGTCCCAAGGAAGGCATGGCGGTCTCGTCGGCCACCATTTCCAGGTTGATCAGACAGATTGTAGTACAAGCCTACGCCTTGAAGGGGCAGGTGCTCCCCTTTCCGGTCACGGCCCACTCTACAAGGGCAATCGGAACGTCTTGGGCCTTCCGACACCAAGCGTCGGTCGCTCAGGTGTGTAAGGCGGCGACCTGGTCGTCTGTCCATACGTTTACCGAGTTTTACAAGGTAGACGTCAGTGCATCGGCTGATGCCTGTTTTGGCCGCAATGTTTTGCAGGCGGCCGTGTAGTTGCAATTGAATATGCAACTGATATTTTTTCCTGGTTTTTCGAAAAAAAGCAGTACTGTTATGTTAATACACTGTTGCATTACTTCCGCAGTTAGCTGCGGTCTTGGGGATCACTCTGGTTGAGGATACCCAGGGTTTTGTGGTGGTTTTCCACGCACTGCTGTTTTTTTGTGGGTTTAGTTTCACTAGTTCCCACTTGCCATGGTGGATGAAGTTTTTATGCTGTTTTTCCCACCCCTCATTTGGCACTGCTTGGGGACGTCCCATTTTGTTACAGAGAGGAGCTGTGTCGGTCGGCGAATATAAGAGAAAATAGGATTTTTGTACTCACCATAAAATTCTTTTCTCTGTAATTCACCGGCCGACCCAGCACCCGCCCCTCCTTTTTTTTCTCTTTGCGTTATACTGCTTGTTGACGTACTGAGGCCGCTAGGGCAGACTATGGGGATTGTAGCCTAGGGACCGCCCACTGGGCGGAACTAAAAGTTCTGAAGTGTTGTATTACAACTTTGCCTAGTAATCTCCAGTGATAGGGCTAACAACCCATTTTGTTCAGAGAGGAGCTGTGTCGGTCGGTAAATTTTTTCTTTTTTACATACTGCCCACTGTCATACCCTCAACACTCCTCTCCTCTACATACTGCCCACTGACATATTCTCCACACTCCTCTCCTGTACATAGTGCCCACTGTTATACCCTCCACATTCTTCTGCCCCACCTGCACTTCCCACTTTTTTACCATCCATACTCCTCCCCTAATGCCTCTTACCCACAAAAACAGTTCTTTAAAATTGATATTGAATATCCTCAATGTTACCAGCTCTAGCTCAACTAAAGGAAATCTCAGTCCTCATATTTGTTCTGCCCATTACTAGTACTCCTTAAATTTTGTGATTACTACTGTGATTTACTGTATAG